>NW_028258463.1:10698520-11397041 GCF_053883595.1 Heterocephalus glaber
ATGCAACTGGAACCCCAGAACAAGCAGCAGTAGCTATCCCATGTTAGACAAACTGGACTGCAAACTAAAACTGATCAGATGTGGCAAAGAAGGTCATTGTCACTATATATTGGTCAAGGGAACAATTCAACAGGAAGAGATAACAATTATAAACATATATGCACCAAACACTAGCACACACAACTTTATAAAACAAACACTACTGAATGAAAAACATCAGATAAACATCAATATAACTATAGTGCAGGAACTCAATACACTACCACCACACAAAGATCAACTAGACAAAAAAAAAGAAACATCAAAGTTGAAATAAACTTTTCAACAAATAGACTTAATAGGCACCAAAGTGTGTTCCACTCAAGAAGAACAAAACACATTCTGCTCCATAACACATTGAACTTTCTCCAAAAGAGACCAGGTACTGGCCAATAAAGCAGGCTTAAATGCAAAAGAATTGAAATTATCCCATGCATATTATTAGAACATAGCTCAAAGAAACTAGAAATCAGTGGCAAATAGAAACCACAGAAATTTTATAAAAGCATGGAAATTAAATGACAAATTCTTGAATAATGAATAGAACAAAAATAAATCAAGGAAGAAATTAGCTAATTCCTACATTCAAACAATAATGCCAGCACAATATACCAGAACTTAGGGGACACAATGAAAGCAGTCCAGAGAAAGTTTATAGTTGTGAATACTCAATGAGAAAAATAAATAAATAACCCAAATAAATAATCTAATAATGAACCTCAGGTCCTAGAAAAATGAGAATAATTCAATTCTAATAGAAGGAAGGAAATTATAAAGATTAAAGCAGAAATTAACAAAACTGAGACTAAAAAATAAATGAATCAAAGAACCAGTTTATTGAAAGAATAAGCAAAGTAGATGAACCATTAGCCAATTTTACCAAAAACAAAAAAAGAAAGACTCAAATCAATCCAATTAGAAATCCTAAAGATATAATCACAATGGACACTGCAAAATCCAGAAGATTATTAGCAACTATTTCACAAACCTGTACGCCAAAAAATTAGAGAACTTGGAAGAAATAGATTCCTAGATACACAAGAATTACAAAAACTGAACCAAGAAAATATAAAAACCCTGAATAATCCATAAAAGGCAATGAAATTGAAGCACTAACAAAAAATTACTAAGAAAAGCCTGGGTCCCAGTGGAGTTGCCCCTGAATTGTACAAGAACTTCAGGATAGATCTAACACCAATACTCCTCGAACACTTTAACAAAATTGAAAGGGAAAGAGTACTCCCAAAGTCATTCTTAGAAGCTAGCATTGCCCTAATTCCAAAAGCAGACAAGGATCCAACCAAAAAAGGTAACAACAGGCCAATTTCTTTAATGAACATAGTTGCAGAAATTCCCAAGAAGATACTGGCAAACAGAACTCAAGCAAGCATGAACAAGATCATACTTCATGACCAAATAGGCTTTATCCCAGGGATGCAAGGATGGGTTAACATTTGCAAATCAATAAATGTGATACATCACATAAACAGAAGCAAGGACAAAATCACACAATCATCTCAACAGACACAGAAAAAGAATTTGATGAATCCAATATCCATTCATGATAAAAAAAAAATCCTCTGGAGAAAATAAGTATAGAAGAACCTTATCTCAATCTGATAAAAACATTTATGACAAATCTACTACCAGCATCATATTAAATGGGGAGAAACTAAAAACTTTCCTTCTAATTTCAGGAACAATAAAAGAATGTCCACTATCACTACTCCTGTCAAATATAGTACAGAAAACATTAGCCAGAGCAACCAAGTAAGTGAAAGATATAAAGGGGATATGGATAGGAAAGAAAGCAGTCAAAGTATCATTATTTGCAGACTATGTGATCCTCTACATAGAAGATGTTGCTCTCAGTGCAGATGCATTTGATGAAGTGGTGGCCTTCAGTAACTGCTTCTGTTCTTCATCTTCACATTTTTTTAAGAAACCCCAAAAGCTTGTCTTTTAATGCAGGGTGCTTGGTCTCTATGTAGCAAAACAGTTGCAAAGGTTTCATGGCTTTGGTGGATAGCCAGTTGCCACATATTATGCAGAGTGGGCTTGGAGAATGTGAATCACCTGTTGTGATGAACCCATAATTTAAGTAGAATTCTGGTATTTTCTTTTAAATGCAACTTTCTTTTTGTTGGCATCCCAGAGTCTTTCCTAGTCTCAGCGTTAGGTCCCGCCCCCCTTTCAAAGAAGCTCCACAATGATGTTTGTTTTTTACTCGTTTTGGAGAGGGGCTATTAAGACTGTAACTGAGACAAGTGTGCTATGTGGCAAAGAGCCACAGACAGAACGTGCGTGTATGCAGTACGTGTCTGATTCTGGCTTAAAGCTGCTACCAGAGGCAGCTGTCCAATTGAACTACAGCAACTTACTTGCTGCTATAAAGCCTGCCACCAGATGCAGCTGAATTGTCACTTGCCACTCACTGATAGGGTTTTGATGAGTCTCAAGCAATTGACTTAACATGGTCTCAGTCCAGTGAAACCTCTCTGCTAATGCTAATCTGTATCTGCAGCTGCTCCCCAGTACTAGCATCACTGCCTCGGCTCCACCTCAGATCATCAGGCATTAGATTCTCCCCAGGAGCCACAGCCTAGATCCCTCACAGGCACAGTTCACAGTAGGGTTCATGACACACAGAGACACACAGAGACCACGAGGTCTTTCAGAATCACCCAGCAGGTTAGCAGCAGAATTGGGACTCTTGCCCAGAGTTTCTGGAGCCAACTCCTCCAATCTTTTCCATTGTGTGAGATGCCCATTTGTGTGGGTGTTTACTTTCCATGGCTAAGAGAGACTACTACCTAGAGATAGAGTTAGCTTGGCCAGTGGTTCTAAAAGATAGACAACAAGAGCTCTCAGGAGCTTTCTGTGTAGCCAAATGGAGATCACTGTGTTCAAGAGTTTTTTCAAAACCCAAAAAAATAGAATTGTTTTATTATTAATGATTTTCCCAGTTATAGCCTAGAAGTTATAGCCTTTTTTGTCATATTGTAAAAGTTTTCCAAACATAGGAGTAAAAATGTATTCAGTACAATTCAGGGTCCACAAAGCACCTGCGTCCCAGCCACTGTGCCCTGCTCCTGGGCCTTTCAGGAAGCCCCACCTCTGGCCAGGCTTCCTGGAAGAGTAGTTCTAGCCAGGGGCCTCCACTGCCACCCCCCAGAGGAAGGGCAAGACTTTCTAGTGACTCCCCAGGAAAGTTGCATCTTTGAAAACCACATCCTTTCTTTTTTTTTTTTTTTTTTTTTTTTTTGGTACCAGGGATCGAACTTGGGATCTTGTGCTTGCAAGGCAGGCGCCAGAACCACTGAGCTAAATCCCCGCCCTTAAAAAGCACATC
The DNA here is from genome assembly GCF_053883595.1 of Heterocephalus glaber. Classification (NCBI taxonomy): domain Eukaryota; kingdom Metazoa; phylum Chordata; class Mammalia; order Rodentia; family Bathyergidae; genus Heterocephalus; species Heterocephalus glaber. The sequence goes on from NW_028258463.1 coordinate 10,701,912, forward strand.
CTTTCTTCCCCAATCCCACTCCAGGAGGATCCCTGACACCTACAGGATTTCCTCCAAACATCAGATTTGCCAAAGTTCTCCTTATCTATCTTACCATGGCCCTGCCTACATCTCCCTGTAAACTAAGGTTAGTTAAATCCAAATGTTTCATAGGACGAGGGAGTTCCTCTGAGACCCTCCATATGTGGGACACTCCAGGAGTGCTGGTGCTGGTGAGGCCATGTATTTCCCAAAGTCTACCCCCTGCTCTTTACCATCTATAAGTGAGACGGGCTACTTGGTCGCCCCATCCAGACATGGAAGGTGTTGGCCATCGTGTCCAACAGGGGGCACCCTCCTGGCCCTGGGCTGCAAAGCATGGTTTCATACAAAAAGCTTTACAAGCGATCAGGTGGTCAGGCGGGACTTGGCAAGTTGCAGAGACATGCAGGTATGCAAACAGGGTCTGAGTGCAAGGCACAATATATGCTGGGGAAAGGAGCCTGTGGATGACCCAGAGAGGCCCGGTGCCTGGATTCCTGGCCTGCAGCCCCTGTCTCTGCTCAGCTCTTAGCCACAGCCCAAGATGTAGAGATTCTGAGATGAGTGATCGCTGTGTTTGAAAGGGAGCTTATGTTCCCAGGGAAGATTTACAGCACCTCCTTGTCAGGGAAATGAAGAAGGAGAAAGGGGAATATTTATGAGCCTGAAATCATAATAAACCTCGGTGCTTAGAGAAAACATAAAGAGCTTGGAGAGACCTGCAGGGTTTGGCGCCCAAACACTTGGCTTCAGTTCCCACCTGCTGTTCTGTGCCTGTGAGCACATCTTTCCTTTCCCCGGGTCTCAGACTCCTCGTCTGTAAAGTGGGAGAGGCTGGGCCAGATCACTGGGAAGACACCTTCTAGGCCAACGGTCTAAGGAAGCTGCATCTTCTGGGACCTTCTGTAATGCTGGTCCTGTTCTAACTCTGACACCATTAGCTCCAAGGCCCTAGCGTAACTGAGAAACTGATTTTTCCCCATTTTATCTCATATTACTTAATTAGAAATTAATTATCTCTATGTAGTTAGTGGCTACCATATTGGACAGAACTGAGCTAGGATTCTGGATCCAAAGATCTGCTCTGTCCTGTCTAATGTGTTTATCAAGCAAGGAACGTGGTGGAAACACTTTGCCCAGAAACCATTGCTGCTTGGCACACAATTGCCCTGAGGCCCCCCTCCCTGGGCACTACAGGGCTCTGACACCTTACCCACCCGCCCACCAGGAGCCATAGCAGAACATTCGTGTCTCCACGGTCAGGCCAGCAGCCCTGACTGCCAGGCGGACCTGCAGGATCCTGTCCTGGGAGCCCCAGGCAGCTTCAGATCTAGTCCTCTCTTCATCACTTCTTGGCCAGCCCAAAGGGCACATACTTGATAGAAACATTATCTCAGCTCATTTAGGAAAAGCTACACTCGGGAGGGGGTGGTTCAAAGCGGGGTCCTCTCTCTCCTCGTCCCCCATCATGGCTGATCCTTCCCTGTGTCTCTCACACTGAGCCCGTACTCTTCCTGGCCACTGCTGTTGTCTTGGCTGAGACCCTGTTAGCATCCTCCTCCTGCCTTTCTGCTGCCCGGTCTACGCTCCTCGGCGAAGCTCTCTAAAATACCACTCTGGCCATGTCATCCTTGGGCTCAAATCCTGCCTCAGCCCTCCCACTGCCTTTTGGAGAAGATCCAAGGCCCCCCTCGATCCAATGCCTCCCTCCCATTTGAGTCTGCCCCTCAATCTCTCTCATAGGAACCTGCCACTCTAGCCAGCAGGGCCAGCGAGGCCTCTCGCATGTGCCCAATGGTCCCCTGCCGGCCCCACACAGTACTACCTGCCCTGTGCCCCTAGGTCCTCTTCAAACTCCACAGCCCGAGGCAAACTCCACCAGCTATAAGAAGCCTTTGGGGGCCCCTGAGCGAGCCACCTCTCCCACTCTGTGTTCGTGTTTATTCTTTCTGCGTAGAAACTGGGTGGTGCAGCACGATGGTCAAAATAACACTGCTGTGTGACTAGACTTGGGTGCAAATCTTTGTCCTTGCACATAATCCTGGACAGCTGATTTAACCACCCTTGACTCTTCGGTTCCCCAGGTCTAAACTGGACACAAAGCCAATCTTACAAGGTGGTCGTAGAAACCAAGTTAAATTTTGTAAGATGCTCGACATGGTTCGGTGGACCCTTGACTTATGAACTCAATCTGTTCCCTAGGGCTGGTTGTAACTCAAGTTGGTCAATGAAGGCTCAGGCTCCTCTACACAGCCTTCCAAGTCTCTCTCCTGTACACAGGCAGCTCTCAGAGTCCTTAGAGAGACCCTGGCCCAGGAATTCTCCGTTAACCCCACACAGGAAAGGACGTTGTCATGTTCCTTCCAGAACTCTTTAAGGGTTAAATCTGTTCTGAGACCATCTGGAAGCTCAAGCAACTGGCATTCAGGTCATAACTCAAGACTTTGATCATAAGTTAAAACTAAAATTCTGGTTATAACGCAAGTTGTTCATATGTTGTAACTCGAGGGTCCACTGTGTCCTAAATGCTCAATAAGTGGTCATGATTGCCGTTGCTGGTATATTATTATTATCATTATCAATGTTACCATTGTCTGTGCCCCTTATTGAGGAAGGAGGGGCCTCATGTGCACGTTCTTAGCTCTCCTTCTAGTTCTGCACATCCAGATGTGGGGACCTCCTGCACTTTTGGGCGTCCCCTGAACCTAGCAGTAGCTTGCAAGGAGTGAGACTGCATACGAACTGACGGCATCTCTGGCCCTTGAAGTCCTCAGCTGGAGCCCCAGTCCCGCTAGCTCCTAGCTGTACAACTTTGGGCAAGTCTCTGGGCCTCAGTTTCCTCATTTATAAAGTGAACCGAATAATGACACCTTGCTGGTGGATTGTTGCCAGGGTTACATGAGGCTCAGGGGGACGAGCACTGGGTCAGCCGGCCTCGAAGGCAGAGCCTGCACCTCCTACGCACTCAGAGAAAAGTCCCTGGCTGCATGAACGCATGAATGGATGATACCACTGTGCCAGCTGTAATGAGCCTACGGTGGGTTTATGACAGGATTATTCTCAATTATACCATAGTTTGGCGGAGGTTTCTGGCATAATCATCTGCTCTTCTCTTGATTCTTTTATTGCTTGGCTCTGGTTTTAACTGGATGATGGCATACGGCCCTTTTTCATGAACGCCTCTCAACCCTCAAGGGAAGACAGAAGGGGCGTAACAGCCCACAAAGGATCTGGGCACATGGCTCTCACGCCCAGCTGAGCAGAACCAGGCTATGGCTGCACCAGCGCAAGCGACAAGTGGAGAAAGGTGAACTGGCAGGCCTGTTGCAAGAGGATTTATTTACGGGACATCTAAGAACACAACCCTGCGAGGAGCATGGATGCCCAGAGCCGTCGCCAGACGGCATTGCAGGTGGTCCCGCTTCCAGGCGCCCTTCCCTCTGGGGGCCGCCAGACCCCACGACGGTGAAGCCTCACAGGAGGAGGCACCAGGGACTTCAGAAGTGGCCCAGCACACAGGGCACGCGGACAGTGTGAGGCACGCAGACCGAGCAGGGTGCACTGGGCAGAGCAGAAGGAGCAGGACACGGGCTACAGGGCAGCCTGTGGGGAGAATCACCCGGGCAGGGTCAGCGAGGGCTCCAGGTCAGCGGCCGATCTCGCCAGCCCTACCCCAGACGCCTCCCCGCGGGCCCACAGGCCAGCTTGTCCCCTGGTACCCTCGCTGCGACCTCCCTCACCGTGGCTTAACCAACCCCTCCACCGTCCTTGCCCACCCCACCACTGCCAGCGTGGCGTCCGGCGTGGCCTCCTTTGGTCGCCAAGCCAATCACGTTCCTCCCCTGCCAGGCCTGCGGGGGGAGCCCCGTCGGTGCCTGGGAGCTTCCTCAGTAGGACCTGCGGGTCCTGCTCTGGCCCCAACCTCACCCACCGTCCTGACCCCAGAGCCCCAGCACTTGACCTTCTGCCACTCTTCCGAAGACCACGCTGCCCAGGCCACGGGGCTCTTCCCTTCTTCCCTTCTTCCTCTCCCCTCATGTCTGCTCTTGCCCAAGCGCCCAGCTCACCTGCCACACCCTCCTGGAAGCATGCCCCACCTCTGAACCCCAGTGGCCCTAGGTCCCTCTCCCAGGGCAGCTGGTAACTGTTTGGTGTGGCTGTCTCCCCTCAGGCCCTGAGGCCACACCCAGGACGTGCCACCTTGCCTCCTGACACAGGCCCAGCGCTTAGCAAGAATGTGTTGAAGAAGAGGAAACAACAGACGGTGTGGGAAATACCCACAGCAGAAGGAAACAGCAGACAGGCTGGGGCTCAAGCCCAGGAACAACGCAGATGGAGATCAAATCACTTAGAAGCCAAATGGGCAGCCCGGGCCCCTATACAGCCTGAAACGGATTCATTTGTCTGGCACCAAAAATAAAAAATGTTTTCATCTGGATAACTTAGCATTTTTTTAAGATCCACATTGCCGGCTTTTTTAAATCCTCGAATGAGGCGCCAGCTCCCTGGAGTCTACAGCAGCCCATGATGTAAGCATGCGCGCAGTCAATGCCTGGCCCTGTGCACGTCTGACTTTGCTGCACCTGCCCAGGAGGATAAGATTCTGGATGATGGGCCCGGGGTGGGGCTTGCTCAGCATGCCGGAGGCCCCCGGTTCCATCCCCAGCACCTCTGAAAAAACAGGATTCAGAAGGGCATAGAAGCAAGGGTAAATGTAGCACCGGAAACTGCTACAGCCAGACAGCCCACCGGTGGCCAGAGCCCAGCAGTCTCCTGAGCCCGGACAGCCACACGTCCTGCCCGGCTCCCGGCACAGCATCGAGGGCCCCGGCCTACTTTCCTGACTCGGTTCTCCTCGCTGCCCTCAGGGGTGATCGTCCTGAAACACGGCTGTGAGTGCTCACTGCCTCGCAGGAGAAATACTCCCTGGGCATTACCGTGTGCCGGCCAAGACCAGGGTCCCCGAATCCCCTCCATCATCTCTGCATTCTAGGTGTTTACCACTTGGTGGGGAAATGAAGTGATCTTTCCTACCTGAACAAAACAGCAAGGCCTCTCACTTGCCAATAAAAGTAAAAGGTGGTGGCTCCTCCCACCCACGTGACCTCTGTGTCTCTCTGTAAACGGAGCCACGTTAAGCTGCCTGTTGTCATCTCAAAGTCCCCAAACCTCTCCCGAGTACAAGCCCTGGCGGCCTTTCTGCCAGTCTCGACAACACATGCGAAAAATTTGATAGTGACCAAGTGCCTGCCGCCCTCCACAAGGGCTGCTCCGCACACCCAGAAGGAGTTTGTCCAGAGCGGTCTCCCATGGCCAGATTCAGGGTGACAGCCTGGCCTTTGCAGAGCGTGCCCACTTCCCCACGGCTTCTCATTCGGGACAGGGGTCCAGGCTGATGTCCCCGGACGGTGGATCCGTCGCTTCCCGTCACCTCCCGAGCCCTCGCACACACGCATGGAGCCACCCCCAGCCACTCACTTGCAGTCCTCGCTGTCCAGCAGGCCCCGGTACGTGTTGATCTCGCACTCCAGCCGCGCCCGCACGTCCAGCAGCACCTGGTACTCCTGGTTCTGCCGCTCCAGGTCAGCCCGGATCTCCGCCAGCTGCGCCTCCACGTTGCCGATCAGGCCCTGCATCTGGGCCAGCTGCGAGCCGTAGTGGGCCTCGGTCTCTGTCAGCGTGTTCTCCAGGGAGTCCCCCTAAGACGAAGGAAAGACCCAGCCCTGACGACCGGCTACTTTCCACAGTCCATGGCCTGGTTCTGTGTGTGTGCTTTGGGCATGATCCCAGCTTCCTTAAGTCACTCTTTGTCACTGGGTTTCCATGGAAACTGAGGAAAGACTGAGTGACTTGCTCAAGGTCAGACACCTGATATATGTTTGAACTCAAGTCCTAGGTCTGGTTCTAAATCCCATCTCTCTTCTATAACCTCAATCTGGCTCCGGGCTTTGGATTTGAAGCTCCCCGAGGGCACCACTTAAGACTGCTTCTCAACCCTGGCTGTACATAAGCCCCAGACCCAGGTCCCGTCTGCAGAGAATTTGGTTGTTTGTCCAGAGAAGAACCTGGGTATCAGGACTTTTTCTGTCTCTATGGTGATGCTGAGACCTGAGATTTGGAAGGGCAGACTATGTAGAGAAGCGGCCTGCTTACAGAACACGTTTGAGAGCGTCCCCCTGACCCACAGAAGAATCTGCGCCCTGGTCCTTTTGTCTCCGAGCTGGCTCTTGGGACAACCCTCCCTCCGGGGACGTTAGTGGGGAGCGTCCACGGCGGTGAGACCCGGCCTCCCGCCCTCCCTGAAGGCCTGTTCCTGCGGTACTGCCTCGGACCCAGAGTGAGGAGACGCTCACCAGGCTGCTCTGGGCCTTCAGCTCGATCTCCAGTGTGTTGGCCGTTCGCTTCAGGTCGATGATGTCTGACTGATAGTTCTGAAGTTGCACAGAGCTCGTGGCCACCTGCTGGCTCAGCTCCTCCGTCTGCGGGGGAGGACAGAGATGGCTGGGGAGCCTCTCTGGGGGCCCTGAGGAGCCAGGAGAGGACAGGCGCCCACCTGTGTGCTGAACCACTGCTCCACGTCCCTGTGCTTGGCCTCCACCACGGCCTCGTACTGACGCCTCATCTCCTCCAGCATGCTGGCCAGGTCCGCTGGGGGCGCAGCAGCCACCTCAATGTCCAGGTGGTCCCCAAGCTGGCTTCGGAGCTCAGCCACTTCCTGAAAAGCCACAAGACCCGGGCAAGTGAGAAAATCGCACACTCTCAGCTCTCCTCCAGGGAGATGAAACAGGCGACAAAACAGGTGCTGACGATCTCGGGGTGCGGGGGGCGCTGGATGGTCTCCCAGCTCCAGTGAGACCCCCCGAGACACCCACCGCCTGTCACTGGGGCGGGAGCCAGGAGAGAGGCAGGCTTGGTGTGGCCCACATGGCTGAAACGGGAAACCCATGCCTCGGCTTCACTGTCGCCACCCAGCCTGTTCATCTGAAGGAGGCTGGCAGCACGGGACTGCCCTGGCTTCGAGGCCCTGGTGAGAGCGGCCACTCCCCAGGCGTAGGCGCCCATGAGAGAAAGTTGTCTCCGAGGCCGCCTGCGGGTGCATGCGGCTGTCTCATTAGCGGCTCCTGGTGCGGTGCCCAGCTCTCTGGGGGAAGTGGGGTGAGTCATGCACCCAAGGGCACCCAGGGAGTATGGCTGATGGGCTGTTGCTTTGTGCTCAGCCCCAGGAACCCAGCCAAGATCAGAGACGCGTGTTCATTCAGATCCCAAGCTGAGAGGCTGAGCGTTGACCCGGGGGAAGAGGAACAGACAGCGCAGCCCTGGTGGGCTGTGGGACATCTGCAGGGGATGGAGACAGAGACAGCAAAGCGCTACCCTGTGCATTTGGAAGACAGCGACAAAGCAGAGCAAGGATGAAAGCAGAGAAGAAGAAACCACTGCAGACAGGCTCTCTCCACTCTCCCTACGCTGCACGCGAGGGGCGCAGGGCAGTGACCGGAACTGGGTCAAGTCCCAGGAACAGTAAGTGGCAGGCCTGGGATCTCCAGCCACAACTCTCCAACCCCAAACCCCATCTTCCTCCCACCCGGCCCCCGGGGGCCACCCCAGCTTCACTTCCGGTCTCACCTCCTCATGGCTCCTCTTGAGGCAGAGCAGCTCCTCCCTCAGCGACTCCACCTGCGCCTCCAGGTCGGACTTGCACAGGGTCAGCTCGTCCAGGATCCTGCGCAGGCCGTTGATGTCCGACTCCACCAGCTGCCGCAGGGACAGCTCTGTCTCGTACCTGCACAAGGTCAGAGTCAGCCTGCGAGGGCCAGAACTGCGCACGGAACCCAGGGAGGGCCTGGGGCTGCTGCACCTTCCAGTGCTGCTCCTCGGTGAAGCTGAGAAAGCCCCCCGAGACTGTGGGGAGACGCCCCCCTCGGGCTCCCATCCCCTGCCCAGACTCACTTGGTGCGGAAGTCGTCGGCAGCCAGCTTGGCGTTATCAATGTGCACCAGCAGCCTGGTGTTGTCTGCCTTGGTTAACAGAACCTGCAGGCCAAGATCCACGGAGGGAGTTAGTCCAGGACACAAGGAAGGAGAAAGAACCCAAAGAGGAGAAGACAGTCGCAGAGGCAGCCCTCTTCGCTGGAACTCCAGGACAGACAGACAGCCACCTCTCCCTGGAGAGCTTGAGACAGACTTGTCAAGCACCAGGGGACAGCCCAGCCTCTGACCTGCATTGTCTCCCTGGGTCCTCTTGACCACCCCGTTAGAGAAGAACCATTATTACCCCATCTGCACACTTGGAAACTGAGGCCTGGAGAATCAAAGGGACTCCCTGAAGTCAGCGGCTGAGCAGCAACTTGGCCCAGCGCTCTGCCCACATCAGGAGCTCTGGAGTGCTCAGGTTACCAGAGAACCTCAAGCCCTGGGGCTGGCTCAAGGAATTGGCTCAGATCCGGAAGGCCAGCCAGGCCAGGGCCTCCCAGCATGTGCTGCTGCTGGCCCGCACCTTCTGCTGCAGCTCCTCGATGGTCCGGAAGTAGGGCTGGTAATCAGGGCTCTTCCCCATAGGCGGCTGCTGCTGGCTGGCCTCCCGGAGGTGCTTCTCCAGCTCCTCATTCTCCCGCTCCAGCAGCCGCACCCTGTCCAGGTAGCTGGCCAGGCGCTCGTTCAGGAACTGCAGGGTTTCCCGATCATTTTGTATGTAGGAAACCTCAGGCCACCGCGTATAGGAGCCCATGGAGCTAGAGAGGCTGCTGGGTGCTGGACCAGGAGCTGGACAGGTGGCTCTGGGGGAGGCAGCTGGCTGGTGGGCAGGCGGGGGTGAGCAGAGGAACACCACCCACAGCTCGGGCCAGCAGCTTCCGCTGGAGCAAGGCAGCTCTCAGCAGAGATCGGCAAAGGTTTGGATGCAGAGCTGGGTAGGCTTTCTCCTCCACCACCACTACCAGGATGTCTGCAGCCCCATCCTGCCTCGCCCGTTTTATACCCTTGGAGTCAGCAGACTCTCACTAGAAAGTCATCCTGGGGGGACCGTGATGTTTACACTCAGCCCCAGAGGAAGCTGTTCATTAATTTGTAATTTGGTTTCCAATGAGAAGTTCCTCTCCTCATAAAAGAGCCCAAGCTTGTCATTTGGCTAAAGCAGGACTCGGGGCTCCTGTCCTTGATCACCGGGTGAGAGCTTCCTGACACATCTTCAAAAGGTCAGCTCCGTGTCGGGGCCCTCATTACTGGGCCGCCTCTCCCCTGCCCCGGGGAGGGCAACCCATCCACCGAGAGGCCACTGCCCCTTAACGACCACAGTCCCTGTGGGAAGAGGCCCGACCCTGAGCAAGGAGTCCACGGGTGACAAGAGAGGTGCAGCACCGACAGTGGCATCGGTCCAGGAGGACAGGAAAACCACCCCCCAGGCGCTCAAGGTGTCATCTCCCACCAAGGGGAACAAGAGACAAATCAGACGCCTGAGCCTCGGTAGTGCGAGGTTTCTCTTACACGAGAAGCCCAAAGTATAAATAAAGAGCAAAATGAAAGACAGACGATAGGAAGCAGGGAGAGGTCTTTTGCAAAAGGGAAGAGGGCCGAGAGATGGAGGGGGGAGAGGGGGGACCTAAAAAGAATGAAGATGTGTTCTGTGCTCGCACCAGCTGCCCACGAGGAATCCAATCATCGTATACAGCAAACATGAACTCATAAAAATTTTTAGAGACGAAGACACAGAAAGAGAACCTAGGAATCGGGTCATCTCTTCACTGGATAGCACAGAGACTCTGAGAGCTGAGGCCACTCACCTGAGAAAGCAGGTCAGTGTCAGGCACACCTCCAGGGGACAGGCGTGGCATCCACTCAGGGAAGCCCAGAGCTGTGGAGGACCAGGGCCTATGGTCTGGGAGCAGGCCGGACCCGACCGCTCTTCCCTCCTGCACTGGTGGACGGGAGGCTCTCAGTGGGGCCCCAGAGGCCAAAAGCAAAGTGCATCAGCCCCTGATGGAGGCCCGGGGCCAAGCTCAGCCAGGGGACAGCACGTGTACAATCCCAGCTGAAATCCAGTCCAGTTGGCCTGCAAGGAAAAACACCACGCACCCCTTTCATGGCTTAAGAAAAGTCAAAGTAGAGACACTCGCTGCCTTCTAACTTGCCCCTTGACCTTGGGAAAGTCACTTTGCCTCTCTGGGGTGGAAAGATGCTTTGATTCTCTGGGCCTCCGTGTCTTCATGATGACGGAAAGGATTTAATTACAGAATCCCTCACTTTGGTTTCCTGTTCCAACCGTGATCCCGGTACCTTTGAAAGAAGCTTCCGATATTAAAAATGGAAACAAAACAAATAAATGAACATAACAGTAGGAAGGGGAATTAGGGAAAACAGGTACAAATCAGAATCACACACGTGCATTCATCTATGTATATTTATGTACGAAATAACCTCGGAGATGAGTATAGAAGTCACTTCCCTGGTCACTTCCCTGAGACAAAAATTGCATGTTACAGGCCGGGGAATATAGCTCAGTGGCACTGGGCCTGCCTTGCAAGCACAAGGTCCTGAGTTTGCTCCCCAGTACCAAAAAAAAGAATCGCATGTTACCAAAGAGAAACGAACTGAAGGGCCGGGGATTTAGCTCAGTGGTTCCGGCACCTGCCTCACAAGCGCAAGGTCCTGAGTTCAATCCCCGGTACCAAAAAAAAAAAAAGGCAATGAGAAACAAACTGAGAACAAAAAACTGTCTTTGGAAATAAAAATATAACTGAAACTTAAAATTCGGTTCAAAGGTTTGAACTTAAAAGAGCGAAAAGGCGGGTGCAATGAGGTCTATACACGTGGTCCACGGCGCCAAAGCTCAGGCCTGTGACAGTCGCCCTGAGCCCTCCGCTCCCAGGTAGGCAGCCAAACTGACTCCACCGAACAAACGAGCCTGCAACCCTAGAGAGCCTTCGCACATCCCAGTGCAACCCCCTGAGGCAGCTCGACTGGTGGCCAGAGCAGGCATGAGCCGTTTCTGAAGGTCTCCAGGTCCTCGCATTGGGCAGGCAAGGCCAAGAACACCTGGCCACATGGAAACTGGGTCAGAATTGCATAGCACAAGTCCGAGAAATGTTCTCGACAGGCAGGGTGACACTCGGCCTGCTTATTTCCATCTGGAAGGAAGCTGGGATGGGTCTGGAAGGGGCTTGTGCCACCCAGAAAGCCATTAGGAAGCGTGTGATTTACACAAAACTGACCTCACGGGGCCGTGTGTCAGGGGGGCTTCACGTCCTGCCAACCGTGACGTCCCTGCGACCGGTCAGAGCTGGGACTCGATACTGCCTCAGCTCGTTGCCTGTCCACCCTAGCTGGCCTGCTTTGCCTTGCACATGGTTGCTGCCTGGAAGGAAACCACAGAAGCGAAATTCCAGACATGGAAAGTGTAGCTTCGATCCAGGCACCCAACTGAAAGAGTGAACGTGGACCAGTTTCCAGATGCCCATGGGACGCTCAGCTAGGCACTGGGGACATTATAGGACCGGAAGTGTCACGGTCTCTACCTTTCTCAGGAGGAATCAGAGACACAGAAAACAACTGTGACCTGCTGGCACTCCTGTACCCACTGAGCGGGGCCTGGGACTCGAACCCAGTCTGGCTCCACAGTCACCACCCCTTGGGAGACCCCAGGTGTTCTCGATGCCCTCAGCATTCACCGAGGTATCTCATGGGTGGACGGGTGAGGCACGGACCGATGTGGGTGCTCCCGGGACCTCAGCCTGAGTGTGCTGTGTTCAGAACACCCTTTCCAAACGGACATGTCCCAGGCATCCCAGCAGGGAAGGGCGAGGGTGGACGCAGCTCGCTAAGCCAGCACTGAGGACAGCCCTTCCCCACACCAAGGCCCTGACTCTGCCCCTCCAGGGTGGGACAGGCCGGCAGCAGCAAGTGCGCCTCCTTCCTGGCGCTCCTGTGCAGGGCAGCCCTGCCCCTGGTGCCCGCCACACTGCCTGCACATGTCAGCGCCCGTAGGGGGTTTGGGGAGGGCCTAGACTTCCACCCCCACGTCGGGAGCCTGAGCCCCAGCAAAGCCAGCCAAGCTGGTCGGAGAAGGCGGAAGCAGGGGCAGGGCTCGGCTGCCTGGGGCAGCCCCTTTCCGACTCCATTCTGCACCTCACACTGTTACGGCCTCTGATGTCACCAAGGCCCCCTCGCAAGTGTCCTTGGCATCACCGAAGTGCACATGGCCGGGTGGCGATGAGCAGGCCTCAGCTCACCCTTGTCCCTTCCACCAGGACTGGGAATCGGCCTTGTCTGTTTGGAGAGGACATCTGGGCACAAACAGAGCCCACTCCTCTGCCTGTCACATGCTCATCAGGTGCCCAGTCCCTCAGAAACATACAGGGTCCCCCAAGGGCAAGAACCCTTGGGTTCTGAGTGCAAGTCCCAAGGGCAGGCGCACTGTCTCCTGTGAGTGATAGGAAGCCGGAAGGGCTTCATGATCAGGCTGCAAGGAAAGAGGGGTGATATGAATGTACCCCAGAAAGTACCCTGAGAACAGACACTACACCACGGTGCTCACAGGGGCCAAACATGGGACCTGAGATGCTTCCCGTAGTGCTGACCCAGTCGAACCAGTCCTACTCTGGGGCCCCAGGGGCCAGGCACACCAGGACTGGTCCCACCTGTCACCACACCAAAAACCTGGAGAAACCAAGCAGTGTCACCATCGGCCTCTGCCCACCCAGATCAGGGACGTAGTGACCTTGTCGTCTCCAGGGTCCACTTAATCAGCCAAGTCACCCGCTGACCCCAGCCTGGACACAAACCAACACAGGAACCATGTGACCCAGAGCAAACGCACTTTATTGTTCCACCAGCAGGAGCCTGTGCTGCATATCAAAGTCTCCTGGAACACCCAGGAAGCAAAGCTGACCCAGGAGCCGGCAGAGGGCAGAGACCCTGCGCCTCTGAAAAGCTGGGGAGTCTTGGCCACCAGGGCAGCCACCTTCATGCCCGGCTCCGAGAAACTGCAGTGCGGATCTGCAGCGAGCTCTCGCAGGGCCTGACCTGGGCTACAGATGGAGAGAGGAGATTGGGCTATGAGTCGGGGTGAGTAGAAGCCAGGTCCAAACCTGGACACAGGGGCCTGGGCCTTCCGGGTCAGCTGCTCTCAGAAGCGGCCCCCCGGGCAGGGCACACAAACAGGGCGGGGGCTGCAGGTGGTGCGGACGGTGCCGGGACTGCAGGAGGCCGGAGGCAGACAGGGCAGGCAGGACTTGGAGGGCACGTGGTCAGGGCCACATGGGTTGCAGGGGAGCCTAGGAGAGAGAAAGAGCCAGATCACTGCGATTTCCGGCTGCTGCTCTCAGTGTCTCCAAGCAGATCCCAGAATACCCAAACTGGGAGGCACCTTAAAGATCACCTAGTCCTGCCCCTTTGTTCTGTCAACAGGGGAAACAGACGCAGAGAGGAAGGGGTCCGGCTGGAGTTGAAGGATGACACCGACCAGGATCAGAGGGCCTCCCGGGCCCATGCCATCTCCCCAGAGCTTAGGAGGCCGCAGGGACCCTGCAGCAACACTCACTTGCAGTCCTCGCTCTCCAGCAGGCCCCGGTACGTGCTGATCTCGCACTCCAGCCGCGCCCGCACGTCCAGCAGCACCTGGTACTCCTGGTTCTGCCGCTCCAGGTCAGCCCGGATCTCCGCCAGCTTTGCCTCCACATTGCCGATCAGGCCTTGCATCTGGGACAGCTGCGAGCCGTAGCGGGCCTCGGTCTCCACCAGGGTGGACTCCAGAGCATCTCTCTGAGAGGGCAAGGGTCACGGAGGAGGAGGACTTTAGACCAGGAGGGAGTAAGGAGGAGCTCTGGTTCTGAGAGAGGCTCAGCATCTAAGGACAGGAACTCAGAATCACTTCAAACCATGACAAACCACTGTGAGGTGTCTCATTTGCAAACCCGCCTCTGTGGCCAGCTGCACCCGGAGAGAACTCCTATTTGTGGCACCTTGGAGTAGCTGACCACTGCCCCAAGAGAGGAGCCCCAGCTGGCACGTGTCGGTTGGTCTGGGCATCTTCTCTTTTCCCACTGGGCACTTGTGACTGGGCTCGGCCCTCACCCCTGCCTGGTTCGGAGAAGGCCTGAAGCCCCAGCACTGAACCTCTGGCGCCTACCTATGGTCAGAGCGTGGAGCTGGGGGCTGTGCACCTCGGGGCTCACCATGCTGTGCTGCGCCTGCAGCTTGATCTCCAGGGCATTGACCGTGCGTCTCAGCTCGATGATGTCCACCTGGCAGTTCTGCAGCTGCTCCGAGCTCGACACCACCTGCTGGTTCAGCTCCTCAGTCTGCAACCACACAGAAGACCTGGTCAGGGGCCTCAGAGGCTCAGCCCCAAAGATCCACAGAGCTATTTAGAATCAGGAGTCCAGAAGGGTTTCGTCCCCAGCCCAATTCAGTCCTGGCGTCCTCACTTCGTAGAGGACAGCATCCGGCCCAAGGTGGCACGCTGAGGTCTGAACAGCACGCCTCAAACTAAGGTTTCCTGGCTCAGCGCCAGCGTCCATTCCGTGCACCCCAACAGTGCTCTGTTCCTACCTGGGAGTCGAACCAGTCCTCTGCCTCCCGGCGGTTGTTCTCCACCAGGGTCTCGTACTGGCACCGCATCTCATCCAGAACACGGTTCAGGTCCACAGGCGGGGCTGCGTCTACCTCAACATTGAGCCGGTCACCGAGCTGGCAGCGCAGGGAGTTCACTTCCTGCACACAGACCAAGGTCAGTCCTAAGTTCCCAGGTGGCTGCCTCCCATGCTCACCCACTCCCCGTGCCCACCTCCTCGTGGTTCTTCTTGAGGCAGAGCAGCTCCTCCTTCAGTGACTCCACCTGCGCCTCCAGGTCGGACTTGCACAGGGTCAGGTCATCCAGGATCCTGCGCAGGCCATTGATGTCCGACTCCACCAGCTGCCGCAGGGACAGCTCAGTCTCGTACCTGCAGGCACAGAACGGGAAACCTGCAACTGCATTTCCTTTTGTACTTAGCCCCCGCCCCAGACCAGCCTGTCGTGGGTCCTCTGCGCCTCAGCACTGGGTGTGGGCACCCCAGGTCCGTAAGGCCCAGCCAAGGCGAGTGGGCGCTCACTTGGTCCTGAAGTCATCTGCAGCCAGCTTGGCATTGTCGATCTGCACCACCAGCCTGGCGTTCTCTGCCTTACTGCACAGGGTCTGGGGACATAAAGAAGTGGCTTTAGCACACACAAGGACATTTCTGCTGCTGGGAGCTCCCAGAGCTGGCAGGTGCTGCCCCCGGAGGGAGGCGCTTGCAGGCCCTGGACTCCTGCAGGCTCATAGGCAGCTGCAGGATCAGACTGTGGACCTCCAAGGTCCCCCTAAAGAGGCCATGCATGACCTGTAGCCCGAGCTGGAGAGAAGGCCTGACCTGGTACACTGAGGCTCCTTCCTGCCTGCCTTCCAGGCCACCTGGGGCCCAAGGCAGGTCATTGCTGACAGCAATCCTCCGGTTATAAATGGTCCCTCTCCACACCTTGCTGTGACTTTCAGGGGCTGGGGCCTGGGCAAGAAGGAAACTTAGGGGAAAACTGCCCTGCACTAAATGCATCAAATCCAATATTTGCACCTTTAAAAAACTGAGAAATTAAAGCTTAGAAAGTAGTCAGCAGTGCAAAGGTCACACAGCCAGCTGGCTTCATGGAATGCATACTGAATCTCTGGCTCTACTCATTATCCTTGGGGCCAGTTGAGCAACCAGAGCCCTGGTGTTCTGGTGTGTCCTCCAGCAGCACCAGGCTCCCAGGCAGCCAAAGCCCCCCTGCCCCTCACCTTCTTCTGCAGCTCCTCGATGGTTCGGAAGTAGGACTGGTAGTCCGGGCACATGTAGGGCACCTGCTGCTCACACCACTCACGGATGCGCCTCTCCAGCTCCGAGTTCTCCCGCTCCAGCTGCCGCACCTTCTCCAGGTAGCTGGCCAGCCGGTCGTTTAGGGACTGCATGGTCTCCTTCTCGCTGCCCGTAAGGACACCCTCCCCGAACCAGCCCCCAGCCATGCCGTAGCTGGTGGCAAAGCCTCCGACAGGGAGGCAGGGAACAGGGAGGCAACCAGCAGCCCCAAAGCTGCTTCTGCCCAGCCCTGCTGGGCACACGGAGAAGCTGTGGAGCCCATGGGGCAGCTTGCAGGAGCTGCTGGAGTACACGGTGGCCACGCGGGTGGAACCCCCAGCAGCCCCTCCAGGGCTCTTGAGGGACCCCGTGGAGAAGCTGGCCTTGAGGCATTTGGAAGCCATGGCCACAGCCGCTGGACACGAGCGGAGCAGCAAATGTCTGGCACCAGACACCCTGACACAGAAGCACTCTGGGCCGGGATTTATACCTCCACCCCAGTGGGCGTCGGTTGGGCCTTACAAAGTGTTTTCTCCTCATTAAAGTTAATCCCACTTTCTATCAAAACCCCTCATTAACCTATTAGTTAGCTTCCCGAGAACATTTCCCGCCTCATAAAACGGGAGCCCCGTTGGACGGGTCACTCCCACTGCCCGTGCTCCTGGGAAGACGGAGTCTCCTCAGTTCTTCAAAGGGGCCTGTCATCAGGGCTGCACCTCAGCCCCCTCGTCAAGCTGCGTGCGAGTCCCCACCATCCTGCCTTCTCTAGCTTCATCCCCTTTGATGGGCTGGCTGGGAGGGAAGAGCAGGGGATAGGGGACTTTCAGCCTTCGTGAGCTAAGCGACATAGAAGGCTCTCCAGCTGGCCCGGGAGACCTGGCCAGGGTGACCCATCCTCCCAGTTTCCCCAGGACTGTGCTGGTCTTCATGTACTGTAAGGAGCCTTCCAGCCTGGGCCTAAACAGGCAACTGGTCAACCCCAACACATGGCTGTTGGTGGACAGATCCCTCCCTGGCTAGGAGGTCCGTTCTGGTGGTGATGGAGCCCTAGCTCCAGCCAGAGTGACTGGAGGCCTATCCATCGGGCACCTCCCCGGGTGACACCTAGACCCGTATCTAGCAGGGCATGTCTTCCCCAGCCCTGGGTGGGCAATGGAGAAGTTTGCAGGCTAGATCCTGAGGAGAGGGGACAGGGCTTTGAAGCACGGGTACAGAGCCTGCCCTTCCCAGTTGTAGCTCTGCCAGGGAGGGAGGTGGCCGACCAGGGCCTGGACAGCTTGCCAAGGCATCTACCAAGGGCCTCCTGCGAGTGGGACCTGCAGGAGGCTCTGAGAGCCCTGTGGGACTCTGGTCCCACAGTTTGGGGTCCTGTGACTCCAGCTATCTTCCTGTAAGGACAGCGACTGTGTGCTGAGGGCCGGCAGAGAAGCAGGCACTTAGCACCTCTCACCCTTTTCCCTTCATTCCCAGAACAGCTCTGCTCGCCTGAACTTAGGATTCCCATTGTGAGCCAAAGGGGCCGAGACGCAGGGATGGTGAGCACTCACTCAGGGCCCCCGGCCAAGCCTGGAGTCCTGTCCTGGCTGCTGGACTTGACAGAGGCTGCAGAGAACAGCAAGGGCGTGACGGGGGCGGGCGTCACACCCACTGGTGTCCCGGAAGACACAGTACCAGGATGACAGCTGAATTTGTGGGTTTCAATCCCAGCCCTGCCACAGACTGACCGACTTCACTTCTCTCTGTTTCCTCTCTGTGAAGTGGGAAGAAGATAAGAGGCCCTGCTCCCTAAGGTTGCCACAAGGACTGAGTTTGGAGAATCTCAAGCAGCGTCTGCTCCCACTACATGCTCCCTGGGCCAGCTGCTGTGCCTTCCGGTCCCCACGCCAGTGCTGTCTTGTTGTGCTGAGCCGCTGTCACTAAGGTGTGTGGATGGGCTCCGGGAACACTGGCCACTGGCCCCTGGCCAGGTGCATGGTCTGGGGGCCCGCAGAGACAGAGCTCTCATGAGTCACCTTGCCCTTCCTACACCTGGACCTGGTGTGCCAGCACTGGCCCAGCATAATCCTAGGTCCCGTGGCTGCCTCCGTGCAAAGGACACAGCCAAGCCCAAAGCCTGGCTGAACCCTGTGCAGTGTCTGTGTCTCCCACCCTGTGGGTGCAGCGTCCACCCGGCTCTGCTGAGCTGAGGCCTCCTGAGCACTTGCACGCCCCACCCTGGGGCCATAAGACAGCAGGAAGGCTAGGGAAGCCTCACGCCCTGTGAGTGCAGGGGACATGTGGGATCCTAGGCAGGGCTCCACACTTGTGTTGTGCAGAGGGGATCCAGGAGTGCTTGACTCTGAATGCTCAGTCTCGAATTCAACAGCTTCCTGAGACCCATATCACTGATGGACCCAGTTCACAGATGGGTAAACTGAGGCTTGTGGTGTTGAAGGAGCCTGCCAAGGTTGCCCAGCTAGCGGACAGTAGAGTCGGCAGAATAAGCACCTGGTCAGGTGTGCTGTCAGGTCAGCCCTGCACACCCACCGCAGCCCCGATGTGGACAGAAGGGTGCAGACTCCCGCAGGAACACCCAGCGCTCCTTCCAGCCTTCCGGCTCCAGGCTCAGGCCCATACCCACTGCCTCTGGCCCCAGGCCCAGCCAGTCCTCCTCCCTGGAGCCCACTGTGCCCTCCCAACACCGAGCACCATGGCAGTGACTGGTGGGGTCCTTTGTCCACTGGTCAGCTGGATCCTCTGCCTGTCTTGCCCTTCTGCCCATCTTCCCAGGACACAGGGAGGGGCTGCCCTGGGGACGGACTGGGGCTGCTTTTGAACCCTCTGTGCTGCCCAGCACAGGGCTGGGCTCCTAGGTGTTTCACAGTGAGTGTGGCAATGAACACACAGCTTGCTCGTGGTAAATTGTGTTACGCAAAGAAACAGAAGTGTTCTGAGACTAGAAAGGGAGAGAAGGAAGGGAAGGAAAAAAAAAACGAGTAAGGATGGGTGAGAAAAACAGTCTTAGGGCCGGAGATTTAGCTCAGTGGTTTAGTTGCCTGCTGCGAAGGCGCAAGGACCCGAGTTCGATCCCTGGTAACAAAAAAAAAAAAAAAAAGAAAAGAAAAACAGTCTTCCTCCTCCTTGTCTGGCAGCTCGAGGCTCTGAGCCCGGGAGGGACCAGGCATCTGTGCCATGAGCAGAACCTGCCCACCAAGCAGATCTGTGGTGGGGACAAATGCCACCTCTCCTCGGGACACCACGCCATCAGCTGACCAGAGCTAAAGGTGTGGCTAAAACTTCTTGATAGGATTTTTTAGATAACATGATTTTAAAAACATGTAAGTAATGTTCTTAAAGCTACAGAGCACCCTGTTGATTGTTCTGGTCTAATTCTACTCTTTCTTAGCATTCTTTTTAAAAGAACCAAATCCCCTACCAGCAAGCACGAACACCGTTTAGCAAGTTCCGTAATAACTTTCCTTCCAGATCTTTGCACTCTGCTCAGATGGGGACTGGGCTGTCCACAGAATACCCCATGGACACACTCGGCCATGATCTACTGTAGCCTTTGCCCTTTATCTGCCCTTCTTTGACAGTTTCCATCAAATCCCAGCCCCCTAAAGCCTTTGATCTTGCTCCCCCTCTATAGAGCCCCATGCCTCCTGGCCCCAGTTCCTGCCACGCCCAGCCCAATCCTGGATCGGGGAAACTGGGCCTGTTGGTCACCATGGATCCAGCTGCTCTCTCCCCTGCTGAGCCTGGCAACAGTTAGCCCGGGATTTGCTCCAAGTGGAGTGTAGAGCACACTGCCTCCCCTTTGACCCATTCATGAGTGAGATATGTGGATGAGTAAGATGTCACTTCCAAAGAGGACTAAAAAGATCAGCCACTGTGAAATCAAGTCACTTGGCCACTCTGGGGAGATTTTGTGGGATGCAATGCTTCACACCCTCTCTCTGCTGACATTCCGGAAACTGGAGTCAAAGACTCCAAAGGCATCCCAGGACCGATGCAGGTGCTCAATACAAGTTGGAGCCATGGGGCTGCCCTTGTGTAAGAGCCTGAGCGTCCTCTGAAAACTGTAGGGAGCCTGAAAAGTGACAGTCACGATTCCGCCAGCCATCTGCCCACGCACTTTGGCAGAGTGAGCCGTCCCAGACGGACGGAAGGCTGAGTCCATCTGCGCCCTGGCTGATCCCCCAAGGTGTGAGGTTCTGCACATACCCAGCCTGCACCCGCTTCCCTGAGCCAAGGGCCACAGCTAAGGGCCCAGGGCAGGGGTGGACAGAGAGTGCAGGGCAGGGAGGAGGACCACCAGGACAGGACTCCAACATCCTGCCTCATGCAGAGCAGAGCATGGCCACCCGGTGGGGCTTCCTGCTCCCACCCCGAGTTCGGGGACTTTTCATTTAATACCAACACTAGCACCCACCACATCTGGGGCCACACTGTCCCATTGGAACCTCCCAGATGCCCCATTTCTGGGCGGAACCACTGAGACCAGTAGAGTGCCAGGACATGAGATACCCTACAAGCGGCAGAGCCCGCCCCATGCAGGACGCGTTCTGCCTGCACCCAGCCTCCCCCTGGGGCCCTTTGGCCACACTGCTGGCTGGTCCAGCAGGAGGTGACACATCTGGGCCAGGCTTTCTCGTGGCAAGGCCTTGCTTGGCCTCCAGCAAGGGCCCAGAGGCAGACCTAGATCGCTGGGTGCTGGCCCGGCCTCCCCACTACCCGCTGTGTAGCCTGGGTCAAGCCACCAACTGCTCTGAGCCTCTGTTCTCACCTGGAGAATGCGGTGGGGGCAAAAGAGCCAGCCTGGGGCCCCAGACTTCTCTGGTCAGGGGGAGCCGGAGAGCGACTCAACCCCGACCTACAAGGCGAGGTCAGCAGAACTCTGGGCACCGTTGCCTCCCCGCACCCCATGTCTGACCCCCGCACCCCGCAGTCCCCACTGTGCTTCACTTCCAGGCCAGCATGTTGGGAATGTGAATTCCCTGGGCCCCACGTCCCTCCTGCCTTGGTGGCTCCACCTGGAGTTCAGCCCTCTGGTGGTCCTGGGAACTGTTCCCCCCTTCCAGGCTGTCCCCACGTGGGGTAGCAGGGATGCAGGAGCTGGGCAAGGGAGGAGACAGCGGGAAGAAAGGAGAGGCGGCTGCTGGCTGCAGGAAGGGCTCCCAAAGGCGGGCGCCCAAGGCAGGGCCCAGCTGAGGGCTGTGGCCAGTGCCCAACCAGAGAGGCTGGGGCCTGCGGGTCCCCACTATTAAGTATTTAGAATCATTCTGCCTCTTCTTAGCACACCAGGCCAGAGATGACATTCTGAAAGCAAGCCCACAACCTCAGGCAACCCCACGGGACTCCCCGTCAACGGAACACGAGAACCAGCTTTGCTTTGCCAACAGAACACACTTTATTGGGTACACATCCAGGGGAACCCGGTTTTGCGTGGAGTAAAAAGCACAGTTAAGACCAGAAACAACACAAGAAGAATTTTGGTAGAAAACCCAGCTAAGCGAAGGCCCCTCTGGGGAGAAAGGTGGGGTCGTTTAGCAGCCAGGAGCCTCGGGGAGTCCTCCTGGCTGGGGGCTGAGGCCGCAGGGGTCACAGCGGGCGGGGCAGCACGTGCTCCCGGGAGGACAGCACCTTCCCGTCTCTGATCTCCTCCGAGACGGTCCGGATGTGGGTGCTGACCTGGGGGTCCGGTGCACAGGGCCCTGGCTGGGTGTGGGGGCCCCTCACGGAAGGCTTGCGCTCTGAGCAAGGGTGGGCGGGAAGCCTGAGGGGAGGAAATCATGCAGGGTTGCCCTGGGCATTGAGACCCTGGGCTGAGACCCACGCGGGATAAATTGAGGGGGTCGCGCGCACGCCTGGGTGCAGGGCTGAGAGCCAGCTCAGCGCATGTCAGCCTGCGAAATCCCAAGGGAAGGGTGTGGCTGGGGGGGGGGCTGGAAACCCCAAGCAGCACGCTTGCGTGGCTCAGGACCTGGCGGGGTGCTGGGTGCGTGAGTCCCTGAGCACGGGGAAACCCCAGGATCGCAAGGAATTCCAGCAGCTTTGGCTCCAACCCTTTCATTTTCTGGACAAGCACATCAGAGTCTGCCTGGAAGGCTGAGTCCAGCCGCCCCAGTGGCCCCCGGCACCCCCAGCCACTCACCTGCTGTCCTCGCTGTCCAGCAGGCCCCGGTACGTGCTGATCTCGCACTCCAGCCGGGCCTTGGCATCCAGCAGCACCTGGTACTCCTGGTTCTGCCGCTCCAGGTCACAGCGGATCTCCGCCAGCTGTGCCTCCACACTGCCGATCAGGCCTTGCATCTGGGCCAGCTGCGAGCCGTAGCGGGCCTCGGTCTCCGCCAGGGTGGACTCCAGGGAGTCCCTCTGCCATGGAGAGAGGAAGAGCTAGGCTGGGAGGGAACCCCACCCAGACGCCCACAACCCCACCCAGACGCCCACGACCCCAGAATCTGCACGTGACTTGCAACCTGGCCCCTCAACAGCCCCCATGCTGGGGCTGGATGGTCACCAAGGCTGCCAGGAGCTGCGGCAGCCACCATGCAGAGACACCCACCATGCTGTGCTGGGCCTGCAGCTCGATCTCCAGGGCGTTGACCGTGCGTCTCAGCTCGATGATCTCCGCCTGGCAGCACTGCAGCTGCTCCGAGCTCGACACCACCTGCTGGTTCAGCTCCTCAGTCTGCGGGGCACAGGAGGGTCCAGGGCACTGTCAGACCAAGCACCACCCCTGCGTGGGGAGCTCACCCCAAAAGCTCAGCCCCACCTGGGAGTTGAACCAGGCCTCCACGTCCCTGCGGTTGTTCTCCACCAGTGCCTCATACTGGCATCTCATGTCATCCAGAATCTTGTTGAGATCCACCGGCGGGGCAGCGTCCACCTCCACGTTCAGTCGGTCCCCAAGTTGACTTCGGAGAGCATTGACATCCTTCGGGGGTGGAGAGCCAGGGGGAATAAGATGGTGAAAAGCATGCCCGGTGCAGGGCTCAGCCCACCTGAGGTCCAACTCGCCTTCCTCATGCTCTCGGCACCGTGGGCCAGGGTGATTAACTTCTCTGAGCACAGCTGGGTGGCATCAGCCTCACCTCCTCGTGGTTCTTTTTGAGGCACAGCAGCTCCTCCTTCAGCGACTCCACCTGCGCCTCCAGGTCGGACCTGCACAGGGTCAGCTCATCCAGGATCCTGCGCAGGCCGTTGATGTCCGACTCCACCAGCTGCCGCAGGGACAGCTCTGTCTCGTACCTGTGACCACACAACCCTGCCAGTCGGCACCGAGAGCAGCCACACCGGGCAGGGCCCGACCCCACTGCCAGCTGTGGCCGGCTTTGGGGTCAGGAGTCTGGTGGGCCTCTCCCTTCCTTGGGAGGGGCCCAGGGCCCATGCCCCATACAGCTCTGCCTGGTCGTCCCCCCACCAGCTCCCAAAGGCACAGAGGTGAGGCAGGGGCTCAGCCGACCCCACTCACTTGGTGCGGAAGTCATCTGCAGCCAGCTTGGCATTATCAATCTGCAGGATCAGCCTGGCATTCTCAGACTTGGTCAGCAGGATCTGGGGGACAGGAGGCTTCCCGTGAGCCAGGGACAGCCCAGCCATCCAAGGGCGAAGGGGAGGGGACAGCCCAGCTCTCAGAGCTGCGCCCCTGTTTCCTGCCCTGACACTGGACCCCAGGGCAGAGGGCCCTCGGCCCCAAGAGGGCCATCACGAGGACACCAGCAGTCATCGATCCTGGCATCTGAGGCTTCCAGGGTGGTGCGTAACAGGACAGGCAGACCTGGGCTTGGGTCTCTGCCCTCAGCGCCCAGGCTGCGTGATCTTGGGCAGCCTGCTGAAGCTCTCGAGTCTCAGATCCCAAGCTCCCTCTGCAGTGAGTGAGCCCAGGAACACGCAGCTCTCCAGCAAGGAGGCAGGGAGGGTCTCGCTCAGTGCCGGCCCCCGTGAGGCTGGTACACGTCCTCCCCTCCCTGCAGCGGAGACGGGGCATGGTGGGCGGCAGGGACAAGGGAGAGTCCCGAAGCCACACACACACCTTCCGCTGCAGCTCCTCCAGCGTCTTGAAGAAGGCCTGGTAGTCGGGGCAGATGTATGGGATCTGCCCATCGTACCACTCTCGGATCTGGCCCTCCAGCTGGCAGTTCTCCCGCTCCAGCTGCCGCACCTTCTCCAGGTAGCTGGCCAGCCGGTCGTTCAGGAACTGCATGGTCTCCTTCTCACTGCCGTTGAAGGAGCCCTCGCTGAGCCAGACCCCGCTCCCAACCAAGCCAGAGGGGTGGCCCCCAGCGGACAGGCAGGAGCCAGGCAAAAAGCTCCTGGGGCCAGAGAGGCCCATCCTGAAGGAGGAGATGGACCCCACTGCACCAGCCAGCCCAGGGACCCTGCAGGAGCCCCCAGAGCGGAAGGAGGACACCCGGGAGAAGTTTCCTGCCGTGCCGCAGAAGCCCCTGCCCGAGCCAGTGGAGAAGGTGGAGGTGCAGAGCTGAGTGGCCATGGCGCCGCTAGAGAGGATGTCTGTCCGTCTGTCCCTGAGCGCGGAGCTGGGGCTCTGGGCTCCTCGGCCTCTCGGGAGCACTTTTACACACTCTGTGGGGTGGTGGCCTGCTGCACGCCTCCTGCTCTTAGCAACGCCGTTTCCCGTTCTGGAAAGCTAATTTCATTAGAGTGTGATTTTTGCTGCCCTTCCAGAATTCCTCGCCTTGTGAAAAGGAAAAAAAATGTTGGATTTGGTTTGCTAAGTCAGGACTCTCCGCTGTTGTTGTCGTTTCCTCTCAGAAACGAATTTTATTGCCTCTTCAAAGAGTCTGGCCCAGATCCCATGGGCCGGGAGTGGCCTCGCGGGTGACATTTGGTCCCTGCCCTCCCACCTGCCATCCCTGGGGTGCCCCATCTGTCCCTCCCTCCCCCCATTCGTGTCCCCACCCTGCCATCTTTGCCTGGGCCACTGCGGAGGTGGAAAGGAAGCCGCGGGAACTGAGCTCTGTGTGCACCTGCAGTGCGCCAGGCTCGAAGTCCCTTTGCTTATGTTTCACCGCCGTCCTGCGAGGGTCTCACAGTCCCCGCCTCGGTGAGGAAACTGAGGCCCATCCCTGGTGGCTCAAAAGCTTGCTCCGGGTGCCCAAGGAGTGAGAGGCAGAGTTTCAGCCGACACCAGGGCCATCAGCACCAAACCCTGTCTGTTCTGCTGCTTTGCACTCAAATCTGGGCACCCAGAATCCAGGGACAGGAGCCCGAGGTTCGAATCCTGGCACTGCTGATCGTCGTCCCTGGGGCACTAGGCATACCACCTCTTTTCTGTGCCCCCTCCTGAAGAGAGCATCACCCTGTCCCACCCGCTCCACCCGGATATGAGGAGGATGGAACAGGACTTTAGAGGAATAAAAAGAAAATAGAGCGCTTCAGCACCCATCAGTACTGCGGAGGCACTGGCCAGCGAAGAGCAGCCTGGGGTGTCTCTGATGAGTTCGTGTGGGGCACAGAGAGTCGCACGTGGGCACTGGGGCCGTTTGCCCACCGGGCACAGCATGTTGAGGAGGGCACCCCACGGCCACCCCTCCCTGCATCCCAGAAACTCAGCCTCCCGGGAGCCCCTGCCGCTGCAGACCCTGGCAAGGCCGGGGGCCAATTCCCTGTGGCCCTTGGCTTTCTGAACCCCTGACCTGGTCCCTGCCCAGGTCACAGAGATGGCCAACAGCAGGCTCTTCGGACAGAGAGGGAAAGAAAAGGACAAAGCCAGATCCTGCAAGAGAGTTGTGCAGGAGAGGGAGGGGGTGCTGAGCGAGAAGGACCCCAGTTACACCCCGTCCTCCCGCCTCGAAGCGTGGGCTTTCCCAGGGCCCGGGAGCTGGCTCTCTCTCCTCTCTCAGACTCAGTGGGCGAGGCTGGTGTTATAGATGCGTTTACGTGCTTCTGAAGCTGTAATTTGCCAACCTCTTAAAAACACTTTATAAGCTTCTCTCGCCGATTACTCAGGAGCACTGGCTCTGGTGACCACGCCTGGCCAGTGCAGTGGGCACCTGGACAGCCGGTGACGCTGTCCCCGGGTCTGCCGGGCAGCCCTCCTGGGACGGGACAAGGGTGCTGAGCCCCTTCCTCACAGCTGCCCCTCCCCCACTTTCCTGGCTTCTCCCCCAGTGCGGCAGACCCAGGGGCCAGGAGCTTCCTGATGCCGCCCATGAGCTCTAAGATGCGTGGCAGGACCCAGGGCTCTACCACCTGACTCCAGGAGCCACTTCTCGCCCCAGTTGCACAACCAAACCTGTCTAGAGTTGGTGATATTGCACACAGTGGAGCCCTACTCTGCTATAAGAATGATCAGCTTGGGCCGGGGATTTAGCTCAGTGGTTTCGCCACCTGCTGCGCAAGCACAAGGACCTGAGTTCGATCCCCGGTACCAAAAATAATTAAGTAAGTAAGTAAGTAAGAATGATCAGCTTGAGTCACCTGTAGGGCAATGGATGCACCTTGAGACCATAATGTTAACTCAAACAAACCAGACTCACAAGCTTAAATGGAGCATGGCTTCTCTCATATGAGAAATGCAAAGTACAAATGAATTACAGAGCAAAATACAAGACAGATGATAGGAAACAGAGAGACAGATCTTTTGCAAATGAGAAGGGGACCAGGACATGGAGGGGGGAGAGCAGAACATAAAATCTACAGTGTGTTCTGGACCTGCACTAGCTCTTCACGGTGAATGCAATCACTGCATACAGCAAACACATACTAATAAAAATAAAAATTTTAAAATAAAATTGTGTTATACAGAAACTGAAAAAAAGAAATTGCCAGTGTGCCGAAGAAAAGGAAAGGTGGCAAAAATGCCCCCAGGTTCGGCCGGAGATGTAGCTCAGTGGTGCCGAACCTGCCTCGCAAGTGCAAGGTCCTGAGTCGGATCCCTGGTACCAAAAAAAAAAAATAACCCCAGGTGAGAATCTCTGGGCTCAGGCAGAGACGGGGCTGTGACCTGAACTTCTCTGTCCCACTGTGTGTCCCCACAACGAGGGTGGAGCCCACTGGTCGGAGACAGTTTCTCGGTTCCCTCAGAGCCTGGCCCGTCTTGGCCAAAGGCTGCATGCTCACGTCCCTTAGGCAGGTGTGGCCGGGACTTGAGGGTCACAATTCCTCCTCCTCCCCCAGCCCCGCAGCCGGGGTGGTCACCGGAGGCAGTGAGGCCACAGGGACCTGTGCTAGACCGAGTCAGGCGGACCCAGACTTCCAGACAGGGGCTTGTCTTCCGGGAAGGTTTCTGATCACAAGCTCAATGTTTTTGGTTTGCTACAGAACCATTCAGAGTTTACATTTCTTCTTACATAAATTTTGTTAAGTTAAATGTTCTAAATTGTCTATTTCATCAAAATTGTCAAATGTATTGGCATGATGTTAGTCATAGTATATGTTATACATAGTATTTTCTTTTTATTCCTCAAATGTCTGCAGGACTCATTTCTGATTCTCTCTCTCTCTCACCAATTTTGCTCACCTTTTCAGTTAACCTGCTTTTTGGTTTTGTGATTTTTCTCTATCGCCTATAGGTTTTCAATTTCATTGATTTTCATGAGAGAGACAGAGAGAGAGGACAAGACTCAAGGGTCGGTCACTCTCACCTGGGACGGTACTAGGGCCCCCCGACTCCTGGCAGCCCCGTCCTGGTGAACACCCCAG
The DNA here is from genome assembly GCF_053883595.1 of Heterocephalus glaber. NCBI lineage: Eukaryota > Metazoa > Chordata > Mammalia > Rodentia > Bathyergidae > Heterocephalus > Heterocephalus glaber. The sequence continues at coordinate 10,729,417 of NW_028258463.1, forward strand.
TGGTCAGGGCTGAGGGAACCAAGGTGCCCATTCATAGGTTCCACCTTGAAATAAGATGCTGCTGAGACCCCGCTTTCTCCCCTCAATCAAAAGTGCCCGGCCTGTGGGTCCAGGACCCTGGGCCCCTCGCCTGGCCCTACTCCAGCTCCCAGCACCTGTCCTCTCTGGGCCCGGAGCCCCCATCTGAACAAGGAAGGCCCCAGGTGCTGAGTGGGTCCCCTCCATTCCAAACACGGTAGGAGCAGGGGCTGGCAGCTGCCTGGATGCGACTCGCTCACCATCCCCAGGACCTGTGGCACATGTCACAGCTGAGTTCTCTGCTTTCAAGGCACCCATGGGCCTCAGGGTCCCCCTCGGCCTCCTCATGGCACAGCACAAGAACAGGGATGCAGGCCCCCCTCCCGAACCTGGCTTTGCCCTCCGTGGGCAGAGTGACAGCAGAGACCCCTCCCCAGGCTGTTCCTGAGAAGGGTCGTGGAGAGCACTGGGGAGGCGGAGCAGACGTCCCAGCACATCCAGGCTGATGGCATCTTGGGCCGCCTAGCTGGAGACTTCGCTTTGCAGGAAAAGGAATTTATGGAGCCCGGGCTGGGTGGCAGAAGCAAAGGCCTGGGTGAGCCTCTATCTTCCCACGGTGAGGGGAGCTCATGCCGCGGCCTCAGGGTTGTGAAAACCAAGTCAAAAAGAGGCTTCACAGACTGGAATACATTCCACGGATTCAAGGGATCGAAACTCCTGAGAGCCCAGACTACCGGAGCCACAGCTGACTGCTGATTCCAGGGCACAAGCCACCTGCCTGGTTAATGGGATGGCATCTGAGAAAGACACCCACTGGAGAGGGAACAAGGGCTGTGCCCAGAGGGTGCTGGTCTCCTTGGCCAGGACTGTCTCGAGGCTCCTGAACTCAGGTGCCAGTCCCAGGCCTCAGAGGGTGCCCTCTGCCCACCTTCATCCCATCCCTGGGGGAGGGAGCAGAAGACACACTGCTGTACAGACAGGAGGACCCTGGCTTTGCCCAAGCCCATCCTGGCAAGCATCAAGTTCAAGATCAACTGCCTTGTCTGTGTTTCCACTTTGTTCAAAAGAAGTCCCCACCCTCAAGTACACTTCCATCGGAAAGCCAGAGTTCAGTCTGGATGAAGCCCCAAAACCAAGCCTGAGTCTTCTTCTGCTACTCTGTACCAGCCCTTCGATGCCCAACCAGGCATAGGGCGTGGCCTGGGAGGAAATGAGTTTCCCAAGCAAAGTCTCCCTTTGCCTGCTTCTCTGGGCTTTGGTCAGAATGTGCTGGCCACCAACCCCACAGAACCCCAAAGGCAGCAGAAGGAGCGGCCCAGACAGCAGCCCATGGGCAGCCAGGCCACCTGCCAATGGGCACCACTGGCCACCGGTCATCCTAGAAGGCCAGTGGCTGTGTCCCTTGGAGCAGCCTGCTGGCTTAGGTTTCCTCTGAAAAGCCTCTTAGGCTTTTGTCATACAACCACACACAGCCCCCCACAAAGGCCCACTTGAGAAATGCTGGTCCGCGTCCTAAGCTGTTCACACCCCACCCAGACCCACCCAGGACACTGGGGTGCCTACAACTGTTACTTCCCCCCCCCAGGTACTTTTTCCCTGTAACAAAAAATCTGTTCAAACTGCAAAGTACCTGGAGTTCCTAGGCCCACCCAGTTACAATGTATCCATGTCACTTGGTTACAATATATCCATGTTGCCCAGTTACACTGTACCAGTGTTCCCTGGTTACAGTGTATCTGGGTCGAGTAAGCACATCCATCCTGTCAGACTCCTGCACCTACAAGCAGTGGCAGGTCCACCGAGCTGGAGGAAGCCACAGGAACAAGAAGACTCACCATTAAGACATCTCCAACTACCCATTCAGTATTCCCAGAGTCTGTTCAGGCAAGGTCTCAGTCTGATGCTGAAGGCTCAGGGCCATTCACCAACCTGATGAAAATAAGGTTGCCAGGTTCAGCAAATAAAAATACATGCACTATTTGGGACATATTTATACTAAAATGTTATTGGTTGTCCATGGGCAATGCCGGTTTCACTGGGCATCCTGTGTGCTGCCTGTCAGCCCTCAGTGAGAAGGTATTGCTGCTTCTCTCCCTCCTACTATTGCCTGTCACCATGACTGGCTGCCTTGGGGACAGATATATCCTGCTTCCCTTGACAAACTGTGCCTTTCACTTCTCTTCCACCCTGTTCTCAGCAGCTACCATGTCTGCCTTTCCAGGCCCAGGTAGCAGCACTGGGGGCCAGGTTATCCTCCCTCTGGTCCTGGCCACCTCAGGGAAGTCTCACCCTGCTCCAGCTGCTTCAGGCAGAGTGACTGGGACCTTCGGGGCAGGATTTGGCAAGTGTCTGTCTGCTTACTTCCCCAGCAGCCCAAAGCCCTACCTCCCCCTCCTCAGTGTCCGCAGACCTCCCAGGCCCAGGACAATCTTGAACATGCACTAGGAAATGACAAGGCTCCTGCACAGGGGTCCTGGGAACAGTTGATGAGGGTCCGCCGTGGCCCTGAGGGGTGGGTGCTCCTGAAACACGAGATCTCAGAGAGGCCTGTAGGCCTCAGTGTTGCAGCACAGTGGCCCTGGTGTGGCCTCGAACACGGGGGACCTTGAAATGCCCACTTAACCCAGCCCACAGTTGCTCTGGAAATCACACCGCTCCTCAATGACAAAACCATCTTCTCTCCCTTTTGGGCGAGGCTTTAGCAATGGCCCGGGGCTTTGAGTCTTCTCCAAAAAGCTGTTGCCACAGTGGATGCCCAGAAAGCCACTCTGTCCCCATGGGAAGCTGTACCTCTTCAGTCCTCTGGTGGCCACGCTCTGCGGTCCCCAGCCAGGGCCTACTGCCCTCTCGCTGCGGGCAGCTCCTCCTGCCCCGCTGCACTAGAGGGTGGCATCTTCAAGAGTCCAGGTCCCCCCTCCGAGCCCATCCTGGCTCCCCAGGCCTGACTTCATGGCCCAGAGGACCTGAGCCTCCTCCCTCTCCCGTGCACTCCGAGAGCCCGTGATTCGCAGGAGATGCGCGCTCAGGCCCCTGGGAACAGGTACCTCAGCGTCAGGCGTCCCCTTGAGCCAAGTGTCACTTAATGGAACCCTAAAGTGAACTCCCCTGACACTGATGTGATCAGACCCTGCAGCCTGCACTGGCAGGGCCCAGGGTGCGGGTGTGGTGGGCCCGACTTCCTTCCCACAATCGCGCATCCACAGCTGGGCCGCAGCCCATGGGTTTGCTTTCAAGTAGCTCTGGGTGCTCAGATGAAAGACACCACAGGGTTTCATGATGAGTGCTCATAAAAACAGGCCGGAGAGGGCAGCCAGACCCTTGCCAGCTCCCCAGTGCCCGCCTTGACGGGCGCTCCACCCACCTGTCCCTTTTCACGCTGTGGGGGGATGCCCAGCTCTCCCAGGTCCCCCAAGAGCTGCTGAAAGGGGTGCCCCCCTCGGCCTGCACCACACCAGCCCCCAACAGCCCCCAGGAGCAATTCAAGATGACCCGGGTCCCAGGCGGGGAGGGAGGAAGGGCTCCAGGGGGACCCAGGCGCTGGAACCGCACCCGCCCACTCCTCCACAGCCCTGCTTCCAAGGAAGCCCCAGGCACCCCATCTCATGTGCTGGGTCTTTAGATCCTCTCTGCTGCCACCCAGAACAGAGGGACAACAGAACTCATGGGGCCTCAGGCTGGGGACAGAGAGGGCCTCCTGTTGGCCCTGGGCCCAGGCAGGACCAGATCAGGCCCTGCCCCTCCATGCTGGTGCCACAGGTGGCCAGACACTGACCTGCTTTCTGGCGTGAGTCTGCCCCCTGCAGGGCCCAGGCAGGACAAGCAGCCCCACGGGACGCTGGTCCCTAACCAGGGCAGGGCCTTGGGGACCTCGAGGCGTCCTTTGCTCACCGTGAGGAGAACCCAGGAGCCTGTGAGCTGTGGCCACCAGGCACAGCACCTGCTGTACTCCTGGCTCTGCTTGCAGAGCCTGACCTAGCGATGGGACCCCCAGGCACCACAGGACCCCCTGTGTGATTCCTTTGTCCCCCGAGCACTGGGCTGTGGGACTGAGCCTCGTTCTCCCTGGAGCACCTTGGAATCGGGGATCCCAGCTCCCACACCAGATGGAAGTCCCTCAGCTGATCGGGGCCTCCGTCTGCAGGGTGTGGAAAGGGCGCACAGTGCCCTGTGGGCTTGCAGTGAAAACGAATTCAGCCACAGAAGGAGCCTGTAGAGCACACGGTGCTGGGAATGGTGTCCCCTCCCCTCCGCCCTGGTGTCCCCTGCCTGGCACTCTGGCATCCACACTGCTGACACAGGTGACTCAGCTGCGATGGCCCGGGGCCAACTGCTCAGGGCTGCAGCACAAGGAAGCTGGGACAACCAGGCAGGGGCGGTGTGGGCCCAGCAGGTCTGATAACTCTGCTCTCAAAGGCCACCCCTGGGGTGACAAAGGGAACACAAGGCCTCTCCCAGCTCCCAGGACAGAAGGCAGGGTGCCACCTTCTCGGCCCTGCTCTCCCGGGGAGACCTCAGATGCCACCCGGCTTCTCAGCGCCCTCTCAGGTTTGGGGAAGGGTCTGAGGCCAAAGTGCCCACCAGACCGAGGGTCCAGCTGCCCTCTCACCCCCAAGAGGAACCTGCTCCAGCTCAGGAAGTGGGCAGGCCACACCCAGAGGGTCTTGGCTGGGAGGGGTAAGGCCTGGATCAGGACGGGGCAGCTCGGCTTGGAGAACCAGGCCTCACTGTCTGGGGCTGGGGCTCCTTTTCCCATGCCCTCGGTGCAGGGTGCTTGCTTGGTCTTTTTACTTCCTGTAGCTCACGCCTACTTGTTCCTCATTTGCTATGTCCACTCAGTGCCCGGGGCACCCTGGGCATGAGGATGTGGGTGAGCGCTAAGCTATCCCTGCCTGAAGAGACACCCAGTTAGAAAAGAGAAGCAGAGAGGTGGTGAGCAGAGGTGCTGTTTGCTGAGCACTTACTTTGTGCGGGGGCCACAAAGGGAGGCGGAGCAGAACCAGGATACGAGCCAGGTCTGGTGCTAGCAGACACTGCCTCTCGCTGGGGTTACTGGACCCACTAGAGACCGCCTCCCCCAGGGCCTAAAACCCTGCTGAGATGGCCCCTGAGCAGCAGGTCCAGGTCCCTGTCCCTCTGTTCCTCTGAAGAGCACTGGCTGAGCCCTGTCTCCAGCGGGCTGCTTGGCCCCAGATGCAGAAGTCACCCCCTCCCTTGGGGCATGCTGCCAGTGTTGGGGTACACACAGTGAGGGCCGCCTGCCTCCGCCTGAACCTTCAGTAAGAACCTGGTAAACAAAGAGGGGTACGGAGAGGAAGAGAAGCGGGAAGGTCGGGTCAGACTGAGGTCATTCATGGAACAAGGCCCCCAGACTGCAGCCTTGTGCCCTTCTGGGTGCAGGATGTTGGGGTGCGCTGGGGAGGTTGGTGCAGGAGGCAGGAAGGACCAGACCTCCAGCTCCGAGCCAGTGAGGAGTCTGGGCCTTCATGGCCGGCAGGGGCTGCTACTGGGGCGATTGGAGCGCTCGACCCGAGGGAGTGTGGGTGGAGGAAGGGCTCTGGCACCAAGGCAGGAGGCCAGGGAGGAGCTGTGGCACCGTGCTGGCGAGTTTGGCCTAGGGGACATTGCGGCCACTGGGCGCCCTCCATGGGAAGGACTCGTGCAAAGCAGAGAGACAGAGGGGGCCAAGATGTCGCCTGCCTCTGGCTTGTATATGCAGGTTGTCCAGCGAGAGGATGAGGCAGGAAGGTCTCTGGACTTGTGGGTTTAGGAGGATTTGTGGGTCCTGCACCCTGTTAGGAAGCCGAGAGGGGCTCCACCGGGGACCCAGGCTTGGGAGCCATCAAAACACACGGGTCATTGGACCCACGGAGCCGTCGGGATGGCCCAGGGGAGGGTGGGGAGTCAGGAGAGGATGACAGCAGTAGGGCAGGTTCTGGGGGCCACCTGGTGTGCAGGGAGTGAGCCGCGCCGGGCCAGTGGGACTCAGAGAGGAGTCAGGGTTGGATGGGCTGAGGCCCCTGTGAGTCCTAGCTGGTTCCCCAAGTGGGCGGAGCAGCACGACCTTGGGTGGGCTGCAGGACGCAGGGGTGGAGGCCTGGGCCGCCGGGAGCCGTCAGCCTGGAGGGGGCGCCCTGTATACGACTGGGGCGGGGTCCACCCCCAGGGCGGCCCTCCTCTCCCGCCCAGCGCCCCCTGTGCTGCCCCCACGTTTCCCGGCCCCGGCCTCACTGCACCCCGCTGCTCTCGGCCTCTGCTCTGCCCCTGTAAGTCCCGCTTGTCCACACTGGCTGGGACCCTTACCCGGGAGAGACCACGCCCCTCCCCGCCACGCCCACACCAACTGCTCAGCCGGCGCCCCCCCCCCGCTCCCCACGGCCCACGTCGGGGCCCCTCCAAAAGCAAGCCCGAGTCCGAAATTCACTTGCAAGCAGGCGGGAAGCTTTATTGGATTGATTATCTATTCCTTTCGGAAGAGGAGCAGGGGAATCTCCGGGGCGCAGCGGAGGGCCAGCGGGGGAGGGGCGGGGTGTCGGTCCTCAGGGGGTACCCGGGCCGCTGGGGGCCGGGCCGCTGCAGGGGAGCAGAGACCAGACGCCTCTCCGTCCCCGGTCACAGACAGCGACTGCCAGGCAGTTAGAACCGGCGGACCTCAGACACGCGCCGAGGGGAGGCGGAGCCGGAGACGGAGACGGAACCGGAGGCGGAACCGGAGACGGAACCGGAGACCGAGGTGGAAACCGAGGAGCTAGAGGCGGAGGTGCTGCTGTAGCTGACGCTTCCTGGGGGACAGAGGAGACGAGGGGTTCTCAGGCCGGAGAAGACCCACCTGGGCCCGGGGGTGTGTGGGCGGGAACTCTCTTACTGTCCCCGGGGTGACTTCCTCCCCGACAGCCTGGTGGTTCTTGGGGGCGGAACCGTCAATTTGTGAAGGAAACTAGGGGAGCCGTGGCCACGCCCATCCTGCCCCTCCGCCCTCCCCCACTACCGGCCCCGCCCCACCCCTCCAGGAGCCCGGAGGCCTCGGGAAGCTGTTCCTACCTGTAGGGGAGGCCGAGACAGTCAACCTGGAAGGGCAGAGAGAGCGGTGAGGAGAGGGAGACAAGGCGGGCCCACCGCTTGGAGCCCCGCTTTGGACAGGGCCTGTCCGCCTGCCGGCCTGGCTGGCTGTCTTGTCCCCAGTCCCTCTGAGAGCCCTCGGGAGAAGCCACTAGTGGCCTCCAGTTCAGGGCATCTCCAGAAGCTCGGACCTCCCCTGCGGTTCCCTCGGCCCCCACCCTCCCGAGCCGGCAGGGACACCCGGTCTCCGCAGATGCTCTGCAGAGGAGCTACACCGCCGTCCTCAAGGCCTTGCCTAGTTGAGCCTCGTCCAGGCCAATCACTTCCCAGTACAGATGGGGGACAGGCACCGGCCCGCAGCCCCCCTGGGAAAGACCTGGGTCTGGCTCCAGGGACCGACCTGGCGTCCTGGCCCTCCAGCAGGCTGCGGTAGGTGGCGATCTCCTGCTCCAGCCGCGTCTTGATGTCCAGCAGCATCTTGTACTCCTGGTTCTGGGACTCCATCTCACTGCGCAGCTGGGCCAGCTGCTCCTCAATGCTGCTGATGAGCCCCTGGATCTGCTGCAGCTGCAGGGCGTAGCGGCACTCGGTCTCTGCCAGCGAGCTCTCCAGCCCGGCTTTCTGGAGGGACAAAAAGGACCAAGTCACATAGAGGAGTCAGTGGGCCAGAGGGAGTCCTGGAGGCAGGGCTGCCGGGCACAGGCGGCCCTACCATGCTCAGCTGCGACTGCAGCTCAATCTCCAGGCCCTGCAGCGTGCGCCGCAGCTCTGTGATCTCCGTCTTGCTGCTCTGGATCATCTCCGTGTTGGAGGCCACCTCCTTGTTCAGCTCTGCACTCTGGAAGCCAAGCGAGAGAAGGTGAGCGAGGAGTGCAGCTGGAAGCCCCCCGCCCCAGAGCCACATCCGCCCGCAGCCCTTACCTTGCTCTGGAACCAGGCCTCGGCGTCCCTGCGGTTCTTCTCCGCCATGACCTCGTACTGCTCCCTCATCTCGGCCAGTACGCGGGTCAGGTCGACGCCAGGGGTAGCGTCCATCTCCACGTTGACCTGGCCCACCACCTGCTTGCTGAACTCCTTCATCTCCTGCGGGGATGGAGAGGAAGGCTGTGAAGCGCCCCATCTCTCTTCGGCTCTGATTGTCCCTTCTTGCCCGATGTGATCTACCATGTCCCCTCACCTCCTCGTGGTTCTTCTTCAGGTAGGCCAGCTCCTCGTTCAGGCTCTCAATCTGCATCTCCAGGTCTGTCTTGGACAGGGTCAGCTCGTCCAGCACCCTGCGCAGCCCGTTGATGTCGGCCTCCACGCTCTGCCGCAGGGACAGCTCATTCTCATACCTAAAATATTAAAATTGTGTCGAAAAAAAGCAAGAGCTACTGCACATATCCCTTCCCCACACTCTGGGCTCTGCTTGTCTCCAAGACCTCCCTCCCCAACACCCCAGTACCCGACATCACACAGCACGGATTAGAAGGAGAAACAACCAGGAAGGAAGAGGAGAGATGTGAACTCACTTGAGCCTGAAGTCATCTGCAGCCAGCCTGGCATTGTCGATCTCCAGGATGATCCGGTTGTTGTCAGTGGTGGCTGCCAGGATCTACAAAATGCAGAGGAAAGTGGCCTCTGGAGCATGCCCATGCTTGGGGAGCAGAACACAGGCAGGGCTGTTCCCCCATTTCCTTGAGCATGGACAAGGTGGCTATCCCTGGGCTTGGTTCCTCTTCCGTAAGGTGAGGGTGGGGCAGCTCTGCTCTGTCACTCCAGCGTTTCCTGTCTCAGGATGGGGGCCCCCAGATGTGCCTTCCAGGAGAACCATACCACTGAGGACATCTCTGGGTGTCCGCAGCCTCAGGCCTGCCACCTCCCCAGGCCACTATCTCCTTAAGATCAGAAGGGACTCAGTGTCACCTATTTTTTAATAATGTTGCTGGAGCTCGCCTCCTAGCAGAGCATGGGGAAAACCCAGCCATGGTTCCCATCCACTTGTCCAAAGCCCAGAAAGTTCACCCCATGTAGCTGGGGCTCAGGCCAGGGTAGTGGATTCTGATAAACTGGTGTCCCCGAATGAGGGACAGGCCGCGCCCCAGGCAGCAGGCCCTGCCCTGCCTGAGCCTCTGTTTCTCCTCCACTTAGCTTCACCAATAAAGAACAGTTTCAGCGGCTCCCTCCAAAATAAACAATCATCCCCAGAACCATGCATGAACAGGTCTTCCCTTCCCCGTTGATCTGAGTCATTCACGGTGGCTTTCCAAGCTGCCATGTCCCCAAAGAGCCCAGTGGCTTAGGGTTACAGAGATGGAGTCATTCATCACTTGGAAGCCATAAAAACTGTTGACCTGAGAAATAAACTCCGTGAACAGGAGTAACGGGAGCAAGGCAATTTGGGAAGTTGAGGCATGAGAAAGCCCCTCAGGAGCAAAGCCCCTCAGAAGTGGACTCGGGACTTTGCCCTACAAGAAGTGTCATTTCCAGCCACGCCACGCCGGTCCCCTGAGCTCACCTTGACCTGGAGCTCGCCAATGGTGGTGTAGTAGCGGCTGTAGTCCCGCTCCGGGCTGGCCGGGCTCTGCCTCTGGTACCAGTCTCGGATCTTCACCTCCAGGTCGGCGTTGGCCGCCTCCAGCGCACGCACCTTGTCCAGGTAGGAGGCCAGGCGGTCGTTGAGGTTCTGCATGGTCACCTTCTCGTTCCCAGAGAGGAGGCCACCATCGCCCCCGCCAAAATCACCGAAGCAACCACCAAAGCCGCCTCCAAAGCTGCTACCAGCCCCTCCGCCAAAGCCGCAGCTCATGCCTCCCCCATAGCCTCCAGCAGATCCTCCGGAAGCGAAGCGGGAGGAACAGGTGGAGAAGCTGCGCCCTCCTCCCAGCTGGCAGGAGCCAGACCCGAAGCCACCTCCGTAGCTGGCAGAGGAGCTCTGCAGGCGACAGCTCATGTTGGGAGCGAGATGGAGAGCAGCAGCAGACAGGAGCTGAGCTGAGCGTGGCCAGGCCGAGGACAGTGGCTCTTCCCCGGCCTGGACACCTTTTATGCAGCCTGCTCAGGGTGGGACATCTCTCCTCCCCTCTCCACCTTCTGACTCGGTGCCAGGGACACTCCGTTTCCCACGAGGCCAGTTACCTCGGATCTCTGGGGTGGGTTGTGTCTTTTGGGGTGGCTTTTTTTTAATCCTTAACAAAAGGGATGATTCAGTGGGCGCAGCGCTCTGCCTGAGTCTGCCCTTTGACAGTTGAATTCTCCCCTCTCGCAGGCGCTCTCTGCAGGCCCCAACCCCACCCCAGGTGAGTGTGGAGACGGAACGGAGCACAGGGGTCTGCAGGCAGGGTGTCTGGGAAGGTCAGGGCAACCCAGGCCACCCTTCTTTCTAGCTCTCAGTCTTGGCTGGAATGTCCTGGGGCCCTCCTAGCACCTGGTTTCTGTCACGCTCGGATGACAAATGTTGATCTTAGAGAATCAACTGCCTTGAACATGTTCAGGCTGAGAAAGAAACAGCCCCGAGACAATCAGAAAAATTCACAGTAATGGGGACCCTGGGGACTGAAACAGAGCAGGGGAAACTGAGGCACGGGAAGGGGAGGTGACCCTGTGAGGTCTGAGAACCCTTACCTTCACCCACCATCTCATCTGCTCGGCAGCCCCGTGAGGTAAGTCCTCTCTCACCCCACACTGTACGGGAGGGCTCAGAACCGAGCCCCAGATCAGTTCCTCTTAATGTGAAGCCTCATTTTAAGTGTGTTTTTCGTGCAGTAAAATGTGTAAATCACACGGACCCGGCCTGACACAGTCTGCCTGTGCGGGCCGTGCGTAACCTGCACTTCCACATGTGCCGAGCTCCGCGTGCAGTGCCTGCCCCATCACCCACCCTGTACCTGGGGCCTAACGCCCTTCCAGCCTCTGCCCCCAGACCCCTGCAGAGCTCCCAGGCAGGGCCACACGTGACAGTGTCTGGAGACACTTTTACTGTGACCACCGGGGGAGGCTCCAGGTACACAGAGGGTAGGGACCCTACACAGGGCAGACCCACAACACAGGGTTTCAGGCCCAGAGTCAGTGGTGCTGGAGCTGAGAGGCCCAGGCCTATCTGGCCTTGGTTTAATACTCTGCGATGCTCACTGCTGGAGAAACACAGCCACGGGGATGGAAGGCCTCCAGGGCCTGAGCAGGGCCCTCCCATGACACCTGTGAGCTCCGACTCAGAGGCCGCACAGGAAGATGTGGCCCAAGACCTGGGCCAGGGTCTCCACTGGGGACCCTGGGATATGGCTGGGACGCTCAGGGACTGCGTAGTGACATTGCCACAGGAGGCCACCATGCAGGCGGAAAAGAAGGGCAGAAGAGCACTTTCCAGGGCTGAGCAAGGAGCACCGAGGCCTGGGCTCCCGGTTCCCATTCGGGCCCAGGGTCTTCGAGGCTCTGGTCTGGGCAGAGATGGTGAGGCGTCCTCCCGAGGCTGCCCTGGAGCCCCCTTTGCTGATTCAGCAAGGCCAGGAACGAGATCCACATCAGGGCTTTGGAGCGCTTAGTGTTCTGGGCAGGGAGGCAGGCCTGTGTCCACCCAGTGGGTGGGTGCCAGTGGGGGGAGAGAGCCAGGGCAACCGCAGTGCCCGAACAAGGCAGAGGCCAGGCCTTGGCTGACCCGGCCCTGCCCAGCCTCCTGCCCTGAGCAGATGGCTCCGCGCCCTCCCTCAGAAAAGGTGTGATTCAGCCCAAAGCAGCAGCTCTGGAGGATCAAACGTGACAAGGAGCTGATTAATGGGACCTGCCAGGCCCAGAGTGACAGGGCCCCATGTTCCCGGGGCTGAGGAGCAGGTTAGGGCCAACGCCTCTGCTCCGGGAGGAACAATGCGGCCAAGCCTGCAAAGCCAGGCGACAAATTCTGTGGCCATGACCACTCCTTCCCGGGTCAGGCCGGCCTCGCCCTCCGGAGCAGCCACACCTTCCTCAACCCTGGAGACCCCTGGGGGGACAGAGCCGGGCACAGACCCATCCTGGGGGACCCATTCCTACTCCCCACTGGGGACAGCGGGGTCAGAGCTGGCTTGTCTTAAGCTTTCCGCTCTGCTTTTTGGCATAATAAGACCAAATTCAGTCCCCTCACTGGTGACCTGGAAAGAGAGGGAACCTACATTGCTGGTCTCACAAGAGGAGGGGTTTTTTAATCACACAAGAAATACCAGCAAGAATCAACAAGAATGGGATTATATCAGACTAAAAAGCATCTATGCAGCAAAAGAATCAATCAGTAGTGTGAAGAGACAGCCTACAGAATGGGAAAAAAACTTTGTCAGCTACTCCTCAGAGGATTAGTATCTAGAATATGCAAAGAACTCAAAAAAATTAAACCACCTAAAATTAAAGGCCCAGTCAAGAAATGGGCAAGAGAAATGAACAGACACTTCACAGAGGAAGAAATACAAATGGTCAACAGATATATGAAAATATATATCCCATCTCTGGCCATTAGAGAAATGCAAATTAAAACAATGCAGGCCAGGGATTTAGCTCAGTGGTTCTGCCGCCTGCTTTGCAAGCTCAAGGTCCCGAATCCGATCCCTGATATCAAAAAAAAAAAAAAGCTAGATTCCATCTTACTCTGGAAAGAATGGCAATCATTAAGAAATCGAGCAGTGGGCCGGGGATTTAGCTCAGTGGTTTCACCGCCTGCTCTGCAAGCACAAGGACCCAAGTTCGATCCCCGGTACCAAAAAAAAAAGAAAAAAGAAATTGAGCAGTAACAAATGCTGTCCAGGCTGTAGTGAAAGAGGAACCCTCCTGCATTGCTGGTGGGAACGTAAACTACTACAACTGTGATGGAAATCAGTATGGAGGTTTCTCAAAGAACTGAAATTAGAAATTCCATGCGACCCACCTATCCCCCTGCTAGGTATCTTCCCCAAAGAGCTTAAGCCATCCTACTACAGCGACACATGCATGCCAATGTGTATAGCAGCACAACTCATAATAGCTAAATCCTGGAAGCAGCCTGTGTGCCCATCAACAGATGAATAGATAAAGAAAATGTGGCATCTGTATATAATGGAATACCACTCCCTATAAAGAATGACACATTTGAGACCTTTGTAGGCAAATGGATGCACTTGTAAAATATGATGTTGAGTGAAATAAACCAGATACACAAGCTTCAATACCTATGGTATCTCTCATTTGAGTGAGGCAAAGTACAAACTAAGAAAATGATAAAGGATGGGTAGAAAGGGACAAGGGGATGGGTCTCTTGCTGTAGGAAAGTAGCCCAAGGGAACAAGGTGAGGGGTGAGGAGAGGGAAGAGGAAATAAGAAGAATAAAGACATGCCACGTACAGGAACCCAGCAGCCCCAATTAATGTAAACATTTTATCCCATAACAGGATCTAAGGCAAATAAAGTCAAGAGGAATGAAAAATGTGACCGAGGAACTGGAGGGGGGCTGGCAGAAGGAGATTTTAAAAAAGAAGAAAGAAACATGCAACATGTACATGTAGCCACTGGCCAAGATGACAGTAAACTACATGAACTGCAAAAGTACAAGGAAAATTTTTAATTTTTTAGAAGAGGAAGGGTTTTTATCTCCGTATTTTAGATGAGACGGTCACACAGGAAGGCAAGTTGCTTGCCTAAGGACACCATGAAATCAAAAAATCCACCTCTGGCTGCCAGGTATGATGGTACAAGCCTGTAATCCCAGCGCTCAGGAGGCTGAGGCAGGAAGATCTCCATGCGTTTGAGGCCAGCCTGGACTACATAGTGAGATACTGTCTCAAAAAACTTTACATCTGGCATCTGGCTCCCTCTTCCCCATCTCCTGGTGCCTGGGCCTGACCGCTGAGTGTTTTATTTGGTGATACTGATTTGCTATAAAACACATCTATTTTGGGGTCTTCGTCCTGGGCTCCTGGCCCAGGGCTCCCCAAATCCTTAGTAATTTCCTAAGCCACAGAGTGCTGAGAACATCTTTTGTTCTAACATTTGCTCTTTGGCCTCAGGGTTCTGAGCCCCTTGGAATTCCCGGCTGTAACTGTTCTAAGGAGGTGGCTCTTAGTGAAGGCCTCCTGGTCACCTGATAACCTCCATCTCCCCATGCCTCCCCATCCTCCAGGAACAGGGAGGGGCTGGAGACGGAGACGGCCCACAGCTGAACCCTGGAAGGGGATCGGGACCTGGGATTGCGGCCACGTCGGACAGGAGCTGCGGCCGGCCGGGAACTCACTGCCGGCCACTGGCAGGGGAGGTAGGAGCCCCCCTGAGGGCTGGGCTCGCCCTGGGGTCAGGATGGAACTGATGTGTGGATTCCCCACCAGGGTCAGAGGATTGCAGATGTAGGGAGAAACCCACTGGACAGGTCACAGAAGTGCTCCAATTCGACTGTGGGCAGAGAGGAAGAAATGCAGTCTGGTTTTGCAGAAAGATAATAAAAAATTTAAACGCTCATTGACATTCACTGTGTTAAACACTCTACATGCAGGATCTTATTTCAAAACAGCCCTATTATGTTTGTATACCCTTTTTTTTTTTTTGGTACCGAAGATCGAACTCGGGTCTTTCCGCTTGCAAGGCAGGCAGCGGAACCACTGAGCTAAATCCCCAGCTGTATACCCTTTTATCAGACGAGGGAACTGAGGCCCAGAGTTCAAACACACCGTCCAAACCTGCCAGCTCAGCTGTGTCAGAGGCAAGGGTCCAGGTCTGCATCTGACAGTGACGGCACCAGCCCCACCCAGCCAAGGGCATCCTCTCGGGTCCCCCAGCACCAGCACCCCAGGCCTGGCCTGTGGACAGTGCTGCTTCCTGCAGGGCCAGCCCGAATGCTGTGTTGAGGGCTTTGGGAGGAACCCACTCAGCACTGCACATCAGAGCCAGGCACCCTGGGAGCCCCATCCGCATCCTCCCTCCCTCCCAGGGCTGCAAGGGGCCCCGCTCAGGGTGACCTCACCCCCAAAAGGACTCTGGATGCCCACTGGGCAGGGGTCTCTCTGGAAGCAGACCCTCCCCACACAGCTGACCTGGGCCTTACGGGCAGCCCCTCCGCTGCGAGACACTGCCTAAGTCACTTCAATCCGGCCCAGAGCCTCGAGCCCTTACACGTCTGCTGTCCCCAACCCTAAAACCTCTTAGTCATCACCAGGCTCCTCAGAAACCCAGTGAGGTCAGCAAAGGCTGCAGGTGAGGCGGACCTGAATTTCAGTCCCCCCTCTACCACCGCGACCTTAAGTTATGCAACCTTTCAAAGCCTCCCTGGCTGCAGCTGGAAAACAGGGATTAAATGGGTGGGTAGCTGAGCTCCTCAGTACCTGGCACCGGGACAGCACCCGAGGGCTGGTGACCTCCCTGTCACCCAGGGGAAACACAAGCTCAGCATGGTGGATGACAGTCCCAGAACCCTTTGGGACCCCCCTGCAGTGACTCACAACTCGGCTCCCTTCAGCCCGAAGCCAGCAGGCGCCCGCAGTGACCACACGAAGGACACTAGTTCATTCCTATCCTAAGCCTCCCGTGTCACCCTCGCTCCTCTGAGGACAGCATCTTTGCTGAATAGAACTCCAAATTCTGCTCAGGGCACAGGGGAACCTAATGACTGTCTGAGCGGTGGTTTGAGGGCCTCTGTCTCCTGCAGGCAGGTGAGAGGGAGGACTGGCAAACACGAGTGACAGCCAGGGGTCCCCCCCCCCGCCCCCGGCTCAAAGCCCAGGAGAAAAGCTGTCATGCTGAACAAATCCTCCCTGTGCTGCCCATGCAGGTGGCCGCCAAGTGTGCACACACCCGGGATTCTGAAGAGTTCAGAGCCGAGTCTCGGCAGGGCAAAGCCAAGGAGAAGCAAGCTCACGTATGACTGAGCACCCCCGGTGTGGATTCAGCAGCACCCACTCTGGCGTTGTCACAGACCCGGACAGAGGGTCTCACAGAGTACCTGGCAGTCACCCTGTCCCGCCAAGTGGGAAAACTGAGAGCCAGGAAGGGGTGGGGCCAGCCGAGGTCCTCAGGGAGACATGGCAGGCCTGTCCTGCTCCACTCTGGATGCCCAGCTCGAGCAAGGGACAGACACGCCCTCTCTCTGAGCTGCCGGCTTCCCAGATTGGCCAGAAACCGAGCCTGGCCTCAACCCAGGCGGTGCAGAAGGTGCGCAGGCTCAGCCTAGAGGTTTTTAAGGGCTCAGCAGGGCATGAGCCATGCTGGGGTGCCAGCAGCTTGCTCCAGGATCAGGCTGGCAACCTCTCTCTCCTGGGACCCCGGCAGAAACGGGCACTTTGGGGACACGGGAGCAGCTCCCCTTCCTACCCCATCTCAGGGTCTGGGCCCCAGAGAGGGGGGTGTGGGTGTGGCCTCGCTGTCCCCACTGCAGATGCTATTTTTGCAAACTGAGCAGCCGCCAGGCCACCAGGGGCTTGGAACAGAGCCAGCCGCTCCAGGACAGGGGGGCCTGGAGGCTGATGAGAGCTGGAGCCCCCCGCCCCCCAGGAGGCAGATTAGAGGCATGGGGGACGCTTCTGGTGCAAAGGCTGGTGGGAGGCCCTGGAACAAATCAGCAGGTCTGCTAAGAAAGGGGTGCAGGGCTGGGGTGCAGCTCGGCAGGGGACAGCGCTGCCGTGTGCAGGTGCGTGTGTGTGTGTGTGCCTCTGTGTGTGTGTGTGTGTGCACATGTGTGTGTCTCCCTGGGCTCCATCTCCAGCACAGGGAGGAAGGAATAGAGGGGTGGAAAGGGGAGGGAGGCACGGAGGGAGGGAGATCTGGCTTCAGCAATCCCCTGACACCAAAGGAAAACTGGGATCTGGGTCTGAGACCCATCTGGGACCCCTGACCCCATTTCTGGCTGTGAATTCAACCTCTCCAATCCTCAGTTTCTGCCTCTGTAATTCACACCGGCGGCCACACTCATGCCACAGGCTGCTGGGAGAGGGACACGATGCCCTGTGGATGCCCAGCCGAGGCCCGAGTTCGGGGACCTCAGTGAACCCAGGAGACTCATTCTCAGTCAAATCTCCCCGTGAGGAACCGGTGCTGCCTCCTCTCTGCATTCAAGGAAAGCAGAGGCCTCCCCTGCTCTTCCCAGCAGGGCTACCAAAGCAGCTCTCCCTGTGTCCCCAGGCCAGCCAAGGCCTTCGCAGTGCCCCCTTCCTCCTCCCTGCCCTTCCTGTGCGTGAACACGATGCTCCAACAGGCCCAGTGCAGGCGCTGGGACCGGGAGGGTGGTTGGTAAGGAGCTTGGGACAATCAGGGAGGGCTTCCTGGAGTCGGCGTCTCCCCTCGGGCACTTTAAGTGCTCTGGGAGGAGGTGAGGCTTCCGCTCTACAGGGGGCAGAGATGGGACCTGGCGGGCCACCTGGTGGTCACTGTGCCTGGAAGGAAAGGAGGGGAGGTCCAAGCAGCACACTGGTGACAGCAGAGCCAGGCAGGCCCCGTGTGGGCTGCAGAGGGCATGGCTAGGGGGCCCAGAACCAGCCCTGCTCCTGGGCTCAAACAAGTGTGAGGCCCGGGCACCCCTGCTGCCTAACAGTGTCACCTGTCACCTGGGCCAGTCCTCAAGTGTGGCTCCAGGGCCCACGTGGACACACATGCCCAGCACGGTGCCGGCCCCACTCCTTGATGCAGTCCCTCCCTGGGCCCTTAATTATCAGCCATGGTGTTCTGCTTGCGTGCACTAGCTGGCCCTAGGGACCCGACCCGCCATGGGTCAGGTAGAAGAGCAGGTCACTCGAGCAGCGCTGGGTTTGCCCCAGACTCCAGTGCCCTGCGCACCCCAAAGAATGAATTCCCTCTGGGGAGACATCAGTGTTTGGACCCAGGACCCCCACCAAGAAAACTACACTCAGGACCAAGGGACATTTGCAAAAGGAAAAGCAAATCTCTATTGTGGGAGCAGGCATGGCACACATGAGCCACAACCCAAGACGGCTGCTTCTTGCACCCCAAAGGCAGTGGGGAGACTGGGAGGGCAGAGAACACGGAAAGCCATCAACCAGGGAACCCAGGGACCCGTATCAGCCGGCTGCTCTCTGAAGACAGGGACGAGTTTGCTTCCCAGCCCCTCTGGCCAATGGGGACCAGGCTGGCAGTGGCCGGGCCTCCTGTGCCCGGTGCTTAGACATCTCTCTTGTGGGAGGAAACCACCTTGCCATCCACCGATTCCTCAACTTTGATGCGGAAATTGCTGCTGCCACCGCCTCCCAGGGCAGCTACAGAAAGAAGGGGCACCCTTGAGCCTGTGGACACCCCCCAGTCTCCCACCATGTTTGGGACCCAGGCTGGGTTCTGAGAAAACTGGACAGCAGCCTTCAACAGCCACTAGCTGTGTCCTCCAAACTGCAGGAGGCCAGGTATAGAATTACTCAACTGCTACCATCGCCCGTGTGAACCAGGGGCCAGCTTTGGAGCTGCACATGAGCCTGAGCAATTGTGGGCTTCTCACCCTCGGGCACGAAGGTGCCTGAGGAGAGCCCAGCCCTGGACAAAGCCTGCTCACCCTGCAATGCTGTCGAGCCGTGACAGGCTCCCCCTGGAAGGGTGCACCCCGGGAAGGGGCTCCCTGCCCCCAGAGAGGCCTGGTCTCTTTCCCTTCTTCCGAATCCCACAGCTCCACTCCCCAACCCGCCCTCCTGGGAAGAGGGAAGCCTTCCTACCTTCCCGGGTGCCAATGCCAGCCATCCTGAAAGAGGGGAGCCGATGTAAGCAGAGGCCCACAGCACCATCCCCCTAAGGGAGCAGGTGGGTGCCCATACGATCCCCTCCAGCACCCGCAGACAGAAGGATGGTCAGGAGCTCCCTGTCGGAGCTCTAAACCCTGGAGACCACGCCCCCAGGTGCCCCGTGGCAAAAGCACAAGTGGGAGGGTGATGACCGCCCCAGGGGACAGCCAGTCCGGACCCCTCACTCCTAGCTCAGTTCCCGCTCTGCTGGCTGAGCATCCCCATTTGGCGGCCCTACACCCTAGCCCCAGGCAGTGCCTGTGCCCTACTTGGCGTCCTGGCCCTCCAGCAGGCGGCGGTAGGTGGCAATCTCCTGCTCCAGCCGCGTCTTGATGTCCAGCAGCATCTTGTACTCCTGGTTCTGCGCCTCCATCTCACAGCGTAGCTGGGCCAGCTGCTCCTCCAGGCCCCCAATGAGCCCCTGGATCTGCTGCAGCTGCGTGGCGTAGCGGCACTCGGTCTCCGCCAGCGAGCTCTCCAGCCCGGCTTTCTGGTGGGAACAGAGTCACAGGCAGACACATCAGGCTGGACAGCAAGCTGCAGAGGGCACGGGGTAGGAGCTGGTGGGAGGCGGCGGGTACCATGCTCAGCTGCGACTGCAGCTCAATCTCCAGCCCCTGCAGCGTGCGCCGCAGCTCCGTGATCTCCGTCTTGCTGCTCTGGATCATCTCCGTGTTGGAGGCCACCTCCTTGTTCAGCTCCTCGGTCTGTGGGACACACGTGTGGCGTGAGCCCCAGTGGAGTCCTCAGAGGCCCTAGCGGGGACCCCGGGGGGTGCCGTGGGCAGGGCAGGGAGCAGCCCACCTTGCTGAAGAACCAGGCCTCGGCGTCCCTGCGGTTCTTCTCCGCTATGGCCTCGTACTGCTCCCTCATCTCGGCCAGCATGCGGGTCAGGTCCACGCCCGGGGCCGCGTCCATCTCCACGTTGACCTGGCCGGCCAGCTGGCTACTGAACTCCTTCATCTCCTGCAGGGCGGGAAGATTCGGTAGAAAGGACCCGGTCGTGGCTCTGTCAAAACTCGCGGTGTGATCTCGGCACACCACGCCCACCCTGACCTCTGCCCCTCATGGTGCAGGAGAAGGTTTGCTCACCCAGGTCCCTCCAGTGTGCGGGCTCTCCTGCCCCTGACACAGCTGGTGTCCACTCAGGCAGCAAAGCTCACAGCTGGCCCTGCCTTGGTGCCCCAACTATGGGGCAGTGGCTCGGCCCGCTCTTCCCCTACACCCGCAGCCCCGTGCTGCCCACCTCCTCGTGGTTCCTCTTCAGGTAGGCCAGCTCCTCGTTCAGGCCCTCGATCTGCATCTCCAGGTCGGTCTTGGCCAGGGTCAGCTCGTCCAGCACCCTGCGCAGCCCGTTGATGTCGGCCTCCACCGTCTGGCGCAGGGACAGCTCATTCTCATACCTGGGGAGAGAAGGAGGCCAAGCTCAGCAGGGGCAAGGCGGGCGGCTGAACAGGGGCGGGGAAGATGAGTGGAGGGGTGACCCCGGCGGGGCAGTGGGCGCCTCGGAGCTCACTTGAGTCTGAAGTCGTCAGCGGCCAGCCTGGCGTTGTCGATCTCCAGGATGACCTGGGAGTTGTCCATGTCACCGGCCAGGATCTGTGGAAGGCAGGGGCTGTGCCCAAGGACCACGCCGCCCACAGAAGCCTGGAGACCCCAGCCTCACCCCCGGCGCCCAGGATGCAGCCTGGCCCCGGCCACCCTCGGCGTGCCCAGGGCAGCAGCGGTGGGAGTCCCCGGGGGGCTGGTGTGCACTGGGGTGGGGAGCGGGAGCGCTGACAAGGGTGCCCTCGGGACCCCCTCCAGCCTCGGCGAGCTGGTGCCATGAGTTCCAGGAAAGGCAAGGGAGGTGCAGTGTCAGGGGTCCCCAGGTGTCCCCTGCATCCTGGCAGTGCTTTGGGCACAGGGGACATCTTTAAAGGGCTAAAGGGCGAGGCTCGAGGTGCTGGCATGCAGGGAGCATGAAGCCCGGTCCTCCTGCCGGGGCGCTGTAGGATCCCCCACCCGTGCCTTCTCAGCCCTGACAGGACCCCAAGCCCCTCCCTCCCTACACCGCTGAGCAGAGCAGCTGTGCATCCCGAGTGCAGCGGTCGCAGGGCAGGAGCCATCGCCTGCGCAGGAAGGAGTCCCGGCCAGCCGTCTCCCTGCCCTGGAGCCACCTGCACCCCGAGCCCTGTCATCGAGGCTCACCTGGTCCCGGAGCCCTTCGATTTCCTTGAAGTAGCGGCTGTAGTCCCGCTCCGGGCTGGCCGGGCTCTGCCTCTGGTACCAGTCGCGGATCTTCACCTCCAGGTCGGCGTTGGCCTCCTCCAGCGCATGCACCTTGTCCAGGTAGGAGGCCAGGCGGTTGTTGAGGTTCTGCATGGTCACCTTCTCGTTCCCAGAGAGGAGGCCGCCATCGCCCCCGCCAAAAAAAACCCCACCCAAGCCACCTCCGAAGCCGCCTCCGAGGCCTCCGCTAAAACCGCCACCCGCCCCACCACCAAAGCCGCAGCTCATGCTGCCCCTGTAGCCTTCTCCGGACCCCGACATGAACCTAGCAGAAGAAGCCGAAATACTGCGGCTTCCACCTCCGCCATACAGGCTCCCCCCACCAAAGCCGCCTCCCCCGGCCCGGAGGGAGCCCCCTCGGGCAGAGCCGCCCCCGAAGGTGCAGGAAGAAGTCTGCAGAAATGTGGTGGCCATGGCCAGGCAGCAGAGCAGTGGGTCTTCCTCAAGCACGAGAGAGACACAAGCAGGAGGTGCACTGGGCGAACCGAGCGCAGCAGCCTCGCCCCGGCCTGGGGCTCCTTAAGTACCCCTCCGAGGGGCTGTGGGCGTCTCCTCCCCTGGATCTCAGCCAGCCCTGCCCCAGAGCACAGCTGCCTACACACCTCCACGTGGCTCCCTGCAGTTTTTCTTTTCTTCTTCTTTTTTTAATGCAACAAAAGAAATGATTCAGAGTTAATGGCACTTTGCCCTGGGCCATAGATTTAACACTTGGATTGCAGGTCCCTGGCTCTCCGAACCTGGTGAGAAAGGGCCCCTTGCTAGGCGCTGCACGGTCCCCAAGCCTCCGCCCATCCCTGCCCAGTCCCGTCCGTCCGTTACAGCAGAGAGGCCGCCCTGGCTGCCCCGCCCGTGCGCCTCCCCGGGGGGGCACAGCTGCCCGAACTCAGGCCCCGTCCCTGCCTGAGTTCTTCCGCCCTAGGGCCCGCGGGACCCCCGGGGCAGGCAGCTTCCCCACTGCTGCCAGCATTCTCCTCCCGCCGTCCGCTCCTGCTCCCCAGCTCCAGCCCTGCGGCCCTGGCTGGCTGGTAAACACCTTGGGGCTCGGCTGATAGGGGGCTGATGGATGGGCCCCCATCTGCCAGCTGCCCACGTCCCTGAACCGCTGCCCACGCCTGCTGGGCACGTCCGGGCAGACCTCGGCAGGTAAGGCTGGCGGGTCCCAGGAAGCCCCTGCCTTCCCGGAGAGGCACGCGGGGCATGTCGCAGCTCAGCAGGGCTGGATTAAGCCCGTGCAGCAGGCTGTGGAGGGAGGCGGCAGGGAGGGCCACGGCCAGGCGGAGGGCACGCGGATCCCGGAGGCCAAGGCATTGCATCTTTGGATGGAGACTGTTCCTGGCCCGGGGCTGGGTAACGAAGGAGTCCCCCAGGCTGGTTCAAGCCTTGCCTCTGCTGATGACAGAGCAGGGGACTGAACCCAGGTTCTTCACACTGAGATAGGAGCTCACTAAATCACCAAGTTTCCCAGGCTGGATCAGACTTGCAATCTTCCGGCCTTGGCCTCCCAAAGTGCTGGAATGACCGGCCTGCGCCTCATGTCCCCAGCTGAACCTGTGGTATTTTAAGGCTCAGCTTCTTCGTAGGATGGGGCAGTCAGCTCTCACTTCCTGGCAAGACCTAAGGCCCAGGGGCCCGTCCTGCTCTGCCACCTCCTGGCTCCCCGTTGACTGAGGGGGCGATAGTGGGAGGCTAGTACAGCTCCTGGGATTTGGAGGACCCTGCCAGGAGGGGCTGTGTCCTGGGACATCAGAACGCACCCTGTGAGCCTTCTGTGTCCTTAGGCTCGGCTGCATCCCTGGTCCATAGCTGACTACCACTGAGCAATACAGGCATTCTTTGGCGGGGTGGGTGGGGTACCAGGGATCAAACTTGGGTCCTTGTGCTTGCACAGCAGTAGGCGAAACCACTGAGCTAAATTCCCGGCTGGGCATTCTTTTTTTTTGGTACTGGGGATCAAACTCAGGACCTTGTGCTCGAGAGACAGGCACAGGCACCACTGAGCTGCATCCCCAGCCCTCGGGCGTTCTTGTTTTGAACTCACTCTGTAGCCTCGAACTCGCAGCGATCCTCCTGCCTCAGCTTCCCAAGTGCTGAGGTAACAGGCATGAGCCATTACGAACGCCTGTTTTCATTGTTATCCACCACGTGGAGCAGCCCCTTTCCCCTCTAATCCTGCAACGCAGAGGACGACCCCTGCCCACATCGCACAAGGAGCAAAATCAGGACTCAGAGCGGGGGATGGCACAGCTAGGAAGGGACAGGAGACAGGTCTCGCCCCCCACCTGAGCTCCCGAATCTCCTCTGGGCCTCCGTAAGGGTGCAGGGAAGCGGCCACAGGTGAGGGCCGGGCCCAGGCAGTGCGGTATTGTCTGGCGGGTGAGAGGGAAAGAAAAATAATCAAACCCAATCAGCCAGCGCTCATTAGGGCTCTGCAGACACCGAGGCCCCAGCAACTAACACAGGGGCGACTTGTCCTCCTTGTCACCATCACTGAGAGGAGGCTGAGACGCCCTCCACCTCTGCACCGGACTCTGGAGCTTTCCCTCCACTTCCAAGCACAGGCCAAGGACAGCAGCTGCCTGTGGAGCCCAGTCCCAAGCCCTGGATTTCAGTTCTGCTGCAGGGAAGCTCCAGGCCAGGGAGGGCCAGGGCCTCCTCACTGGCGCCAGGACTCTGCCTCACAGGCAGACAGGTGCCCCGTCTGGGCCTCCCTCCTTACCGGGGCCTGGGCAGCCTCTCGGCCTGGTCCTGCATGACAGCAAGGCCCTGCACACTGACCCCAGCCCCAGGCCACCGTCAGCCCATGAGCTGGGGACGGAGGGCATGGCCCGGGGCCTCGCAACTGCCCTCAGTCCCTCCTTTCCCACACACCCGTGTGCACGAATGACGGCTCCCCTCTGGAGCCTCAGTTTACCAACCAGCAAAAATGGAAATAACCCTGGCCCAACTGACTCCCCAGGACAGAGCCAGATGGCAGGCAGGAACTGCCCTATGCACTGGAAGAGCCGTGAGGACCAGAGACCGAAAGACCCTGCCCCAGCTCCCGGCTCTGCTGTCCCAGAGCTCAGACTCAGCTCCCAGGCTGAGCCGAACAAAGCCTGGCTTCATTCCCACACCTGCCCCACCTGTGCGGGACCCAGACCCCGCCTACCGGCCCGCGGCACATTCCAGGGCCCTGGGGCAGAGGGGAGGTTTCAGAGGCGACAAGGGAGCCTTTCATGCCAGGGACCAGGCACCCTGGACAGTCCCGGCCTGGCCCCCACGGCTTCCTGAAGAGGGAAACAGCCGAAGGGGCCAGGGAAGGGCTGGGCTCTCGGGTCTCACCTGTGACCAGCCTGAAATTTGGAGCCAGCTAAGGCTCCTCAAGGGGACCCACAGGGCAATGGAGGAAATAGTGCCCCCTTCAGGCCAGCACAAGGTGACAGGAACCAGGCACTGGTGCCCCAGAGCTGTCACAGGGAAATGCCTTTTATTTATTTTTGCCATACTGGGGATTGAACCCAGGGCCTTCACTCCATCTACAAGGTCTCCCTAAATTATGCAGGCTGGGTTCAAACTTGCCATCCTCCTGCCTCAGCCTCCCAGAATGCTGGGAGTCCAGGTGTGCACCCCACCCCCACCTCACCCCAGGTCATGGGGAGTTCGGCAGCCTGGGGGACGCCCTCCTGCATAGGCCTCTTATTTACCCCAAGGGCCCTGCTGTACCAGGAAGCTGGGACTTGATTCTTCTGCTGGCACGGGGCGGCCCAGGCGAGCCAGGCCAGGCTGCAGGTCTGCGTGGGAGGCCTGGGTCACAGCTGGGTCCCTGTCCTGGCTCCAGACCCAGGCATGGGCTGGTGGGTATGGGGAGCTTTTGTGTTAGCTCAAGCACAGGGATACCCTCTCCAGACCCAATCCCCCTGGTGAGTGTAGAGCCATGCCAGGAGGGACGCCCCGGGCACCCCAGTGCCAAGCCAGACTGGCACAGACCATGGACACCTTAGGGACCACCTGGGCAGGGCGGCACTGTGAGCAGAGAATCAGGAGACTCGGCTTCTTGTGTTGCCTGTGCCAGAGTTACTACCCACCTTGGACAAGTTACTTGATCTTTCTGAGCCTATTCCCTAATGTATAGAATACAGCTCAAAGCACCTTTTAGGGTTTTGATTAAATGGCATATAAGTGTGCACCATTTCTCGCGCACACACATGGATGTACAAAGGAAACTGAGCCTGGATCCATTTCAAACCCCACCTTTGCTGTGTATTAGAGCAGTTACGCACCACAAACCACTTCGCCTCCCTAAGCCTCAGTTTGTCTATCTGTAAAATGGAAGCAATAAATCCTAACTTCATGGGTTAAATAAATGAAGACTCATTGTGCCAACAGGAATTGTCACGACAGGGAAAGGTAGGGGGCTCCTCTCTTCCTTTTCCCAGGCAGAGACAGGGTGGAATTTGGTTCAAATCAAACCTCCATGGGGCCAACGCCTGACCCATCTCTCAGAGGGCTGCAATAATAATAATGCCAGTCCTTCCTCCTTGGGCCATCAAGTTTTATTGGCAGGTAGCGCGGGGCAGGGTCAAGGGAGCCAGGGCGACCCTTCAACAGGAGGGCAGGGGCCCAGCACCCAGCAGGGCTCAGAGGCCCTTGGGGCCAGGCAGGCTGTTGTAGTGCGCGTCCTGGCCCTCCAGCAGGCTGCGGTAGGTGGCAATCTCCTGCTCCAGCCGTGACTTGAGGCCCATGAGCTGCTGGTACTCCAGGTTCTGGCGCTCAGTGTCCGCGCGCAGGTTGCTCAGCTGGGCCTCGAGGCTGCCGATCAGTGCCTGGATCTGCGCCAGCTGGACCCTGTATCGCTCCTCAGTCTCAGCCAGGGTCCCTTCCAGGGTGGCTTTCTGCGGCGAGGGAGGGAGAGAGGGCGCTGTGGCGCAGCAGAGCTGGGTGCCCAGAGAGGGCTTGACCAGGCCACCAGCCAGGCTGCCCGACTTACCATGCTCAGGTGCGTCTGCAGCTCGATCTCCAGGCCCTGCATCGTGCGCCTCAGCTCCGTGATCTCTGTCTTGCTGCTCTGGATCATCTCTGTGTTGGTGGCCACCTCCTTGTTCAGCACCTCGGTCTGGAACGAAGGAGCAGAGGAAAGGATGAGCAGTCGGGGCTTCGGGCAGAGGCGCCAAGCTCCCTCCCTGCCACTCCCCAGGCTGCCTGCTTGTCCTCCTACCTGGCTGATGAACCAGGCCTCCGCATCCTTCCGGTTCTTCTCAGCCATGACCTCATACTGGCTCCTCATTTCGCTCAGGATTTTGGTGAGGTCGGTGCCCGGGGCGGAATCCACCTCCACACTGACCTGGCCAACCACCTGGCTCCGCAGGGCACTGATTTCCTGGGAAGATGCAGCGGAAGTGGGCATGTCGGGGCCAGAACCTGGGGGGCCCGGGCTGGGGGCCAGCCTGGCCATACCCCAGCTCACAGGGCGTTTGTGCTCAGGGATCAGCACCAGGGAGCGGCCAGACTGGGCCCCTACGGTCCCCTGCAGGAACCGGGGAGCCATGGGCATCACCAGGGCCGCTCTGAGGGTGGACAGAAGGCCCCACTGCCCACCTCCTCGTGGTTCCTCTTCAGGTAGGCCAGCTCCTCCTTCAGGCCCTCGATCTGCATCTCCAGGTCCGAGCGGGTCATGGTCAGATCGTCCAGCACCCTGCGCAGCCCATTGATGTCGGCCTCCACGCTCATGTGCAGGTTCAGCTCCGTCTCAAACCTGCAAAGGGACAGTGGTGGTCAGGCCAGCGCTGGTGCTGCACCTCTGTGCCCTACCCCCCCCAGGCGGCGCTGCCACTCACTTGGTCCGGAAGTCATCAGCGGCCAGACGGGCATTGTCGATCTGCAGGACGATCCTGGAGTTCTCAATGGTGGCGCCGAGAATCTGGGAGCCACAGGTGGGAGGGAGGTTGACACCAGCTCTCCGCACTGGGACTGCCCACCCAATCCCCAACGGCCTGCTTTCTGCAATCAGCCTGTGCCCGGGAGCTGGGCAGGGCCAGGGTGGGGTCAGCAGGGAGCCCTGTGCCCAGGGGCACTGTGTGCCCGGTGGGGGGGGGGTTTCCCTACACCAGAATCTGGACAGGAAGGGCTATCCCCTCGGTCTGCATCCCTCTCCTGGCACAGTCGGCCTCAGGGAAAGGAGCCCAAAGTGGAGACCCCGCCCGTGCCAAGCCCTTGGACCTGGCTCTGTTCAGCCTATGGGTGCAGAGCTGGGGCCCTCCAAGCCCGCCCCGTCTGAGATTGTGTGGCCTGCAGGGAGGTCGGTTATCCCAGCTCTCCCTGAGGGCAGGGCAGAGTCGCAGCTCACTGTTCCACCCCAGGGTGGCCCCACGGGGTTTAAGGAAGCAGACGGCATCAAAACCAGATGGGGCCACCCGCGGCGGGGTAAGAATTGCCTCCTTCCTTCCTGCCTTCCTTCCTTCCTTCCACTTTCTTCGCGCATGTGTACCGAGTAAATGAAGGACCGGGGGACAGCGAGGAGGGCGGGGCGTGAGGAGGCGCTGGGCCCTAGGGAATGTGTTTCCTTTCTGTCTGGGAATGATTGCTGCTATTGGCAGCGGGGACTAAACTCCTGCTGCTAGGCAAGCAGCCCTCGCCGCACTACACCCCCGGCCCATGTCACGGGCTTCTCACTGCAGACCACAATTTAAAAATTGTGAAAAGCACTAATCTACCTGGGGTTTTGGGTTTGGTTTTTTTTTTGTTTGGGGGGGTTTTCGTTTTTTTTTTTTTGGTTTGGTTTTTTGAGACAAAGTCTTACTATGCAGTCCAGGCTGGCCTCGAACTGGAGGAGATCCTCCTGCCTCAGCCTCCTGAGTAGTGGGATCACACGCGTGTGCCCCCCCCCCGGGTTGCTGACCCCTCTGGCTCTCCCTCTTCCTGTGTGGGTGGTGGCCGTGATCTCCCTTTGGGCAGAAGGGCCCCTGAGAGCTGTGGCCAGGGCCCCAGGGAGCCGCTGCTCCTCCCTGTCCCTGGGACTGCGGGGCAGGTCTACCGGAGCAAAGATGGCCCTGCCCTGTGCCTCCTTTGCCCTACTTTGGAGGCGCATCGCCTCTCCCATTCTGCCTGCCAGTGTGTGCGTGTGCACGTGTGTGCCCGTGTATTTGCACTGGGGATTGATTGAACCCAAGGTCTTTGCACTGAGTTACGTCCCAGCCCCTTTTATTTTATTTTGAGCCAGGGTCTCAATAAATTCCGCAGGCAGAACTGGAATTTGCCATCCTCCTGCATCAGCCTCCCAGAGTGCTGGGATTAAATTAGTCTTCAGCCCGGGGGCTGGGGCGGGAGAAGAGCGCAGGCCCCTCCCCACCCTTCCCCGCTCCTGGCCCCCACCTCTCGACCTAACCGAAGGCGCCCGCCCACCTTGTCGCGCAGGTCCTGGATGGTCTTGAAGTAGTGGCTGTAGTCGCGGGCCGGGCCCGGGCCCTGCTTCTGGTACCAGTCGCGGATCTTCACCTCCAGGTCGGCGTTGGCCGCCTCCAGCGCGCGCACCTTGTCCAGGTAGGAGGCCAGGCGGTCGTTGAGGTTCTGCATGGTCACCTTCTCGTCGCCGCCCAGCAGCGCGTCTGTCCCGCCCATCCTGCCCGCGAAGCCGCCCCCGAAGCCCCCCGTGGCCGAGGACACGAAGCGCGCGGAGGACACGGACACGCCGCGGCCCCCCGAGCCGCCGTGGATGCTGGGCGCACGGAAGGCGCCCCCCGCCCCCAGGCGCACGGAGCCGCCGCCCAGGGCCCCGAAGGACGAGGCGGCCGAGGACTGGCTGCGGAAGCTGAAGGAGGTCATGCCGAGGGAGGACACGGAGACCACGGAGGACACGAGAGGCGGCGACAGGGCCTGAGCTGCGCTGCAGGAGGAGCGAGGGCGCCTTTTATGCCGGCCTGCGGGGAGGGTGGGTTCTGCGGAGATCTGCGGCCTGAGGAATGGGCAGACTCCGAGTGCAAATTTGGGCGCTGTCCATTGGTCACCTACGGGCCCTGCCCGCCTCCGCGCGCACCTTTGCCCGCCCCCTCGAAGCTGCAGGGCGCCCGTCCCGTCCGGATCCTCACCCCATCCCACACCCCCAGGAACCGATGTCCCCGCCTTGTGACCCCGAGCGGCCCCTCCTTGTGAGCTGCACCAACCCGGGCCCCAGTCCAAGCCCCAGAGCCCTGGAGTGAGTGCCCCAGCTGGCCTGGCCTCCCCACACAGCCCCGCCCCGCCTGCGAGGCGACCCCTGGTGCTGCCCCGCGGCTCTGCACCTGGGCCACCTCCCCAGCTCCAGCGAGCGCCCCCACCCCGGGCTGACCCGCCCTGGTCCCGGAGCCTGCTCACATTCCTCAGACCTCTGCAGGGCCCTCCCGGGAGGAATCAGCCCGGGGGAGACCGGGAGCTCCCCAGAAAGGCATTTAGCACCCACCAGGCAAAAGGGGGCTGGGCCGGCAGCGCTCCAGAGCCCTCTGAGGAGGAGTTTAAAGACGCCCAGAGCCCAGGGCCTACGGGGCCCTCCCAGCCATCGGAGCCATCTTCTCCTCTCCAAACAGCAGCCAGCCCTTGTCTGTCCCCTCCAGACACCCTGCACCCCTGAGGTGGGTTAGGGAGACAGGCCAGTCACCACCACCACCCCCATCCAGGCCTCAGATTCCCCCCATTCCCTCTGGTGTGTTTATGATCGCCCAGGTCTCCTGTGGCTACGTCCCCTAACCCTTGATACCAGTCTGAAAACTGAATCCCTGAAGAATTGTCTTCCAGCCACCGCCTCACCCAGAACAATGGGCAGGCCGCCTCTGCTGTGTGAAATAGAAAAGCAGCTGCAGGAGGAGGGAAAGTGGGCCTGGGGCACCCAAAGGGGGAGGGGGACCCGGGGGCCGCCAGGAAAGCTGGGTGCGGCGGGCCTGGGCTTCAGGCACAAAGGTTGTGGTGAATCACCCCTTATCTTCGGGTGGGGCTGTCTCTGAGGAGCGAGGTGGCCAGAGAGCTGCCAGGGGCCGGGCATCTCTGTTTTATGGCCCCAGGGGAGGGTCTGGAGAAGGGAACAAAGACCAAGGCCCCAGTTCTGCTCCAGAGATTAAGGCTCTGTCTCCCTGAATTCCGAGGAGCTTAGTCCTAGGCCCACCCAGGCCGGCTCAGTGGGAAGCACAGAGCAGTGGAGCTGGCGCTGTTTACCAGGCCTCCTGGGGTTCTCACACAACCCAGGGAAAGGGTGCCCCTAGGCCTCCCTACTGAGGAGGAAGCAGGTGACAGCCAAGGTTTCCGCAGGACACTCTGCAATCCTGAGTGTCCTGAAGCTCTGCTCCTCTTCCAGGGAAGTCACAGCCCCCAGACACCTGCCTAGGTCCCCCTCTCCCGAAAGACCTCGTCCTGCAGGTTCCTGGGGCCGCCCAGCCCGAGCACTGTGGCTGTGGGTGCTTCTCCGACACAGGTACCAGGAACTCAGAGAACAGCCGCCCCTGCCCAGGAGGTGAGGGAAACCCAGGCTTCCAGCTGCCACCTGCCACCCCCTCATGCCACCCCACTGGCCTCTGCTCCTCCTCTGTTCCAGGAGGGTAGGACCAGGGGCCCCTTCCAAGCCCTGAGTTCCACGAAGCTGGGGCTGCAGAGGTGGTGACAGGGCATGTGAGCCCCAGGGAATCCCAGATCCAGGAGGACCTGGCTCAGCTTACATGCCGGGTTCTGCACACCCCCAGCACCACAGGACCCCTATGGGAGGAGATGCCGGTCCTGAGAGCAGCAAGCACCAGCTCCAACGGCCCTTCTGAGTGTCCCTACAGACTCTGCTCTGTTATTTTCACAATAAGTAAGATGGTGATGAAGAGGAGCCCAGCCTCACGGGGAAGATAAATGGGAGGGTGCTTATGCAGGGTCAGTCACTGTGCCTAGCAAACAGCAGCACTAGAGTGAACGTATTGTTTATTGTATAATATTATTAGTGCTAAACAGCATGTGGTTTTCACCATTACAAATATTCTTCGTTGTTTAACTAGTATTTCCCCAATGTACTGGACCATGGAATCTTTTGTCTGGGAATATCTATTCAGGTCCTACAAACTACAGGAAATTCGGGTCCAGACCAAGGATACCTGGAGAGATAAAGTGACTTCCCAGGGCCAGCCAGGGACAAGCTGAGTGGAGCCTCTGGGTCCGGTGCCTTCTGGTCCCCACTGGAAGTACACAGAAGCTTTTGGGGGAGGGGGTGTTGAGACCACAGCCAACCACTACTGTGCAGGCCGCTACACTGAACTCTGTACCCATTATTTCGGTGACTTCTGTCAGTTGGGTGTTATTGGCCCCATTTTATAGTCAAGAAAACTCAAAGGTTTCCACTCAAAAGGCTGAAAAGATTAATAACATGGCTGAGGTCCCACCAGAAGTCATGGGCCCGGAGTCCAAGCACAAACCCTAACTCCCGAAGCCACTGCCCCAAATCTGTACACTTCTCTTCCGACCTGACAGCAAGGCATCCGGTGGGACAAGCAGACAGCAACACCCGGGTGGGGTCGGTCCAGGGGCCACGCAGCCTCCGTTCCTGAGAGCTCACCCAGCCGAAGGGACCGACTCGGGGATCCAGCACAGCAGAATTACAAGCTGGAGGACAGAGAGGGAGGAAGACCCCAAGATCTTCCCTGTCCGTAAATTGGTAAGCCCTTCCCTGGACGCCACCCTCCCTGCAGCGACCCTCAGCTTGAGGTCACTGCGTCTGTGTCCCGGGGCTGAGCACCCAGCCCTCCTTCCTCGGCCCAGACCAGTGGTGTGGGGCTGCAGGAGCAAAGGCACGCTGTCCTTCCCAGAGGCTGCCAGACTGTGGGGTGACTCAAGGGACAGACAAGTTATAACCACACAGAGACGGAGTCACTCTGCCACTTTCACGAGCCTCCTCAAGCTCCGAAATGGAACGTGCCAGGAAAGAAAGGTGAGCCCCAGAGTTTAGGGGCACAGGAAGAGGAAAGGAAGGGAGCCTGTGAAAAGAAGCAGACTCTCCGTGCCCCCAGAGCAGCTCAGGAAGTGGGCGCCAGCAGAGAAGAAGCAGAAGTCAGAGGAGAAGAAGTCAGAATGGCTGGAGTTTCTGCAGACAGCACCAAGCCCCCTGACCAACCAAGGCAGCCAGCTCCCTGCGTCTCCCCAGCCCAGGAGAAAGGAGATTCACCATTCCCAAGCAGACTGGCAAAACTAGTTTGCTAATAGCTCGCTTTGGGGAAAAGGCAAGCAGGGAACCCCTCAAAAGGGCTGGGGGAGGGGGAGTCATACCCACCACTCGCGGGTGATTTTGAAAAGTTCACACTAACCGCCAGCTCCGCTCGCCATATCAGCCCCAGAGAAGCCCTGCAACAAATTCAGGACGACACTCAACTGGACGTTCAGGCGTGGTGGTGCATAATTCCAGTGCTCTAGGAGGCTGAGGCAGGAGAATCACTGCAGATTCAAGGCCAGCCTGGATAATTTAGTGACTTAATGAGACCCTATCTCAAAATAAAAGTTGAAAAAAGGCCTGGGAATGTAGCTCAGTACAAAGACTCTGGGTTCAATCCCCAGGGCAGGGTGGGGGGTGGTGTGCTCTTTGAAGCATTGTTTGCAATAATGAAAGGACAGAAACAATGGCTGGTGGGGGATGGTTAAGTAAACGGCAGAACAGGCCAGTAGGGTGGAGCAGAAGCAGAACTCAAACAGGGAAAGTCAACAAACAGCTGCAGGAAAAGCCCCGAGAGCCAGGTGCTGGCCAATAAAAGTGGCCGGACAGGGGCCGGGGATTTAGCTGAGTGGTTTCGCCGCCTGCTGCGCAAGTGCAAGGACCCGAGTTCGATCCCTGGTACAAAAAAAAAAAGTGGCAGAACAGCATTCCAGATAGTAGGGTAAATTCACCTGGGCAGATGCTGAAAAGATGATTTCTTTCTCCAGGTTCGTGTGAATCTGCAGTGGGCCCTGGAAAGGGAAGGACACACACTGACAGACAAGAGAGATTTTCTCGGGAGAGAGGCTAGGGCCGGGGATGTAGCTCAGGGGTTCTGCCCGCCTCCCAAGCACAAGGTCCCGAGTTCAATCCCCGGTACCAAAAAAAAAAATTCACCCTTCTTGGGGAGAGGTGTAAGAGAACCTCGGGAGAGACGCTGATGGAAGGGTAGGTAAGTGTGATCCATCTGGTTTTAATTCTTACAAGAATGTATAAACGCATTATCTGTTAATTAGAAGCAAATGATTTCTTAAGCCATACTGTGGGGTCAAGGTTTAGAACTGGCTGGAGTTAACACTGTCATGGGCCTCCGCACCTCACATGCACCACTGTGTCCCCGACTCTGCCATCCATAACCTGACCTGGGAGAGGAGACAGGGAGTTGGGATGGGAGAACCAGAGTTAGGGCAAGGGAGACTGTCCCCAGTCCTGGTCCTGGGGGCTGCAGGAGGTTTGAAAGCAACTGAAAGCATTTTGAAAGCTCCATGACTTTCACCTGGGGGCAGGGTCCCTCCCACTCTGGCTCCCCCAAGATCAGGAGCTTTGGGGACATCTGCAGCTGGCCCCTCCGGAAGTTCCCGCGGTGGGCAGGTGCATCCGCACCCCGGGGACAGAGCTGGTCGCTGGGCAGAGTGTACCTGTGTGGGCCTGCAGCCAGCAGCCACCTCCTGGGCACCTGCAACCGTGCCTCTGGGGATGCTGTGAAATAACAGGATGACCCTTAAGGGCAGTGGGACTCATGGCCACCACATGGGTCACCATACAGAGCTACCGGGCAGGGGCATTTAGGAATCAGGTCTGCCCCTGCCTGCCTGGGGCATGGACAGCAGCCCCCGATCCTGAAGGGCCAGAAGCTGCTGGCCAGGGAGGGGCAGAGAACAGGGGCCGGAGGGTGGCAGAGCTGGGGTGGCTTGGGGCCTTCAGGTCATCCGTGTGGGGCTCCGGGGAGGAAGTAGTGTGGGCTCAGGCTCACCCTGAGGTCGGTAGAAAGGCATTTCCGTCAGGGACATGGTGTGGTCAGATTCACGTGCTAGGAATTTCTGTGAGTTTGGGAAGGGAAGGGGGTAGTGGGACAAGGGAAGTCGACAGGTAAGGCCGGGGCTGAGGATCTGGAGCAGTTGGAGGGCAGGTGGGTGGGAAAGGGCAGGAATGAGAAACACTCTGTGGCTTGGTGACTGGTGATGACAGAGAACCGCTGTGTGCCCAGAACCCTGGCCAAGCCCTGGGGCGTCTCCAGGAGCAAGACCCTGCACCCCACACTGGGAAGGCCCAGCTCGCTGGTGGCCAGAAGGACACAGCTGGCCAAGCCGTACACAGCAAAGGCCATACTCAAACCAGCGTCACCGGGACCCTTGACCATCTCTGTCCCCTCCCTAAAGTGGAGCCCAGGAGAGGGGGCAGGGCGGGTGGCTGAGTCAGGCTGACCCTGAGCTCCTCCACAAGTCCTGGGGAGGAAAAACCAGCCTAACCAGAACCCGAGCTCGCCGTCAGGGAGGGGAGAGCCTAGCACTGCGTGGACAGCGGCCATCCAGGGAGACGGGCTGTCCCTAGGTGCCACATTCCACACCAGGCAGCAGGCCTGGGACGTGAGGAGCCTCAGGCCCTGGCACACAGCTGGGAGCCCCGCCTCCCCTCCTGCCACTCTGTGAGGGGCCATGTGGACCCCTGCCTGGCAGCCACAGGGACAGATCCAGGAAAGAGGAAGGGAAAGCCACAGGGCTGCCTCTCAAGCTTCTAGGAACGGCTGAAAGGTTTGCTGAATAGAGGAAGAAAGGGGAAAGCCCTTCTTTAGAAATTAGCAGATCATTTGAGAAGGGAAAGTTGCTTGTACCACTAAACTCCCGAATCGGCCTCCACAAGTGACTCTGGGCCTTTCCGTGTGGCAGATGCCTTTGGAAACGGGACCCTCAAAGCTGCCGCCCAGCAGGGAGTTCAGGGCCAGGGCGGGGCAGCAGGGACAAGCTCTGGGGACTTGGGATCCCTGGGGTGCCGAGGGGCCCAGGAAGAGGCCCCACCCACCCG
Source organism: Heterocephalus glaber (assembly GCF_053883595.1). Taxonomy (NCBI): domain Eukaryota; kingdom Metazoa; phylum Chordata; class Mammalia; order Rodentia; family Bathyergidae; genus Heterocephalus; species Heterocephalus glaber. The sequence continues at coordinate 10,764,394 of NW_028258463.1, forward strand.
AGGTATTAGATGCAAACCTCGAAGTCAGGCTGCGCAGGGCCGGTACAGGAGCTGAACTCAGGGGCTGGGCTGCAGCCTCACAGGAGTTGGGTTTAGTTCCCAAGTGAAGGAGCCTGGAGCTGAGGGCTCCAGTGAAATGGGGCGAGGCTTAGATACAGGATGATCCAGGACCTCCAAGTGATGCAAGGGAAGTATTATGACTCCCAACCTGTTAGGTGTCTGGTAGGTGGAGTTCATGTTCTCTAAAATCAAAGAATGCATTCTAGGAATACCGGAGGTTAAGAGTAGGAAATATTTATTGAGGGAAAGATAGCTTCTGCCTAAGAGAGACAGAGCGGCCTGGAAGGTGGGTGGCTGCTCACCCTGCTTCTCAAGGGAGTTTTGTGCGCAAAACCATGAGGTGAAGTGGGTATAAGGCAGGACAAAACTATATGGCTCACCCATAAGATTACGAGTATAGTGGCTTGGGTAATATTGATTAGATGGCGGTCAAATGGGGAAGCAAGTCACATAGCAAGCAAGGACTGAGCAAGGATTTCCGGGAAGGAATGGGCTAGGGAGGTTCTCATCCCCACCCAAGGTGATGGAGGCCTATTTAGAATGTCAGTCACTGCTGTTCATCCCGAGGGGGAATGTGGGGGGAGTCCCTTCTCCTGGTCCTGAAGCCTGACCCTCAGTGAAGGGAACTGCCGCCTCAGCTGTGATATGTTCTTATCGTCTTCCTGGACTCTCAGGCCCAGCCCTGTTTAACTGCCTATCATATCTTAACTAACTCAGCTTTATAATACCAGGGTCTCCGGCTGCCCCCGTCCTGCAGGACAGGGCCACCCCCTCCTGGGCCCGCCTCAGGAGGCAGAACTGAGCCCCACTCTCTGAGCCTGAGCTGCAGGTCTGCCCGCCGATCCTCCTGGAGACAGGCCAGAGGCTCCTTCCTCCACCAGGCTCTGCCCTCGGGTTGGGCAAGGAGCAGGAAAGCGACCGTGACCAGGACTGGCATTTTCTACATTTCCCACGAAGCCGCAGCAACCTGTGTGGCCTCTGATCAGCCAGGGGAGTGTTTCTACATTTCCAATTCCGACTCATCCCCGGTGGCTCTGGGCCTTGGGGGAGGGCGGCCGGCTGAGGGGGCGGGGAGGAGGGATTCAGGACACAGCTGAGAGCCCAGAGACAATGGGAGGGGGCAGAACCTCCCACTGGCCGCTGGCTGAAGCCTGCTGTAGGCTGAGCATTCCCCAGACAGGGATGGCCGGGCCTGGGAGCTGGGGGAGAAGAAGCCTGTGCCCAGGGAGAGGGCAGCTGATGCCCAACCCCAAGATGGGCCGGGGAGCCAGGGGCTCTTTGAGCAGCAGACAGAAGGATGCACTCCACACCCCAAAGACACGCACACCGGAGACCAACAGAGGAGGGAACCCCGGGCTTGCTCATCACCCCACTTCTCCATGCCAGGTCCTGTCCTCACCAGGCACTGAGCAGCGGCCTCAGTCCCAGGGAGCGGACACAGGGCCCAGACATCGATCGCTCCCTTCCTGCCAGTCATTTATGCTTAGTAAGGGGCAGAGCCGGGATTTGAGCCCAGGAGGTCTGGCCCCACTTTCTTGTCTCGCCACTGGATTGAATGTTCTTTTCCTGCAGAGACTAATGAATTTTCAGCCAGGAAGTGACAGGCAAAGCACCAGGTGAGTCAGCCAGCCACAGGGTGCCCCAGAGCTGGGAACAGGAGGAAATCACCTAGCTGGGGCGTGGCAGTGCTGCTTTGTTCCTCCCCCTGCCACCTTGTCCCTCCAAGAACAAAGGACTGTGGCCACCACCCTGTCCCCGGAGCTGACCTCCAGCCCAGGCTCATTGTCTCGAGACAGCTCTGACCCAGCCACTCCCTGTCAGGGACTCCACTCTACCTGCAGGGAGGCAACCGCCGGTCCTCACACCCCTGGGGCGGAAGCACCAAGGAAGGGAGCTTGGTTAAAATGCCACTTCCTGGACCCCACTTTTGTGGAGGAGCTGGCATTTTTATTAAGTTCCCAGCAAGCACAAGGCTCACTGAGGCTTGAGAAAAGCTGGCCCGAAGCATGAGGTCCACTGCACACCTCTGCCAAAACCATGTAGCGGGTGTGAGAAAGACACCAAGACAAAGCAGCTCGAAGAAGGCGAACTTTGGGTAGCCAAACCTCCATGTGGCCATGGCCATGGCTGAGCCTGACTCGAGAGACCCAGCTCCAGTTTTGCCATTTCCATCCAGGTAACCTTGGCTTCCATCAAAGCCTCAGCTGGTCCAGAACCATCTGGGTCTGGGATTTCATTGAGCAAGTTGTCCTGCCAGGGTTTCAGGGTTATGGACAGAAGACTCGAGACCCCTGGGCCAGAGACAAAGAGCTTTAGCACTCACAGCAGGGCAGGCAGCTTGAGCTTCTGTTTGCACTGAATGCTCTTGCCCCAAGGTACCCTGGGGAAAATGCAAAGCTTGACCCTGGCAGCTGCTACATTTGAAAGGCGCTGAGGACCCCAGGTTGGGGAGTCCAGGCTCTGATGATGGGCCTCAGCAAAGCTGTCTGATCTTTCTCCAGGGAGAAACGCCATCATTATTTTACACAGCAGTAAACCCACCCTCCCCTCCAAGGAGGTCTTCTAGGGAGCATCCTGAGGAGACAAGCCAGAGGAAAAACCGAAGCTGCCTCCCGTTGCCAGAAAGGCTCATGGACTGTGAGAGATCTCGACACAGCGGGATCATCAGCGCTGACCTCCACGGAGGTTAGAAGCTTCAATCTGATAACAGGAGAGAAAGTTCCTGGAAATATGAGGGATTATTACGGAGGAGATAAGACAGGGAGGCGAATAACTAGAGTCAAAGATGGAAAGTGGTAAACAGGAGCCTCTTACCACACTTGTGCAAACAACAAAGCAGGGGAAATACAATTAGTGTGCACCAGAAGCAAAAAACTTTAGGATATGTAAAGAGCTCTACAAATATCCACGAGACCAACACAACCTGGGGAAAAGGACAAAGAAGACCAACAGACAGCTCCCCCTAAAGGGCCTACAAACTGCTTTTATTCTCCAGTACCCAGGACCTTCACATCGAGCTGCCTCCCCAGCCCCGTGCTTATTTCTCAATTATCTTGGGACGAGATCCCACTAAGTCGCCCAGTTTGGGCTAAACTCTCAACCCTTCTGCCTTGGTCTCCAGGGGTGCTAGGATTATAGGTGTCCACCTGGCTACAAATTACGTTTAGCTGTAGGAAATGTTCAACTTTACCCTCAAGAAGAGGAATGGCAAATTGTATTACCGTGAGATCTCCTTTTACATTTGTCAGATGGGAGAGATGGAAAGGTTGCTACTTAGCACTGGTGGGGAATACGGGAAACTGGCCACTCCACACCTTGCTGGTTGTGGCAAAATCCGCATAACTACGTGAATTCCCAGTACTCAGTCTGCCGCCCCATTTCTCTCATGGCTGCTTATCTGTCCTGTGCTTCTTCCAAGTGTACAAAATGACACAACACACTTGGATGTTCACACCAGATGCTATTTATAGCAGCAAGAGACTGGGAGTGCCTAAGTATCCCTCATGGGACGCACCTGCGCAGTGGGACCCTGTGTGGTTAGGGAAGAGGGGTCCCATGCATATGATTCCAAGAGGAAAGATGTTTTACTGCATGCAAAAGTGAGATGAGGAGCAATGCACACGAAGGCCACCATTTGTGCGTGCACACACACACGGGGGGGGGGGGGGTGGAGATGCACTGGGGTCTTCAGCAGGACGCAGGAAAAAAGGGGCAGCAGAGGGGGGCTGGGTCCCAAGGATGGAGAAAGGCTGGTGTTTTGCTGTACACGTTCTAAATTCTCTGTTCTATTATGCACGCATCACCCCTCCCATGCACATGTGCGCACATGCGCACGTGCGTGTGTGCGCACAGTGCATTTGTAACAGCAATCTTCACTGCTTAGCCTGCCGAGGAGTTTGGACGTGATGAGACTGGGTCTTAGAAGGGGCTCCCAGCCTCAGCCCCGTGGATCTGCTGGCGGTGCCCCCGCCCGGTGTCCCCGCTTTGCCCAAGGCCAGGCCAGGGGACGTCACCCATTCCCTCCTCCCCTCCTATGTGGGGCTCTGAGCCCCAACCTGTGCTGGGTGCAGAATACAGAGCTGAAAGAGACCGGGGCCCTTCTCAGCAAGCTCCCAGCAGGGCTGGAGAGGCAGCGGAGGGCAAGGGGCCTCTTCCGGCACAGGCTGCATCAGAGGCCAAACTGCAGTAGGGCAGTTAGGGTTAATAAATGACCGGTGGCCAGGCAGTGAAATGTGCCTCACCTGCTTTGAGAGACCTTTGGCAGCAGGCTGGGCGTTTAAGTTCCCTGTGACGCCTGGGTGAGCAGCAGCACGCCCCCAGGTAGCCCAGGTTTCAGCTTGGGTGGCCCGGCTGTGATTGACAGGGCCACACTGACTTTACAGCCCTGTTCCCCAGAGGGCCAGCACTCCCCTCTCAGTGCCTCAGTTTCCTTGAGCACCACCTGGAGGATCAATGGCACGTGCACATCCGGCTGGCCCAGCCCAGCCTGGGGGCAGATGTGGATTTCTATAAAATGTCTTGTGGGTGGCACATGCATATCATCTCAGCTACTCAGGAGGCTGAGGCAGGCAGATCAAAAGTTCAAGCCTCAGACCGGGGATTTAGCTCAGTGGTTCTGCCCCCTGCCTCGAAAGTTCAATCCTCAGTACCAAAAAAAAAAAATAAAACCCAACAAAAGTTCAAGCCTAGCCTGGGTAACTTGGAGACTTAGCAAGCCCCTGTCTCAGAAAAAGGGGTGCGGCACGGTGATTGAGCCCTGGCCACGCACGCAAAGCCACAGAGAAGAGAAGGGTCCCATGGGAGCCACTGGCTGCTGCCCCTGTGGCATGGGGAGGAGGGGGAGGGGAAAGAGCCGGGGCAGGGTGTTCTGGGCACCCGGAGAGCTGCCAGCAAGGACCTGGCACTGATCAGGCGAGTGCCCTTCCTTCAGTGCCTGGCCCTCAGCCCTGCCCCATCTCCTCCAGTGCTGGCTGCAGGGCAAGGGCCCCCAAGATGGAGAGCTCTCCTATGTGTGTCCCTTACATGGCAGACTCTGCCATGGGGAGCCCAAGGTGATCACGAGGTCCTCATGAGGGGGCAGAGGGGAGACCACGGGAGCAGAGGCCATGCTGGGAAGGAGAAATCCTCACTGCCAAGATGCAGGCGGCTCCGGCACTGCAGGGACGAGGAAGTAGCTTACGCTTTGTGCAGACTTGGAGATTTTAGCTCCAGCTGTGGGCCAGGGCCCTAGGAAGTGAGTCTGCGGAGCTTTATTTTGTTTTGCAGTGCTGGGGATGGAACCCAGGGCCTTTGCACTGAGCTGCACTCCAGCCCCCCCCCTTTTAAACTTTGAGGCATGGTCTCGCTAAGTGGGCCAGGCTGGGCTCGAGCTTGAGATCCTGTTGTCTTTGAGCCCCTTGGCGGTTACCTGTTACAGCAAAAAGAGGAACTCAGGTAACAAACACCAGCCCCTGCCGCCCAGCACCCTGCTCTGTCCTCCCTGAGCAGCAGAACCTGTCCTGGGAGCCGTCTTCTCCCTGGCTTCACCACGGTCCTCCCAGGAGCCCGAATGTCCATATCCGAATGTCCTCTGGCCTGATGGGCTTGGATGTGGCCAGAAGTCTGCAGGGACAGCGGCACTGAGCCCGGGGCCCGGGGCTCTGTCCCTTTCTGTCTGGGAGCCTCCCCCACCCCCCAGTTCCAGGCGCACAGGGAGGAGAGGGGCCTTGACACCAGCACCGGGGCGAACAGGACCCAAAAGCAGACAGAACAGCTCCCCATGGGGGCTCTGCTCCCCACTGGGCTGGGATCCAAGCGGCACTCCCTGCTCCCAGCTGCCCGGGTGGGTGCGGCTGGTGGCTGGCGGCTGGCCAGGCGTCGGGGCCTTCCTCCCCCTGCGACGTCCGACGTCCGTGCCTGGTGCTGCCAGCCTCCACTCTCCTTCCGGTCCCACCGGGCTGAGCCAGGCTGGTGGGTAGTGAGGCAGTGAGTCACCCCACAGCCCCCTCCAGGTCCAGAGGATTAAACAATATGCCAACACCACGTGGCATGAGATGGGCTAGAAGAAATAAAAACAAGGCCAAAAGGAGGCAAGGAAAATCATAGTTTTAAGAAATAAAAACTGCAGCTTCAGGGCAATTGCCCAGTTTATGGGTTTATCACCCCCCTCCTCCCAGAATGCAGTAAACCTGGCTAACTCCCTTTCACCCCAGACTGGGCGCTGGGGCTCCCTCTTCCCTTGCCTGTGGTCCTCTTTCACTTGGGGATAGACCACCTTCCCCACTCACTACCCGTGAGTGGACCGTGGCCTCACCCAGGCCGGCTCCCTCTCCAACTGGAGGTGTCAAACCGAGGCATCCTGGAAGTTCTTTATCCACCAGGAGGGTCAGCAAACCCGCAAACTTACTCTACCAAGCAAGGTTAGGTTCCCTCTTTCCGCCTCAGGGCAACTTCCCACCCAGCCCAGTGATAGCTGGAGGCCGGCGGCCAATAAAACAGAGGCCTTTGTCCCCAACCTGCCCGGCCCCTTCTGCCGGTGCAGGACACGCCCAGGCTGGGGTGAATCAGCATCATGGTGCCCCCTGGAGGACGAGGGGAACTGACGCCACCTTGCGGCCGGGTGGGCTACCAAGTCCCGAGCACCCTGACCCGGCCAGGCCCACCGGAGAGCCATCCCAGGCCAGGGCTGAGTCACACAGCTCCTGGCCACCCACCGTGGCACAGGGGTTCGGGAGGAAGAGCTGAACACCTGGAAGAACAAAGATCCCTGAGTATTTCACTTTCCTGACACTATTGTGAATGGTATTCTTTTCCTAATTTCTTTCTCAGTGAGTTCATTGTGTGTGCAGGAACGCTGTTGATTTTCGAGTGCTGATTTTGTCTCCCTCCACAATGTTGAATCTGTTTATTAATTCTAGGAGTCTTTTGGTGGAACTTTTGAGATCTTCTAGGTAAAGGACCGTGACTCTGCAAATAATGTTTTTTGTTTTTTTGGTACCGGGGAACAAACTCAGGACCTTGCACTTGCGAGGCAGGCAGCGGCACCACTGAGCTAAATCCCCAGCCCAGCTCTTCGAGTAATGATAATTTGATTTCTTCCTTTCCTATACGGATACCTCTTATCTTTCTCTTGCCTGATTTCTCTGCCTGATGTTTTGAGCACTACAATGAACAGGAGTGGTGATAATGGACACCTTGTCTCGTTCCTGATCTTAGAGCGAAAGCTTTTACCTTTTCCCCACTAACACGCTGTTTGCAGATTGTCGGATTTCAGGCAGTAAGCCCCTTCTACACGTTTTCTTCAGGGATTTAAAAATAGCCACAGGGGGGCGCTGTAGCCTCAGGGGTGAGGAAACCAGGTAAGGGACCCGGAGACACCTGCCCCTGCCTCCCAGGACCTGCCCAGCTGGAGAACAGGACGGTTCTCTCCAGGTGGAGTTCAGCAGGACCCTGTGGGGGCAAAGCTGTGGGCCCCTGGGCAAAGTAGGAGCAAAGCCAGCAACAGCCCCGAAGGGCGCTAGGGCAGGGAGCCAGGCCGTAGGGTGGAGTCCAGACTCGCCTGCCCTCCTGCGAGCTCTTTGTCCTTAGACAAATCACAGGACTCCTGAGAACCCCAGCTTCTCCTGGGGCCCCATGATGGGGGGGGGCACAGTCTGGAATAGAGGCCACTTTGCTGCCCCAGAGCGGCCCCGCTGCCAGTGGCTCTGTCAGGCCTTGGCAGCTATGTCCCTCCCCCCCAGCCCAGCCCCACGGTCACCCACCTGCTCCGCCTGCACCCTCTCCCCCTGGCCGCCCCACCCAGATGCCTCCTGGGTGTCCTGTCTCGCTCTTCGATTTCCCTGAGCCCACGAGCTGGACTCCCTCTTGGTACCACAGCCCTGACTGCATCCTTCGCGCTTCCCAGGCCAGGCAGGCTTCTCCCCTGGAGCTCTGAGCATCTCAGGTGCAACGGGAACAGAAAGGGGATTTCCCGTTGTTGGACCCAGGAGGAAACAGGGCAGCTTCGCCCTGTGACTGGGTGCTGTGACCCGAGAGAGAGGTTGGAGAGCAGAGTGGCCCCGCGGGAGGAGAAAGCTTGGGGAGGCGGGGTTTGTTTGGGGTTTTATCAAAGGCAGATGAGTTTCAGGGCAGAGGAGGCTCCACCATCCCCGCTCCTGTATTGGCTGCGCTGGCACCCGCGTGCCTGGTGGGCGCTGACCTCAGCCCTGCGGAGGAGCGACTTGCCGAGAAGCTCGCACAGCCACTGCCAAGCCACTTCCCACGAGGGCTGGGTCCTCTCAAAGCACAGGCGCTCGGTCAGGTCAGGCAATGCCCGGAGAGAAGCAGCCTCGGGCTCCAGTCCAGGCCCTGTCGCTTGGAAGCTCGTGACCTTGGACAAGTCCCTGAACCTGCGTAAGATTCAGCACCCCGAGACCTGGAGAGCTTCCCCACACTGTGGGTAGAGGCGTCGATGAAGCAGTAGCAGGCGCGCCAGGCCCCCGGCAGGAGCTCAGCTGATGCAAGCAGGAAATGTGCATCTGTGACATCTGCCATGTGGTCCTCATGCTTAGCTTGGGGCACCGCAGGCAAGGCCATGAGGACATCGGGGGGACCAGGGTATGAGGACATCGGGGGGACCAGGGTGTGGGGACAGGACAGGCTCTGTCCTGGTGGGTGCTAGGGTCGGAGACCCTTGGAGCTGGGAGGTGAGAGGACGCCATCCCTGTCCTCGAAGTTCCCTGCCCACTGGGAGGGCCGGTCTGGGGAGGACACCCTGGCCCCAGGGCAGCGCCCCAGCGTCACCAGTGTCCCACTGTGCAGTCACAGCCCACCTCATGCTCAAGGCCGCGCGGAGTTCCACAGTGAGCTACATTGCCAGCCCTTTTGATTTTTTATTTCGAGATAAGGTCTTGCTAAATTGCTAAACTGCCCAGGCTGGGCTTGAACTTTCCATTCTCCTGTCTCAGCCTCCCACGGTGCTGGGATTACAGGCCTGTGGCACCAGGCCTAACAGAAACTGTTTTGTTTGGGGTTCTCTCATATGCGTGGACACCCCAGGAAACATACACTGGAAAAATCCCCAGGCTCCAACAATTAAGGAAGGGGCCCTGGGTAAGACTATTGGGAAGGTCACCCCAGGAGCCAGCGCCCCCACCCGCCCACTCTCTGCCCCTGGAACTCGGCCGTTCAGTGAGGATTTTGAGCTTTTTCTTCTGTGTTTACCCAAGGTTCCCATCGGGCTGCCGAAGTCCCTTTGCTGGACCCCTGCGTGTGCTGGTCATGTGGAGGTGCGGAGGGAGGGAACCTGGCTTCACTCACACCTGGCCTGGCACCGATGATGCTGGGAACAGAGCTGGAGGAGGCCCAGGGCAGAGACCTCTGAAGAAGGCACCTCCTGGGTGTCCCGGGGCCCAGAGTCAGGGGGGACCTTGCACGCTAGTTCCCTTGTTCCTTCCCCTACCACACACATGGGACCTCCAGGGAGGGAGCCTAAGCCGAGGCCCCTGGTTGGTGTCAGCCCCCGGCAGAGAAGAGCACTCCGTGAATATTGTTGAATGAATGCACGATCGGTCAGAGGGAAGGGTTCGAATATGTGTGGGTGCACAGGACTTTCTCCCCGGACTCTGCCAGCCTCTCTGCCCTGTTTCTCTGGCTTTACCATCTTTGTGTGGCTGGTTCATTTCCTGGAACTTCCCTTTGCATTTGGGTAGAATCCCCTGGGGGCGCTCAGCCTGGGAGGAGGAGCAGAGAAGGGGTGGATTCCACTCCTGCTGGGCCCGAGGACGAGGACGAGGACAACGTGGAGCCGAGGCTGTGAATCGTGGCAGCCTGGATGGGCAGGAGGGTGTACGGCAGGCATCAGCACCGGAAGGATGGGGTGGGGCCTGAGACTGCCACGCACCCTCATAGCCTGTGGTCACCCCCTTCCCACGACCTCTGCGGTCCCTGCTTTGTGAACAGACCAGGACCCAGGGGCGGAGACCAAGGCCCAGCTGGATTTCCATCTGCATGGTTTTCCTTTTTTCTGTTTTACTGGCACGTGTTCACAGTGCACAGCCTTTGCATTGTCTTAGGGGCCGGGCCACGCACTCAGCAAGTCCTGCTGCTCCTTCTCCGTCCTCCCCTCCCTCTGTCTCGGGACCCTCCCCACCAGCGAAGGCCTGACTCCCCTACATCAGCCCCCCTCCATGCCTGGCCGTCTCCCTCCTCCGCAGGCCTCCTTCTCTCCTGGACCCCGACCCCACCCCTTCCACACAAATACCTCCCGCAGAGTCTGGCCCACCCGCTGTGCTGCTGGTGCATCTCCCTCTCCTCCCTCCGACCACCCTCTTCCGCTCCCTTCCTCTCTCCTGGCTCTCCCCCACATCTCAGACACCACCAGTAGCAGAACAGTGCAGCCTAGCAGAGGTGCTGGAAAAGGGTGAAAGCAGAAAAACAGGTTTTCCTGTTTAGGACCATGTACGCTTGCATCAGTGGACGCTGTTCTCACCGGAAGGCACGCACAACCATCTTGGTCACTTCCATGCGTGTGACCCAACCTCCCGAGCTGGAGCTCCCTCGCCTGTCCCTCGGGGTCCCCCGGGGCCCACTCCCCAGGCTCAGACCCTGGCCTCTGTGCTTGGGATCTGTGTGGTCTCCTGGCCAAGCCATTTAAGTCATCAAAACAAGTTTCTTGGTGTAGAAATGAAAACAGCTGCAGAGCCCTGACAGAGCCCACCTGGGCTGCATCCGGCCTCACCACCCGGCCCTCCCAGACTCACCTGCCACAGCACCGGATTTAGCACTCCCCTCCCTGTCACATGATGACCTTTCTCAAGATCAGTGCGCCTGGGGTCTTCGTCACCAGTCCCCTTACAGAAGCACCCAGGTTGCTGTCTGACGGGGTGGCCGGGAGGGGGTGTGTGTGCTCAGGGCCACGAATCTTAGGGGCCACCTTAGGATCCCACCCACCACCCAGCTATGTCCTCCCACAGACTCCCCTGGGTCCCCAAGGGCCTCGGCTGCAGTGAGGCCACAGCATGGACTTCCAAGTCCAGGTGACAATGCACAGCGGCTCCCCTGCCTCTTTGTCTTCAGAGAGCTGCCTCAGCATCTGGGCCAAGTACAGGGAGTGTGGCTGCCCAAAGCGGCCCCAAGGGAGGGGTCACGCTGAGTCTCCAGAGAGACCCAGAGTGGGGGGGGGGTTGTGCCTGGACACAACGGGGGGCAAGACTGAGCTGACTGCAGCCCTGGCTGTGAGCCACAGGGAGGCTGTGCGGAGAGAACCCACCACTGCCAAGCCCCAGTAAGACTGCAGATTCTTGGGTCAAACACTGTTGTTTTGGGCCTCTGAGCTTTGGGATGGTGTGTCAGTCAGCTTCCGCCTGTTGTGACAAAGTACAGAGATACACAACTACAAAGGAGGGAATTTTGCCAGGTGTGGTGGGGCACACCTGCAACCCCAGCACTCAGGAGGCTGAAGCAGGAGGATCCCAAGTCAGAGGCCAGCCTGGGCTACCTGTCAAGACCCAGTCTCAGAAAGAAAAAGGAGTTCTGACCCTCAGGCCCTATCAGAGTCCTGGAGAATCTTGTGGAACGTTCTTTACTCTTTTGTAGCACCTTATTTATGTTGAGAGTTTTCAGCATCTGTGAGAGCTTTGATACATAAAGCTCACATCTTTGTCTGTTCTCCTCCATACGAGCACATGACCTGCAATAGCCTTGCCAGTTAGGGCTTCACCGCTCCTTACCCCAGCAGGAGTCTCAGTCCCCAGCTCCGGAATCTGGGCTGCGCTGTGACTGCCCTTGGCCAATGCCACTCGGCCAAAGCGACTGCTCAGCCCTAAGCCCCACAAGAGCGTCTCTGGGACACTGCTGAGCTGGCGGAAGCCGAGCGTCACACAGTCCACCCACCTCCATCCCCAGCCAGCTTCCAGCCAGGCCCACACGGACCACCCGCCTGCCCCGCTTGAGGGCCAGCTGCAAACAACAAGCCAAACTCGCGATTATTTTAAGCCACTACGTTGTGGGCTGCTTTGCTACAGACAAAGGTTCACTGATAGAAAAGCTGACCGTTTAGTTAATGAATTTAGTTTGTCCCCATGTTCACAACACCACAGGGCTGTGATTCCATGTCTCGCTGCCAGCGGCTTGAACCACCCTAACCCTAACCGGGGCCTCCAGGAGCCAAACACCAGCGCATCTCTGATGAATGTTCAAAGTTTCCAAAAGACTGACTCCCTGGTTATTCTGGTCTACTCTTGTAGTCTGGCTTCACTTATTTGGAAGGAAAGAGAGACAGAGAAAGCGAGAGAGAGAGAGGTCTATTCTTGCACCTACCTGCTTCTGGAGGTCATCAGTGGTGCCGTGGTACGGGGAGCAGTCCTTCTGGAAGACCTTAGGCCCCTGTTTGTTGTCCCACTGCTGGATCTTCCTCTCCAGCTCACAGTTGTCCTGCTCCACTGATGCACCTTGTCCAGGTGGGAAGCCAGCCGGCGACTGAGATGCTGCATGGCAGCCCTCTCATCAGTAGTCAGGAAGCCACAATTGCCACCACCGAGCCTCCACCAAAGGCCCAGGCCCACCAAAGCCTCCACCAGTACCACCACCAAGTCTGCTGCCACCTCCTCCAAAGCTCCCGCCCAGGCACTGAAGCCCCCCACCCAAGCTGCTCCAACAGAGAGGGAGCCACCTCTCCCTTGCTGCAGGCCCTGGAGCTGCCCCCACCGAAACCACCAGCAGAATTGAAGCCCCCACCTACACCCCAGGCCCCAGAGGAGGCGCTGAAGCTGCTGAAGGAAGAGCGCTTGCTGCCCCCACAGCTGCTGCAGCTCTGATAGGACAAGAACTGACGGCAACTCATGGTGCAGCCTGCTGCTGCTGCTGCTGCTGCTGCTGCTGCTGCTGCTGCTGCTGAGCTGTCCCCAGGCCCGCACTCTTATACCCCTGGCCCAGTGGCACACCCAGGTGTGCCAGCCCCCCCAGACTCCAGGAGGCCTGGGATTCAGGGGATTTCTGGTGTGCTTTGGGTGGGGCACAAGTCGGTGTTTTACTACAGTCCCGAGATGTGGAGAGCAAAGCATTTTCTTTTGGTATTTTTTAGTCCTCTCATTACCAGGGGAACATAGCACCTGTCAAACATCCTGTTTCAAAAACCAGAGCCGGAGCCAAGAACCGTCAGGACAGGGACCTGTCCTTCTCTAGTTAGGAGTCAAACCCTAATGGCTTTGTGTCCTTTCTCGCCCTTCTATTGTGGGCAAATGATTCTGATTGTCTTTTTTTTTGGTAGTAGGATAGGATTTCCTTTACAATATATTCATTGAAATAAAAGCTGAGCTGGTTTTCCAAAACATGTTAAATATTTAAATGAGTGGAATCAGGGCCAGGGATTTAGCTCAGTGGTTCTGCCGCCTGTCTCGCAAGCACAAGGTCCCGAGTTCGATCCCCAGTACCAATAAATAAATAAATAAATAAATAAATGGGTGGTATCAAATGCTAACTAAATCATAAAACAAGAAGTAGGCAGAGCAGAGGGTCCTGAAGGCACTATGGCTGATACACAGGCGACTCTCCTGCCCAGGGTTCTCAGGGGCACCTTGATTCCCTCTCCAGCTTCTCGAGGTGCAAAAGCTTTTCCCAGGGTCTTGCCAGGCCTCACTGCAAAGCCCGAACCTGCTGGATGCCCGTCTGTACTCTTCTCTGCCTGCTTCCTGGGCCTCCCCCCAAGGCCAGGCCCGGTTGGGATGAGACCAGGCCCGGTGCCTGAGGGGGAGCAGCTGGCAGAGACTGCGGAGCTGGGCAGCTGGCCCCCGGCCGTTCTCTAGCCCCACCCCAGCCCCAAGCAGCAGGCTCTGCCCACAGCAGCCCCCCAGTGCCCAGGGCACCCCCAGGGTGGCCCCTCCCAGCCTTGCCAGGCCGCCCCCTGGCTCTCCCACCTGGGGCCTAGGAGTCTCCACAGGATGGGAGCCCAGACCCCGCCCTCCACTGAGCGTGGAGAAGGCACTGCCCGCTCCCTCATCCGGCCACCACCACCCCCGCCGCCCTCCTGCACCTCTGCCTGTCCTCTGCTCCTCCCTGGGGACCCCAGGGGCACAACTATGGAGAGAGCAGCTGCTCCGGGTCAGAGGGGCTGGATGCCTGCTGGCCCCACCCAACCCATGCCCCGGGCCTGGCCTCAGTTTCTGCAGGGAAGACTTTTCGTGCCGAGTGAGCAGGGGCATAGATACGGTGCAGGAGGTGGGTGTCCTCCCCACATCCCATCTCCACAGCCCAGGCCGCACTGTGCCTGCTGCTAGGCACTGCTTTCTGTCCTCCCAGTCTCCTGCATGGCGTGGGGCCAGTGGGGTCAGGGCTGAAGAGGCAGAGAGGGGCCTGAGAGGAAGCCAGGAGCTGAATCCCTCTGCACGGTGCCCCCAAACAGGAAGAGGTCTGTGCCCCGTGGAGGGCAGGGGACACGGGGTCAGCCCTGCCCCTTGCCTGGACTGGCTGCCTACTCTACACTGCTGTCTGCCACTGAGCCTCCCTGAGTCGCTCTGCAGTTGTGGGGGAGAGCAGGCTGAGTCATGCTTCTCTCTCCGCAGCCACCCCGGCAGTGCCCGCTGCCCGCTGCCCACTGGCACAGGGCTGGGGGTGACCACGTCTGCCTGTCAAAGCCGATTCTTTCTCACACAGTAGTCCTTGGCCAGCACCCCACCCAGCCAGACCCCGCCAGACCCAGGGGCTGAGTCCCAAGGCAAGATTCTCCCCCACATTTGGGGGAAGTGGCCTCCCGGCTGCACCTGTTTTGTTACCGTCTGTTCAGGTCCCTAACTGAGCATCTACTGCGGCTGGGCACTGCCCTGAAAAGCAAGGATGCAGGTATGAGCAAGGCCTGGCCCTCTGTGGAATAAAACAGATCTCTAAATAAAGGCAACTGACAGCTGGTAGGGAAGCGGGGAACACACAAGGGATGTGCCTGACCTGGGGTCCGGGACAGTCTCCTGAGAGACACTGTGAGGAAGTAAGATGTAGCCAGGAGCAGCGGGAGGGAAGAGACTCCCAGAGAATGGACAAATGCCCTTCGGGGAGGCAACAACCTGCTTCGGGGTGGAAGCCCAGCTTAGCTAAACACAGTTACATCAACTTCACAATAGATCCTGGAGGGGAAACAGTCCTGCCCTCCTGAGATTGCTGTGAGTCTGGTGTGGTTTTGTCCAGCACCCGGTGGGACAGTTTCCTGGCTGCTGCTGGCCCTGAGTCTGCTCCTCAACTTCCTCTCGGACCATCTGGGTGACCTAGTTCTTGGGTCCCTTGCTTATTCTTAGTCTACTGGACCCGGGCAGGTGGGAGCTGCAGAGGATACCAGGCAGAGAATCGCAGCTCCTTCACGCCAGGAAGCTGCAGGCTTGGCCCCTTGCAGCCTGGCTGAGCTGGAGCATGTCAGAACCCTGGAGGACCAGGCTCAGGGCGGGGGGCTTACCGCTGGCCCGCCTGCCACCCCACACTCCACACTCAGAAGGTGGAGACCCTCCAGATTGCACTGGAAGGAGGGAGAGCCCTGGGACTCTAAGAGGCAACCCCTCCTGCATCCACTAGACAGTGCTACAGAGTCGCTTTTCCCAGCTGTTGTTTCGGGGAGAGGACACGGCCCAGGTCCTGAGTGGGGTGGGGTGGCCTCCAACCCTTGGGGACCAGAGGTCAGCCTTGGGGACTGGTGGTCAGCAGGACTCAAGTGTCAGATGAGGACTGCTCCCCAGATTCCAGGCCGCATGGAGCAGGAGGCTCACGGCTCAGCTGGGACCCTGGTCCCTGGGCACAGCATCCCCAGGGGTGTCACGAAGCCCCTCTTCCCAGGCTCCTGACCCAACCGGGACCTGCCCTTCCTAGTCCCCAAGGAACCCCCTCAGACCTGTCCTGCTCCAGCTGCCTGCTTCTCCCCCTGCTCACTGGGGGAGCACCCAGCTCAACCTTTCCTGCCCCAAGCCTCATGGAGAAGACATCCAGAGCTTCAGAGGGTGTCGGTAGGGACCGAGAAGCCAGCGTCATTTTGTCCCCTTGCTAATGACACCCCCCCCATGCCTCTATCCACTATCCGGAGCACCATGCTCAGCTCAATGCCAAGCTCTGCCTTGTGAGGTCATCTCTCCTCCTTTGCCCTGGGTGATGAAGCTGCTTGTAACCCACGGGGTGAAAGGAATGTGGGTCCAATACCTCACCCCAACTCGTCAGAGCTGCCTAGCCAGGGACTGCGGAAGCCAGGGCAGGATCTGATTCCAAAGCCCGGGTCTTCAGCCCTTTGCCCAGGGTCTGTTTCCACCCCATTCCAGCCTCTGCACTAGAGGCCCCTCGAGGCTCCTCCCCTTCCCACTCCTTTTCCGGCCCCCCAAAGGGATCAAAAGACCCTTCCCCACCAAAGGGAGGCTCCGCAGTCCTGGCTCTTAGGGTGCCTTTCCTCACCAGACCCCTCTATCAGCCCCAAGAAGCGAAATTCATTGTCTCTTTTGTGCAAGTGAGGAGACTGGAGCTCAGACTCCAAGGCAGCCAGAGCTAATGCAGAACAGAGCCGGAGCTGGAACCAGGCAGGCCACTCCCAAAGCTCCCAAAGGCCCTCCGTCTGCATGCCTGGTGTCAGTGCACAGCCCCTCCCATGAACGTGCAGTGCTAGCCGCAGCGTGGGCTCTGTCCTCACTCCCTGTCACACGCGTGCCAATTCAGGCTTGGAGGCAGCAATCAATGCACCCCAGGGCAGCTGGATTAGATTCACTTCTGGAAAGCTAGTGCCAGCTCAGGGAGAACAGCCAGCCTCAGAGCACCAGTTCTTATTCAAACTTTGAGTTCATGGGTCACCCTGAGGGGACTCAGGGGACCCCTGAACCCCACGAATTGTATGCAAATGTGGATGCTTATTTGGAGATGGGGCGAAAGAAGAAAATCTAGAGCTTCCATATAGGTCAAAGGGTTCCCTGATTACAAAAGAGGGAAGGATCTTTCACCTAGCACAGTGCCTGGCCCTGGAGGCACTCGGTACCAGGTGCACAGATGGGTGATTGTCCCTGTGTGCTTGGGGAGACCACAGGTGACCTGGTACACCCATCCATGTGTCTTCTGAAGTGGTGAAGCCATCTGGGAGGAAGCCCAGTCGGCCCAGAGCCTTTCACCCAGTCCCTGAGGGCACAGCCAGGTGCCATGATGAGGGCCCACGCAGTGCCGCCCGCCCCCCGCCCCCGCAAGGACCAAGGACAGGCAGAGGCGGCCTTGTGCAACTCAGATAAAGAAGCTTTATTGACTGCCAGGAGGGAGCAAGGGTAAAGCGGGGCCTGAAGCTCGTGGGAGGCCGGGCAGGGCGTCTTGCGGGGAGAGGTGGGTCCACACCAGGGCCCTCCTGAGCCTGCGCGGTGCCGAGCAGCCCTAGTTCTTGGTACGCAGGACCTGCTCGTGGGAGGACACCACCTTCCCGTCGTGCACGTCCATCACCTTGGTGCGGATCTGGCGGCTGGAGGAGGTCACTGGGAAGGAGGGAGAAAGGGCGTCACCAGAGCTGGCAGGAAACAGGGTGATCAGGCGTGGAGAGGGTGCCCTCTCCCCCAATTACCACTCTGCACACTGCTGTTACCCAAGCTCGGAGCCCGTCACAGTTCAGACTGCAGCTCCGCTCCCTAAGGTCCGGGGCAGAGTCTGCGTCTTCAGACCCGAGCTCCCTAAGAACCCAGGACCCCGCCTCCACCCAAAGGACCCCAGCGCACTGGCGGGTCCTGGCCTAAGAGCCGCATGGCGCTGTCCGCGGTGCTGACCGCCGTAAACATGGGGTCCACACAGGTAGAGAAGTGCAGGTGGGCAGCCCAGCCCAAGCGGGGTTAGGACAGGGCTTCCACCACCCAGAAAGGTCAGAAGGGTCTCTAGGAGAGCACACTGTAACTCAGCCGCTGGAGAAGTTCCTGGCCCGGGCTCTGGACATTCTGGGCCCAGGGTCCAGGCTCCATAAGGAAGCACATCTTACCATCTCTGGATGACTGGGAGCCGGAGGAGAACTGGGCTGAGGAGAGGCTGTGAAGACAGAAAAGGCAGAACCATTAGACACCCGGAGGGGAGGCAGGGAAGATGGGGCCCCCGGATGGGGAAGGGCAGGCACTCACTGGGCGTCCTCGCCCTCCAGCAGGCGGCGGTAGGTGGCAATCTCCTGCTCCAGCCGCGTCTTCACGTCCAGCAGGATCTTGTACTCCTGGTTCTGCTGCTCCATCTCGCAGCGCAGCTGGGCCAGCTGCTCCTCCACGCTGCCGATCATGTCCTGGATCTGCGACAGCTGCAGGCAGTAGCGGCCTTTGGTCTCCTCCAGGCTGTTCTCCAGGGATGCTTTCTGTGAGCAGAGACAGAGGACCTGGGGTCACTGGGTGGGCCCTACCCTCTCTGTCCACCCCAGGCCCACCCCGGGCTCAGCCAGGCGTCCCCACCATGCTGAGCTGGGACTGCAGCTCGATCTCCAGGTTCTGCACGGAGCGGCGCAGCTCGGAGATCTCAGTCCTACCGCTCTGCAGGGCCTCGGTATTGGTGGCCACCTCACGGTTCAGCTCCTCCGTCTGCACAAAGAATGCCATTCACACCAGACAGCCCCAAAGGCAGGGCACCCATCTGGGCCCTTCCTCTGCCCATGGCCCCACCTTGCTGAAGAACCAGTCCTCGGCCTCCCTGCGGTTCTTCTCCGCCATCTTCTCGTACTGGTCGCGCATCTCGTTCAGGATTCGGCTCAGGTCCACTCCGGGGGCTGCGTCCATCTCCACATTGACGTCCCCGCCAGTCTGGCCACGCAGGGCCAGCATCTCCTACACCACAGAGGAGACAAGGTCCATGGTGAGGGCCCGGGCCCGACCGCTCCCCTCCCCAAAGCCACTCCACCCTGCTCGCCCAGCAATGCTTTGAACTGCCTTCTCCTGTCAGCGCCCACCTCCTCGTGGTTCTTCTTCAGGTAGGCCAGCTCCTCCTTCAGGCCCTCGATCTGCATCTCCAGGTCGGCCCTGGCCAGGGTCAGCTCGTCCAGCACCCTGCGCAGCCCGTTGATGTCGGCCTCCACGCTCATGCGCAGGTTCAGCTCTGTCTCGTACCTGGGGAGACCCAGGAGTAAAGGAATGAGAGGCCCTTCCGGTCCACACAGGAAGCTTTGCTCTCTCCCCTCAGCTTCCCAGAGCTGGCACCCAGGGCGCGGTGTCTGAACATAGTGCTCATTGATTGCTCAGATGAGCGCATTCCTGGGGCTCTGGAAACAAGGTGATCATCATGCTGCAGGACTCGGGAGGGAGGCGCGTCTAGCTGCAGCCAACCAATAAGGCTCCGGGCCTCCAAATATGACCACGTACTTCACTTGGGGCAGGGGCAGGCAGGGCCTCTCCCTAAAGCAGGGCTTCCCAAACCTGGCAACCTATTAAAAATAAATGAACCAGGGCTGGGGATTTAGCTCAGTTGTTTCGCTGCCCGCTGCGCAAGCACAAGGACCAGAGTTTGATCCCTGGTACCAAAAAAAAAATAATAATAACTGAACCAAAACTCCAAGGGTGGGGCCCAGGAGTCTTACATTTTACAAGCTCCCAAGGGTTTCTCTTGGCACAAGTGAACTCTGTTTGGGAAAAGCGCCCCACCTCAGGGAGCCTGCATGTGTTGAGCCCCACTGAAACTCACTTGGTGCGGAAGTCATCCGCGGCCAGGCGGGCGTTGTCAATCTGCAGCAGGACGTTGGCGTTGTCCACGGTGGCCGTGAGGATCTGCAGCATGGAAAGAGACATCAGTAGCCAGGCAGCACTGCAGCCCGCATGGCCTGTCAGGCCCTGTTCTTGCCCAAGTCCCCTGCCTAAGGGACAACCCCAAGATGCCCACCCTGACCCAGGGCTTCAATACGTGAGGGGCAGAAGGGGCACAGAGCCTGGACCTGGTCTCCAAGCCTCGGCGTGGGTGGTCCCAGCCCCTGACTGCTGCAGAGCCCAGAGCCTCTCAGGGCTCTGCATCCCTGCCTGCCGCCCTAGACCAGCCCCACCCTCAGATCTGCCCTTCCCAACCTGAGGCAGCCCTTTGGCTCCACATGGCTCTGCACACTTCCTTTGCAAGGCCACAGTGCATGAGGCCTCAGGTGGGATTTTCCAAAAGACAAGACCCAGCTGGCAGCAGGATTAGAAAGAGGAAGCAGTGGAGGAGGAGGAAGACAGAGGGCCCTGCACCAAGTCTCTCGTTTCCCTAATCTCTGCACAGCAGCAGAGCCGCACGGCTCGGCCAGGGCTCCTGGGGTGCAGGGCACAGAGGGCACAAGCCCACCAGGGCAAGGTGTGGCTGCCACTGACTGCGGCTGTGGGTTTCCTGCGCCCGTCCGGCCCGTGCCAAGGCTGCTGGGCGTCGGCCACAGCCCAGACTAATGAGCTAATGAGCGGTTTGTGCTTCTCAACAGCCCGTTACAGCCGGCTCCTCCCCTGTGCAGGAGAGCAGGTAGCTGCCTCCTGCACCCCCGAAGCTCAACTGCTTCCCCTGCAGATGTGGGGGCAGGAACTGCTGGTTCCCCAGAATCTGGGGGTGGGAGTGCAGGACATGAGCGGGCTGGGCAGGGGAGACCGTCTTCTCCCCAGCAGCTGTTGGGGGTCTGGGACCCCCAGAGAAGGAATTGGGGTTCGAGTCTGCCCTGCCTGGAAATCTAGATGTGCCAGGGGCCCGGGGCATCTGCTGCTCTGAAAGAGGGGTGACCGAGTGCCACCTCTGCCTCCCACCTTGTTCCTCAGGTCCTCAATGGTCTTGAAGTAGGGGCTGTAGTCTTTAGTCTCAGCCGGCCGCTGCCTCTGGTACCAGTCGCGGATCTTCACCTCCAGGTCGGTGTTGGCCTCCTCCAGGGCGCGCACCTTGTCCAGGTAGGAGGCCAGGCGGTCGTTGAGGTTCTGCATGGTCACCTTCTCGCTGCCAGCAAGGAGGCCACCATCGCCACCACCAAAGCCACCTCCAAAGTTGACACCAAGGGCACCACCGTATCCTCCACCGAAGCTGCTGCCGCTGCTAAAGCTGCCAGCATAGCCGCCCACCAGCCCGCAGGCTCCCCCGGAGGAGAAGCGGGAGGAAGAGACCGACAGCCCCCCGTAGGTGCTGGGGGCCAGGATGGAGGAGACACGGCTGGAGCCGCCGATGCCGCCTCCGATGCTGCCTCCGATGCTGCCTCCGATGCCACAGGAGCCCTTCATGGAGGTGGACGTGAACTGGCGGCTGCAGGTGGCCATGGTGCCTGGGAGAGAGGAGAGGCTTCAACAGTGGTCGCTCAAGTGGCAGACAGAGAGAGGAGGTGCCGGAGCACAAGGACGTGGGGCTTTAAAGGCTGGGGAGGGGCGGGCCTGGCATTTTCCATTCCCCTGGGCTTTCATCACCCTCGGGCCAGCGCCAGCTCCCTGGCAGCTCCCTCTCCCGCCCCTGCCCCATTGCGTCTGTCATATTTTACTGGAAACTCATTGTTTGGGGTGTTTGGGGCTTTCTTGTCCCGCCAGCGTGATTCACCGGGAGGTGCAGGCCTGCAGGCTATACTTTCCTTCCCATCGGCCCCCGGAGCTGCGGGACCCACACGGGGCTCAGCCAGTCACAGAGCAAGGTCTGCAGGGACCCTGGTGACCTGCTGGCATCCCTGAAGCCAGTGCCCCTGCAGGTGACTGACACCACCCTCACCACCAGGAGAGGCGGAGGGGCCCAGCCTGCCACACTGGTGTCCCTGACGCCTTGTCCAGACAGCCCTGCCCAGGCCCTAACACCTGCCAGGCCTTGGGGACAGGGACAGGGCGTGGGCTGCTCACTGTGGCCAAGGGCAGGCCCCACAGGCACAGCCAGGGACCTCGGGAAAGCACAGGGAGCCAGGTGAGCCCCTCCTGCCTCTGCCATCTACTCCCAGGAATCCCTTTGCTCGTCAGCAGAGTGGGGTGAAGCCTGCCCAGTGTGCCCGCTGCGGCCTGTGCCCAAGGGTTTGTAACCGGGTCCCACAGAGTCTGCCTAGCAGGGCTGCGGTCCACAGAGCCCTAGAGGGGCTGAGGCAATAGCCCTGCAGGAGGACTTTTATTGGGTTTGGGGGATTTTTTTGTTTTGGATTTTTTGTTGTTTGTTTTTTCTTTTCTTTTTTCAGTACCAGGAATCGAACACAGCATCTTGGTCTTTTGAAGCAGGCATCGCTCCACTGAGCTAAATCCCTGGCTGTTGTTTGTTTTTTGAGACGGGTCTCGCTATGTCATTCAGGCCAGCCTTGACCTCACTGTGCAGCCCACGCTGACCTTGAACTCTTGGTGACCCTCCTGCCTCAGCCTTCGGAGTGCTGGGCTGACAGGTGTGTGCCGTCCTGCCCTGCTGAGGGGACTTTCACTCCCAGCCCCCAGTTTCCTGTCAGACCCTCCACCCTGCATCCCTGCTGGGGGCGGAACTGGCTCAGGCACCCACACCCGAGTCCTTGTGGGATTGACCCAAGGGGTCTGGGAGTTGGCAGGGCCACGCCCAGGCTGTGGGCAGGGTGGACAGGGTCTCGGTGCATGCAGCTGACCCTGACTTGGAAGCTGCACACCCAGACCTCAGCTCCCCAAGCAGCCCCTTCCGGCCCCGCCCCAGCCCCTAGCCCAGGACCCGCAGGCGGGGCGGGGCGGGCGGGAGCCGAGGAATGCGGTCGTGTCTGGGGCTGCCTGGCCGGCCCACCTCCCCGACAGGCCCCGACAGCCCGCTGGAGGCTCAGGGGCCTTTGCAGGATCAGCCGCTCCCGGCGTGGAAGCAGAGCCTCCGCCACCCCACCCGACTGCCACGAAAACCAAAGCGAGGCGCCCCCTCCCCCAAGGCTTAGCTGAGACAGTCTCAAGGCCTGGGGCTCCCCAGAATCTGCAGCACCCAGGACTCCCAAGGATGTGAGTAAGCCTCCTGGCCCGCTCCGCCTGCCCGGACAAACCCACACCCTGATCTCCTTCCAGGCAAGGGCCCCACCCCGCCCAGCCTGCAATTCCCCAGGACAGGAAGCAGGGACTTTGGCTGAGGGTCGGGCCAGGGTCCTCACTGTGGGAAAAACGCCCCATCCAGAGACGTGGGGGAGCAGGAACACGGTGTGGAGCCCAACCCCAGCTTCCCTGGTGACCCCCTTCCTGCCTCCTTCTGCAGGGAACAGGACAGAATCCAGGAGCCCGGGGCTGTGAGGGCCTCTGCTCCCCCATCCCGTTCAGCGGCCCCCAAAGAGGGTCCCGGGCCTCCCCTCCTCTCCCTCCTCCTCCTCCTCCCATGGGAGTCGGGAGGTCAAGATGGCAGCGACAGTGACAGATGGACCCACATTCGCTGTCTAAGAGGAGCCCTTTGCCGGCCCTTGCACCTGGACCTGGGCCCCGGCATGGACACGCTGAGCCCTGCAGACACCGACAGACAAGGGACCAAGGGACCTCAAGAGGACGCAGAGGGCCCGCACCCCGCCTTCCCTGGTGCGCCTGGCAGTTTGAGAACCAGCTCACTGGGGCAGAGGGTTGTCAGGCTGGGGGGACATCGGGGCCAGCTCT
This sequence comes from Heterocephalus glaber, assembly GCF_053883595.1. Classification (NCBI taxonomy): domain Eukaryota; kingdom Metazoa; phylum Chordata; class Mammalia; order Rodentia; family Bathyergidae; genus Heterocephalus; species Heterocephalus glaber. Next base: position 10,787,880 of record NW_028258463.1, read on the forward strand.
GCCCCACCCTGGGCTCCCGGGCAGGCTCTGCCCCGGCAGTGCCTCCTGCGGTTAGTGAGTCTCCTGCTCCACCCCAGGTGGGCAGCCCCATGCCAACCCAAGCAGGGAGCGGGCAGGGCCGGGCAGCCCCCCACATGGCCCGCACTGTGCCACAGGGGTGGCATCTAAGGAAGGAGGAGTCCATCCCCGCCGCTAGGAAGCCCACAGCCTGAAGAGAGGGGACCCCGCGCCTTGGCATCATTGAGTCAGGAGCCGCCTCAGAAAGGCACAGTCCTGGCTCCAGGCTGCCGCACCCAGGGGCGGCAAACTGGGCCCCCACAGTCGGGGTGTGCGGGCCCCGGGGGCGTCTCTCTACCTCTGCCAGCGCCCAGCGGGGTTGCGGCAGAACCCCAAGCCCTCCTCTGTTTCCCCGAGTCCTTTTCTGTCTCTCACAAGGCCCTGCAGTGCCCCCATCCAGTGCAACCTCTCCTGTCCTGCACCAGTAAGGTCCTGTTCTGAGGTTCCAGGTAGACTGGGGCTGGGAGGATGCCCCCGGCGCCCCCAGCCACAGCCTGGCGCCATGCCCGCAGCCAAGGCTGAGACGATGTGCTGACCATGGACGCCCATCTGGGAGCAGCTTTGGGCTCAGCACATTCAGGTGCCAGGTCGGGCACAGTTCCCATCCGGGCTCTGGGCTTCCCACCATGCACTTCTCTGGCTCCTTCAGCAGTGGACAGTTGCTCTGGGAAAGAGCACTTTCTACTTCTAATTTCTTTCTCTTTTTTGTTTTTCTGAGACAGGGTTTTACTACATAGCCCAGGCTGCCCTCAAACATGCGGCGATCCTCCTGCCTCAGCCTCCTGGGTGCTAGGATCACAGGCGTGCCCCACTGTACCAGACAAGCCCTGTATAATTTTCAATACTTATTTTCTTTGGGTTTTTTTCAACACCTGTTCTCCACTCGGGTACTTGCTGTTGCAGGGGCTAAGTCTTGATCCCATCAGCATTCATGTCCCCCCACCCCGTGATGGCTCCAGGTTTCTGTCCTTGCTGACCTTGACCCTGGTGAAGGGCACTGGCTGGTGACCTTGTGCGATGTCCCCCACTTCGGATTTTCCCATGATCACTCTGAGGTTCTCATGCATTTTACCAAGAAATCCACAAAAGCAGCACCGGCCTCCGGCAAGCCCCCGCCACACGGGCAGAGAACCCACGTGTCCTGTAGCCAGTGGTGTCCACCCCGTCACTCCTGCAGGCGGTGGCTGCTGCACTGCCCTCTGGCTTTCCCCACCAGACTCCTTGGGGAAGACGCTCGCAGTCCGTGCACAAATCCTTGGGTTTCACCCACTGCTTCATGCATCTGTGGCAGGGAAAGCGCTGCTGCCCCCGCTGGGCTCAGGAGGTCTGCTCTGGGCCCCTTGGTGGACTGTGGCTCCGGGAGACAGACACTCGGGGAGGTCCGGGCCTAGAGAGAGGAGGTGGCCGCCCCTCCTCCAGCCCAGGCCAGGCTGCACATCCCATGCCCGCTGCACTTGGCTCCTTCGGTCTACAGCTAGAGGCCAGGGTTCCCTGCCAGCCACGGGCAGGAAGTGAGACTCTGGCCCCTGCCTGGCCTCCAGCTCTCCTGCAGTCATGCACCCTCCTTGGCCCCTGGCCTTGCCCGCCTCTGCCCTCTGCAGGCGGGATTGCAGCACCTGCCCAGGCCCCTGGTGCCCTTTTCCCCCGGAGAGCTCTGACGCCACCCCCTGGTTTCCCAGGCCGCCGGGCCAGGCGACCTTGTGCCCCCCACAGCTGAGCTGAGTGCTCCAGTGTCAGTGGCCTGCTGAGCCCGGGTCAGCCTGCACAGCCATAGCATCTGCTGGCACCGCAGCCAGGAAGCTGCTCGGTCAGGATCCAAGCTTCACTTTTCAACGTCGGGGCCCCTCCTGCTAGAAAGTCCCCAAAAATGGGAGCCCCTGGGCCCCGGCAATGGAGGATCGACCTCAGCCTGCAGGCAGGAAACACGGGCCCAGAGGAGGGAAGGCACGTGTCGCCGCCACACGGCCTGCCTCAGAAGTAGCGAGTGCGTAGCAGTGTCCCCCGGGGTGCTGAGCTGGGCAGGGTGAGAACACCCAGGGGTCCGTGTCTGCACCTGGGAATCACATCAGGTTGTTAGCAGCATGAAGGTCAGGTGGTCGAGGACCAGCAACAGACTGGCTCCCCAGACAGGGGCAGTAGGGCTCGAGTTCTGCAGCCCGTGACCCATGACGTCCCAGAAGTGAAGTCCCGGGTGGCTCCTTTCGGCCCACGCCTCCCCAAGCACCCTTCAGCCTCAGCCTGAATGTCCACTCCTGTCTTCTTCCTCCTCAAGTCCCTCGTGTTCTTCGGGAGCAAGCATCTGCTCGGCACATAGCTGAGAGGGGGTTCCTGTTGGCTGTGGGACATAAAGTGGATGCTCAGGGAAAGATGGAAGACAGAGGGAGGAAAGGAGGGACTTCAGGGTCCAGGAGGAGGAGGGGAAATGGAAGACAGCAAGGAAGATGGAAGAGTGGATGGATGGAAGGATGGATGGGTGGATGGGCGGATGGATGGATGGGGGATTGGAGGGCAGATGGGCAGATGGATGGATGAATAGGAGGGAGGAAGATGAAGTAGGAGACATGGATGGAACAGTAACGAATGGATGGACAGGGATGACTGGAGGGAGGGCAAGTGGCTGGTGGGCAGAGGGTGGATGGAGCGCAGAGAAAGGGCAGTCAGCCCAGCCAGGTCAGAGTGGGCAGCCTTCCAGAGGAGCCCTAATCATCCCAACCCTGCGGGTGAGCAGATGCTAAGCCAGTGAAGGACAGCAGCCTCCATCCTGAGGAGCTGGGGTGCTGAGGGGCACTAAGCCGGGATGATGCTGTTGGTGAGTTTGCAAAGCCACCCTGGTGTCCCTCATGCCATGTCCATACCTGAAGGTAGAGACCCAGTGCAGAGCCCCCCACCGACGAGCTGGGGCAGGGCTGCTCAGGCTCCCTCCCCCAGGGGCTCCCATCTCCAAGGGCACCCAGTCCTCTCCCCTCTGTGACCTGAGCCCCAACAGCCGGCTGCGGTACCCAGGGGGCACCAAGTGTCTCCCCCACAACAGGATCAGGGGGCTACTCGGGTCCGCTGGGGAGACCTGTCCCATGTGATGGTGCAGGGCACCCAAACCCAGCGCCTTCTCTGTCCCCCGGCTGAGGGCAGGGGCAGAGGAGCAGCAGGTGGGCAGTGGCAGCAGAAGGCTTCCTGGAAGGGCGAGGGACTCAGGTGGTAAGAACGGGAAGAGCCTGCAGGGTAGACCGGGGCAGGCGGGGCTGTGGGAACCTGAGTGGGCGGGTGAGTCCTTGGCACCCAGCACCCAGGGTGCCGACTGTGTCAGGAGTCCATCCTGAGAGCCATCCGCAGCCAGAACCAACAGGACCCGGGGGACGAGGACTAAGCTTCCTCCTGTGCTGGATGGCGGAGCTCCCCACCCCCACCTGGGGGGCTCCAGCCCCAGGAAGGAGCCGCAGGGGTCCCAGGCCATGTTCTCCTGGACAACCCAGCTTGCTGACTTCCTCCCCTCTTCCCCTCTCCAGATTCATGCAGGAGTCCTGAGCCCTGAGCCGCCCGAAACACTTCCCGGACCTGAGTTAGTTTTCATTAATTAGGTGGGCACCAGAAAAGGTTAAACAACAGCCAACCAGGAGGGAAGGGGAATATGCCTTTTTAATCATAAATTTGTTCTAAATTGTATGGATATAAGGGATGTATAGCAATCATAAGTCATCCAGTACTCTATCAAGCCAGGTGTGATTCTGTAATTCCAGAACCCAGGAGGCTGAGGCAGGAGGATCACCTTGGGTTCAAGGCCAGCCTGGACTACATAGAGTGATCCTATCTCCAAAAAAAAAAAAAAAAAAAAGATTAATTTGCATTATTATAATTGTTCACCATGTTCTTTTTTTTTTTTTGGTACCGGGAATCGAACTCAAGACCTTGTGCTTGTGAGGCAGGCACCAGAACCACTGAGCTAAATCCCTGGCCCCCATGTTCTTAAATCTAGACAATCAATAAAACAACAAATCAAGCCCAGGGTGCAGTGTCTGACTTTGATGGTGTAAATGCCCGATCATGCTCAATGGCAAGCAATCCCGGCGAAGTGACTTGCCTTGGAAATGAGAAGAGACAGGAGCACGCGTCACACAGCACTCGAAGCCCAGGGATAGAGCAGCCGTACGCGCTGGGCATGATTCTGCGTGCCTGTAATACTGGTACTCCGGGAGGCTGAGGCAGGACGATCACAAGTTCAAGCCTAGCCTGGGCAACTCAGTGAGACCCTGTATCGAAATCAAAAATTAAAAAAGAGCTGAGGATGTAGCTTACTGCAAAGGCTTTGGGAGGGCCAGGGATGTAGCTCGGTGGCACCTGGCAAGGTCCTGAGTTCTATCCCTGGTTCAGTGAAAAGAAAAGAAAAGAAAAGGCTTTGGGTTCAACCCTAGTACCAAAAAAATTTTTTAAAATAAGTCATAAGTTGTAGGGAACAGGGGAAGGGGACGTTACTAGGACCTGTGCAGTGAGCCCTAGTCTCCTGCGAGCCACAACAGCACAAGGCGAATTAACTTACTATACAGGAAAGGTAGGAAAACGAGACTGAGAAGAAGCTGAGCTTTGGCCGGATCCGGATCAGCACTGCTCTAGGCAGCAGAGACAAAAGCCCCAGGTTTACCGCACTTTTATTCAGTACGCGAGGAACAAACGTAAAGAATGACTTGCAGAGTTCAGTACCTCACCCTGGGATAAACAAGCTGTAACAAAAGGCTGGGGGCGGCAATCCAGGAAGGGTGCGGAACTGGAACTGAGTCGGTGAGGATCTGGTTCCTCCCCAGAGGCCTCCCGCTGGTGCGGCCTTGTCCTGGAGCAGCGCAGCGTCACAGACCGGTGAGGGCTCAGTGGTGACCGGAGCTCAAGGTGGAGTCATGTCCGGAATGCCATAGCTGGGCTGCAGGCAGGGGAACTAGGCCTAATCAAATGATTTTTCCCTAAAATTATGTAGCATTGCTCCTGAAAATAAGAGGCCACATGAACACCGATATTAGTAAAATAAATTGGAAGTAATGAGTTTTGCGTGTTTATTACCTGTTTTTAGGATAATGTACTTCACTCACACAGTTTAGTTGTGACCGTTGGCTGTGTTTACCAAGCAGCTTGCATAATTCCTGAACCGTTAACGCTGGCTCTTAGGTCTAAGCCCGGTCCTTGAGCCGTGGGCCTGAAGTCCCAGCCCTGGACAGCAGGCCAGCCGGGTGGAGGGGCGGCGTGGCCGAACTGGGGCGAAGGTCACGGTGATAACAGAACCAGTTTTCAGGCGGCACTGGGGGCGCTGGGGGGACAGCAGGGTGGTGGAGGAGGGACCCCGCAAACACACACTCCGGAGTGGGGTCTCCCGGTGGGCTGAGCAGCACCGGCTCCAGCACTGCACCCGGCCCAGCTGGGGGCACAGCCGCCCTCTGGACACCACACCCAGGTTCTCAGGTCGAATCCCCTGACAGCCAGGCTCGGAGTCAGCCAGGAGCTGAGCGCTCAGCCACTCGGAGTGAAATCAGGACTCAGGAAGCCAGGTGAGGCAGACTCGGGAAGGCGAGGACTGCATGTTTTCTGTGGTGTGTGGACTCTGGGGGGAGGGACGAGAAAGCTGAGGGAGGCTGAGGGAAGAGGGGCCTCGGGCCGGGTGGTCCAAGCGTTGTGTGCTGTGTGCTTGTAGTGTAAGAATCTGCCAGCGGGAAAGCCGTCCGTCTGCTGCAGGACGACAACAAGGAAAACGCCCTGGAGCCCCACCCACAGGCTCACGACCCAGGCTGCTGCCAGTCCCGCACATCCGTCCGGGGCACAGTGGGGCTCCTGGGGGCTGTGAGTCTCCCTGTGGCCACTGTCTCGGTCATGTGTGTCTCTCCCAGGGTCCCGTGGCCCTGCCTGCGGGGGACATCGGCCAAGGCCGGGGGCAGGGGGATGGGGGCACCCTCCCTGCGCTCCTGTTCCTCCTGCAGCCCAGCACACACCCGGCCCCAGCTGGACCCTCGTCCCTGGGGACTGTCACCCCTCCCAGAAGTGGCTCAGCCTCCCCAGCCTCAGTTTCCTCCCCTGTAGCATGGGAGAAGTCAGGAGTGGGGATCTGGGGGCGGCTGGGGAGTGAACACAGCTGTCCAAGCCCGGCAGGCAGGAGCAGGCTGGGCCTCTGGGAACTCCGCAGAAGGGCTGGGAAGGAGTGGACAGCACCTACTAGGCCCAGACTGTGTGCTCTCTCTGTGCCTTCGATCCTCACACAAACGCCTTCAAGTTCACAAATGAGGAAACTGAGAGCCAGAGAGGCAGTGGAATTGGCCCAAGTTCTTGTTCAAGTCCAACCCCAGCCAGGCGCAGTGGCGCTCACCTGTAATCCTTGCCACTGGGAAGGCTGAGGCAGGAGGATGGCAAACTCAAGGCCAGCCTGGGAGACTTAGGGAGACTCTGTCTCAGAATGAAAAAGCAGGAAAGGACTGGGGTCGTGTCTCAGCACTCCCGAGGTTCAATCCCCAGTACTGGGAAAGAAAGAAAAATGGAGGGAGGGAGGGAGGAAGGAGAGACAGAAGGAAGAGAGTCCAACCCCAGGGGGCCTTGCCTCTGTCCGGCTACCCCACTACCTTCTGCAAGGGACTACCAGCCTACTTTCATTGTTTTTTTTCTTGGTACCGGGGATCAAACTCGGGTCCCTGCGCTTTCAAGGCAGGCGGCGAAACCACTGAGCTAAATCCCTGGCCCTCTACTTTCATTTTTTAATTGTGGTTATAACTTTAAAACCTTATAGTGCACATTTGCCGTAATAACGGTCACATTCGTGAGGGGTCTGCAGGTGTGCAGGACGTGGCCTAACTCCTCTTAGGTCCCTCTCCCGCCTGACTCCTCCCATCTCTCTGCCCCTTCTGTATCGCTAAAGATCTCTCCCTGCATCCCACCACCTAGCTTCCATTGTGCCCCTTATTTACACTTTTGGTTATCACTTTTAATTTGTGTAACCACATTATTATCCGAGCACAAAGCAAATTTAAAATCTATGTTATGATAATATAATACTGACAACCCAGAAGATCAGTACGAGCAATCTGTCTTTAATTAGGAAGTGGATCTGGTTGGTATTGGGAAAATTAACTGATTCCTTGGTGCTTTGTTTGATTCCTTCATTCATATTCACACGTGCACAGTTTTGTGCATATGTACAAGAATGTGTACTCTGGTGTCTTCCTTTCCTCTTTTAGGGTCCCCTCATCCCCTCTTTCTGCTCCCATTGCTCACCCAGCCTCCCACCCCAGGGTGATCTGTGTTAAGAGAGTCGCACACCCCAGTACTCAGGAGGCTGAGGCGGGAGGACTGCTGTGAGTTCAAGGCCAGCCTGGGCTACAGAATGAGTTCAAGGCCACTGAATTACATAGTGAGACCCTGGCTCAAAAAACCAAACAGAGAGAGAGGGAGGATGAATTCACATGCGTGTCTCCTACCTCTGGTGGTCATGTCATCTCAAACACACGCTACATGCATTTGCACAAATGAGGAAGAAGGGATTGGTTCTTTTGCACCCTCCATGCGTTTCTCCCTCCCTACAACCTGCAGAAACCCCCTTAAGCCCAATTTTGGGACCATGATGGCCACTTAATTCCATAGTAGGAGTGGGTCATGATTTCTACAACCCACACACTACCAAAAAAACTGTTTTCCATTCTCTGTCTCTATGAGTGACACAGCAAAAAATACCCTTGCACAGAGCCCCTTTATAATGGCCTTTTATTTCTATTACTGGCACATTAAATGAGGCCCCTTAAATAATTTGAAGATTGCCTTTGCAGTACAGTTTGTTTGTTTGAGACAGGGGAGTCTCCCTATTAGTTTAGCCTGCCCTTGAACTCACTATGTAGCCCAGGCTGACCTTGAACTGGCAGAGATCCTCCTGCCTCAGCCTCCTAAGTGTTGGGATTACAGGCATGCAGCACTACACCTGCCTCTTGCTATACATTTATACATAATGAGGGAGGCTGGAACGTGATCTAGGAGAAAGAAACTCGGAAGCTGGAACAATGGATGCATGCTCTCCTTTTCTGTATTTCTCTTTCATTGTCACATTGTTCTTATGATCAATAAGAGCTAGGAGGAAGGAAGGCATCGGTTTCCGGGAAATCGTGCTTTGTCTGGAAGAGAAAGGGGGCCCCCTGCAGCCGGCAGTGTGAACAGTGAAGGCGGAAATGGGGTCACCGCTGCACATCCGCATCCTTGGCCGCGCCTCCCTTGGTCTGCGCAAAGCAGGGTTTGGGCGGTCGGGGTCCGGACGCGAGCTAACGGGGCGGCGCTTTGGGGAAGCCAGGCGAAGAGGCCCGGACAGCTCCACGCAAACCTGGAAGAGCAGGACCCCAGTGCCGGCCCTGCTCCCGGCAGCTCCACCGGCAGCGCGTGTGCCCAGACTAGGTTGCTGCGCCGAGCAAAACAGATTTAAGCTGTTTGTCTTGCGGGAGCCGCCAGAAGCCCTGGGCCGGGGAGGGCGGCAGGCGGCAGAGCAGTGGCAAATCTCCAACCCCCGGAAGCCAGCCTTTTACAGCTCTCGGGAACAATGGGCCCAAAGAGAGCAAAACCTTCCAGCGCCGCCACTCATTCATTCACATCAGCAGATGCGCTTTACAGGCGTCATTATCTCCTCTGCTCCTGTTTCAGTGCTGAAGGAAGCAATTATGTAAAACAGTTGACACCAGCATCAGCAGGAGGAATTCCAGGGTGTGTTCAAGGTAAATTCCCAGGCGCCCGAGAAGAGTCCTCCACTTCCCTGGGAGGGAGTGGGAAAGCGGGCCGGCAGCAAAGGCAGCCTGGTCCGGCGGGGGTGAACCTCAGCTTGAGAAATTCAGGCACAAAGGCGTCTCCAGATGGAAAAGCTGGTGCCCTTCTCCAAAGGAACGCACGTTCCTGCTTGGATGTTGTCCTTTAAAAGAAGTTGTGAAGTGTTTTGTGTCATTTGTTTGTTTGTTTTGTGTCTTTAAAATATAGCAAGGAAACCGGGCGTGGTGGCTGTGCCTGGAAGCCCAGCACTCTGGGAGGCTGAGGGAGGAGGATCAGAAGTCCAGACTCTAGAGATTCCTCAAAAAGCGAAAAGTGGAAATTCCACGTGGCCCTTTCCTAGGTGTCTTCCAAAGAGTTGAAGTCATCATATTGCAGGGATACACGCACACTCGTGTTTACAGCCGCACAGTTTATAATGGCTAGCTGGAAGCAGCATACACGTCTATCCACAGATGAGTGGACAAGGAAAACGTGGCGGTTACACACACCGGCTTACGGAAAGGCAGGCGAGGCATTCGCAGGTGAACGGATGCGACTTAAGAACACCATGCTAAATGAAACCAGTCAGACACAGCTCAAATATCACATGGCTTCTCTTACATGAGAAATGTTATATAAAGAGCAAAATGGAAAAGATAAATAGGAAGAAGGAAGAAGTTCAAATTCTTCCCCCAAATTATGTATTCTATTGTTCTAAAATATTTCAATATATATGCGGACTTGTTTCATTTATGATAAAAAGCTTATCTTAGTTCATTGAAAATAAAATTTGTGTTATTATCAGTTTCTTTTTTTTTTTGGTACCAGGGATCAAACTCAGGATCTTGTGCTTGCCAGGCAGGCGTGGTGCCGCTGAGCTAAATCCCCGGCCCAGTTTCTTACTTTTTTGTAAGAATCTTTTTGATTTATATCTTATACCTGATCACTCTTATTTTTATTTTTTTCCAGTACCAGGGATCAAACTCAGAACCTTGCGCTTGCCAGGCAGGTGCAGTGCCACTGAGCTAAATCTCCAGTGATTTATGTCTTGTACCAAGTAATACTTTGAAGATAATGATAAACAGTGTAAAAGCTATTGTTATTCTCTTACTTCCTGGTTAAGGGAATATGCTTTATTGTCTCATAAAATAAAAAGGGAAAAAGTTCATGCTCAGCCTGGGCAATTTAGCGACTTAGTGAGACCCTGCCTCAAAATAAAAATGTAACAAGGGCTGGGCATGTAATCTGAGAGGAAGGCCCTGGTTCAATCCCCAGGGCCAAAGTGGGAGGAGAAAGAGAGAGACAGCAGGCCAGGTGTGGTGGTCCACACCTGTGATCCCAGCACTCAAGAGGCTGAGGCAGGAGGATCACTGTGAGTTCAAGGCCAACCTGAGCTACATAGAGAGACCTTGTCTCAAAAAATTAAAAAAAAAAAAAGACAGACAGCATTGAACAGGAGAAATGTGGTTCCAGTTCTCAGGGAATTCTGCTAAGTAGCTGTCAGACACTAAGTAAGTTCCTTTCCTTTTCTTTTGTCTCTTAACTCACTTTCTCCTCCTAATGACTTAGACCTTCAGGATGAGCAAAGGCTGGATGTGGAACTATTCAGGAGGCGGGGGGGAACTGCATTCAGGTCAGGCTGGCCACTGTGTGCTTTGGAGTGTGCCGTGGGAGACTGGGCTGGGTCCTGAGAGAGAGGAGCCTTGAATGACAGGAAAGAAACCCGCATTTGATCTCATGGGTGCTGAGGAACCAAAGAAGGTTTCCGTGACAAATGAGAACTCTCTGCATCCAAAACCATCTCCAAAATCAAAAGCTGTCTGTTCTCAGTGTGCCTGGAATCTGAATGCCCTAAATACCGTTTGCCGCCCACCCTGAAATCATGCAAGAGTTCAAGCCCAAAGTCAGGCATTAATGGTATTAGAAGAGAAAACTGAACCCAGCCACAGTGGTCAGAGGTGAGGCCTCTGGACAGGGTCAGCGTTAGAGAAGGTCATTAGGGAAGAGCCCCTGTGATCGAATCTTGGTGGCTTTGGAGGAAGAGAGACAGAGACCAGACCATGCAGGCACACACACACATCATCTCCTGCTGTGTGATACCCAGTGCACCCTTGGGTTCCACCAGCAAGGTCATCATCCCAGAATCCAAGCCAATGGGCCCGGCCAGATCTTGACCTTGAACCGTCCAGCACCATGAGGAAAACAAACCTCTTTTCTTTATAAAGCTACCCAGCATCAGGTGCTTCACTATAGTAATGCAAAGCTAACTAACACAAGTCTCCCTCTCCTGTGTGTCAGGGGGAGGTCTTTCCCATGGGACTTCCCCAGAGCCCGCCCCTGGGAGGTGTTCACTCTGCAGGCACAGACTGCTCCTCTCAAGCAGCTCACAGATAGGTAGTAGCAGCTCCAGCCCCACTCTGCATCCTGTGTCTCACATCTCCCTACTGAACCTCTCAGGAACATGTGCACCAGCCGCTTAGTAAGCAGGACGACCGTTCCTCTGATAAGGGGCCTCCCCAACATCAGCCTTAAGAGTGACAGATGAAAAAAAAAAAAGTAACAGATGAGTCCATTGACAAAGCTGTTTGAAAGACAATGCCTGACACTGGTGAACACACCCATTTCCCCTGGCAAATTGTGCAAACAGACAGGACTTCTCATCAAATCAGTTTGGCAATATAGATCCAGAACCTTAAAACATTTATATCCTCTCACTTAATAATTATACCTCTGGGGCCAGGGATTTAGCTCAGTGGTTTCGCCGCCTGCTGCACAAGCACAAGGACCCAAGTTTGATCCCGGTACAAATAATAATAATAATAATAATAATAATAATAATAATAATTATACCTCTGGGAATTTAGCCTAGGGAAATAACACAAAATCGCTGTGAAAGTGTTAGGCAGAAAGATGTTCATTGCTCTTAATAAAACAAGAAAGTATTTCTCTTGTACTATTAATAAAAAGTTGAGGCTGGAGGTGTAGCTCAGGACAGTGTTCCTCTAGCATGTGCAAGGCTTTGGTTTGATCCCCCGCACCGAAAAATTGAATGCATAAAGCTATAGATATTCAGTGTAACTGCATTTATAATTGTAGTACAAATAAGCATATATATAGCCGGCCATGGTGGCGCACGCCTGTAATTACAGCACTCAGAAGGCTGAGCCAGGAAAATCGCCATGAGTTTAAGGCCAGCCTGGGCTACACAGTGTTCATACTTATGAACAAGAACCTCGTCCCAGCATACCAGTAGATACCAGGTATGCTGGGATCTGGGATTTGGTCTGAGTCATAGGCTCACCCTGGTGTCTGGGGGACACGGGTGCTGATCATAAAGAGACAGGCCTGTTTGCTGAACAATCAACAATGGCTCTCCATTGTAACATGGTGAATCAGGCTCAGCAGCCTTGAAGGATGAGTACAATTTCACCACGTCAGCCAGGGAAGGACTTCAGGTTAAACTGGCAGGTGAAGTGTGCAGTCTGGCTTCACTTGCTGACATGACTAAGATCCCTGGGAATGGATAAAATCCACGTGGACAAGGGGCAGGAAGGAGATGATAGCAGCAAAATGTTGGAGCACGAAAGACACAAAGAAAAATCAGTGGTTTCCCAGAGGGAGGCCGGGAGTCGAGCAGACCACGCAGCAGAAGCCTGGAAAGTCACACAGCCAGGGGCACCGGGCATCAGCAGCCAGGAGGGCTCCATAGTTCCTTGCTCCTGCTCTGGCCCAGCCAGTTCTCCTTGAGCCCAGGAGAGACTGGAGGTTTATTCTGGAGGATGCACCCCAAGGGACTGAGCCAGAGGCCCCAAGCAGGACGAGGGTGGTTTAATACCCCCAAATCGTCAGTCTGCAGGGTAACTGAGCCCCTGTCCTCCACACAGCTTCCAGGAGGCAAACAGCTTCACCGTCCGGACAGCAAGCAGCAAGCTCTGGGAAGACACCAGCCAGGTGAAAAGGCCTACAGGTGCCCACACCTGGGTTCCTCCCGTGACAGCCGATTCCCTGACTGATTATTCTAGAGTCCCCTGTAAGACCCAGAAGCACAGTCCTTCTTACCACACACACACACACACACACATGTGCGCATGCGCGCACACACAGTCAGTCCCTTCACGACTTGCTCTTAAACATGAACAACTCTCAAGAATCACCAAACATTTGAGGACAGATTCTGGCATAAAAGATGCAGACAACACCCTGGGAGGCTGAGGCAGGAGGATGGAAAGGCTAAGCCCAGCCTAGGCAACCTAGCAACTTAACAAGACCCTGTATCCAGTTGAAAAATTAGAACGGGAGAGGTAGCTCAAGGTGAAGGCCCTAGGTCCATTCCCTAGTGCAAAAAATGAATAAATAAATAAGGACACAAACAGGATAAATAGGACTCAAAGGAAACTGAGCTGACGGTAAACATGGGATGGTCAGAGCCATGAGGAAAAGGCTCAAAGACACGCGAGAAAACATAACCATCTTAAAACAGGAACAAGTGACTACTGAAAAATATTCAGAACTCTGGAAGGTTAAAAATACAGAAAATAGGGCCGGGGATTTAGCTCAGTGGTTCCGCCACCTGCCTCACAAGCACAAGGTTCCGAGTTTGATCCCCAGTACCCAAAAAAATAAAAAGGATTTTTTGAACACTCTTAAATAATAGGCTTACATGGCAAAGTTAGGGAAATCTCTCAGAAAGTGGAAAAAACACAAGTTGGAAGAAATAAAAGGAAAAAGAGTTCAAAAAAAAAAAATGAAGGGAAAGAATCATGGCAAAAGACAATTTGCCTGAGTGGAAGTCCTGGAGTCCCCAAGTTGGCAGGCTCTGCTGGTGTTTGAGCCGATGGATGGAGACCTGGTTGAGTCAGTGTCCCACACATGGCTCTCCAGCCTGCCAAAGAGAGAATGCAGAGCTTCCGGGGCAGAGTGGAAACAGGATGGTACAAAGGATGTACAACTTCTCAGAGCAACACCAGATGCCAAGACCCTAGAAACAACACCCTAAATCCTGAGGGAAAACAACGGCCAGCCTAGAATTTCACACCCAGCCAAACTATCTCTCACAGTCTCCGGGTCTTTCAGACATGAAAGATCTTGAAAAAGTCAATCCCTGCGAATCTTTTCTTGGAAAACTGCTGGAGGGTGTGTTCCACTAAATGAAGGGAAGAGGGAGGCATAGGATCCAGAAAACTGTGGAAAAAAGAAGTGATGCCTAGGATGATGGCGGAGGCTCCCAGGGTGACAGGCAGGCTGCAGGTCCAGTGAGCACCCAGGACAGACTGGAGCAGGAGGACAGAGGGCTGCAGAAGGGGCATCCTCAAGAAGCTGAACTGATGGCCACCCCATGTGTTAATTCACTAAGAGAAGATATAGTGCAAGGGCAATGGCAGACACCTATAATCCCAGCCAGGCGGGAGGATTGCAAATTCGTGGCTAGCCTGGCCAACTTAGCGAGCTCCCATCTGAAAACGAAGAACTAAAAAGGGTGGATAGGTGCACCTCAGTGATTTAGCATTTGCCTAGAATGCATAAGGCCCTGAATTCAATCCTTAATACTGTATTAAGAGGAGAAAAAGAGGAGCCAGGCATGCTCGTGCAGCCCTGTAATCCCAGCATTCAAGAGGATGAGGCAGAAGGATCATAAGTTCAAGACCAGCCTGGGCTACATGGTGAGACTTGGTCTCAAGGAGAGAGAAGGAGACAGAGACAGAGACACAGAGAGACAGAGGAACATACTTGCAGCACTGAATTAGGAAATAACAAATGACAGGTACATAGAAAACTTAAGCAGGGCCGAGGATTTAGCTCAGTGGTGCTGCCGCCTGCCTTGCAAGCTCAAGGTCCCGAGTTTGATCCCCGGTACCAAAAGAAAAAGAAAACTTAAGCAAATTGAAAAAGATATATTTGTTCCAAGGAAACGTGGTTTAACTGTGAACAATATGGAAATAGTCACAGTAATGTAAACATTAAACATTTCTCTAACCAAAAATGTGAATATAGAAGAAGGTGGGAAGAAAGGAAAGAAGACAGGATCGAGGAGGGATGGTGCCGTACGTAAGAGGTCTGAATGCCCATCTTGTAGCCCAAGAGGATAAGCAGTTAAAAGTACAACGTAAGCCAGGCGAGGTAGCACACACCCATCATCCCAGCACTCAGGAGGCTGAGGCAGGAAGGTCAATGAGAGTTTGAAATAAAACTGAAAGATGAAGAAAAGGTCCTGTAGGCCCATTATGCAGAAGTAAGGAGGTGAAGACCAAAAGAAACGGGTTGAAAGGGAAAGGCGTGGGACCCGGCTTGGAGATGGGTCTTTCTCTACGCACACAGGCACGAAGGTTCTGGTACTGCACAGACGTAATGCTGTTGTTTTTGATTTCAGGTTTTAAACTATGGGAGGCATCCAGGAAGAAGGAAAGGGGCCGAAGAGGTGTGGGCCACGCAATTGGCCAAGAAGGCTGACTCACGGCCCCAGCAAGGGCAGAGGCGAGGGCAGCGGCTGACCTCACACGGGGGGAGGGAGCCACAGTGGGCTGCAAGCTGACCTGGACCACAGTCCGGTTAGCGGGCTCCTGGGGCAGACATGGGTGTGGCAAGAGCCCTCGGTAGTGGCGGGCTGTGCCCTCCGTCCGGGAGAGAGGAAGCTGCTGAGGAGGGGCTGCTGAGTCCTAGGGGACTCACTGGCAGAGGAGACAGGACTGACAATGCACAATGCGGAAGAGGGCGGAGCTGGTCAGGTGCGGAGGAGGAGCAGGCCGGGAGAGGAAGGCCCAGTTCCCGGGGACACAGGGACCCCTTCCCCAGGACAGTCTGTCACCTTCCCCTCCAGCACCAAAGCCACTGTGTGCAGTGCAGGAGGCAGAGTCGCTCCCGAGCTCAAGTTCTGAGCCTGTGGGTGAGACACGAGTCCGCTTCCTGTCTGAACGCGTCTTCACCAGGTGCTCGGCCTCCCTGACCCCCTGAGCCCGTCAACCCCAGATGAGCTGGGGAGGGAACGGCAAGAGCCCCTTGCGGGTCCCTTCCTGAGTCCCAAGCTCCCCAGTGGAGGACCAGAAGTCTTCCCCAAGACCTCCAGGCTCTTCTGAGACAGCCTCCCTCTGCTGCACCCTCCAGCTTCCAGAGTCTCCCTGCCAACTCCCCCCACGTCAATTCCAGGACAAGACACTGATCCGTTTGCATCAACTAGAAGCAGCTTTATTAGCCCGGCACCAGCGGAGGGGAGCGGGGAGAGCGGGACTGTGCAGGGATCAGGGTCCGCCTCCGGCCCTGTGGGCGGCTGAGGGCTGCAGGCGGCAGGCAGCAGGCGGCTCAGTTCCGGGAGCTCTGGACCTGGCTGAAGCTGGCTGAGCTCTGCTCCTTGAGGATGGGCCGGGGCTGGCGCGAGGTTGAGGATGAAGACGAGGACGAGAAGACTGTGGAGACAGGAGGGGGGTGAGCAGGGCTCTGGGGAGAGCGGCTGCCCCAACCCCGCAGGGAGCCAGGATGCTCACCTTCCCTGGACGAGTAGGATTGGCCCCCGGAGATGCTGCAGGGAGAAAAGGGGGTGTTAGGGGTGCGGGGAGCGAGCGGCGGAGGAGGGGCCGAGGGCGGGCACTCACTGGGCGTCCTCGCCCTCCAGCAGGCGGCGGTAGGTGGCAATCTCCTGCTCCAGCCGCGTCTTCACGTCCAGCAGGATCTTGTACTCCTGGCTCTGCTGCTCCATCTCGCAGCGCAGCTGGGCCAGCTGCTCCTCCACGCTGCCGATCAGGCCCTGGATCTGCGACAGCTGCAGGCAGTAGCGGCCCTTGGTCTCCTCCAGGCTGTTCTCCAGGGATGCTTTCTGTGAGCAGGGACAGAGGGGGTTCAGAGGAGGCAGCCATGCTCGCCCCTCCAGGAGGATTTCCCACTGAGAACACGGGGAGGGCTACTCCTCCACAGGGGCCTTAGTTTCCCCACCTCTGCCGTGGGTCTGTTGTCCCTCTGGCCCCACTTCCGGGGACGGGGCTTTTCTGGGCCTTCCTACCATGCTGAGCTGGGACTGCAGCTCGATCTCCAGACCCTGGAACACCCTGCGGAGCTCTGAGACCTCGCTGCGGCCACTCTGGATCAGCTCGCTGTTGGAGGCCACTTCCTTGTTCAGCTCCTCGGTCTGGGATGGGAGTGAGGAGCGTGAGGTCCACAGCCACCCCCGGGCAGCCTTGCTGGGGTGCGAGGCCCCAGCCCCACCTTTCTCAGGAACCAGGCCTCGGCCTCCCTGCGGTTCTTCTCCGCCATCTGCTCGTACTGGTCGCGCATCTCGTTCAGGATGCGGCTCAGGTCCACGCCGGGGGCTGCGTCCATCTCCACACTGATGTCCCCGCCAGTCTGGCCGCGCAGGGCCAGCATCTCCTGGGAAGCGACAGGGGGCAGTCAGATGGGCGAACCCCTCTTCTGGCCAGGGCAGATGGGTGACTCCCCCCAAACCAGCCTGGCCTCCCCAAAGCCAGCAGCGCCCACCTCCTCGTGGTTCTTCTTCAGGTAGGCCAGCTCCTCCTTCAGGCTCTCGATCTGCATCTCCAGGTCCGAGCGGGTCATGGTCAGCTCGTCCAGCACCCTGCGCAGCCCGTTGATGTCGGCCTCCA
The DNA here is from genome assembly GCF_053883595.1 of Heterocephalus glaber. NCBI lineage: Eukaryota > Metazoa > Chordata > Mammalia > Rodentia > Bathyergidae > Heterocephalus > Heterocephalus glaber. The sequence goes on from NW_028258463.1 coordinate 10,805,258, forward strand.
CCGTCTGGCGCAGGCACAGCTCGTGCTCATACCTGGGGCACAGAGTCGGAGCCTCAGCCCGGTCCTCGTGGTTCCCGAGGACAGAGAGGCTGCTGGCCCTCAGGTCCCCGCCCTCTGCCCTCCACCGAGCGCCAGGGCCTCTCACTTGCTCCTGAAGTCATCGGCAGCCAGCCTGGCATTGTCAATCTGCAGGATGGACTGTGCATTCTCCATGGTGGCCGTGATGATCTACAGCAGGGACAAAAGGACAGGGTCAGCAAGGACCCTGCTGCTCCGGGGCGAAGAGTGGAGAGGGGGAAAGGAGCTGCCCAAACCTGGGTGCCACCCAGCCGGCAGATCAGGTCCGCACTTCCTGGGAGGGTAAGACGCCCGGTCCCTGACATCCCCACCGCCCACCCAGGGCCACGGCTGCAAAGCTGAGAGCAGTACGAGGAGATTCGGGCTTCCTGTCCCACACCAGACACAGGGTGCTAGAGTGGGACCCTTGGCTTCTCCCCTAAGGCACCTCGGTCTCCCCATCTGTAAGATGGAATTGTTGCAAAGAGGTCCCCAGGGCCACTGCAGCAGAGCTGCCCACCTTGCTCTTCAGCTCCTCAATGGTCCTGAAGTAGGGGCTGTAGTCCTTGATCTCGCTGGGCCGCTGCCTCTGGTACCAGTCGCGGATCTTCACCTCCAGGTCGGTGTTGGCCTCCTCCAGGGCGCGCACCTTGTCCAGGTAGGAGGCCAGGCGGTCGTTGAGGTTCTGCATGGTCACCTTCTCGTTGCCAGCGAGGAGGCCACCATCGACACCACCAAAGCCACCTCCAAAGTTGATGCCAAGGGCACCACCGTATCCTCCACCGAAGCTGCTGCCGCTGCTAAAGCTGCCAGCATAGCCGCCCACCAGCCCGCAGGCTCCCCCGGAGGAGAAGCGGGAGGAGGAGACCGACAGCCCCCCGTAGGTGCTGGGGCCCCGGCAGGAAGAGACACGGCTGGAGCCGCCGATGCCGCAGGAGCCCTTCATGGAGCTGGACGTGAACTGGCGGCTGCAGGTGGCCATAGTGCCTGGGAGAGAGGAGAGGCAGTGAGCAGTTAGCACCGATGGAGAGACAGGAGGCAGTGGGCGCTGAGGGTGCACCGCACGCCCGGTCCTTTATATGCGCCGGCAGGGCGGGCCCCAGTGCTGACTGCAAGCCCGATTTCATCACTCATCCCAACCAACTCCCCACTCCGGATTATTCAGCCCAGGGCCGACTCACTGGACTCACTGCACTGTGCGCAGCTCGAGTTCCCACCCAGCTCCAGGGTTGGGGCCGAAAGCAAAACACGCTCACCGGAGTCGGGTGACTCAGGATGGGTGGCTGGATCGGCTCAGTTCCTGGAGCCCAAGGGGACAGCGGGGCCTTGCGAAGGCAGCAGCGTCCCCGGGCAGTGAGTCAGCCATCAGCAGGCCCGGCAGTGCCCTTCGCTAGAGCTGGGTTCCCGAGAGCGCCCCGCTCTGTGACCCGAGGGCTCCCCCTTCTCTCCCCAGGCCTGTGTCCCTTCCTTCCGTGGTGACAAGGTTGGCAGGTGGATCCCGGAGTCCTTTCTGGGTCTAAAAGTGCAAAGCCCCTTTGCCCTGCAGGTCCTAATCTGGGTTCAGGGCCCCGAGCTGGCCAGCCGAGTCTGGGAGTGGTTCCGGTTGTGGGAACAGCAGCCCCTGTGGGCCCTGCAGCCTCGGCACCCCAAGCAGGCCTGCGCCCCCTTCCAGCTGAGCAGCACCCCAACGCCTGCCCTTGTGGAGGGAGAGAGCCCTGTCCTGCCACTGGCACTGCAGGTGATGCCAGCATGGCCGCAGCTCGCTTCCCCGCTGCTCCTACCTGGGCCCACAGGACTGCTCTGTCCCTGTCATCTGGGAGGGGCTACAGCTCTGTCCCCAGCCGAACTCGGGCATTGCAGTCCTGGACTCCGCACGCTGCGAGGTCCTGTGGGGGTGCATTGCTCCCGGCCCACAGAAGGGGCCAAGAGGCTCCACGCCCCAGCACCAGCCCACCCCTCCTGTCACGCTGTGCTTCCCTCCCACACCTGTCACATCCGTCCTTCCCCATCTCCATAGCAGAGATTAACCCAGGGCCTCGTGTGTCCTATACACGTCCTTTTCTTGACATTTGTTTTTTGTTGTTGTGTTTTGATTGTTTTTGGTACTGGGCATCAAACTCGGAACCTTGCACTTTCAAGGCAGGCGTCAGAACCACTGAGCTAAATCCCTGGCCTCTTGACCTTTGAATTGGCCCTGCAAGTGAGGAGGACGAGGGAACCAGAGAGGAACAGCAGTGCCCTCAGCCACAGGCTGCAGAGCTGGGCTGAGGCCCAGGCTCCCTCCCGGCTCCTAGGATGCCTTGCAGGGGGAGGTCAGCTAGTGCCTCCTGCCCCCTCCCCGCAGCGCCTGGTACAGCTCTGCCCACCATAGCTCAGCTCTGCCCAGGAGCCTGGCCCAGCACTCGGGACTGGAGGGATGGGGAAAGAAATCAGGACACGGGGCCCACAGACAGAGGCCCAACCACAGGCGGGAAATGACCATCAAGGTCACCCAGGCTTTCCAAGCGCAAGGCCGAGAGAGCAGGATTTCCCTGGGCTAAGGCTCATGGAAGAAGACAGCAGAGACGCAAGCCTAGCTCTGACTGCTAAGCCAGGGTCTGAGGGCGTGCTCCAGGGTCTCTCCGTACACACGCACGCACACACACACACGCACGCACACACACACACTGAGGCCGCACACCGGCCAGCCCTCAAGGTCTCCCCAGCAGCCAGGCCACACCCCACTCACTCTCGCTCGCTGTGGCCAGAAAGGAGAGGGAGACAGGTGTCTGGCCTCAGGACTTGTCATTTGACCCCGGAGAGAAACCACGGCCAGGAGCACTGCACTCCTGCAGGAAAGCCCGGATGCCTACACCCCAAGGGGCGGCTGGGGGGACCTGAGCCACCAGAGGAGGGGCGAGCCACTTCCTCCATGCCAGCAATGCACACCTGTGCCAAGGTGTCAAGGCCAGGACCTCTGAGCAGGGGCGTGGGGGGCACAGGGCACAGGCTCATGCCGGCTGACACCCCTCCAGGCACCAGGCCCCTTCCTCTCCTTCACCCCACCCCTCTCGCTGTGAAGTCATGCCTGCTTGGGCCTGCTCAGAAACACTTGGCCAATGCCAGGCCTCCGCCCGCCACAGTCCCCGAGTCTGACTGGTCACCCCCTGCTCCCTGTGTCAGCATGGCCCAAGACAAGCCCAGTCATGGGGTTGTTTTACCAGCTCTCCCGGGATTCCCCCACTGGGCAGGCAGGAGGCAGCCCCGGGAGCAGGGGCTGGGGTGCAGCACATGGAGGGGACAGAGAGGCTGCAGAGCCCTCGGCCCTAGTGGGCCCGGCCAGAGCCATGGAGGAAGAGAGAGAGAGAGACTCGCTGAGCAAAGGACCAAAGGACTGGGCAGCAGGGGCCAGAGCCAGGGCCGAGGCTTGGGCAGCTGTTCAGCCTCTCCCGACCTCAATTTCCTTCCCTGGGAAATGGGCTAACAGCAGGCAGGTTAGAGGATCAGAGAGGAAGAGATAAAGCTGCCAGCAGACTGAGGCCAAAATTGCGTTTATTCAACAGATGAGTATAAGACAGCGCCAGGGGCCAGACTCTCAGACTCAAGGAACAAGGCAGGGAATGTGGTCCTGGGGTGAACTGTGTCCACTGTGAGTGCCCTGGGCCGAGGCCTGGGTCCTCTCCTTCTCCTGGATGCAGGGCCACCCAACCCGGAGCTGTGCATAGGACATGCATGACATTCCCCTGCCAGGGAGTCAGCAGGGAGCCGAAGCGTCCCAGGGTGGTCACTGCTGGCTGGGGCCTGCCCTGTGGATCAGTGTGTGCCCCTCACAGAGAGGGGTGACAGGGCCTCGGGGGCACTCAGAGCTCTGGCCAGGCTGATGGGGGCTGGGGGTTCAGGTGAGCAGTGAGCCCATCCATGGGATCCAACTGCTGTGTCCCATCCAGAGGCACAGCATGACATGTTTCTGGTGCTGGGGAAGAAGCCACATAGGCCCCGTGCCATCCTGGGGACCCTTCAGGGTGACAGACACACAACTGCCAGAGAGCAGGGCAGGGTAGAAGTGGAGCCAGTGCCTCCTCCCAGCACACGCCAGGGTCCACCCCACCCTGCTCTACCCCGTCACCCGGGCTCAGGAACGACGCTGAGTCACCACCCCACAGAGCCACAGTGTCCCAGCCACACAATGAGCCGCCCCTCCTGACCCTCCTCACTCCCTGGGACCACAGTTCCCTGCAGTGAGCCCATCCCTTGGATGAGCCACCTGCAGTGCAGCTCAGGCCTGGTCCTGCTGGTCCTGGTTGACAGTGGCAGTGGGGCAGGCACGCCCCACTCTCCTGCCTCCATTGCAGCAGCCCCAACAGCTGAGGGGCTCTGCTCCAGGGGCCTGAGGCCTGGAAATCCCTGTGGCCCAGCCAGGGCAGCTTGTCTAGCCCGGGGGCCCCCATCATCCCACATTTCAGTCTGCACCTTCCAGGGCCCAAGACTCACCCAGGTCCCCACACCCCAGAGGCTGGGGCTCTTGCCCTTGGTCCCAACTGCTCGACTCAGCCTCCTCTGGTCCCAAGTCCCCGTGCTCTAGGCCTAGGGGCTCTGGCTGCTTCTGCATCCCTGCTTTCACCCCACACCACCTCCAGGCAGCAGGAGAAGGGGAGAGGGGTCTGACGCGATGACGAGACCCAGTCTTGCGGTGGATTGGGGAGAAAACATCCCCTCTCCTGACCCCTGCTGCCATAGTCCCAGAGAGACAGCAGGAAGACGGCTGCCCTGGAGGCTTCCGGATTTACTCGAAGGAAGATTCCAGGCTTGGGCGCCTCGATGACTCATCACCCACAGCTGCCAGGCAGTGACTCTGAGCCTAACCCTAGCCGTGACCCAATCCTACCCTGAGCCTAATGCCTAACCCTAACCCTATCCATAATCCATGACCCATTGCCCTGACGCTAACGCTAATCCTAACCCCAAGACTAAGCATAAACCCTGAGCTCTAACCCTAACCCCTAACTCTAGCCTTAAACCTTCACCCTAATATCCACACTTACCCTGAGCCTAACCCCAAACCATAACCTATGATCCATAAACCTAAGCCTAATCCCTAAACCTAACCCTAACCCTAACTCTAACCCAACCCCAACACCAAACCCAACACAAAGCCTAACCCTAACCCCAACCCTACCCCTAAGCGCAACCCTAACCCTAACCCTACCTATAATCCATAACCCATTACCCTGACGCTAACACTAACCCTAACCCCAAGGCTAAGCATAAACCCTGAGCTCTAACCCTAACCCCTAACTCTAACATTAAACCTTAACCCTAACATCCACACTTACCCTGAACCTAACCCCAAACCCGAACCCTATTATCCATAACCCTAAGACTAATCCCTAAACCTAACCCTAACCCTAACTCTAACCCAAACCCAACACGAAGCCTAACCCTAACCCCAATCCTAACCCTAACCCCAACCCCAACCCTAACCCCAACCCCAAACTCAACCCTAACCCGAACCCTAACCCCTAACCCTAACCTTACCACCAGAATGAACCAGAGCTGCTGCTCGGGGTCCAGGACTGCGCCTCCACCCCTCGACATGATTCACTTTCCCACCATTCCTCATGCCATGTCTACCCCAGGTAGGGACTTTGGGGACCCAAGGGCCACTGGCCCAGGCATGGCCACCTTACGGTCCCCCCTCTCTGACCATTTGAGGACCCATTCCTGAGAGGCCCCCCATTTCCCATGAACTCTGACCTCCCTGATTCACAGGGCCCCCATCCTGGGCAGGCCCGAGGGACCCCCCACTTGGGGTTTCCTGAGGCCAGCACAGAAGCCCAGACCCTGCTTCCCAGCCTCCCTGTCCCCCACCCGTCCTCCTGCCTGGGGTGGGGGCAGGTGACGGGGTGAGTCACCCTTGGGACCTGCGCTCATGCCAGGGCTCTTCCTGTCCATTTATGGGAGAAATCAGGCTGCGCAGGGAGGGGAAGAGACTGCAGGCTACTTAGTTGTGGAGCGGCTTCCAGCACTAGAGGAGGCCGCCCAGATTCGGGGGAGACCCAGAGCACCCTACAGCTCTCCCCCTTCGGGTCACCTGGTCTAAACCGACCCCTGACCTCCACATCAGCAACAGTGGGCGTCCACAGACCAGGCCCCTTCCCTCCCTCCCTCCACACCCCACTCGGTGGCCGGGAGCAGGACACGTTTTTCATCTGGGTCAACAAGCTTTATTGTGGGGGCCAGGGGCGTGGGGAAGGGATAGATGGGGAGGGTGGGGGCCAGAGGGGCAGGAGGCTGCAGGGCAGAGGGGCAGCTGTGTCCCTGCCTCCAGCAGGAGAGGCCAGGCCTCAGCGCGTGGTCTGGTGCACCTGCTCGTGGGAGGAGATGACCTTGCCATCCTGCACCTCTTCCACGATGGTGCGCACCTGGCGGGTGGTCACAGCTGCAGGACAGACAGATGGAACCCGGCGTTGGCCACATGCATCCCTCCTGCCCTCACTCCACCCCCCGTGTCCAGGGGGGTCTCTGAGTCGCAGTGGGGCTGTGCAGGCTGGATCCCCCTCCCCAGTCTCCAGGGCATGGACCACTCTCCCCGCTCCCCTGCCAGCCTGGGATCTGCAGGGTGGAACCAAGGTCCCATCAGCCCCATTAGATGAGGAACCCCAGGGATCTGGAGGGCAAGGACAGTGTTCCCATCTCCCTCCAGCTGGAATCCCAAGGCAGGGCTACTCTTCCCCTCTGTAGGGTCCCAAGTGCAGGGACCATGGGGCCGTGTCCACATCTCCCCATCAGATGAGTGTCTGGGGCTAGGACCACGGCCCACAGACCACCATCTCGAGGTGAGGGCCGGCGCCCTGCCCACCTCGTCAGACCGCCTCTGCCCTGATCCTTATGCCAGGCATCGCCCAGCCCTGATGCTCCATCTGGCCCATGAGGACAGCCATCATTCCCTACAGCCCCTTGGGGACCCCCCCACCCCAGGCTGCAGGTGGGTTTCCTGCGCAGCGTGCTCCCGGCCCTCAGCCACCAAGGTCCTTACGTTCTTTAGGCTTGTACTGAGTCAGGCTGCGGGAGAGAAACAGATGGACAGGTGATCAGAAGTGGGTCTGAGAGCCCCTCGCCCACCCCAGCGGACCCCAGCCCTGGCCCCCCACTCACTGGGCGTCCTCGCCCTCCAGCAGGCGGCGGTAGGTGGCAATCTCCTGCTCCAGCCGCGTCTTCACGTCCAGCAGGATCTTGTACTCCTGGCTCTGCTGCTCCATCTCACAGCGCAGCTGGGCCAGCTGCTCCTCCACGCTGCCGATCAGGCCCTGGATCTGCGACAGCTGCACGCAGTAGCGGTTCTCTGTCTCCGCCAGGCTGCCCTCCAGGGATGCTTTCTGCAGGAGGAGGGCCAACGGGTGGTCAGTGAGGGTGGCAGTGCCTACTTCCGGGCCCTGGGCCCACCACGCCCGGGCACAGCCTCTCGCCCACCATGCTGAGCTGGGACTGAAGCTCAATCTCCAGGGCCTGCATGGTGCGCCGGAGCTCGGAGATCTCGCTCTTGCCGCTCTGAACCAGCTCGCTGTTGGTGGCCACCTCACGATTCAGCTCCTCGGTCTGCAGAGGGGTCCGGGGAGAATGAGCCTGGGGCCTCCACAGCCAGCCCGGGCTCCCCGCCAGCCTGGCCACACCACCTTCAAGACTTCCAGCCTCCTCCCAAAGCTGCACCTTCCCCTGCCTCCACTTCCCAAGCCCAGGAATTTGCTCTTCGCAACACTGCATTTGGATTGTTAATTCCTGCGGGTGGGAGGCAGGAACCGGAAATGTGAGAACCAGCTGGGACATGCAGCCTGGCCCTGGTGCTGATTCCAGAGTCCCTGGAAGAGCTGGAAACTCCCTCCAGAGTCTTCGCCTTCTGTCTGCATCCTGGGGGGCTCCCCACCTTCCCACCCTGCCCCAGGTCCCAGCTCTGCGGGTGCAATGGTGGCCCTCGTCCCCCAAGTCCAGGGGCCCACAGGGCATGGGACCCCTCTACGAGGCCAGGCAGCAGGCCCCACCTTGCTGAAGAACCAGTCCTCTGCATCCTTGCGGTTCTTCTCCGCCATCTTCTCGTACTGGTCGCGCATCTCGTTCAGGATGCGGCTCAGGTCCACGCCGGGGGCTGCGTCCATCTCCACGTTGATCTCGCCACCCACCTGCCCGCGCAGGGCGTTCATTTCCTGTGGAAGCAAGCAATGGGGGAGTGGGCATCCGGGCCGGACCCCAGACCCTCCCTCCGACCCTGCTCAGGGATTCCAGGCACCTGCTGTGTTTGGGCCCTGCCTCCACCGTCAGACCTGGCCCCCTCATTCAGCCAATCTAATTCCTAGACCTTTGCTCCCCCAAACTGCTCCTCTATCTAATTTCCAAGCAACTGTGTGGGGTTCAGACGGGAGGGCTGCAGCAGGGTGACTAACCCAGGTCCTGCTAGGTGTCTCCCACGGCCCTAACTGCAGCCCCGCCCCCGGCGTCTCTGCCCACTGCTTGGCCTTGCTGACCCAATGCCCTGGCCACCCCACCTCCTCGTGGTTCCTCTTCAGGTAGGCCAGCTCCTCGGTCAGGTTCTCAATCTGCATCTCCAGGTCGCCCCTGGCCAGGGTCAGCTCGTCCAGCACCCTGCGCAGCCCGTTGATGTCGGCCTCCACGCTCATGCGCAGGGCCTGCTCCGTCTCGAACCTGCAAAGGGAACCAGGGCTCATCCAGGCTGCTAGGGCTGCAGGTCAAGGTCCCCGCTGGCCCTGCCCTCCTCTGCTAGGGTTCCCAGCACTCATGTGGGAGGCTGGAGGGGACAGCAGAAGCAACACCACTCCTGTGCTGGGAGCATCGCAAGACAGGGCCCCGCCCCCAGCTGGCTCCCCTCCCCTCTCTCCTCTGCCCTTCAGAACTTGCTGCATGGGCTCCTCTTGGACCAACAGTGGGCTCGGCTGCAGGACGCCCCCCCGTATCCTGCACCCAGCCCCCTGCACAGGGCAGTCCCGGGGCCAGGGTCCCCCCAGCCCACACTCACTTGGTGTGGAAGTCATCCGCAGCCAGCCGGGCATTGTCGATCTGCAGCAGGACATTGGCATTTTCCACACTGGCCACCAGAATCTGGAGAGACGGTGAGCAAAGAGGTCCGCGCTCAGGAAGGGGCTGAGCCCTGACCCGGGTCCTGAGCCGGGTTCCTGCCTGTGGCCAAGGCGTGCCCCCTCTCCCCCACCTGCTGCCGCTGCAGTCTGAGAGGCTGGAGACACCTTCTGCCCTGTCCCCAGACCCCGTCTAGGCTCAGCCTGGAAGTAGAGGTGCACGAATAGGGAGGTGGGGTTTACCTGGGGTGAGGAGGATGCACCAGGGCAGGAGCTGCACCAGGCAGGACTCTAGGGAGCCCCATTGGACAGTGGACACATGGGTCCCCTGAGTGCCCCTAAGGTGGCCAGAGAAGCCCTCTCCCGCAGTAGCTCCAAATCAGAAGTCGGGACCCCGCTGAGCCCAAACCCTGGGCTCCAGTCAGCAGCCACGCCCCCCCGGTCTGCCGGGCCCATCCTAAGGGGCAGGAGGAGGAACCCAAAGGCAGGAGAACCCCTGAAAAGCCCATCAGAGGTCTGGCCCACTTCGAAGTCCGGCCTCTTCTCCCACAGATGCCACATGCAGCCCCTGACCCCACTGTCACTCAACTCCCCCTGCTGCAGAGGAAAGGGAGCCACACAGCCCACTCCCCACGTGGCCTCGTGCCTTAACCCAAGGCCACACACAGTGACAGGAAGCAGGCTGCCAAGGAGACGGAAGCTCTAGGGGCTCCCTGGGCTGCTGTCCCTGGCCCAGCCTGCAGCCCCCACAAAGGGGCCATGTGGGCCCTAGAGGGTCCCCATGCCCAGAGCTGAGCCACCAGGTGCCCCCTGCAGCCCGGGCGTCCCCAGGCTGGGCTTCCTCAAGGGCAGAGGTGGGGAGAAGTCACATCCCCTCGCGCCAGGCAGCGGGCCCACCTTGCTCTTCAGGTCCTCGATGGCCTTGTAGTAGGGGCCGTAGTCTCGGACGGGCCCGGGGGCCTGCCTCTGGTACCAGTCGCGGATCTTCACCTCCAGCTCCGCATTGGCCTGCTCCAGGGCGCGCACCTTGTCCAGGTACGAAGCCAGGCGGTCGTTAAGGTTCTGCATGGTGGCCTTCTCACCTCCGGCCAGCAGCCCTTCGACGCCCCCGAAGCTGCCCCCATAGCCACTGCCAGAGCCGAAGCTGTAGCAGCTGGAGTAGCTGCTGCCACCCCCGAGGCTGCTGCCCAGGCCGCTGGCCGAGCCCAGCCTGCAGGAGCCACCGCCCAGGCTGCCAGAGAGGCGGCAGGAGGCGCGGGACGAGCCCCCGAGGCCGGAGGAGCCCTTGATGGAGCTGGAGGAGGTGAACTGCCGGATGGTGGTGGTCATGGCAGCGGGTGAGGAGCCCGAGGAGGAGACAGAAGCGCCAAGGTGCTGAGGCTGCTGGGACTCACGGGCCCTTTATAGGCCGCCGAGTGGGCGTGGGGTTACAACAGACTCGTGCTCTGTTTCCATTCCCCTGGGCTTTCATCACCGCTGGCCGCCCGCCAGCTCCCAGGTGGCTGTGGGCCCCCCCACATGGGGGCTCGGCCTGGTTTCTGCGAAGCGTGTGCGTGTGCGTGTGTTCATGTGCGGGGTCCTGTGATTCAGGCAGGCCCTGCAGCTACGCTTTCCCATGACCTAATACGGACAGGACGGGAAGCCAGGACGCCGCGGTCACCAGGCCCTCCCAGGCAGCTGCCACAATGGGGAAACGGGGTGCGGCGTCAGGCAGCTCCCCGAGGCGGCTGGGTGACGTGTCCCCACAGAGGCAGGCCCGCATCCTGCCCCTCACCACGCCCCAACCCATCATTCCAGGCCCCTTCTGTGGTCCCCAGGGACACAGGCCTGGGGCTGAGGCTCCCCCTGGACAGCTGTGACGCTGCCCACCCGAGGTCCCTGGGAACCCTGGCTCCTCTCCTAACCCTAACCCTTCTGCACGCCTCCTCCAGGGGGCTGCCGGGGGGGGGGGGCAGAGAGATGGGGTCTCGTGGTCGGAGGGGGCCTGCAGGAGCTGAGGGCCGCATCCCTTCCACGCTCCTGCCCCCTGCGCCCCAGGGGTAAGGTGAGGGGCACACATGTCAGGTCCCAGCCGATGGGAAACCTGAGGACAAGCCCAGAGGAGCCTGCGCCTCCCGGGGTCCCCAGCCGGCCCCGTCCCCGGATCCCAGCAGCCCCGCTGGGTAGAATGCGCTTGTGTTTCCACTGCGGAGGGCTCCGCCTCCCAGACAGGCCCGGACAGCCGCCGAGATTCCCCAGGCGCGGGAGCTGCCAAGCCGCTCAGGCAAACGGGACGCCCCCACGCACACGCACGCTCACGCACGCAGCGGCCGCCCCGCCTCACACACCCCCGCCGGCCGCCAGGCAGAGCCGGTCTGGTTTCCGGGCCGCATCACTGCCGCCCACCGGTCTCCATGGGCTCCCGACCCCTCCCTGGGAGAGGCCCCTGCCCAGCCTTGTCTCTCCGCTCCCCTCGGAGCCGCCCTGAGCTCGGCAGCAGCCCCTATGACAGGCGTGGTCCAGGGCCCAGCCACAGGAAACCCGGATCCGGGCCTGATTCTTAGAAACATCCCGTCCTGGCCTCCGCCCACGGTCCTTCCGCTTCCTCCCTCCGCTTCCCAGTCGACACCAAGCCATCAGCAGCCTCTCCCGTCCTCAGCCCACATCGCCCCCAGCAGTGACCAGGCCGGGGCACAGCTTCGGGATGCAGCTTGCAAAGCTTCAATAGCCCTGCCAGGGACCAGGAGGCCCTCGGTGAGGGGCTGCAGGGAGCGGTGCAGACAGCAACAGCTCTGGGGGGCCGGGCGGCACCCAGGACTCGGTGGTGGCTCGCCGGCTGTCGCCAGAGGCCGTGGCTAGCCGAGGCCTCAGTGGGTGGAGCAATGCACCTGCTCGCGGGAGGACACTGCCTCGCCTTGCCGTCCTAGACCTCCTCCACGATGGTGCGCACCTGGCGGCTGGTCGCCGTGGCCGAGCGTGGAGGAAGGCACGGGGAGTCAGGCCCAGCCCCTCCCTCTGCGCCCCATCCCAGGCCCCCAGGCAGCACAGGGCCCGGCCGGCCGACTGGGGGCCAGGGAGGAGGAGTACTGAGCGGCCAGGCTGCGGGGAGAGGGCCCGTCAGCCCGGGCTGCCGAGGTGCAGCAGCTGGGGAGCCCAGGGGGATGAGAGCAGGCCCAGGTCAGAGGGCACGGTGCGGGGTGCGGCGGGAGGGAGGAAACACACGGCCCGCAGGTGCTTGTGCTGCCGTGGCCGCCAACCGTGCTTGACAAGGGGCTGGAAGGAGCGCTTTCCCGAGTCCCGAAGGGCCCAACACACAGGCTCCCTAATGCAGCCTCGGAGGGACGGTGCGACTCGGCCCAGGACAGCTCCTCTCGCGCCCCACTCCAGCCGGTCCTGCTCCCGGGTCTCCACGCCTCGTCCCAACCAGAAACCTGGTCATTGCCGCCCACGCCCGCAGCGCCGCTGCCTCTGAGCCATGCTGTCCTGAGCTCTGCCTCCCGCCCCTGCCCCAGCCCCACAGCAGGGCTCCTGCGGTCGCTCCCGCGCTCCCCTCCTCATGTCTCTGCAGCCACCCACCCCCTCTAACCATCCTGCTCCTCTTCTGCTCCAAATCCTTCCATGGCTCCCTGTTGCCTGCGCAACCTGGTCCAGCTGGCATCTGAGGCTCCTTCCCCATTCTCTGCCCATCCTAACACCAGGCAAACCTCTGCCCACCCCAGCAGGCACCCGGGGCCACTCACTGGGCATCCTCGCCCTCCAGCAGGTGGCGGTAGGTGGCGATCTCCTGCTTCAGCCGCGTCTTCACGTCCAGCAGCACCTGGTACTCCTGGTTCTGCCACTCCATGTCGCAGCGCAGCTGGGCCAGGTGGACCTTGACACCGCTGATGAGCCCCTGCAGCTGGACCAGCTGGGCCCCGTAGCACGCCTCCGTCTCCGCCAGGCTGTTCTCCAGCGATGCTTTCTGTGGCCAAGGCACCGATGGCACCGTGAGACCCAGCCAGGACCCCCCCGGCCTCCCCAGGTGGGTTGTGGGTGCCACCAGCCAAGTGGGGCCGGAACTGGGGTAGCCAGGGCTGTGCCCAATCTGTCCTTCTCCCAGGCCTGCGAGGAGGGTGTGTGGGGTGACAGGGGAAAGGGAGGGACCCACCATTCTGAGCTGGGACTGCAGCTCCATCTCCAGGTTCTGCACGGAGCGGCGCAGCTCAGAGATCTCGCTCTTGCTGCTCTGCAGGGCCTCAGTGTTGGTGGCCACCTCGCAGTTCAGCTCCTCCCTCTGAGGGACAGGGTGGCGCGGGCGCTCAGCAGGCTCCCAAGGGGAGCAGAGACCGGGTGTGGGGCTGGGCCAGGCTAGGAGCACAGGCACAACCCAACGCCGCCCCAGGGGCTCAAGGCCACCGACCGTTTGTTCCGAGGCCCCTCAGGGCCTTGCGTTGGTGCCAATCTGAGGCCTGGGACCTTCCTGGCCCCACCTTGCTGAAGAACCAGGCCTCGGCCTCCCTGCGGTTCTTCTCCGCCATCTGCTCGTACTGGTCGCGCATCTCGTTCAGGATGCGGCTCAGGTCCACTCCGGGGGCTGCATCCATCTCCACACTGACGTCCCCGCCAGTCCGGCCGCTCAGGGCGTTCATTTCCTGAGCCAAGAGGACAAAGGTGCTCACCCAGGGCCACCTGGAGAGGGACCGGGACCTCAGACAGACAGACGGGTGCACCACCTGGGATGGCAGAGGTCGCGGCCCAAGCCTCGCCGACACACATGGTGACTGGCGGGTCCCCAACCCCCGTGTGTCCCAGCACAGGGAGGGTGAGGGACCCCTGTCCCCAACACGGACCCCAGGGTGGGTGGCGGCCGGGCCTCTAGCTGGGCGTCCTGCTGCATGGGAGTCAGCTCCGTTCACTGGTGCTGAGTGCAGGGACAGAACAGCCTCGAGGCCCAAGGGACCCAGCTCCCACCCGGGGCGGAGCCTTGGGAACCCAAACCACAGCTGGCTGCAACGGGAGTATGCGTACGGAGAGGTTTTGTGTCACCAAGACCCGAGGGCGGGTCCTGTGCACCTCGGGAGAAACCACAGCCTCTCTGCACCCCATTTCTTCAGGGGCAGAGCGCCTTCCTTCCAGTGCTGCTGGAATAACTGCCATGCATGTCGCAATGGCCGGCAGTCGCTGTCCTCATTAATTATAATAATTAGCATCACGCGGTTCCTGATTCACTCAGCAAGCTAACTGTGCCCCAGCCACCAGGCCTGAGCAGAGGAAGCGGCTTCGAGGCGGGGCCTGGCCTGGAGTCAGGGCCAGGGCCGGGCCAGGAGCTGCCCCTCACCTCCTCGTGGTTCCTCTTCAGGTAGGCCAGCTCCTCCGTGAGGCCCTCGATCTGCATCTCCAGGTCCGAGCAGGTCATGGTCAGCTCGTCCGGCCCCCTGCGCAGCCCGTTGATGTCGGCCTCCACGCTCTGCCGCAGGCACAGCTCATTCTCGTACCTGGAGGGGTGGCAGGGTGAGCGTGGGAAGCCGTGGACCTCACCGTTCCCTTCCCCGGGCAGCCAGGACCCAGCCCCATTTGGTGCGGACGTCATCTGCCGCCAGGCGGGCCTTGTCAATCTGCAGCACGAAGCTGGCATTGTCGATGGCAGCCGCCAGGATGTGGAGGGCGAGAGGCTCTGTGAGCCCCTCTGCAGCCTTCTGAGGGGGCAGCAGGGTGCCAGGACAGAGCCAGTCCGCCCGCTTCGGCCCACAGCCAGGCCACCTCAGCCCAGTCCCCCCGCAACTGCATGTGCCTCTGCTCACCTGCACCTCCTCCGGAAGCCCTCTGGACACCCCGCCAGATCCCCTCTCCCAACCCAGCCCTCTTTCATCGAAATTTTGTCCTGCTCCTCAGCAAGGGGCGCTTCCTGCCTCCACTGGACACTGAGCCCCCGGGAGCTAAGCTGGCCACATCCATCCGTTCCCTTTGGAATCCCCAGGCCTGGGCGCTATGCCAGGCCAAGTTGGGTCCCAGGCACATTTGTCTAATTAAGGAATTAATTGATTGGCTGATGGACTGGTGAGGTTATGCCTGGCCCCGCCTCAGACCCAGGTCAAAGGTTTCTGCTCCCATAAGGTCGGGGCGGATGAAGGTGGCAGTGGGGTCAGGAAAGAGTCGGGCTGGTTATTATCACTACTGCTGTCGCTGTGCTCACTGGAGAGGCCCTCACTGAGGGCCTTGGGGTGCAGGGAGGTGGGGCTCCCCACCTGCAGGGGTGGTGTGTGAACAGGGAGAAGCGCGCATGCTCAGGGCCAGGGCGGCAGCAGGAGCGACAGGCGCCCCGGGGTCACCCCGGCCCCCACAGGGCCCCTGCAGGCCCTAAGTTCCATGCAGCCGCCTGGCCTGGGCTGAGCCACAGCAGCTCGACACACTCCCGGGCCTCAGTGGGCCGTCTGGAGGCTGCAGGAGCTGCCAGCTGGACTCTCACAGGAGGGGGCGGCTGCTGGCCGACCCCAGAGCCCAGAGTGCTGACTCAACAGCGCTCCCTGGCCTCCCCCGCCCAGCCAGGTGCCGTATCTGATCTGGCACAGGTGCCAGGGGAAGCAGCAGGAATTCCCTGCCTGGCAGCGACCCCAGGCAGGAACAGGCAAAGCCCCTCCAGGCAGCTCCAGGCTGGGTCTCCCCGGCGGGGCGGGAGGCAGGCGTGGGTGTGCCCTCCACACTCTCCTCAGCACTCCCTGCCCCTGGGCCAGCTCCAGGACTCCCTCAACGGCCCTGCTGAAGACCAATGCCACCCGTGTCCAAGTCAGGACATTGTCCAAGAGGGGCCGGGGTCTCCTCCCTCAGACTAACTTCCGGTTCCAGCAGGAAACACAGCTCCTGACCTCAGAGTGGACATCTGGAGAGAAATCAGTATGGCACACAGGGCTTAGTGTCCAGGAGACCCCGGGACCAGGCTTAGAAGGCAAGGACCGCAGATCCAGAGGGCTGTGGGCCTCTCCCACGGCCACGCCTGCAGTCCGCAGCCCCCTCCTCAGCTGCCCCCTGCCCCCTGCCCCCTGCAGCCTCCACCCCAGTCCTCCACCCCCACCCTTTCCAGCCCGGCACAGGGCTGGGTCCTCAGCAAGGGTGGGAGGGAGGCAGAAGAGGGGAAGGACGGTGCCCACCTTGCTGCGCAGGTCCTGGATGATCTTGAAGTAGTGGCTGTAGTCGCAGGCCAGGCCAGAGCTCTGCCTCTGGTACCAGTCTCGGATCTTCACCTCCAGGTTGGCGTTGGCCGCCTCCAGCGCACGCACCTTGTCCAGGTAGGAGGCCAGGCAGTCACTGAGGTTTTGCATGGTCACCTTCTCGCTGCCTCCCAGCAGCACATCCAACACCCCGGAGCCGGAGCCCCCACCCAGGCTGCAGGCGTAGCTGCCACCCCGCAAGCCGGCCAAGAAGCAGGAGGAAGTGACCGACAGGCCGCCACCCCCACAGGCTCCCAGGAGGCTGGGGGCCAGACAGGCACCCCGGCGCAGACCGAGGACACCCGGGAGAAGCCCCTGCCAGGCACACATAGGCCCTGCATGGAGCCACAGGTGGAGAACTGGCGGATGCAGATGCTGGTGGTGGTAGCCATGGTGTCCACCGTCAGGCGCAGGGTCTGTCCGGACAGGGACCCTGGGCCACCTTTATAGCCAGGCTGGGGGGCAGCTGGTCCTCCAGCCTTGAAGTCTGAGCCAAAACCCCACTGTGTAATTTGCCTGGTGCTGCCCGCCCAGGGCCTGGGGCTCCAGCTGGCCAAGGTGAGCACCCCAGGCCCCATCGTGGCTCAGGGGTCCATTGTTTGTTCAGAACAAAGGTGGTGCTGAGCCCCAGCCCCTGGCTAGAGTGATCCTCTGTCCTCAGCTGCTGCAATTAGGCGCTGAGCTCATCCTGGGGGCCAGAGAGGGCCTGGCAAGGCTGCACAGGCCTAAGCCCTGCTGCGCTGGCCTTTGCCCGCACTGTGGCCCAGCAGAGGCAGAGAGGCTGCTGCCTGCACCCTCGCCCACAAACTGGCCCAGACAGAGCCCAGCCACACCCCAGGAGCCCCCAGCTCTCTAACTCAGCCGGGGAACAGGCATGGCCAAGGACCCCAGGAGCCAGGAAGGCAGGGCGAGAGCCTCAGTCTCCCCATTTATTAAACAGGGTGAAGCCAGGCGCAGGCGTGGCTGCCTGAGATCCTGCCACTCTGGGAAGCTGAGACAGGAAGAGGGCAAATTCATACCCAGCCTGGGCAACTCAGCGAGAGCCCGGCTCAAAATAAAAGAGATACAAGGGCCGGGGGTGTAGCTCTGTGCAAAGGCCCTGGGTTCCATCACCACAAAAATAAATAAAATTTTTTACTTCTATTACTGCAAGTTTGCATAATTATGTAATTCCTGTCCCTCAGGACTTCGGGAGCCTCAGGAGGGACAGCAAGCCAATCACTCTGACAGAGCGTGAGGGGAGGACAGGTGGGGAGCGGGGTCTGCACACACACACACACACACACACACCCGCACTGCCTGCAGCCCGGGGTCCCAGAGCAGGACCTGGTGGGAAGCGGAAGCGGAGCCAGGGCCCAGAAGGCAGAGGCAGGCCTCACCCGGCGGGGAACCAGCGCCACCCCCTCCTGCCGGCCACGCCCGCTCCACCCAGAGGGAGATTAGTGCCTAATCACGGTGGCGCTAATGGTTTAGGCACAGCCAGGGCTGGCGCCTGCCCCGGGACTCCCAGATGAGGAGCCTCCAGGGTGGCTGGGCCCCAGGGACAGGGACGGGGCGAGGCAGGAGGCGCCTGGGTGGGCCGGGCGCGATGCCCGCGTGGCGACAGGGAGCGGGGAGGGTATCGAGGTTCCCACGAGGCGGCCTGAGCTCCAGCAGGAGGAGAGGGGCTTCCTGCTCCACGCAGGGGACCGGCCGGGGCTGGCTGGGGGGGGGGGGGTCCCTGCCGCCAGGGCCGGAAGTCCAGGCCCCCCCAAGACCGGCAGTAGGAAGGACTTCCGGCCACCTGCACGTCTCGGGCTGAGGGGACCCTGTAGACCCGGGGTCCCCGAGAGGGGCCAAGGAGGGACACAGAGAGACCCCGTATGCCCTGCCTGAGCCCCTCAAGTTCCTGCCCCGACATCAGGCCGCCTGTGTGTTGGGCCCGCTCCCGGTTTCTCCCCTTTGCCCCGCCCTCGGGAAGCCCCTCCTGGAGGGCTGGCAGCCCTGGGCTGGGAGGCCCTGCTCACCTCCCTCGGATCACCAGGGCGGTGCGGGGAACAGGCGAGCGTGGGAGCCCCCGCCCCGGAGCAGAAGCCCCTGGCAGGATGAGGAAGGAGCAAGGGACCCGCGAGGTGGCCCCAGGGAGCGGGGAGCCCACCCAGCACTCTGCGCCTCCCCACAGGCTCCTCCAGCTTGGAGACTCGGGGCCTATGAGGCGCGTGGGTGGACCCTGGGTGGCACAGACACCTGGCTGGGATGTCAGTCCTTCCCAGCAGGGCTACAGCCCTGACACGGACTCTGCCCTTCACCCGCCTCTCCCTCTCTCTCTCTCCCCACTTCCCATCGTCCCTGCCTTCCTGAGGGACTTTGGTGAAAGGGCAAGAAGCCAGCAGCCCACGTGTGCTTCCCACCTCCCCACTCTGCCCTGGGGACAGCGGGGGGCCTGAGACACTGGGGCTCCGGGCTCTGCCCCCCGGGCTCCCTCTGCTCTTTACTCTCTGTCTGCGCTTTAACGGTTCAAGTGGCTTCCTCTGGGGCAGTGTGGCCAGTGCTCCCCGGGGGCCCCTGCTCAGGGTGGCAGCTGGGCCTTGCTTCTCCTGCCCAAGCTCCCCAGGTCCTGGTGGGCCCGGGACCCCCCCTCGGCCACAACGCCTGAGGGAGCAAGGGACCCTGGTCCCGGCCCAGGATGGACACCCAGCCAGACAGAGTGGCGGGTGGACACAGGGCCGGACCAGGGCAGGAGGGGCATCGCCATCCAAATGGCCGGGGTCTCCCGGCATTGAAAAGCGAAATCTCGGGCCAAGGATGTAGCTCAGTGGTTCCGCCGCGGGAAGCCGAGTGGGGGAATCTGCCCAGTGTCCAGGGCCGCTGTCACCCGGACCCCCAGGGCCCGACGACCACCTGGGACACAGGCTTTGCCAGTCCTGGAAGGAGGTGGCACCCACCCCAGCTGCTTTGTGCTGACGGGGACCTTCGGGTGTCCACCGTGGTGATGGGGCACCCCGGCGTGGTGGTGCACACCTGTTGTCCCAGCACCCGAGAGGCTGAGGCAGGAGGATTACCGCAAGTCAGAGGCCAGCCTGGGCTCCATAGTGAGACTCCGTCTCAGAAAACTAAGCGAAGAAGCAGCCAAGTGATGGAGGATGTGTGCACACTGTTGGTGCAAACCATGCCCCTGCGTGTGAAGTGATCTCCAATGCTCCCTCCAGGCTGGCGGAGCGGCTCAGGCGCCTCTCAGACTGCTGCAGTTTTTCCTGAAAGTGTGATTCTAAAATCCCAAGCTCCCTGTCTCGGTTCTGCCTCATGTTTTTAACTGCTTCTATCATGAAGCGGGGAATGGTGGCCCAAGCCTGTCATCCCAACACCCCGGAGGCTGAGGCAGGAGGGTTGCTGTGCATTCAAGACAAGGCTGGGATACACAGCTGCGACCCTGTCTCAAAAAACAAACAAAAGTGGCCTGGGATTTAGCTCAGTGATGCTGCCGCCTGCTTTGCAAGCGCAAGGACTCGAGTTCGATCACCAGTACAAAAAAAAAATTGTACTGCGCTGAGACAGGGTCACAGGAAGGTGCTGGGTGTGGCGCAGCACCCAGAGACTGTCACGCGGGGGCCATGACAGCCATCAGGACAGGACTGGGCCAGGGTGGGGCCTCGGCCCCCGAGCACTGAACGCACCTTCACCCCTACATCCTGCCCACAACGTCCTAGGGGAGAAACATGAGTAGCAAACTGGGATGGAAATGCAATGGGGCACTGGTACTCTGGGGCCAGTGGTGGCTTCCTCTGGGGACTCTGAGGGGGAACCGAATTAAGGAAGAAGCCCAGCTGGGGGGGGGGGGCGCACGCCTGGAATCCCAGCACTCGGAGGCTGAGGCAGGAGGATCACACACGTTCAAGACCATATCTCAAAAAAACAAAAACAAAGCAAACAAAAACACCGGCTCCTGGGCAGCCTCTGAGCCACACCCCACCCAGGCTTGCTTTCATGTGTATTTGTATAGATTTTATGTCCACAAAAGGAACATTATCCATCTCGGCAATGCCTCAGTTTACCAGTAAACAGTTTCTCTTTTAGTTTGGGGGTGGGGGGCAGATACTGGGGACTGAACCCAGGGTCTTCACACTGAGCTACGTCCCCAGCCCCTTTTTATTTTTTATCTTGAGACAGGGTCTCACTAAGTCACTAAATTGCTCCAGCTGGGCTCAAACTTGCAATCCTCCTGTCCCAGCCTCCCGAGTGCTGGGATCACAGGCATGCGCCCCTTCCCATGGGGCTGCCTCGGTTTCCTTCTGCTCCTGCGGGTGGGCTGCCATCCTTGCCCCTCTTTGCCTGGGGCCCCTGCCAGATGCCCTCCCAGGCCTGCCTGGGGCTGGAAGGTCGCACACCCTTGGTGCCCCTGCTGTTTCTCCCTCATCTCAGTCCAGGCTCTGTCTGGTGGCCCTGACATCTGGGTGGGGCAGAGTCGCCCGGGGCTGAGTGACCACCTGGGGCATCACAGGGCTCAGAGGCCGCAGGGACACTGCAGGGCAGCCAGAGGCAGCAGGATGACACTGCGCTTCCCAGGTGAGCAGGTGGCCAGGTAATGCCCCAGGTGGGAGGAGAAGCCAGAGGAGGAGGAGAGCCCAGGGCAACTGACACTGCACCTATGAGACACTCACCTGTGTGGTCAACACCTCCCCCTCCCCTGTCCCCAGGAAGGGATGCAGCAGGCCGGGCTTAATATGTAGAGTAGGAACCAATAATAGGTCCTGGGAGGCACTAGGAATAGGCTCAGGACAGGCGGGAGTTCTGTTGCCTCTGCCTGGGTGATGTCAGGAGGGGAAGGAAGCCGGGCCTGGCAGTGCCCACTCTGGGTGGTCCCAGCACTCTGGAAGGCTGAGGCAGGAGGATCTCAAGTTCCAGCCCAGCCTGGTCAATTTAGCAACTTATCGAGATCCTGTCTCAAATTTTAAAATTATAGCCAAGTGTGGTGGTGCACACCTATGATCCCAGCACTCCAGAGCCTGAAGTAGGAGGATCGCCATGAGTTCGAGGCCAGCGTGGATTACAAACTGAGACTCTGTCTCAAAAAAAAAAAATTTTAAGCTACCAAAGCACTGGAGATGTAGCTCAGTGCAAAGGCCCGGGGTTCAGTCCCAGCACCACTAAGAAACGGGGGACTGGCAACAAGGGCTTCCCCGGCCCTCGATGTCCCCAGCCGCTGGACAAGGGCCGCACCTCGGGCTGCTGACAGTGCGGCAGGAAGCCCGGCCTGTCCTGCCCTGTGCTGGGGGCCCCAGCCGAGCTGCCGAGGCCCGGACCCCGGATGCGGCCCTGGGGACCCTGCGTCCCGGGAGATCCCGGCCACACCCCAGGCTGCCTTGGGGGGCAGGACGCCCCGGGGTCCCCTGATGCCTAGGGTCCCCGTGGCTGGGGGGAACCCGGCCCGGCCAGAGCTGGGCTCCCAGTTCTGGGCCCGGCGCTCCATCCACGCGGCGGGGGCGCCCTCTGCCGGCCACGCGCGTCGGCGGCACGCGGACAGGGCTGGGGACAAGGGTCGCCCGCCCGCCCTCGCCTGCCGCCCGCTGGCTCCTGGCCCGGCCCCGCGGTGGATCCTCCACGCGCCTCCACGCGGACCCTCCACGCCGACCCTCCACGCCCGGGCGCTGGCCTGCGGCAGCGCCCACAGCTGCAGCTGCTGTCGGGGTCCTGCCCGAAGAGGCCCTGGGGACCCCACAGGCCGAGGACGGGCGAGCGTGGCGCAGCCCGTGTCCTCGCGTGTTCTGTACCGTGGCCCACCCGGCCCGGCTCCTTCCCGAGCGGCCGGCTGAGAGCGCGGGCCCGGCCGGCAGGGGGCAGCACGGAGCCGCCGCGGGGCCGGGCCGGAGACGCGGAACAGCGTCAGGGCCCGGGCGGGCACGCGCGTGTGTGCGCCTGTGTGAGCGTGCCACGGGGGACCCTCCCACCCGGACCCGCGTGGCCCAGCTGCCCCAGCCCTTCGGTGTTTCATTTATTTAGAGACAGGGTCTCTCCGACTCGCCCTGCGCAGCTGTTTGGCCGGGGTTTTTCACCCTGCCCCGCGCTGCCCCTCCCGCCACGGTGCAGCGAGGTCCCGCAGGCCGAGCTCCCTGGCGCCCGACCGGACGGGGTTCCCACTGCCCCGCCGGGGGCTGCACACTCACACTCGCCCGCAGCTCACAGGCACATTTTTCACAGAGCTCGCAAGTGCACTCACAGCTGCGCGTGGTGGCACACGCCTGCAATCCCAGCACTCGGGAGGCTGAGGCAGGAGGATCACTGCAAGTTCCACGCCAGCCTGTAATACGTAGTGAGTTCAAGGCCAGCTTGAACTGCATACCAAAAGCGTGTCTCTAAAACAAACAAAACTCACAGCTCACATACACGCTCACACAGCCCATACACTCACAGCTCAGTGCAATTCACACACACTTCCACATTTGTACACACACTCACACTCATGATCTCTATGTCACACTGACGTACACTCATGAACTCGCTTTCACACACTCACCCCACAAGTAGTTCACTCTCAGACACACATACAACCACAAATACACACTTGCGGAGCCACACAGTCACACTCCCAGACTCACACTTGTAAAGTAACACCATAAACATGCAAACCCACTAGTGCACATTCACACCCACACTCACACACGGTCACATCCTCGCTGACACGCTTGTGTTGTGCTTTATTCACACTTTGTACACTCAGAAGGGGCCACACCCCAGTGAGTCCTCCAGACCCCGACCCCAGGCAGGGGCTGCACCTCCACCCACGGAGGGGGGCAGCCAGGCCTGTGTGACAGGAGCGGGCAGCCTGCTCTTTCAGCTCGGGGACACAGTGGGCTGGCCACAGGCTGACTCCAGGTGACTCCCGGCTGCAAGCGAGCACCTGGCACGGGGCAGGCTGGGGCTCCGTGGGGGCATCCAGGGGCCCTGTCTGCCTGCGGGGCGGGGAGCTGAGGCAGGACCCAGGCACCTGGGCTTGGGGAAGATCAGATGTCCTGGGCAGGGAGCTGGGGAGGCCGCACGAGGGACAGTGGCCATGGTCCCAAGGGCCACAGATGCAGGGCACAGGGGCAGCTGCTCCAGTGGCCAGAGCTGGCCTGGACACCACTAGGCCAGGGAGTCCCTCAGGGGCAGACCCCAAGTGACAAAGGACAGGAAACGCCTGGGGCACTTAGGGAAGCTGTCAGAGTCCTAGACAGCCTAGCCCACCCAAGATGGAGGGGCGCAGGCACCCCAGGGGACACTGCCGAGCTGAAGGCTAGAAGACAGCAGAAGTGCTGTACGCTGGCTCCCAGGCAGGACTGTCCCTGGCGGAGGGAGGGTGCGGCCCAGGGACCACACATTCCAGCCGCACCCTCTGCCTGTCCCCACCTGTCCCACTTCCCAGACTCCCCTGCAGCCTGGCAGGCAGCACAGTTCCCAGAATCCTTCAGGGCTCAAACTTCAGCACAAGAACCCCAGGCCCCACACCGGGAGCCCACCTGCCCGGGGCAACTGTGTACACACACACTCTTACACACACGTACACACTGAGCCATCCTCAGCCCCAGGCCGGCAGCCCCCCAAGGCATCAGGGCTGGGACACTTCCCTCGAGGGCTCGGCCTCAGCAGGGAGGCCACCGGCTGCACCTGAGCTCTGGACAGCTGGAAGACAACCGAGGGCCCCCAGATGTCCAGGGACAGGGCCCCCCAGAAGGCCAGGCCCTGAGCTCAGCCTGGGAAAGGCCGGAGGGTGCTGAGGGGTTGGGATTTCCACCATGATCCCACCGGCCTGACTCCTGTGCAGAGCGCAAGAGTCCCAGGCCCTCCAGGCCCCCTCAGGGTCCAGCCCCGCTTGACCGCGACCCCAGCCACAAACGCTGGAGTGGGCGTGGAGCTTCCTCCATGACCCTGGCTCCACACTGTGTCTCACCCTGCAGGGAAGCCTGTCCTGTCACACGCGTGTGCAAAGCAGTGACAGGGACACGGGAGAGGCCATTCCCAGACCGGGGAGCGCAGGGAAGGGGCAGGGAGCAGCAACAGCCCAGGGCCAGCTGCGCCCCCTGCCAGTGCTGGGCTGGGAGGAGACAGGGACCAGGTCTGCATCCCTAGGAGCACCCAGCACCCCCTGTCCCGGCCGCTGGCCCCCCACCTCTCAGTGCAAGGGAGAGAACGGTCATCGGAGGGGCGAGGGCTCCCTGTCCCAGCCCGGGGCCCGGGCACACCCCCCCCCCATGACATCCATGGCCCAGCATCCACCTGCGCCTCTTCCCACAGTCACCGACCGCCCACCCATAGGGTTCCCACGCCCGCACGGCCCGGCCGCGCCTCCCGGTTCCCAGCACGGCACCAGTGATCTCTGCAGCCCGCCCCGTGTCACTCACGCTCCCACAAGTGCCCGGCCCTGTCCGCCTGTGTCAGGGCAACAGAGAGCCCAGCCCAGGCCCTGAGGGCTGCACCGAAACTGCTGAGGCCTCAGAATGGGGTGTCGGGGTGGCAAAAGGCACCCAGAGCCTGACAGGTGTAGGACAGTGTGGGCTCAGCTGCAGCCTGGAGGAGAAGCTTGAGGGTCCCCAAATCCCACACTCAGGCTCCCTGCCCCAGCCAGAAGCCTGGCCTGCCCCGGGGGAGCTGAGGTGGGCAGGGCCAGGGGTCTCCAGCCCAGAAGAGGGCCCTCACAGCCAGCAGATCCAGAGACTCCCCAGTCCAAGGTCATATCCCACCAGGCACAGTGGCACACACCAGTCATTCCCGCACTGGGGAGGCTGAGGCAGGAGGGTCACTGAGAATTTGAGGCCAGCCTGGGCTACACAGTGAGTTCAAGGCCACCCGAACTGCATAACAAGAACTTGTCTACAAAAAACAACCAAACAAAGGGTCGCATCCACCCACCAAGAGCCCAGCAACATCCAGCAGGGTAAAGGCTCCTGTCCCCAACTCACAGGAGAGAAAACACAAGGACAGAAAGTAGACCGTGGGACGAATCTCACTGCCCATGGGTGGCGAGAGCTGAGTTTTCTCCAGCTCCACGCGGATCCCTCGGGCCCCAGTGCCAGTGTGGACTGCGGAGCTCTGGGAGGAGAGCAGGGCCCAGCGTGCTGGTGGCCAGAGCCCCGCATAGGAGCAAGGCCCAACCCAGAGCCTCGGCCCCAGGACCCCTCAGGGACAAAGGGCTCCCTTGGACACAAGGCGTGCCAGGTGTGATGGCACATGCCTGTGACTCCAGCACTCGGGAGGCTGAGGCAGGAGGATCGCCAAGAGTTCACGGAAAAGAAAAAGATGAGGGCAGCAAAGAGAAGGTGCCCTCTGCCCATCTGAGCCCCCACCCCGTGCACCCCTGCCTTCAGAAGCCACTGGGTCGGGCTGGACCCCCGGCACTGTCTGGCTCCCTGGTGCCGAGGCTGGGGTGGGGGGCACCTCCCAAGCTGGGCAGGCAGGCAGGTGGTTCCCACACCCGGCTGAGCTGGCAGCGGGGGGGCAGGCGGGGCAGGAGCACCTGGCTGCCCAGCTGGGCCAGAGAATGCAGCGCCTGCCCAGACAGGACCGGGCGGGCCTGGGAAAGCCGCCACCCTGGCCGCCACCGCGCTGACTCAGCCCAGCCGCCGAGCTGCAGCCTCAGCAGGACTCTGCCCACCCCTGTCTCCCCACCGCCACCGTGCTGATCCGGGAACAGGGACAGGGCCGAGAGTCGGGCAGGACCCATGGGCCAGGCCTGGGGGCCCAGGCTCAGTGCCCCCCAAAGTCAGAGTCAGAGGAGCCAAGGACCAGAGCCACCAAGCCCTGAGCTCCCCGCCCACCCACCCGGTGCAGCTCTCGGCTGTGGCCTCCTGCCCGAGTTCAGGCCATGGCGGAGCCTGCCCGCCTGCAGACCGAGGCTGTGCTGTCTGCCCTGGCCAGGCCGGGACTCGGGGCCACCAGCTGTGGGAGCCCCATTCCCGCTCCCCAGGCCCACCGCAGCCTGCCCCATCCCCAGCATGCACAGGGCTGCTGCCCAGGCCGGGCTCCCCGTGCCACAGATGGCAAAGCCGTCAGTCTTTGTGTCTCCCGAGATCCTGGGTGCTGAGACCGCAGCCCAGCCTGCCCGAGCACAGAAGCTCCTGTGGGGCTGAGGCAGGAGGGTCTCCAGCCCACAGGCCCCTCACCCCCTCCCCCACCCCAGAGCACTTTCCCAGCCTGAGTCAGCAGGCCCAGGTAGGGCACTGCGTTGGCAGGACAAACAGTCCAGTGTTGTGCCTCGGTTGCCAGGGCGGAGCGGGAGGGCTGGCTCCGGGCCATGTTTGGGCCCCCGGCAGAACGCGTGGGTGGGGAAGGAAGGGCAAATGGGGTGTGGAGCTCGCTCCAGCCCTCGGGCAGGGCGGGCTGGGACTGGCAGAGCAGGCGGATGGGGACAGTTGGCTCCCTGCCCTTGCTTGGCTCTGGGAAACCTGAGCCAGGGCTGGCTCCCTGCTGCTGGGTGGGGGCGGGGAGCCAGAGCTGGGGCCACTGTGCTGACCACGGGACTGGCCCACGGGAGGGTCCCGGCCCCTCCCCGGCCCCTCCCTGGCACAGGTGACCGGGCGGTCACTGCCCTCCCCGGGACTCGGCTTCCCCATGTGGAGCATTAGGAGCTGGCTTGTGGCCCTGACCCCGCTGCTGTTCATCCTGAGCCATGCAGCCCTGCGTGCAGGAGGCCAGGCCTGCTCGGGGGGACAGCAGTGACCCCACCGCCCTGGTCCCTGTCTGTGGACCCCAAATCTCCAAAAGCCCGGGCCGTGGGCACTGGGTCCCTGCTCAGCCAGCTAGGGACCAGGGCACCCGGGCGCGTGTTACACACTCACACTCACTCACACGGAGCAGGCAGCACAGAGGGGCAGAGCTCAGAGCACAGAAAGAGGGCATGTGGGGGCCTCTTCCTCCCCAGTAAACACGTGAGCTCCCGCAGCCCCTCCGGACCTGCCTGGGCGCATGCGCAGCCGTGGGTGAGGGTGCAGGCGGGCAGGGTCCGGGCAGGGCGCCAGGCCAGGGGCAATGGGGGCTCAGGGGCAGTGAAGGCCACTCCCCAGCAGCGACCTGCCCTGCCTCAGAGGGGAGCTCTGGGGGTGCAGGTGGAGGGGCTCCCCATGCACAAAGCCCAGAAACCAACCCCAGAGCCACAGCCGGCAGCCCCGCCAGAATGAGTCAGGGAACCTTGGTGCCACTGGGACCGGACCGGGCACCTCTATGAGAGGGTAAACTGAGGCACTCAGAGGAATGGCCTGCCGCCTGTTGGGATCAAGTTGTCCAGTGCCAGGCCCCTGACACTGCTGTGCTCTCCCCAGCACCCCGGTCACCTCCCGGAGAACCGACACCCTCGCCCTGGGCCCCACCACCTCCACAGCCTCTGCTCCGCACACGTCCCTGACCAGGTCGCCCACCCCTGCAATGGTGTCTGCCTCCCGGAAAAGGGAAACTGAGGCAGGGCCTAGGCCCTTCCCCACGGCCCCTCCAGGGCAGGTTCCGGTGGCGAGGAGGCAGGGGGGACCCAGGGCCAAGCATGTCCCCCCATCCCCAAGGCCACAGAGGGGGCTCTTGGGGACCCAGGGGCACGAGGAGGAGGAGCCCAGGGGCACAGAGGCCGGACCCCGGGAGGGTGAGGACGCGGACAGGGGCGCCCCAGTGCCGTCTGCTGACCCATGTCCACATGCAGCCTGGCCACGCTGGGGGCAGGAGTGCGGCTGATGCTGAGCTTCCGGGGGCCCTGGAGAGTCATGGGGGAGTCGCCACGCAGGCAGTGCCTGCTCCAGCCCGGTCCCGACCAGGGGACACAGGAGTGGACAGTGGACTGGTGCCCCCGGTGTGGTGGTGGCAAGCTCGCTCCTCCAGGCCGCTGCCCGGCTCCTGTTCCTTACTTGTGTGCAGAAACCTGCAAGTGATATGTAAATATATGCAAATTGCATGCAAATGTCACTGGGTGGGGCCAAGGGTGCAGACCTAGACCCCCAAACTCCGAGTACCCCTGCCCAGGTCTCCCAGTTCCACCCCACCCTCAGCCCCAAAACTCCCACCAGGTCCTGACCCCAGCTGTGAATTCACCTATGGCTGGAGGGGGGAGCCCTGAAGGGGGCCCAGGCTCCGCCTCCCGCGCGCGGCACGCCACCAGATGTAGCCCCAGGAGGAGCCTGGGGCACCCTGGGAGGGACATGGGCTGGGCCGGGCAGGGCAGAGGTCGGGGTCCTCCGGCTCCCAAGGGTGGGCACCGGGCCAGAGCCCCACCCCGGGGGAAACTGTCAAAGTCTAGGTAGACAGGGAGGGGCGGGACGGCTCCCAGGGCCGACCTGCTTCTCGGAACTCAAAAGTGCAGGTCACGACTGCCGGAATAAAGCTGAGCTTTCTTCATGATACTGCAGGCGGGGCCTCCACACCGCGCTGCATCCCCAGCTTTTTTGTCTATTTTGAGACATGCCTCACTAAATAGCTAAGTTGCTCAGGCTGTGCTCGAATCTGCCATCCTCCTGCCTCAGCCTCCCGGAGCGCTGGGACGGCGGGGATGCACTTCTATTCCCTGCTAATAAAGTTGATTTAGAAGAGACCATAGAAGGACGGACGAAGAACAGGAGTTTCCTGGGCCAATCCACACCCGCCCATCCGGGCTCTGTGAGGACGGAGCCCTCCCGCACTTAGGGGCACCTTGCCCCCCAAAGCGGGTTAAGCCCGCACCATTTTTTTTTTTTGAGACAGGGTCTCGCTTTGTAACGCAGGCTGGCCCTGAACTCAAGGCAATCCTCCTGCCTCTGCCTCCAAAGTGCTGGGATTACAGGCGTGAGCCGCCACGCCCAGCAAGCAGGCACCTTGCACGGAGGAGCGCAGGGGCCGAAAGCCTCCCCCCCCCCCCCGCAGGCTGAACCCCCTCTCCCTGGCCCCGGCCCCGCAGCTGGGACACCTGCACCCCTGACTGCACACCTGCCCGGCGGGACAGCAGCGCCCCCTGCCGGCGGCCGGGACGGCCAGCGCCCGAGCCCTGACGCTTAGCGTCTGCTGCCACCTCGTGGTCATGTGCGGAAGCGCAGCCAGGCGTCCAACGCGGGGCAAAGCGGGGCGGGGCGCAGCCCTGGCAGGCGCGATGCCTCCAAGCCAGTGTCCACTGCTAAACCCTCACTTTGTCCCTGAGAGTCCTTTTGGATATAGTTTCGGTCCTAGGTATTGAACCAGGGCCTTTACTCTGACCTCCATCCCCAGCCCTTCTTTACTTGTTCCCTTTTCTGAGACAGGGTCTCATTAAGTCCCTAAATTGCCCAGGTTGGGCTCAGATTTTCGATCCTCCTGTCTCAGCCTCTCAGAGTGCTGGGGTTACAGGCGTGGATCACCTTGCCCTACTAATAAAGCCGAATTTTGTTTTGGAGGGGCCACTTAATTTTTTTAACTCTTATTGGTCCCTATCTGCAGCACAGTAATATCGCATTCCTCACTGGGAGCTGGCTCGCCCACGTAGCACATCTGAACCCCTTTCCCCTCCCCACCCTCGTCTCTGGATCCCTTCCCATTTGAGAAAGATCTGTCTCCCTGTTTCCTATCATCTGTCCTTTATTCTGTTCTTTGTTTGTACTTTGGGGTTCTCATATAAGAGAAACCATGCCACACTGAAGCACGTGTGTCTAGTTTATTTCACTGAACACTACGGTCTCAAGTTGTGTCCATTTTCCTACAGGGGGCTCCAGGTCACCCATCTTCGTGGCAGAGTAGTACTCCACAGTGTGCAGACACATTTCTATGCATTCATCCATTTCGTGGACATGCAGGCTGCTTCCAAGGTTTAGCCACCGTGAATCGTGCTGCTGTAATCACAGGTGTGCTTGTCTCTACATAATATGATGTCTTTAACTCTCTGTGGAAGACCTAAAGGTGAACTTGAGAAGAGACCACTGGACAGAAGGAAGAGCTGGGGTTTCCCTGGGGTGGGGACACAGGGCAGGGCCCCAGGTGTGGCACTGCGGGCAGGTGTGTGGCAGGGAGCGGAGGCCGGGGTCCTGTCCCGACACGGGACACAGAGGGGAGAGAGTCAGGCCTCCCCGTGTCCCGCAAGCCGCCACAGTCACCCTCCCTCACTTGGGGCACCTTGCCCTCCAAAGCGGGTTAACCCCACACCTTGCACGGAGGAGCGCAGGGGCCTAAAGCCTCCCTTCCCGCAGGCCGAACCCCCTCTCCCTGGCCCCGGCCCCGCAGCTGGGACACCTGCACCCCTGGTGGCACACCTGCCCGGCGGGACAGCAGCGCCCCCTGCCGGCGGCCGGGACGGCCAGCGCCCGAGCCCGGACGCTTAGCGTCTGCTGCCACCTCGTGGTCATGTGTCAAAGCGCAGCCAGGCGTCCAGTGCGGTGTTGGGGGTGGCAAAGAGGGGCGGGGCCAGGGCGCGGTCATCAACATCGCAGGGCCCTGCTCTTCTCTCCGCCCACATTTTATTTTCAAACAAGTCCCAAGCATCCTATGATTTATTTGTAAACTCTCGTGTGGCTAGGATGTCTTTGTCTTTAACGTGCACGTCCCATAATCACACCTGCAATCATTAATTCCTTCATGTAATCAAACATCTGATCAAGCTTAAATTTATACTTCCCTGCTGAATAACAGTTTGGGGTTTTGTTACTCGGGATCCAGATTAAGCCCAGCTCCATGATTAAAATCTAAGGAGAGTTGACCATAGTGCAACTGACAAGGGAGTTTTGTTTAGAGGCTTTTCCCCCCAGTACCAGGAATCGAACTCAGGACCTGGCACTTGCCAGGCAGGTGTGGCGCTCCTGAGCTACATTTTTTAGACAGGGGCTCACTGTGTAGTTCAGGCTGCCCTGAACTGACTATGTAGCCCAGGATGGCCTTGAACTTCAGGCAACCCTCCTGCCTCAGCCTCTGGATGCTGGGATCACAGGCCTGCACCACCACACCCTGCAGCTGAGGCACTTTAAGAGACTGATTAGCTTTGTGACTGATAACACTGCACCAGCATCATCGGACTGCTACGAGTTTCATAGAGTTTGGGGAGCACGGCCGTCAATAACAGCACACTAACACCGCGTCTCTCGTCACGTAACGATGCTGCCCACGAAATGCAGCACATCAAACCAATCAGATTAACATCACTCCTCTAGATGGACAAAATAAAATGTTTGAGTTATTCCAGGGATCCTTCCAGAAACTCCCAAAGTTAATCTGAGGTCAAAAAAGACTTAATTTAGCCAGGCATGGTGGTGTACACCTGTAATCCCAGCACTCGGGAGGCTGAGGCAGAAGGATCACCAAGAGTTAGAGAGGCCAGCCCAGACTACATAAGGAGAACTTGTCTCAAAGAAAGAAAAGATTTAATTTAGAATTTAATTTATGGGCACTCTCAAAAATACAAAAAAGTTTAAAACACCAACAGGCATGATGGGCCACACCTGTAATCCCAGTTACTCAGGAGGCTGAGGCAGGAGGATAGCAAATACCAGGCCAGCCTAGGAAATTTAGCAAAGACTCTGTCTCAAAAAATAAAAAGGCCTGTGGATGCAGCTCAGTGAAGTGCACACCAGGTTCGACCCCCACTACCTCAGAGTCAAAAACAATGCCAAAATCCACAATTAAATAAGATTAGAAGTCACCATAAAACAACCGAAGTGACAAAGACTTTAACAGCAAACACAAAAAGTTATATCCTGGTACTTGTAACTATGGAGTCTCTGGCAGTGCTGGGGACTGAACCAAGGGCTTCCCGCATGCTCAGCAAGTACTCGCCTACTGAGCCACAGCCCCGAGCCTCTGCTCTTCTAATACTGGAGAAAATGCACTTTTCCTACATAACCATGACCTAATGAAAGACAACACAGATGATACCATTTCCCTCCGACTCCGATTTTTATAAAATTGCTGCTTTTATAAATGTTTTTTTAAAAAGACAACACGATCATCCAAGTGCTATATAAATGGATTCATTTTTAATAGGGGGGAAGATAAATAAGTGAGGAAATAAACAGCAATGTAATGTGACTGAAAACTGGATGTTACACATGGGCTTGCTTTATTGTGATTCAATCCTGGAATCCATCTGTCAAGGTTATCATGCAGAACAATTAATAAACAGTCTCTGCTGCCCCCCCAAGACAACATGAAACAGGAGAAATTATTCTGATAAAACATAAAATCTTGGTCTGGGGATTTAGCTCAGTGGCACCACTCCTGCCTCACAAGCACAAGGTCCTGAGTTCAATCCCCGGTAACATAAATAAATAAATACACAAAATCTTAGCTAGTCTTGGTAGTGCACGCCTGTCATCCCAGAAACCTGGGAGCCTGGGGCAGGAGGATCATAAATTTGAGCACAGCCTGGGAAACATTGCAACTTAGCAGGACTTTGTCTCAAAGTAAAATCATAAACAGCATTAGGGGTGGCACTCAGTGTGAAGGCCCTGCCTGTTCAATCCTCAGCACCACACACACACACAAAAAAGGGCCAGAGATTTAACTCAGTGGTTCCCCCATCTGCTTCGAAAGCGCAAGAACCCAAGTTTGATCCCCGGTACCAAAAAAGAAGGAGATGGAGAAGGAGAAAGAAAAAAAGGAGGAAATGAAGGAAGGAGAAAGAAAGATTTCTCAACCCATAGTACACTTAGCATTTAGTGAAGACTAGAAGGATGTAACTTCATGGTTTTAAATAGCATGAGCTTGCTCATAATGCAAGACAAGTCTATCCATGGGCCCAAATACCTCTAGTTCTCTTTAATAAGAAGAAGCTGGGCTTAAACTTATGCTCAGCACCTAATGCTCAGTAATGTGCCTTCATTGGTAATGAGCTGGATAATGACCAGCTATTATCATCTAATTTAACTTGGTAAAAATTTAAGATTTCAAGTCAAAAATTTTAGATGTAACATTACACAGAACTAGCTGGCATCTCAAGTTCCTTTATTTAAGGAGGAGAAGCTTAATTTGCCTCGAATTTTTTGTTTTGTTTTGTCTTTTGTTTTTAGGGGTTTTCTGGGGAGGCAGGGGTTGAAGCTGGGTCTCCAGAGCCAGGTGGCCTCCAACTCAGCAGTCTTCCTACTTCAGAGTCTTCTTGTTGGCAAGTTTTGAAAAAGAAATCACAGGAGGTGAGGCAGGCATGGTGGCGCTCACCTGTGATCCCAGCACTCGGGAGGCTGAGGCAGGAGGATCACCATGAGTTCGAGACCAGCCTGGGCTACACAGCAAGGCCCTGCCTCAAAAAGAAATAAACACAATCAGTTGTGGTTCCTCCAGTCCCGGGCAGCAGAGCAGAAGGAACCTTTCCCTGTCCCTCACACTCCCCCGTCAACCACACAGTGCTTGAACAGGGGACTCCGGAAACCCCGGATGACAGGGAGGGTGTTGCTGGGGAGGCAGACGAGACTCCAGGGCTGGAACTCAGAGCCCCATCTCTGACCTCTGAGCCAGGGGATTCGGAGGCTGAGTCTCACCACCAGCAGCCAGCGATTCCCTCAGACACACCTACTCCAGGGAACCCCATGAAACATGAAAGGGCACTTCGAGGCACTGGGAGGGTAGCATGTGCCCAGAAGGCAGGGAAGCCCGTGGCCATGCTGCCTTGTAATCCCAGCACTCAGGAGGCTGAGGCAGGAGGATCAGAAGTTTGAGCCCAGCTGGGCGTAGCGGTGCACACTGTAATCCTAGCATTGGGTAGGTTGAGGCAGGAGGATCACAGTAAATTCAAGGCCAGCCTGGACTACATAGTGAGACCTTGTCTCAAAAAAAAGAGTTTGAACCCAGCCTGGGTAACTGAGCAACCCTGATTTGCCTCAAAATTTTCAAGGGCTGGGGATTTAGCTCAGTGGTTCCACCGCCTGCCTCACAAGCACAAGGTCCGGAGTTTGATCCCTGCTACCAAAAAAAAAAAAAAAAATCAAAGTTTTTTTTTTTTTTAATTTTTTAATGGGCTGGAGATGTACCTCAGTGTACAGGCCCTAGCTTCAATACCAGGTACTGTACTTCATTCACGAATGAATTAAAATCTCCCTGGAACCTGCGGAGACCCCTCCAGACCTGCCCACCCCTTCCACCGGCCTCTCGAGTCTGGCCCTGCCATGACAAGCCTCGAGTCTAGCCAGCCCTTGCTCCCCAAGCCCCGGGAGCGGTGCCAGCACTCCCAGCCCCAGAGAGGGCTGAGGGAGCCCTGAGCTGCAGCCGGAGTCCTCCGCGGGGACAGCTCGCTGCCCGGTGCTGTGGCCCAGGCCGTGACTCATGTCCCCATGCTTTCTGAACACAGAGCCACCTTGGCCCAGGAACAAGGCTTTTCTGTTCCTTCCCTTTTATTTTTTTTAATGGTATTGGGGATTGAACCCAAGACCTTTGCACTGAACTTCACCCCCAGCGCTTTTTATTTAATTTTGAGACGGGGGTAAGGGCCAGGCTGGGCTTGAACTCTTGACGCTCCTGCCTCCGCCTCCCGGAGTGCTAGGAGGAAAGGCATCCGCCACCGAGCCCAGCTGTGAGGCTTTTCTTATGCAGGAGGGACAAAGCCGTGGGGTGGAGGGGACAGAAACCCCAGCTGGATGCAAACCAAAGGGCCAGACGGGGACGCAGCATTTCAGGGCTCGAGAGCAGGCAGGGTCCCTCTTCCTGACGTCCGGGGGGGGGGGTACGTCCGGTGCAGCTCCACCTTCCGCCTCCACCGCGGGGTGTGCCGTGGTTATGTCTAGATGCCCCCAAAGGTTGGTGCGTTCCCAGGTGAGGCTTTCCGTGTGGGGTGCTGCCCAGAAGTGTGTATGAGAGGGGCGTGCAGGGGAGGGATCCGGAGCCACAGGGCCAACACCTCCCACAATGCACGGTTGGAGGTTAAAAGGCCAGGCGCGGTGCGCTCCTGTCACCCCAGCACTGGGGGGAGGGCGGCTGGGGCGGGAGAATGCCGGGAGTTCCAGGCCAGCCTGGACTGCACAGTGAGCTCAGGGCCAGCCTGGACTACCTAGCAAGGCCCTGTCTCAAAAAAAAAAGAGGGCCGGGGATGTAGCTCAGTGGTTTCACTGCCTGCTGCACAAGCACAAGGACCCCAGTTCGATCCCTGGTACCAAAAAAAAAAAAAAGATGAACTACAGGGCCACAAGCCCGAGTAGGATCAAACACACTGCCGTAAGGAATGAAGGCTCAGGCCCTCTGCTCCCCATACTCTGATTTATCACTTAGATTGGCCCTAAGGTCAGTCACCTAGTGACCGCCCTGACCATCTGTGCTTCCCCTGTCCCCTAATGAGTTCCTGCCCAGACATCTTCATTCTTTCATCCTTTATCCGTGCCTCCTAGTTCTATCAATAAAGTCACTGAACGAGCAGGGCACTGCAGCACACACCGGTAATCCCAGCACTCAGAAGGCTGAGGCAGGAGAATCGCCTCAAGTTCAAGGCCAGCCTGGGCTAGAAAGTGAGACCCTGTCTCAAAAAGCTAAAAAAAAAAGCCACAGAAGCTTCAGTTTGGGGCTCTTATGAGACTTTCTCACATTGAAGGGTCTCGGTTAAGGGCAGGCCCTCTGGGCCTTCTTGGAGTTTGAATTGGACATGGATTCCGAGTAATCTCTCAACCTTTGCACTGCGTCATGGTGATGACCTGTGACATTTTGGGAGGTGACTGAATCATGGGTATCTGAGTTACTTTCTTGTTACTGGGACAAAATACCCAACACCCACAAGTTAAAGGAGAGATTTTGGCTCATAGTTTGTAGAGCAGCAAGCCTCCCTTTCCCTTTGTATTCCACCCAAGCTACAAGCCTCTTGGTTGATGCCACCCACACTCAGGTGGGGCTCCCCTCTTCAGCAATCACCCACAGCTATGAGAAAGCAGTGGACTGATCCAGTTGTCACACCTGCCTACAAGCCCATGCAGCTTTGGGGGCATCTAGATACAACCCATCACAATGGGTGTGTGATACTCATTGCTGGACTAGTCTGCTGAGGGGTTTACAGCTGGGTGTGACGTTGGGAGGTGAAGCCTGGTGGGAGGAGTGGGTCCCTGTGGGCGTGGCCAGGAGAGGTCTACATCTTTCCTCCTACCTTCATCCCTCTCCTCCTCCTGCCTACCCTGCCATGGACTGTTTCTACTCCGCCGCGCCGCCCTGTCATGGACTGTCAGCCGACTGTGGACTGAAACCTCTACACATTGTGAGCTAGAGAAAACTCTTTCAAGCTGTCCGGTACTGTGTCTCAGCGAGAAGAAAGTAACTAAGACGGGGTGTGCATTTCACTGTGACAATGAAGCAGAGGGAACCGTGGGTCCCTTTAGTGACTTCTATGCCTTTGTCCCACACATGGCAGCCAGGGCCTGTAGGGTGATTTCAGAGTAAAGCAGTCATGTTCTGTCTGCATAGCTCTGGTCAACAGTGAGGCCAACTATTCTCCCTGCTCTAACTTCCTGCTGACCACACGGGCACAGGGTTGCTATGTCACTGGCTGTGACCCTGACTCCCATCCCCCTCCCTGCAGGTTTCAGCCCAGAAAGCTGGGCAGACCCTAAGGAGCCCCATGCCTGGGAGCTGCTGCGAAGAGCTTTGTTGTAGGGGACAGAGACTGGGCTCAGCTCTGAGTCCAACAAGGAAAGAGGAGATCAGAGCCTTAGCAAGATGCAGAGCCAGAGCAGAGGATGCCAAGAGCCAGGCTGGTCTGTGGGCAGCGCAGGCTCAAGTGAATGCTCACTCGCTTGGGGTTTTCTTTTCAGCCGGTCTGCATGCCCTCTGTCCCCACCTCAAGCAGCCCCCGTCTGCAGCCCACACACAGGAGCTGGGCCTCGCTGTGGGCCTGAGGTTGGGGTTGGCAGAAGGGAGGGCGGGAGAGAGGAAGGGGGCTCAGACGCCGGGAGCATGGGGGGCAGAGCAGGGCACACCCACCCCGCCAAACACACACGTTCACACGCACACCAGGGCCCTGTCTCGGGCCTGAGATGCCCACTGTCCCTCCCCACCTGGGCCGCTCTGTCACGTTGATGGGCTCATGCACCACACAGCACTGGGCCAGGGTGACCTCTGCCGTCGTCTGCTTAAAGGAATGAATCAAAGGTCGGAAATGAGGCCAGGGATTTGGTTCAGTGGCATCGCGCCTGCCTCCCAAGAGCAAGGTCCTGAGTTCGATCTCTGGTACCAAAAAAAAAAATCAGAAATATCGGACTCCGGCCCAAAGGCTGCGACAGCACCGCCACCCCCAAGGCCAGTGTGGCCCCCCACGCCCTTTCTGGTGCCTGACCTGCACCCTGCTCTCAAACACCAGCCCCCATTAAGAAAGTAACTCCCTCAAAAAGCCCAGGAAGTCCAGTGGCCTTCCTCAGGTCCCCAGAGACAACACAGCGTCCTGCAACTCGAGGCCACTCGACCTTTGCCAATTTCTCAAAGAGAAAAATTCCACATCGTCCAGGTTCCCCTTGGGAATGGCTCTGCCCGAGGCAGTAGGGACCCGCTGGGTGGCTGGGCTGTCACCCAGGGAGGGAGCACCCCGCCCCAGCCAGAACTCTGTGACACAGGACCCAGCTGTGTCCTAGCCCAGCACCCTGAGGACCCAGCTGGAGGAGGGCACAGGAGCCAGGAGCCCAGGCTGGGCGATGAGAGGGCTGGGGACAGTGACTCTCCCGGGGACTCTCTCTGGGATCCGCTAGCAGTCACTGTCCAGCACGAGGCACAGGGTGATATTTTTATGTAGTCGTTCTTTCTGTCTGGTTTCTCTTTCCCTGGTAGTTTTCTGTGTAGTTGCTTCCTTGTCCTTCTCTACCTTCTACCTCAAGACCCAGACTCAAAATTAAAAGCACAACTAAGAGGAAAACTATATATATAGATTATACAGATTATATTTAATATTTATATATATTACTAAAAGGTCACTGATAGACTCCCCCGCGATTCAATTCTCAATACTGAAAAAAAAAAGCAAAAAGAAACAAGTGAAATTAATTTAAATATATTTTAATTAACACAAAATAGGCAAAATATTATTTCAATAAGTAATGAATATAAAATATTGAGGGTTCTTTTTTTTGAGACACGATCCCACTGTGCGGTTCAGGCCAGCCTTGAACTCACTACGTAGCTGGGGCAGGCCTTGAACTCGCAGTGATCCTCCCGCCCCGGCCTCTGAGTGCTGGGATCATAGGCCTGCGTCTCCACGCCCAGATAAGACTAAAATTTCTTCTTTTTTGGGGGGGGTTATCAGAGTTCGAACTCAGGACCTTGTTCTTGAGAGGCAGGCACAGCGCCACTGAGCGAAATCCCCAGGCCAATACTAAGATATTTTTGCTCAGTCTTCAAAACCCTGTGTGAAGCCGGGTGAGGTGGCGCACGTCTGTGATCCCAGCACGCGGGAGGGTGGTAAATTCGGGTTCAGCCTGAGTGACTTCGCCAGACCCTGAGTTAAAATTTTGAAAATAAAAAGGGCTGGAGACGTAGCTCAGTGTGAAGGTCCTGCGTTCAACCCCCGGGACCGCTCCTTTAAAAAGTAGATTATAATGTAAGCAGTAAGTTAAAGTTTTGGTTAATTATTTGATGTTGATTCAGTAAAGCGCCGCCATAAATCTTGGGGACCGAGTGGGCGGATAGGAGGGCGCGACACAGCGGGGTCACGTCTCAGGCCCTGACGCCGCCAAAAAAGCCAGCCCGACCCGCGAAAGCCCCCATCCAGCAGGGAGGGCATCGGCACAGGAAGGGACACGGCGCCCAAGCGCTCAATGCGCAGGCGCACCCGGAGCCTCCCCCCCGGCTCCTCTGCCTCCGAGTCACCGACCACCCGACTGCGCAGGCGCCCGGACGCACCCAGCCTACCCTCCCCCTCCCACCTCTTGGAGTCCAGAGAATGCCCTCCCGCAGTAATGCCCCTGCGCATGCGTTGCCCTGCGTCTCCGGCCCGCGGACCAATTGGAAGCGGCGGAGCCCCGCGCTAGAGAGCAGGGCGTCGTAGGCGGGGCCGCGACGTGAGGGCAGCGCGCTGGCGTCACAGGGCCGGCTATATAAGGGAGCACAGGCGCCGCCCCACCGCCCCAGTCACTGAGCTGCCGCTGAGGACTTAGCTGCTTCCCCCTTGAGCCCCCTGCTTCCCGGCGATCCGTCCCCCCCGCCCGCCTTCTCCCGCAGCCGCCTTCCGCAGGCCATTTCCACCGAGGAAAAGGAATCGTATCGTATGTCCGCTATCCAGAACCTCCACTCTTTCGGTAAGCGGGGAGCCCGGGGCGGCGGGCCCGGGGTGAGCGTGGGCGGAAGGAGGCTTCGAGCGGCGGGGCGAGGCCTGGGCCCCGGGCGGGGTCGGAAGCGGCGGGGGGCGGGGGGGGGAGCGAGGCCAGCTCTCGGGCGGCCCGGCCCGCGGCTCCGGTGGCGCATTTACTAATGGCTCCTCTCCTCTCTCGGGCCGTGCCTGCTCCCCCCGCCGCCCCGCGTCACTTCCGGCACGTCACCGCCGTTGTCACGGAGCCGGGGGCCGAGGCGGCGCCAGTCCTTAGTGACACACGCGGGGGCCAATGGGCGCGGGGCCCCAGCCCCGCCTCTGCGCGCGGCTTCCGGCCGGTTGCATCAGCCAGGCGGGGCGCAGCTTGCTGCCTGGGCTCCCTGGCACGTGATCGGCCCGCGCGGCCGAAGAGGCGGGTCCAGGGCCACAGCCCAGCCTTCCTCGCCCCGGGCTCCCGCCGTCCCTGAGTGACCTGCCCCGGGCGACCGCTAAGGGCGCGTCCGATTGGCCCCAGCCCCTGGCCGCTCCCGGCCCCAGCTGAGCCAAAAGCCCTTCGCGAACAAGCTGCGCTTTTCTTCCCAGACCCCTTTGCTGATGCAAGTAAGGGTGATGACCTGCTTCCTGCCGGCACTGAGGATTATATCCATATAAGAATCCAACAGAGAAACGGCAGGAAGACCCTTACCACTGTCCAAGGGATCGCTGATGACTACGATAAAAAGAAACTGGTGAAGGCGTTTAAGAAGGTAGGTCCGAGGCGGTACGGGGGAAAACCAGGTTGCCCTGGCCACAGGGGCCGAGAACCGGAAGTCTGACGTGTTCTCCCTCTGTGCTTGCAGAAATTTGCCTGCAATGGTACTGTAATCGAGCATCCAGAATATGGAGAAGTAATCCAGCTCCAGGGTGACCAACGCAAGAACATATGCCAGTTTCTGGTAGAGGTGAGTGGGGCCTGCAGTCTCATTTCTGCCTCCTCTTTCTCCAGCTGAGATCAGGTCCTTAGGGCATGGGCCAGCCCAGTGTGTGCTAGGAGGAGCTTGGTGGTTCCAAGCAATTTGTATTATTCTTAGAGGTTTGCTGCCTGTGGACATGCTAAGACCAGTCAGCTGCTGGGTTCTTGGAGAGCAGGAGGGAAATCAGGGCATTTCTAAGTACTAAATCCTGTCGTGGCATTTGTCCTTAATGTCGAGACAGCTTTCAGGTGTCCCGTCACCAGCCTCTTGGAGCAGACCTCTAGCCTCTGGGTGTTTGGCAGAGTGGTTCTTGCTGGGTCCCCTGGGGAGCCAGTGCAGTTGGGCTGTGTGCCCCTGCTCTGCTCAGAGCCTCCTGCCTGTGTCTGGAGAAGTGGGAAAACATTGGCTCATCCTCTTTCACCCTTTTAAAGTTTTCCCCCTTTCTCATTGCAGATTGGACTGGCTAAAGACGATCAGCTGAAGGTTCATGGGTTTTAAGTAATTGTGGCTCATTGAAGCTTAAGTGAGGATTTCCTTGCAATGAGTAGAATATCCCTTCTGTCCCTTGTCACGAGTTTAAAAACCTCACGGCTTGTGTAATGTAACCATTTGGGGTCCACTTTCCCTTGGACTAGTGTAACTCCTACATGCAATAAACTGAAAAGAGCCATGCTGTCTAGTCTGGAAGTCCCTCATTTGAACAGAGCTCACGAAGTAGGGGCCGGCAGTGTGCAGCCTGAACCAGCAGCACCCTGATGTTCCAGCAGGACCCCTAGAGCGCGGGGTGAGACGGTGGCGTGGCGCGCCACTAGAGGGAGCCCTTGGTCTCACCCCACCAGGTGACAACTGGGGACCCTCCCCAGCAAGGCAGTGACACCCAGCTGGCTGCCGGGGGCTTGGGGGCCAGAAACTTAGTTAAGGACACCAAACCCCAGCATGAAGGGCCAGCCCAGTGCAGTTAAACTTCTGACGAGGGAACAAACCCGCCTGGCTGGCAGTGTAGCCGGCAACCGCTTGCTCCCCACTTACAGCAGCCCCCAGCGCCATGTGAAGTGACAACTGGTTTTGGTTTTTCTCCCAGTTTTTGTTGTGTAATGTATTTAAGCCCTAATTTAAATAAAACTTGTTTTCAGAAACCCCTGGCGTGCAGCTTGTGCTTTCTGGTGGTCCACCTGGTGGCTATGAATGAAGCCACAGCAGGCAGTGGGCCTGTGTCCGCACCTGGGCTTCTCGGCCTCTTGTCTGAGCCCTGCTGCTCTGCGAGCTGTTAGCGGTGCACCCTGCGCTCTGGAGGGACCTGGGAGGTGGCAGGGCCGGCTGGTTGGCAACCTGAGCCCCTCAAGAGCAGGGTTGTGGCTTAAAGGCTTCCCCTGAGCTGGGCGAAGTCAGGTTCCTGAGCTACAAAGAAGGGACAGGCTCAAAGGGCTACTCTAGAATATATAAGGAATTGAAAAACATCAGACCCCCCCAAATTCAAAGACCCA
Source organism: Heterocephalus glaber (assembly GCF_053883595.1). Lineage (NCBI taxonomy): Eukaryota > Metazoa > Chordata > Mammalia > Rodentia > Bathyergidae > Heterocephalus > Heterocephalus glaber. The sequence goes on from NW_028258463.1 coordinate 10,847,084, forward strand.
ATTCAAAAATGGGCATCTGAAATGAACAGACATTTCTCAGACAAGTAAAAACAGCAAGTATATGAAAAAATATCCAACATCACTGGTCATTCGAGAGATGCAGATGAAAACAACACAGATTCCACCTCACCCCACAAAGTGGCTGCTATCAAGAAATTAACCAATAACAAATGCCGGTGGGGTTGTGGGGAGAAGGGAATCCTGCTCCACTGCTGGTGGGAGTGCAGACTGGTGCAACCACTGTGGAAATCAGCATGGAGATACCTCAAAGAACTAGGACAAGAGGTCCCATTTGACCCAGCTATTCCCCTGCTGGGTGTCTTCCCAAAACAAAAGAGTCATGTCACAGTGGTAAATGTGCGCCCATGTTTATAGTGGCACAGTTTGTAATAGCTAAGGTTTGGAAACAGCCCAAGTGCCCATCAACCAGAAACTGGATAGAGAACATGTGGTTTTTTAATAAAATGAAGTACTCCTCAGCCATAAAGAACGAGAAACTAGGGTCATTTATAGCTCAATGGATGCATATTGAGGCTGTACTCTTTAAGTGAAATAAATAGGACACACGTGTAACTACCCAATAGTTTTTCTAGTGTGAGAAACTGAAAGTGTAAATAAGGATGAAAATGATTAAAACAAATAATTGATAATTTGAAATAGGAAAAGGTCCAAAGGGGTAGGGGTGGTGGGAGGGGAAGGGGAAAGGGAAGAAAGGAAAGGAAAAATTACAAGAAAAAAAAAATGGAAACAAAATCTATGTAAATAGGGAAGGGTGGAGGGGGTGAAGGGTGCACAGGAAATGGGGAAAAAAATAACCAAGATACATCATGTACAGGTACAAGCACCCAATGATAAATGTAAATTATACCTAAAATGTACCAATTAATATATAAATAAATAAGGGACAGGGCTTCGCCAGGGCCAGACTTGAGTAGACCAGTGGTACACTTAGGGGGTGAAGATCTCTCAGGAGGAGGAGGTCGTTATTTTAGCTTTTTTCAGTACTGGGATCGCACTCAAGACCTTTTGCTTTCCAGGCAGTTAAATCCTGGCCCTCTTATAGGAAAACATCGACACATTTTCGATACACATCGTCACATGGTGAGGCCGTTTTGATGAAGGGCCTGTCATGACATGTGCATGGGCAGGACATGGTGACAGGCCTGTCATCCCAGCACCCTGAGCCCCTGAGGCAAGAGGACTGGAAGTTCAGGCCCAGCCAGGGCAGCTCCAAAAACAGCCGGGGATGCAGCTCAGCGTGATGGCCAGAGTTCAGTCTAGTACTGCAAAGAAAGATGTCTTCTAAGTTCTGTCCCTGCACGTGGATCTGCACAAGCTGCCAGGAGCTGCCAGAGCAGGATCGGACGGGGGACAGGAGCGTCATCCCTTCTGCCAGAGGTCAGCGGGAGCCAGCAGCAAGTCCTGGGCTGGGCCTCAAGCGCACAACACGGGAGGTCCAAACCCCTCGGCCTGCAGCTGGCTGTGCTCTCCAAGCCAACGTTCTGGGGTCACCAGTCTCCAATTCATGGTTAAGACATGGGCATCCCCGAGTTAGGAAGTGGTGTGGCTTCTCGAACCCAGAGCCCCTGCTCTTCCCAAAACTTGAACACTGCTGGGGGCCAGGAAGGCTCCACCTGAGGTGGAGGGAAGGAGCCGAGCCCAGGACTGAGCCCTGGGATATGAGGAGCCGGAGGAGCAGGTCCCACCTGCAGGTCCAGGACGGCTGCCCAGGCTGGGCCTGCTGAGGTCGGGGTGGGTATGACTCAGTCCTGAGCAGTGGCCAGGGCTTGGCACCTTGGAGCCTTTGTGACCAGAAGTAGAGGAGGCCTGGAGAATCCTAAGACTCAGGCGTAAGTACCACACGTCCGGCTGGGAATTTAGCTCGGTGGTTCCGCCGCCTGCCTCGCAAGCACAAGGACCAGAGTTCGATCCCTGGTACCCAAAAAAAAGAGTACCACACGTCTAATCCCAGCACCTGGGAGGCTGAGGCAGGAGGATCCCCGCAAATTCAAGGCCAGCCTGAACTGCATAGCGAGACCCTGTCTCAAAAAAAGAGAGAGACTGGGCCGGGGATTTCGCTCAGTGGTTTCGCCGCCTGCTGCGCAAGAGCAAGGACCTGAGTTCGATCTCCAGTACCAAAAAAAAAAGAGAGAGAGAGAGAGGTGTTAATGTGCAAGGCCCACGGTGTGGAGAGTGGCGGAGATTACCACCCCGGCTCTCCCCTACCCCTGCAGCTCCCGGCCAGCCAGGCCCGGCCCGGCCCGCCCTGTGCCCAGGTATTGCAGGGACAGCATTTCCTCAGATGGTGTTAGGAGCACAAAAACTAGCCAGCTAAGACCACAGGAGTCTGCAAACACAGCGGAAGCCTATTCACCGCTGTCCGTTCCTGTGGCGATCCCTCCGCCCTGTGGCGATCCCTCCGCCCTGTGGCGATCCCTCCGCATTGACTCACAGAGCGCAGTACGCTGGCTGTTTATAGCTCAGTGCTGCCCCCTATGGAGTGCGTGTAGAACAGCTCGCGTCCGCAAGGCTTTGCCGTCCCCAGCGCCTTTGCGTCTTATTTTCCTGGACTCGAGTGACCCTGCCTCAGCCTCCTGAGTAGCTGGGGCTGCGGGCAGGGGCCCCCAAGCTCATCTGGGTGATTTTTAACTTCTCAGGGGAAACACATTACTTCAAAACGAGCACATAATGTGCAGCCGTAGCAGTTTCTTTTGCAAGCTCTTCAGTCCTGGTTCAAATATTATAAAATGTGTTTTCTTGAGGGCCTTGATAGTCCCGCTGAGGCCCCTGAGCTCTACTGGGTATTAGCTGAAGATCACCCAGGGCCTCCTGGCTTTCCGAAGACTTCTGAAAATATCTACACCCAGAAAAAAAAAATTCATCTCCAAACACTGACCCAAACACCCACAAAACCAGAACGAATACATGCTCAGCACTGCAAAATGTAACATTGGAACTGGGCCTGGTGGTGCGTCCAGCACTCTGGGAGCTAAGGCTGAAGGATTGCAAGTTTGAGCGCAGCCGGGCTACTCAAGGATTTAGCAAGACCCTGTCTCAAAATTCTAAAATAGGACTGGAGGTGTAACTCAGTGTAAAGGACCTGGACTCAATCCCTAGTACAAAAAAAAAGCATTGTCAATAACTGCAGGATAATTCCTGTGTAGGAACATGGAAACGGAATAAAAATTCTAGAGAAAATGTTCTTAACAAAATTTAAGTTTGCAAAACTTTTCAAAAACTCTGCTACAAAGCCGGGTGTGGTGATACATTCCTGTAATCCCAGCACTCCAGAGGCAGAGGCAGGAGGATTGCCTCGAGTTCCAGGCCAGCCTGGGCTACATAGGGAGACCCAGTCTCAAACCCATCCTCCATGCCAAGAGTGGAAGAAGACTCATCAGAGCTCAACGTGAGGAAAAGCAGTCAGGATTATTATACCGGGGAAGTGACCTGGGTGTCAGGCGCCGTACGGTGTACAATTCTGGGGGAGGCCCCAGCGCCTGCCCTGGGGCCGGGTGTGCAGCTCCGTGGCAGGTGCTCAAGGCCCTGCATTGGATCCCAGCCGAAAATACAGAGCCCAAGCCAGGAGCCGTTCTAAACCAAGGCTCGGGCGGCAGGCAGAACTGTCGGTGCCGCCCACGCAGATTAACGAGTTTTCAATCACGCTCACTTCCCGAAGCCGGACGGCCACTCAGTTTAAATCCTCTTCAATCCTTCTCCTTCATGGTCGATTTACAGCCAGGATGAGCGGTGGGTTAAACAGGAAGTGGTGAAAAGTAAGTCACAGGGGAGCGAAGGCAGCCCGTGTGCGTCAGGCATCGATTCTTGCTCCGGAGCCCGGAGCAGCGCAGGGAGGGTGGGTGCGGAGCCTGGAATCCCGGGGACCCGGGCCACCTCCACCATCAGCCCTGCTGAATGAACTCCAGGCCCTGCGTAACCACAGGGGTAGGATCGCCCTGCACCGGGTGGGAGCCAGGGCCCAGCTGTCCTGACAGCCAGGCCGGGGAGTCCAGGGGTTCGGGCCGGCCTGGGCTACAGAGAGCGACCCTGTCTCAAAACAGTTGAGTAAGCAAGTACACACAATGTTCATGTAATGGATATCAGGAGGTCCCAACGAACTTTTGTTTAAAGCAAGAATTTTTGTTTTGTTTTTATTTTTGAGACAGGGTCTCACTGCGTAACCGAGGCTGGCCTCAAACCTGGGGCCCAGTCCTCCTGCCTCAGCCTCCCCATGTGCCACCGGAGATGCTTGTCTGAGATGATCGGGCGAGAGCCTGCTGGGGACACACCGAGACCCCCGGGTCCTCTCTGGGGACCTTTCAGGCCCCGCCTGGTGACAGCGGTGTGTATGCCCCAAGACTGCTGTCCGGGAATCACAGTCAGTGGGGGCGGGCGGCAGGAACTCGGCTTAGGAGCGAGCTTGCCTGGACCCCTTCTCAGGGTTCCAGCCCAGCCTGGGCAACTGTCTGGAAATGAAAAGTTAAAAGTGCAAAGGCCCTGGAACTGCGGAAAAGAGGAAAAAAAAAAAAAAAAAAAGGCTGAGGCAGGAAGATCCCCTTGAGTTCAAGGCCAGTCTGGGTTACATACCAAGCCCCTGTCTCAAAAAACAAAACAAAACAAAACTTCCCTGCCGCTGCCTCTGGGATCAAACCACCTGGCTTGGACCGCGCCTGCGTCAATAGGCTCTGGTTTTGGGCAGATCACTGAGTGGAGTTGGGATTTATGTTGTGTTGTTTTACAGTACTGGGATTGAACTCTGGGGTGCACAACCACTGAACTACATCCCCTGCCCCTTTTATTTACTGATTTATCTATTTTGAGATTTTTTTAAAATTTATTTATTTTTGTTTGGAGACAGGGTCTACGTAGTCCAGGCTGGCCTTGAAGTCACAGCGATCCTCCTGCCTCAGCCTCCTGAAGGCTGGGATTACAGGCGAGCACCACCATGCTGTCAGGGGCGGTCTTGGGGCATTAGTATCACTGTCACCAGGCAGCATCTGAGGAGTCCCCTCACAAAGGACAGGGGCACCTCAGCCTGGTCCTGTCCCTGAGCGGGCCAGTCAGGAGCGGCACAGGCAGGGTTATGGGATCAAAAGTACCTTCGTGAAGGGAGGGTGTGCAGAGGGAGTCTGCTGTGGGCTGAGGGCCACCGCTGTGGTCCTGGGGTTTCCTCAGGGCCTATGATCACTGGGCATCGTGCTGCACACGTCATCCCAGCACTTGGGAGGCTGAGGCAGGAGGACCACAGGTTTGAGCCCTGCCCAGGCTACATCGTGATTTAGTAAGAATCTATCTCAAAATTAAAAATTAAAAAAAGGGCTGGGGATGGAGCTGAATGCACAGGACCTGGGTTTAATCCCCGGCACCACAAGGGGGGAAAAAAAGGCAGAGGACCCAAAATGTCTATTCGCGGAGTTACTGTTCACCTGTGTGCCAGCTTACCCTTTAGTGGGCAGAAGCAAGGACCGAAACTCATCAACCAGGTTAAAATACAAACCACCTGCTCAGGTCAGAAGTTCAGAGATGGGAACCCAGTTAAATGCTGTTTCCTGAGGCTGGGCCCCTGTGGGACTTGTGGATTCAAGTATCAGAGGAAAACACAGACCTGAGGATGGACTCGAAGTACCTTTAAACTTAGGAATTCAGAAGACAGGGGCTTGGAAGGGGGAAAATTTAAAAAAAGAAAGAAAACAGCTGGGGGGGATGAAAAGGAATTGGAGTAACCTTGATTACATCTGGAAGCTACAGTTTTCTCAAAATTACAGTTTGTTCTTTGAGACAGGGCCTCAGTATGTGGTCCAGGAGGGCCTTGAACTCACTACGGAGCCCAAGGGAGATCAAAAAAGCAAAAGAAAAATTTCTTAATTAACTAGTTCATTAAAATAAAATAAATAGGACCGGGGATTTAGCTCAGTGGTTCCACCGCCTGCCTCGTAAGCCCAAGGTCCCAAGTTCGATCCTCAGTACCAAAAAATAAATAAAATAAAATAAATAAATCTTGGAAGCATCCTATGTGTCCACCAACAGATGACTGGAAAGGAAATGCAGTGTTCACACACAGCGCTGGACAAGCATAATGTGAGGTGCATTCTCTGCTGTAAAGAAGGGTGAACTTGAATCATTTGTAGGAAAATGGATGCACCTAGAGTCTGTAATTTTCAGTGAAATAAATCAGACACACAAGCTTCAAGAGCACCTGATTTCACTCATATGAGCAGCCCAAACTATAAATAACTTCAAGAGCAAAACAAGGTGGAAACAGGAAAGGGAGACCTTCGGAGAGAAGGGCGGGGCCTGGGGTGGAGTGGGAGGGAGGACGGGAAGCAAAAAGGCCCAGGATTCATGGTGTCCCCCAGCTCCCCTCCAGGAGGGTGTTCATTAGGCACTGCATGTACTAATAAAAAAATTTTAAGTAAAAATTTTAAAAACCCAGGAGTACTCATGTCCGTGATCTCAGCACTCAGGAGGCTGAGGCAGGAGGATCACAAGTTGGAGTCCAGCTTCGGAATTTAGTGACTTGGCAATCAGAAAATAAAAAAGGGTGGAGGATGTAGCTCAGTGTGAAGACCCCAGGTCAATCCCCAGTAAAGCCAAAAAAATAAGTAAATAAGTACAGTTTTTTGTTTTGGGTTGTTTTGTGGGGTTTTTTTTTTTTTGGTACCAGGGATCAAACTCAGGACCTTGTGCTTGCAAGGCAGGTGCTATGCCACTGAGCTAAATCCCCAGGCCTTTTTTTGGTGTTTTTGAGACAGGTTCTCACTCTGTAGCCCAGGCTGGCTTCAAACTCACAGCCATCCTCCTGCCTCAGCCTCCCGAGTGCTGGGATTACAGGTGTGCACCACCACAACCTGCTACAAAAAAGTAAATAAAACCATTTGTTTTAAACTGCCAAATGAGGTCCTCTCTAGTATTTCATTATTAAAATTTTTAACTCAAAAAAGTTAAAGGGGGGCCAGGGATTTAGATCAGTGGCACTGAGCCTGCCTCGCAAGAGCAAGGTCCTGAGTTCAATCCCTGGTACCGCAAAAAAAAAAAAAAAAGGATTTTTGGCCAAGGATTTAGCTCAGTGGTTCTGCCGCCTGCCTTGCAAGCTCAAGGACCCAAGTTCGATCCCCAGTACCAAAAAAAAAAAAAGTTAAAGGGATTTCAATTTTAATGCAACACTCATATACCCACCACCTAGACGCTGTCATTTATATTTTATTTTTTTTTTTTTGGTACCAGGGATCAAACTTGGGACCTTGCACTTGTGAATCAGCCAGAGGAACCATTGAGCTAAATCCCCAGCCCTATTTTATTATTCTTGATGACATATCTATGCATCTGTCCTTGTTGCTTTTGTTGTTTTCTGCAACAGGGTCTCTCCATGTAGCCCAGGCTGGCCTTGATCTTCAGATCCTCCTGTCTCAGCCTCCCAGATGCGGGGACGAAGGTACGCACTACCACACCTGCCGAGCCAATTCATACAAGGGACCTGACCAAAGTCAGTTTGACCTCTGAGGAAACTGAGGACGCTGTCCCTGCACCGTGCCTGTGTCACAGATTGGGAAACTGAGGCCCAGGAAGCCCAGCTCCAGCCGCTGTGGGCTCTGAGCCCAGACTTCTGAGGCCTCTGCCCAGCCCATCACCTGCCCAAGGTTGGTCGTGTCCTGCATGGAGGCCTTGTGACACCAGCACCTCCAGGTGTCTCTGTTTGTCCCTGTCACGCGTCACCTTCAGGCCCCGTTGCCTGGGGCAGGTGATAGGGCCACAACCTGTGCTCTGCCATCAAGAAGCAATTAGACAGCGTGGGTGCCAGGACCCTGACACAGCCGGGAGCTGTCAGCAGCGAGGTGCTCCCACAGCCACTGCGGTGCAGGGACCAGGGGTTTCCAAGCTCTAGATGCTGAAGCCCATGGACACTGTCAGGGCAGCAGACCTGTTCACCTTCTGTCCCCCCGGGGCCCAGAGAGGCTCAGGAACTGCGACAAACTTGGGGTACCTGAAAAGTCAAAATGCCAAATGTCCCCTAACTCTACCGTAGAGACTGCACTTCCCACAGGGCCAGCAGTTACAGAAACCTTTAGGGGTCTGCACCCCAGAACTGGGGACTGAGCCCAGGGCCGTCACACTGAGCTGCACCCCCAGCCCTTTTATATTTCTTATTTTGAGACAAGGTTTTGCTAAGTTGCTAAATTGCCCAGGCAGGAGTCAAACCTGGGACCCTCCTGCCTCAGCCTCCCAGAGTTCTGGGGTAACAAGAGGGTGCCACCTCACCCAGCTAAACTCTCCACAGTCCTGATCACCTCCGCAGAATCTCTTCGCCTGGAATGTCCCATACTCCCAGGTGCCAGGGATTGGGGTGTGAGCATCTGTGGTGAGACCCCCCACTCCCCACCACACCCCTACTGGGAGGACAGAGCCCAGAGGTTCAGGCTCAAGTCTGCTGTTTGGTGTGTGACTCAGTTTCTCCACTGCTTCTGGGGTCTCAGGAGCATGAAGGTCCAAGGATGTAGTTTCTGATTGCCCGGGAGGCCGCAGGGGGCCGGGATTCAAGCCCAGGCCCTGCTGGCTCTGAGCCCTCTGCCCAGCAGCAGCTATGTCCAGGTCCCGGCCTCCATGGGCTCCATCCTGGCCACAGTGACCGCCCCGGGACCCGCTTGTTCTGGAAGCCATGACTCAGCACCAGCCATGACCGTGGCCCAGCCTGGGCTCTGGGAAACCTGGGCTCCCCAAGCCTGTCCTCCCCATTACTGTGGCAACAGCAGCAGCAGCTGCCCCTCCCGAGACCCCCACTGGCGTCCTCAGACGCTGCTGTCCCACTGGACAGCTGCTGCCGGTCACCATGGAAACGCAGCCTGCAGCCTGCATGCCTGTTAGTCCTCAGCAAAGCTGGCATGAGCGTGGGCACCACTCGGAGCCCCGGGCACCAAAATGCCCCGCACCAGGACGATGTGGAGCAGGACAGCTGTCCGGTCCTGACCAGAAACTTGGAACACCCTGGAGCTGCCCTCGTCCGTCCGTACAGGACCATCAAGGGGAATTCATCAGAGGCCATCAGTGCACCCGCTCATTTTCTGGGTCCCTTTTCCTTATTTAATTTTATTTATTTTATTTATTTTGGGGTTCTCTGAGATGAGGTGGCTGTCACATGTAGCCCAGGCTGGCCTCGAACTCACACCGGGCCCGACTGCTGCCTCTTCGGGCGGATGCTGTCATTAGCTTGCTAGCATTGTTAAGATGTGTGTTTCCAGTGCAAAGCTGGGGGTGCTTTATGCAGTCTCCTGTCTCCCCTCGAAAGCACAGCCCTGAAGCCGGGGTGCTCCAGGGCTGGGGGGCGTCTGTGAGCCGAGGGCTTGGGGAGCAGAGAAGCAGGGGCAAAACCCACCCTGCAGCAGAGGGCAGAATGAAGGGGAAGCCAGGTGTCCTCGAGAGGCGAGGGCAGGGGTCCCAGGCAACCAGGTGGGCATCGGGGAAGGAGCCGGCTGGCAGCCCATGGCCCATTGCTCCCGATAACCGTGCACATCCTGTTTGCAGAGTCAGAGATCGATACAGCACCCCACGGCCCGCTGCCAGCAGGAGGAGGCTCAGGAGGGACCTGGGCGCTTTATAAGGCGCCCAGGCTGCAGACAGAGCAGAGCTGGCTCCCCGACACCACAAGCCACCCCCCCGGCTCTTCAGGTGAGATGCTAGGAGGGCACCAGGCACTCCCAGAGACAGACAGGCACCCTCCTGGCCCGGGCATGACACAGACCCAGCTCTAGGCTCACCCTGGACTCCATCTCCAGCCCTGTCCTAGACCAGCTTGGGCCGAAGGACGTTCCTCAACAACTGCGCTGTCCCAGGTCTAAAACTGTCCTGCATGGTGGCCACGAGCCACATGGGCACCTGAGACAGAGCCAGGTCCAGGAGCTAGGTTATTGTCATTCACCAAGGCAGGGTCTCCCTGAGTCACTAAGTTGCCCAGGTTGAGCTGCAACTTGAGATCCTCCTGCCTCAGCCTCCCAGAGTGCTGGGATTATAGGTGTGAACCACTGGCCCTGGCCAACTACTCTAGGGCTTGAAGCAGTGCCTCTACTGGGTGTAGTGGGGGGCAAGCCTTTGGGCCTGAATGGGGACGGTCACCGTGGAGCCCCTCTCCCCACAGACGCGATGCCCCGACTGTACGCGTGCTCGCTGGCCCTGATGCTGGCCCTGATGCTGGCCCTGGCCGCCTTCTCCGAGGCCTCGTGGAGGCCCCGCTCCCAGGAGCAGGGCGCACCCTTGGGCCCCGCAACCGGCAGGGGCCTGGAGACACACTGGCTGGATCTGCCCGGCCCGGCGTCGGCCCAGCGAAGACAGCTGGGCCCCCCGGGCCCCCCACACCTGGTGGCAGGTAGGAGCCCCTGACCGCGCCTGGCGGGCTGGGCAGGGTCCCCACGCTGGCCCTGACCCCGTTCCTGTGCCGGTGTCCCCCGCGCCACCTCGTCTGTCCCCTCCTAGATCTGTCCAAGAAACAGGGGCCGTGGGCGGAGGAGGAGGAGGCAGCGGCCGCCTACGGGTGGATGGACTTCGGCCGCCGCAGCGCCGAGGATGCTGAGCAGCGCCCCTAGCGCCAGCTTCCTCCACCAGCCCTGTTCCGAGGAGGACACGAATCCAAATAAACTCGTTCCCTGGACACCGGACTCTGTCACTGCTGGGAGGGGAGGGCTGGTCTGGGCCGGTGGCGTTCAATGCCCCAAGGCGAGGATGGGGCGGATCCTTTCCCGCCCCCTGTGGACGGAACCTGCCCGTGGGCCCCCGAAGCCACAGCGAAGGGACAGAGCCACGTCCCAAGCCTTTTTATTTTTTACTCTGAGACAGGGTCTCGCTAAATTGCCCAGGCTGAGCTTCAATTTGTCACACTCCTGCCTCAACCTCCAGAGTGCTGGGATGGCAGGCGTGCACCACCACTCCCAGCTCAAAGTAAATTTAAAAAAATAATAATAAAGGCCAAGCCTTCCCAGCACACTCAGAATAAAAGGATTCTGACCAGAGCTGGAAGAGCTGGCCCCGCCCCGCCCGGGGGCCCCGCCCCCTTCCCCGGCCCTCCCTGCTTTGCCCTCTCAGAGGACACCGAGCTCCTGGGGCCCAGAGCCTTTGCCCCTGCACCCCGTGCCAGCTGCTCCGCCCCAGGTGCTCCCGGCGCCCAGGTCTTGGTCCAGCGCCCTCCCGTGCCCGCCACCCTTGCTCACATCCCTGTCGGTGCCGGCTCCGCCGCTTCGTCACTGGCACCCCACTCCCCTTCCTGCAGAGACCCCGGTGTTTAAAGCAGGGGCCCAGATACTCTGGTTTCTCTTCAGATCGTATAAATCTTTCGCCTTGTACTAAAGATTTCCGTGGAGAGGAACAATTGTGAGTCTTAACCCAATTTTTTGAGGCCTTGCTTTTAGCAGGGCTAATAAAGCTGTATAATGAAAGAAAAAAAACAAAAAAGCAGGGGCCCAGTAAACACAGGTCAGAGGGACGCTGTGAGGCAAGCATTCGTGGACTCGTCTCTCATGAACGCACGTGGCCTGGGATCCAGGTGTGTACCACGGCTTCAACAAAGGACACGAAGTGCGTGCGTGGTGGCGCACGCCTGTGAGCCCAGCACTCAGGAGGCTGAGGCAGGAGGATCACTGTGTTCAAGGCCAGCCTGGGCTACAGAGTGAGACAGGCCAGCGAGGACCCAAAGCCGGCGTGTGCTCTTGGGGAGACCCTCCCGACTCGGCCTCCCCTGGAACCTGCTTGGCCGGGTGACCACAGGCCTCCTCCCTCAGGCTTTGTCCACCGTGCCACGAGGTGATCCAGGCCTCACAGCGGCAGCTCAGCATCTGTCCCCGAAGAGCTGAGGCCAGGTGCTCAGGGCTGGCCGAGGCTTGTGGGAAGCAAAGCCATGGGGCCCGGGAGGAGCAGCACCCAGGCAGGGCACAGGCGCAGTGGCCTCGCAGGGGTGGACATCAGGTGGACGGGCTCCCCCCTCCCCCAGTGCGGGTCTCTGACGACCTCTGGGCGCCTTTGGCCGGGGCGGGGCACAGAGTCCAAGCAGAGGGAAGTGGGGCTGCCCGCTGTCCCCCATGTTCCTTCTCAATCCCCGACCCCCAAGCTCTGCAGAATTTCCTCCCTGTCCTCATCCCGGGATGGAACCCAGAGCCCCAGCACCCAGCTACAGCCAGGCTTTTTCCTTTTCTTTTTCATTTTTTATTTGGAATCATTTTTTTTTTTTGGTACCGGGGATCGAACTCAGGACCTCGCGCTTGTGAGGCAGGCGGTGGCACCACTGAGCTCAATCCCCAGCCAGTCTCCATAAGTCGCTAAATTGCCCAGGCTGGGCTGGAACTTGAGATCCACCTGCCTCGGCCTCCCAGGGCCCGGGATCACAGGTGCACTCAGCCACACCCTGCTGAATCTCTCTCTTAAATATTTCTCCTCTCTGCCATCTCCCTCAGCCCTCCTGCATCCCAGGCCCAGTCCCAGGCCAAGGCCGAGGCCTTGCCCCTCTTCTCAGCTTTGTGTGCTAGCACACCTAGCAAACCCCACTGGGGCACCCTCACCCGGCCTGGTCGGGGTGAGATCCACACGCACTTCCTGGAAGTTCTGAGACACAGCAGGAAGCTGAACCCTGGGACCAACTCACCTCCTTGGCCTGCACTCCTCCAACCCCCATCCATGCCCAGGGATTATCTGCCCTTTAACAAAGGATCGGTCCTGGCCTGGTGTAGTGGCACAACCCTGTGATACCAGCTCTTCAGAGGCTGAGGCAGGAGGGTCCCCAGGAGTTGGAGCCAGGCTGGGCAACATAGCGAGACCCTGTCTCAAAATAAAAAGTAAAAATAGGTCTGGGGATGCAGGTCTGTGGTAAAGGATATCTGGACTCAATCCCTAGCTACTCAGGAGGCTGAGGCAGGAGGACCACAAATCCACAGCCAGGGTGGGCAACTCAGCAAAACCTAGATTCAAAATCAAGTAAGAAGGGCTGGGGTGGGGCTGGGGGTGGAGCCTGCCCAGCACATCCAGGCCCTGGGTTCCACCCTCGCATCGCAAAATAAGCAGACAAGAGACCCTGTGCCAGGGACCCAGGTCCAGGATGGATTCGGGCCTGGAGGGGCCTCCCCTGGGGCTTTGTGGGCGCTAGGCCTGAGGGGACACCGGGGGTGGCGCTGGTGACCCAGAGCCTGAGGGCGCCCTGACCCTGGCCAGTCCCGAAGTCAGCGGCCCCAGCAGCCAAGAAGGGGCTCGCACGGCCGGACGGCTCTGTCCACAGCGCACCGTCTACACTTTCCTTTCTCTCTGACCCCAAGCACTGGAACCAAGGTCTTCGCAATGAGCGGGATCCCCGCCCTTTTTTGTTATTTTCTAAGTTTTTCTTGGTCCATGTCTGAGTTCATCGGCCTCACGTTCTTGGGGACGACCCGAGCCCAACCCCCGGCTCTGGGCTCCTTCAGTCATCTCGTGGCAGTGCCTGGGCTGCTCACTTCGGATTTTGGGGACCCAAATTAGGTGCCCAATAAATATTTGTGGAGTGAGACCCGGGCGTGGTGGACACGCCTGTCGTCCCAGCCCTCGGAAGGCTGAGGCAGGAGGATCCCAAGTTTCAGCCCCGCGAGGCTGGGTGGGGTGCAGCTCCATAGGAACCCCAGGTCCCCTCCCTGCTCCACCCCTGTCCGGAGCCAGCTCCCAGAGGTCCCAGGGTCCTCTCTGGATTCGGCACCCTTCAGGGCCACGAGGCAGAGGCTCGGGTTTTCCTCTCCGTGCTTCCTCATGTGCTGGTGGTTCCCGCCTGTCTTCCCAGCCACTCAGGAGGCTGAGGCAGGAGGGTATCTCGAGCCCAGCGGTTGGAATCTCACATTTCACCTGAGGCTTTCAAAATATTCTAGGGACTTTGAGACCATTATGCTGAGATAAATCACTGGGCTGGAGCTTCAGCAGACTCAAAGCATAAATAAACAGCAACATAAAAGATAGGTACTAGGAGTGGGGAGACAGGTGACACTCGAATGCCTGACCCTCCTGCCTCAGCCTCCCTTGGAGCAAGGCTCACAGGCGCGTCTGGTTTTGCCTGGCTCTGCCTGTGCTAAGTGAGGTCTCTATCCCGCTGCAGGGCCGCCAGGCAGGCGTCCCAGACACAATAACCAACCAGCTGCCCTGAAGTGGCAGCAGGAGAGAGCCCCGCCTGGGCCAGCCCTGGGGCTGCTCTGCCCCCTTCCTCTACCTGCTTTGTAGACAGAGCAGGGTCCCCGAGCTATCCAGGGGGATCTCGAGGCTGGGATGCTCAGCAGAGACCTGAGCCAGGCCAAAGCCCCAGGAGAGGGGAAGGGAGCCGGGTGTGGTGGTGCACAGCCATGACCCCTACTACTCAGGAGGCTGAGGCAGGAGGACTGTGAGCTCCAGGCCAGCTTGGGCTACATGTGAGACCTGTCTCAAAAGAGAAAAACAATAAACAGGGCCTACTTGGAGAATGGGCCACACCCTTCCACTGGGTGAGCCCTTTTCTGGGATTCCCACCCGCTCAAGTAGAAAGGTTCCATTTCAGGCCCTAAGGAGCCTCAAGGGCCTGAACTGTTTGTCTGAATGCGTACTTAACTTTCTTCAAACAAAACCCTCCCTCTTCCTCTTAGCCAGGGTCCTGAAAACACTTTCAGAGGACCTGTGCTAGAGGTGGGGCGGGGTGTGCTGCCCAATGAGCCCAGGGTGCTCCTGGGCACCGTTTCTGGGGTCTTCCCTAGTCACTGAGGGGCTCAGACTGGGGTCAAACCCAACACCCTCCTGCCTCAGCCTCCCAGACTGTGTCTTTTATCAACTGTGCTTTCCCGGGTTCTCCATCACTGGTGTTTCCGGCCTGGAGCTGCTGAGTAGCCACTGGAGACCCGGGACCCACACCTCTGAATGGCTCCTTGACTCCAAGTGTGATTTTTATTTCCTTTGCTTTGGTCGATACAAAAACCCCACCAAGAACCAAGGCCATAAAGCAACGATGACCATGAACTCGCAGCCGGCCCTCACGGGCGGGCGGGGGACGTGGTCCACAGCGGGGAGGGGGACAGGAAGCCCACACCGCACACCGCAGGGGTCAGCAAGAGCACTTCTGGGGTTCTCGGGTGGGACGGGCCGGGAGGGGCGTCGCTCAGGGGGGCTCCCGCCCCACCACCAGGTCCTGAGCTTTGGGCTGCAGCTGTGGGGGCCCAGACCATGCACAGGACTCACAGCCCGGGGTCGCGGGGTCTGAAGCTTTAGGGCCAGGGTCACGGAGGGGGGGGCAGGCCCGGGACAGGGGACCCCGGGGCGCAGCGGAGGGGCGGCGGCTCCGCGCAGGCACTTTTCAGGCTCACCTGTGTCCCCAGGGGCCACACCTGCCCACAGCTGCCGGCCCAGGCACAGCCAGGCCGGCCACTCCCGGAGGGCCAAGGTCCCGCCCAGGCAAGGTCTGAGGAAGGCGGACCACACCCCGGCACCCCAGAAAGGAGCCGGCTTAGAGCTGGGGTTCAGCAGAGCCAGGAGGAGAGCGCGGAGCAGCAGGGCGCCTAGGCCAGCATGTGGTCCGAGGTGGGGTACGGGAGCCGCAGGCCGTCGCCGTAGGGCAGGTCCAGGGGGTACTCCCCGTCCACGTCCAGGTGCTCCGGGGGGTCGTCGCCCGCGTACATGGGGCGGTAGGTGGCGTCCAGGTCTGCGGGGAGGGGTGGAGCCTCAGCGCCCTGCCTCCCGTGCCCCGCCCCCGCGAGGAGGACCCGGTGTCCCCTCAGGCGAAACTCACCATCGGCGTAGGGCTCGTTGATGGGGATCATGCTCTGGGCCTGCGGGACAGAGGACAGAGCGGGCTTAGAAACTCAGGGAGGGCTGGGTGTGGTGGCGCATGCCTATCATCCCAGGCCTCCAGAGCTGAGGCAGGAGGATCGCCCGCCCGCAAGGCGGCCCGGGCCAGCCTGAATTGCATTACAAGACCCTGTCGCAAAGCAAAGCAAAGCAAAGCAGGCTCCGCCCTCAAACCTGTTATACATTCATTTGGACAAAAGGAAACCCCTGCTTTTATAGGTAAAACACAGATATACAGGGCCGGGGATGTAGCTCAGTGGTACCGCCTGCCTCCCAAGCACAAGGTCCTGCGTTCGATCCCCATACCAAAAACAAAACAAAACAAAACAAAAACAGATACACAGTTCAACCTACTACTTCCACCTGCTGCGAGTTGTCACACGTGATCTACTTATATAGGGAAATCTGTCACCCCCATCACGGTAGGTTGGGGCCTCCCCACAAGTGGAGCCCTTGAGCAGTGCACAACTTGAACAGCCCTGTGCGCCCGCGGCCCAGCCCGACGCTCACCGCCTCCCAGGCAGCCGGGTCGTGCTTGAAGAGGGAGTTGGTCAGCTCCACGGACACGCGCTTGCGGTAGTCAGGGTTCTTGTCCTCGGAGATGCGGAACAGGACGGCGGCCGCGTAGGTGGCTGAGGGGAGATAGCCAGGGGCGGGTCAGGCGAAGGGCGGCCGGAACGCACCTGCGCCCGCGCCCGCGCCCTGCTCCGCCTCACCGGTGCCCTCATTGCGTGAGTGCAGCAGCTCCATGAGGGGCGCAGAGGCGCCCTCGGCATCGATGGCGTCCGCCGCCTCCTTGTCCTGGGCCAGCTCACACAGCACGCCCGCCGCCACGCGCTGGATGTTCTCCACCGAGGAGTACAGCAGCTGCGGGGGCGGGCGAGCGGCGGGTGAGTGGGGGCAGGTGGCGCCTCCCACCTCCCTGCCTGCAGGGGACCCTAGAGAACCCGGGGGGCCGGGTGTGGAGGCGCCCGCCTGTCACCCCAGCGCTCGGGAGGCTGAGGCAGGAGGATGGCCAGTTTGAGCTCAGCCTGGGCTACATGGGGATTGCACGACACCCTGTCTCAAAATGAAAATAAAAATGTGGCAGGGCATGATGGTGCACGTCTATGATCCCAGCACTTGGGACGCTGAGGCAGGAAGATTTCTGTCAGTTCGAGGCCAGCCTGGACTACACAGACCCTGTCTCAAAACAAAAATAAATAATTTTTTTTTTTGGTACCGGGGATCGAACTCGGGACCTTGAGCTTGCAAGGCAGGCGCTGGAACCACTGAGCTAAATCCCCAGCCCGATAAATAAATTTTTTAAAAAATTTGGGGGGGGTACCGGGAATCGAACTCGGTCCTTGCGCTTGTGAGGCAGGCGGAGGAACCACTGAGCTAAATCCCCGACCCCAATAAATTAAATCTTTCTAAAAAATCATGTACAACCCTTCCCTGAGGAGAGAAGCTGAGGCTTTGTGGCTCCGTCGCAGCACAGGACACCCTGGGGTCTCTGTCTTCCCCCAGACCGAAAGCCCAGAGGGGAGGAGCCCGGTACGGCCACCCGTTGTCCTCCGTGCCCCTGGAAACGGCTCTCCGGAGGAACGCTCCCTCCTCAGCCTCCCAGCCCGCACTGTTTGTTTCTGCCCGCCTGGGCTCCTCATTCTCCCAGCCTCTGCTTAATATTTCCACACTCTCTAGGCTGTTACTCTGGCCGAGAACTCGCAGCGATCCTCCTGTCTCAGCCTCCCGAGTGCTGGGATCCCAGCCAGGCGCGCGTCACGAGGCCCGGCTGCAGTTTGTCTCTAACAGGACACTGAGCTGTCTGTGGCTGAATCCGTTTCCGTTTTCCCTTCCCGACGTGCTCCTGTGTTTGGAAAGCCCTGCCCTCCCTGGGGCTGCCCGCCGGACCTGCTGAGGCGCTGGCGGCCCGACTGCGAGCCCCGCCCACCGCGCGCACCTGCACGAAGAGCGGGATCGTGTTGAGGCGGAAGATCTCCATGCGGTTCATGGGGTCTCGGGCCAGGATGTGCAGGGCGCCGGTGCAGCCTTCCACGATCTCCTCCATCCGCACGCCGTCCTGCGCCAGGCGGGGGACGGGAGGTCAGGGCTGCTCGGGGCAGGTACAAAGGGCACCCCAGGCCCCCGCCTCACCGTGTAGGGCTGCTGCGTGCCCGCGGCCACGTGGCGCTGGGCGTCCTGGTGCGCCTTGACCAGCAGCTGCACCAGCCTGGGGATCACAGCCGCCTCCTGCAGCGGCGCGTGGTTGGCCGGGCACAGGGCCAGGTTCCGGATCAGCCCGATGGTGGCCTGCGAGAAGGGCGGGGCCTCAGCCTCCCGTCCCCGCCCGGCCAGCGCTCCGGCCCCGCCCATCTTTGGCCTGGATTGTGACCTGTCCCCCAAAGGGCTGCGCGGGATGGGGCCCCTCTTTGGGACCCCCCTCTGCAGCAGTTGGTCATCTCATCGGATGCTTAAGACCAGAAGCCAAAACGAGTCACCTGAGAAGCGGGGCGTGGTGGCGCACACCTGGCTTCCACCACTCAAGAGGCTGAGGCAGGAGGCTCACAAGTTGAAGGCCAGCCCTGCCCAAGTTAGCAAAGTTCTGTCTCAGAATCAAACTTAAAAAGGGCTGGGGCCGCCGCTCAGTGGTAAGGGTCCATCCCCAGGGGTTAAAGAGATCGGGAGACAGGAGGGTGTGGGCAGGAGCCTGTCACTTGTCTCCTAGCTGCCAAGACTGTCACCGGCCCGGGGAGAGCAGGGACCAAGCACCAAGGCTGGTCCCACGCTGCCACACTTTCCGTAGACAGAGTCTTTGGTCTTTAATCCATTTTGTGGCACTGGGAATGGCACCCAGGGCCTCACTCCTGCTAGATGAGCATCTGCCCCTAAGCTACATCCCTGGCCTTTTTATTCTTTTTGAGACAGGAACATCTAAGTTGCCTGGCTGAGACATGAAGTTGCATTCCTCCTGCCTCAGTCTCCAGCAGAGCTGGACTAGACAGATTACAGGTGTGCACCACTGCACCTGGCTAGACTTTGTTTTTTTAATTTAACGTTAAATCACATGGCATCTTGTTGTGTTTTTTTTTTTTGAGACAGGGTCTGGCTCTGTAGTCCAGGCTGGCCTTCAACTCAGTGAGATCCTCCTGCCTCAGCCTCCTGAGTGTTGGGATGACAGGTGTGCACCACCACACGCGGTTACAGTGTCACCTCATGGAAACCAGCTCACAGAAGCCCGGCGGGGACCCCCACTCTCAGGTCAGCAAAGCCCACGACCACCTCGCCCTGGACTCCTTTCCTGGTTCCCGAGCCTACGCCCTGCCCGGCGGGCCCCACCTTGACCAGCGGCCACTGGTTGGGCTGGTTCAGCAGCTTCACGATGGCCGGGATGCCATAGTTGAGGCGCACAGAGTTCTGCGCCATCTCGGCCTCTGGGTGGCGGCTGGTGAGGTGGCGTAAGGCGCACACGGCGGGCTCCGCGATGTCGTCCTTGTCGCCGGCGCGCAGGATGGCGTGGATGAGCGCCTCCACGCCGCTGTTCTGTGTCACCAGCGTCTTGTTCTTGCTGTTGTTGCAGGTCAGGTTGGACAGCGTGCCCGTGGCGCAGGTGAGCACGTTCACGTCGTCCACGCTCAGCTGGCTCACCAGGGTCTTCAGCACCCCCTCCAGGCTCTCCTGGGGACGCAGCGCGGGTGCAGGTGGGACCCAGGGCCTCACCGAGCGACACCCTCCCCTCGCCCTTTGTTACTTTTTATTTCGGTTTTGGGGTTTTTTTTGATACCAGGGATCAAACTCGGGTCCTTGTGCTTGTGCAGCAGGTGGCGAAACCACTGAACTAAATCCCCGGCCCACTTTTTATTTCGAAACAGGGTCTAAGTTCCAGGCTGAGCTCAAACTTGCGGTCCTCCTGCCTCAGCCTCCCACAGTGCACCGTCAGGCTCAGCTAATGCCCGGGCATTTCCAGGTACCTGGGAGAGGCCATAAGAGGCCAGGGACCAGGCGAGGGCCCGAGGACCGATGTCCACACCTCTCCCCTTCCTGGGCCCTCGCTGCGCCCCCTAGCGGCCCCCAAGCCAGATGGGCTTTCACAAGACCCCTAACTCAGGAGTCTCACATCTGGGGCGCACAAGGGCCTTGTGGTCCACAGAAGGAGCCTAGCACTGGGGACAGACGGTGCTGACTTTGAATCCCAGCTCTCCCACCTGCTGGCTGAGAAGGTGAGCACTGTTGAACTCCCGGGGCCTCAGTTTCTCCAGCTAAGCCAGGGGGGTACACTCTGCACCCCGAGCTTTCGGAAATTAAGGGGCTCGGGGCCTGGTCCTGGGCTGGATTCTTCCCCGGAAGCCGTCCTATGGCTCACGATCCGGACAAAAGTGCCCCCCCAGCCCGGCCCAGGGCACCGGGCTCCCCCTCACCTGCTTAGTGGCCACGTCTGAGAGGTTGCGCAGCGTCCACAAGCAGTTCTGCACCAGGCGTGGGCTGTTGCTGCTCAGGTGTTTGCCCAGGGCCTGCATCCCACCTGGGGGGGGGCAGGGAATCAGCCTAGCCCCGCCCACCCCGCCCGCGGGCCCCGCCCCCGCCCGCACAGGTGCAGTCCTCACCGGCCTCCACGATGGCGGGCTTGTTGCTGGGACAGACGGACAGCACCTTGAGCACGCGGCTGGTGGTCCACAGCAGCTTCTCATAGCTGTAGTTCCGCATGATCTGCACCAGCGCCTGGGGGCCCCCGTTGGCCAGGATGATCAGCTGCAGGGATTGGAGGAGACAGATGGAGATGGGGCGGTCATCAGCACCCGGCTTCGCCAAAACCGGAGAACTTTTGTGCCATCACACGAGCCACAACAAATCGTTTTTGGTTTTTTTTCTTTAGGGACAGGGTCTCGCTATGTAGCCAGCCCAGGCTGGCCTCTGAACTTCCAGGGAGCCTCCTGCCTCAGCCTCCCAAGTATTGCATGCAATATTAAACCAAATGTGGGAAACAAGGGTAACACCCGCTGCCAGCCATGGTCCCTGAGGTTAAGTCTAGGCCACAGTGACGGCGAACCTTTCAGTTTTCAAGATAACAAACAGCCCAACTGTGGCACACGTGCCGTGCCATAGGTTCACCACCGCTGGTCCAGGAGCATGGAAAGCCTTTAGCCCCACCAATGAAAACTGTCTGCATTCTGGGAAAGCTGTGTGCCCAGAGACACCCCCTACAGCTTGGCTTATAGAGGGGGGAAATGGCTGGGCAAAGCAGATGCTCTCCTGTAATCCCAGCACTCTGGAAGGAAGGCTGAGGCAGGAGGATCACAACTTTAAGACCAGCTTAGGCAATTTAGCCACTTAGTGAGACCTTGTCTCAAAATAAAGAAGGCTGGGACGCTCGCAGCTCGTGTGAAGGCCCAGCCTGGGGACGTGGCCTCCAGGGCCCACCTTGCTCTCCTGGTTGCCGTAGGCCAGGAGCTGCAGGCAGTCGGTGGTGATGGCCAGGAACTTGGGGTTGTTCTTGTTGAGCAGCGGCACCATCTTCTGCAGTCCGTCCGCCAGCCGCACGGCCATCTTGGCGCCCTCCTGGTACAGCAGCAGGTTGTGCAGCGTGGTGATGGCGTAAAACAGCACGGACTCCACGGGCGAACTGCATGCAGCAGGTGGGTGTCAGGACCGGGTGCTGTCCGTCCCCTCCCCTCCCGTACCGTCCCTTCCCCCTGATAAACTCAGCACAGGCAAGGCCTGGGCTTGCGTCCTGGCACAACGGAAAATAAAGTCAGGCAGCAGAAGTGCGGCCCAGCAGGGTCCTGGACCAAGGATGTGAACATCAGGCTCTGCCGGGCATGGTGGCGCTCGCCTGTGACCCCAGCCCTGGAGGCTGAGGCAGGAGGATCCCTGAGAGTTCAAGGCCAGCCTGGACTACACAGCAAGACCTTGTCTCAAGAAATAAAACCCACTCCAGTAAGCAGCCGACTCGTGATGACTTCTCTTGCCTGCTCACACACTGCGTCCACTCACTCGCTGTCTGCTCTCCCGTGCAACCCTTAGCCATTTCCTCTCTGTCCTCACTGATTGATCACCAATCCACCCACCGCTAAAATAACCACTATTAACACTTGATCTTTCCACTGTGCATGTCTTTTTTTATTGTTTGTGTGTCCTGTATTTCCTGACACAGCGTCTCACGAAGCCGCAGAATTACCCAACCTGGACTCAAACTTGCAATCCTCCTGCCTCAGCCTCCCAGAGTGCTGGGGTTCCAGATGTTTGCCACCACACTGGCTTATATGTATTTTAATATAATAGGAATAACCTATAAAGCGTGTATCCTACTCTTCATTTAATAGTATAGCATAAGGGCTGGGGATTTAGCTCAGTGGTTTCGCCACCTGATGCGCAAGGGCAAGGACCCTGAGTTCAATCTGCAGTACCAAAAAAAAAAAATAGTATAGCATAAACATTTGCCCATTCTCAGGAATGTTTCAGTAGTGACTTTTTTTTTTTTTTTTTTTTTTTTTTTGGTACCAGGGATTGAACTCGGGTCCTTGCGCTTGCACATCAGGTGGCAAAACCACTGAGCTAAATCCCTGGCCCTCGGTAGTAATATTTTTAATGGCTGTATAATGTCTTATATTAAATATTATACATAATTGCTGGGCATTTTGGAGGTTGGTTTTTATGAGACAGGATCTCACTATGTAGTCCAGGCTGCCCTTGAACTCGCTAAATAGCCCAAGCTGGCCTCTAACCAGTGACGGCGAGCCTTTCAGAGCTCCCAATAACAGCCACTGCAGCACAATGCCACAGGTTCACCACCATTGCTCTAGGCCATCCTCCTGCCCCAGCCTCCTCCTGAGCACTGGGATTCCAGGCCTGCACCACCATATCCAGCTTCTTGCTGGACATTTAAATAAAATAAAATCTCATGGTCCCCTGAGCCAAGCAGCACTCTTAAATACAGGGCGCAGGGCGTCCCATCCTGTCCTCTCCCAGTGGGACCCCACCTCCTGCTTCTGGCCCCAGCTGGTGCTGAGCACGAAGAGGCCTTTGGGGTCCCAGAGGGCTCAAAACCCAGCCCTCTGCCCCCAGGAGCTGCAGCCTGGCAGGGCCAAGGCCAGGAGAGCTCAGGGACCTCAAGCTGCTGCCTTGGCTGGAACTTGGCCCACGGGAGCGCCTGGGGCATAGCCCCTCCGACACTGCACCTGAGCATGCGGACCAGGGCGGGGATGCCGCCCGACTTGAAGATGGCCAGCAGCCCCTCGCGGTGGTGCGACAGGTTGTGCAGGATGCTGGTGGTGCATCGCGCCGTGTCCAGGTCGCTGGTGTTCTGCATGGTGCGCACCACGCCCGCTACCAGCTGCGGGGACCCCATCAACGCCCGGCGCGACGCCTCCTTCTTGGACAGCTGGTTCACGATCATGGCCGCCTTGGTCACCACCACCTGGGGCCGGGCGGGAAGGTCAGGGGGACTGAGGCCGAGGCCGCGCATGTGCGGGGAGCCGGGCCGCCCTCCCGCCACGCACCGGGTCCTCGTCGTTGAGCAGCTTGGTGAGCTCGGGCAGCGCGCGCGTGGCCAGCTCGGCGTCGTCCTGGTAGTTGATGAGGTGCACGATGGCCGACTTGAGCAGCTGTGACGGCTCAGCCAGGCGCTGCAGGTTGGTGGCCTGGCCCTCCACCTGCGTGGCCAGCAGCAGCGAGCTGTCCTCGCCGGTCACGCCAGGGCACATGGCCTCCCGCACACGCTTGGCCCTAGCCGTGGTGGACATCTGGTAGTCCAGGTCACCTGGGGGCAGAGGCAGGGGCTGAGCTGGGGCACAGACACCGGCGAGCCCCCCCCCCCCCCGCCTGCGGACACCGGTGCACCGAGGCCCCAGCCACACGGGGGCGCTACGCCTCAGTCTCCCCGTCTGGAACGTGGCGTCCTCCTGCTCTGCCTGCAAGGGGCTTCTTACAACAGTTAAAGGACATCATAGCTGCCACATACTCTCAAAAGAAAAGTCCCATGCAGGGGTGGTGACACAAGCCTATCATTCCAGCACGTGGGAGGCTGAGGCAGGAGGATCACCCCAAGTTCGAGGCCAGCTTGGGCTGCATAGTGAGCTCAAGGCCACATATGGGATGCAAAGGAAGACCCTGTCTCAAAGCATCTTGTGGCCTGGCACCCACCACTACAAAAATGTGTGATGATTCTGAACAAGGACAGCTGGGCCAGGGTAGCACAGTGGCAGGCAGAGCACGCACCCACCGCACACCAGGCACTGTGTTCCACCCCCAGAGGTGCAAATAAAGAAGAGAACAGCTAAGCCAGGAGCAGTCACACACCTGTGCTCCTAGCACCCCAGAGGCTGAGCCAGGACTGCAAGCCTGGGCAATTTAGCCACTTAATAAAATCTTTTCTCAAAATAACAACTGAAAGGGCCGGGGATTTAGCTCAGTGGTTTCACCGCCTGCTGCACAAGTGCAAGGACCCCAGTTCGATCCCCGGTACCAAAAAAAAAACAACTGAAAGAGTCTGGGGAGCAGGGTGTGGTGGCACATGCCTGTAATCACAGGAGGCTGAAGCAGGAGGATCCCTGGGAGTTTGAGGCCAGCCTGGGCTAAATAGTGAGTTCAGGGCCAGCCTGGACTACTTACTACAAGGAGAGACCCTGCTTCAAAACAACAAACAAAAAATTTTTTTAAATAAATAAAAAGGGGCCGGGAATTTAGCTCAGTGGTTCTGGCGCCTGCCTCGAAAGCACAAGGTCCCAAGTTCGATCCCGGGTACCAAATAAATAAATAAATAAATAAATAAATAAAAAGGCTGAGGATGGGGCAGCCCATTCAGGAGCCGTCCTGTCTCTCAGGAGCTATTCTTATTCCCCAATAAATTTTCCTACTCTTAAAAAATAAAAAAATTTTAAAAACAGAAAAGCTGGGGATGTAGCTCAGTGCAGAGGCTCTGGTTTAAGCCCAGTTCTGAAAAAAAGAAAAAGAAAAAAAACGCTGATATTTTTGAATCCTTGCTAGGTGCCTGGCAGTGAACGAGGCGATTGTTTTCTCATTAACTCTTACAGCCCGACAAGGCGAGGGTGTGCGAGGGTGTGATCCATTCCCCTGCTTTCCAGAGAAGCCTGGGCCCCAGGGCTGAAGACAGCCCCATGCTCCCTCAGATCAGACTGCCTGAAACCACAAGATACCGATCACCCCCAAAGCAAGGCCGGCAGAGCCCCAAGCACCCCAGGTCACCCAGCAGCACTGCTTGGCCTCTGCACAATGCCAGGGGCCCCAGCTGTCCAGGAGGGGCAGGCACTTTGTCCTCTGGTCAGGTGAGGATGGCACTGCCAGCTGCCCACTCCACCCCACCTCTGTCCCGGCCGCACCTGGCCCCTGGGGCGCGGCCTGCGTGTACGTGGTGGTCTTCTTGAGCGTGTACTGGCGCCCGCAGGTCTCATCCTCGTCCAGGATGCCCTTGCTGCTGATGGAGGGCGCACAGGTGTTGGCGCCCGAGTGGATGCCCGAGTCATAGGTGTAGGTCTGCTGCCACTCCGTCACCTTGATGGGCTGCTCGATCAGGTTCATCACCTCCATGGTGGCTGTGGGACAGCGGCAGGAGGTCAGCCAAGGCCCAGGCCCCAGGCTGGCAGCTCTGACCCGGCCTCGGGAGGGACAGGAAGGGCCCGGTGCCCCCACAGGGGCCAGAAGGGGCCATAGGCCATGGGCTTGGCAGGGGCAGGCCTGGACCTGGGTGGGGCAGGGAAGCGGCCCGACAGGTTTCTGCAGGCTGTGGCGTGGTCAGAGGATGGGACTCTCTTTCCAGCAGCTTGGGCAGTTGGCACGAGGCCCCCAGGCCCACTGTCCCCGTGCCCCAGCTCCTGGAGCCCCCAGCGCAGGCTCAGCCTCTGCTCCCTGCCTCTCTGCTGGGCCTCAGTGGCCTCACTGGTGGGGATCAAGCAGGTTCTGCCTTGGCAGCACAGTGGGGCGCATGGGCTCAGTGTCCCCTCCAGGCCCCCGGAGCCTGGCTGGGGCACCAGGGTGGCAGGCATCCTTCCTCACGCAGGCACTTGGGGCGTGAAGGCAGAGGGACTCGGGTGCCCCTAACAGACGTGACGCGGTCACTGGGACCAGGCCAGCATGCATGCCCCACGCAGCTCCCGGGGGCAAGCATAGCCCAGCCAGCCCCCTACCCAGTGGGGTGGGCCCCGCACCTCAAACAGGGCCAGCAAGGCTGAGGGAGAGGCAGCGGGTGTCCCGGGCCCGCCCAGGAGCAGGGGATTCCCAGCTCCGCCCTCCAGCAGGTGACAAGGCCCTGGGTGACAGCCCCGCCCCTTCCGCACACCCGGGAGGCAGAGGTGGCGCCACCCCTGCCTCCCTCCCTCGCTCAAGTGACTCAGAGTTTCAGGCTGAGGAGCAGAAGCAGCCAGTGCGCAGCTGCTGCAGGGAGGGGCCAGAGGAGCAGCAGGTACAGAGGAGCCAGAGGCAGGAAACTCCTGTCCCTCCCCGCCCTGACCCTCCAACGCCACTGCAGGGGACCTCAGTCCCTGGGCTTGGGACAAGCTGGCGGTCCCCTGCCCTGGCCACACCCCATGCTGACCAGAAATGGTCCCAGCCCACAGGGCCCAGGCAGAGGGGACGGGGCTCCCCGAAAACCAAGGACCAGCCTCCTGTTCAGGGGCCTCTGGGAGGCTGAGGCAGGCGGATCGCAAGCTCAAGTGACCAATGCCCAGACAATTTAGTGACTGAGCAGGACCCTGACTCAAAACAAAAATCTGAAAAAGAGCTGGGGCTGTGGCTTACTGTGAAGGGCCTGGGTTCAACCCCAGTACCACACAATGGGAGACGAGGCGCGCAAGTCCAAACCCACCCTGGGCAACTTAGTCAGACCCTGTCTCAGAGTAAAAACTACCCATATTTAAAAGGGCTGGGATGCAGCTGAGCTCGAAGGCTCTGGGTTAGTCTCCAGGGCCACAGCTGACAGGAGATTCGGGACCAGAGCCATCCCGTCCCGGCAGACTCCAGCCAGCAGGAGCCGGACAGCTGCCCAGGGAGGGTGGGAGGGCGACTCGGGGGTCGGAGCAGACAGCCAGCTGCCTTTATCATCAAATTAACCTCAACTGCACTGGCCGGCATTTTCTTCTTATTTTAGAGCTCATGGGGTTTGAACCAAGGCTGAGCCATGTCCCCAGCCCTTTTCATTGTGAGACAGGGTCTCTAACTTGTCCAGGCTGGGCTTGAACTCACAGTGATCCTCCTGCCTCAGCCTCCCAGGGTGCTGGGATGACAGACAGGCCTGCACCACCACGCCCAGTGAGGCAAGCATTTTGCTATTTCAAATTTCTAGATGGAGAAACCGAGGCTCCACACTGAGAAGGTTGGCCAGAGTTTGGGCCAGCAGACAGGTCCCCAGCATGGTCCCTGGTGGAGACAGCCCCACTGCACATAGGGCACCTCAGGGTGCTGTCCCATCTCCACTTCACTGCACTGGGCGTCCTTCGGTGGTCCAGTCTCCTGCCTGAGCTCTGTCTGCAGAGCGACCGCCCCAGCCGGTCTTAGGAATGAAGGCCGAGGGTGGGCATGGGAAAACAGTCCCGAGAAGGGACGCACAGAGCTCTTCCTGAGTCAGCCTCAGGCGGGATGCCCCAGCCCACCCCAAACTCCCAGAACCCGGAGCAGGTTCCCCAGCTGGCCGGGTGGAGGGCCACACCCAGGCTGCTGTCACCCGCCCCCCCAGGGCATCGAGAGTCCTGCCACAGACTACAGTCAGAGACAGGCGGGGCCTTGCTGAATGGGCACCTTGTCGGCAGCAGAGAGGAGGAGGTCAGCTCAGTGACCGGACAGGAAGGGAGAAGGCCAGGTCCACCCTGGGAAAGAGTCTGGGACGGCCCCACCCTCACCCTGGTGGGTGCACAGCCCAAGAGGCCCTGGCACCAGCACCCTGAGTCCTTTAACAGTAAGCCCACCCCCAGGCGTCCTGGGACACACCTGTCACCCCAGCACTCCAGAAGCTGAGGCAGGAGGATCGCTGTGACTGAAAGAAATGGGCACAGGTGGGCTGCGGGACACCTGGCACAGGGACAGGAAGGGCTGCCAGAGACGCCTCACAGAGCCAGGCATTCAGGAAGCAGCTGGGCAGGGCCAGGCCCGGGTTTCTGTGTGCCAGAGGCGGCCACATTGTGCCTACCCCCATGCCAGGGAGTCAGCAGGGGCAGGAGGGCCACGCTGAGGCAGGACGACACCTCCAGGGCCACAGTTTCCCTCCTCTGTGAGGTGAACCCCAAGCCACTCCCTCTGTTGCCAATCGACCCGTGTGCTCCAAAGCTGGCTTGGACAGGAAAGGCCCTGGTGACCTCCTGTTGGAGACACCACTGCAGCTGAGCGGGAGGACCCTGGGTCTCCTGTGACCTCAGGAGAGTGCAGAAGTAGCCGACTCGCGGGCCCAGGCTACTGTCCCTGGGCCAGGGACACCTGGGCCCCTCTGGGAAGAAGGGTCACCCTGAGAGGCGCTGGGGACAGAGGACTGGGGGCTTCTGGAGCTAGGCCCTCCCTTCCGGTCTGCAGCAGGGCCAGCACAGGGCGGGACACGGAGGGGACAGGCAGGGGACGGAAGTGCCCAGGCAAGCAGCCTGGCCTGGGGACCCTGGGGCCCTGGAGAGGGGCCACCTCCTGCTGGGGGCCCAGTCCAGGTGAGCCCGAGCAGACGAAGCCCTATCAGGGACAGCAGCAGGGGTGACTTGCAGGGCAACAGCGCTGGCTTCACGGGTCCCCTGCTCCCACTGCCCGGCCTCCCCCACCCCTGGGCCGCCCACCCCTCCTCAGGGATGGCAGCGCCCTCCCCTGGGCGGATGGTGGCACTGCAGCCCGGTCCCCACCCAGACCAGGCTGGTTTGGAAGGAGGCTTGGTTAAAACTTTACGGTGAGCCAGGCATGGTGGCCCACGCCTGTGATCCCAGCACTTGGGAGGCTGAGGCAGGAAAATCATCAGGAGTTCAAGGCCAGCCTGGGCTACAAAGATCTTGTCTCAAAAAAAAAAAAGAGAAAAGAAAAAGAGAAAAACTTCACCGTGTGCAGCAAGTGAGCTCACAGATGAGGCTGCAGAAAAGACAGCACTAAGAAAAGAGAACAGCGGGCTCCCTACAGAGTTGGGATTAAAGTGAATTTTTCTTCTCCCAATTTTTTTGCAACGTTTTTACAACGGTCAGATATTCACTCTTTCAATCAGGGGAGTGGGGCAGCACCAACTGAGCAGCCTGCTTGCCTCTCGGCCTGTCCCGCCTGTCCACTCTCCTTGTCCCCACAGGCTGAGCCACCCTGCCAGCCAGGGGAGCTGCTGGGAAATGGGGCAGTGGCACCCCAGAGTCGCCCTCATCCTGGGAGAGGCCTGGGGAGGTCTTAGGTCTTAGATGCTGCTCATCTCTCTGCTGGGTGTGTAGTTCAGGCACTCTGGAGGCTGAGGCAGGAGGATCTTGCGTTGGGGCTACACAGTGAGTATCTCTGTAACAGCCAGGAAGTCCCTCCTCTGGTCCTCTACTCCCTGGCCTCCAGGACCCCCGCCTTGGCCAGCAGCAGCCTACTGCCACCCACAGGACCCCAACACATGACAGCTAGTCTCCTCAGGGTCAGCCAGAGGCACAACCCAGGCCTAAAGCTGACTCCCACCCTCACCTCTGCAGACAGTGGCTTCACATCTGGGCACCACCTCCAGCCAAGCTGGCAACTGCTGTTTCCTATCCAGGACGAGCCCAGGAAGCCTTGACTGGACCGAGCACAACCTCTGCTCACCTTCCCCACCACTCCCCCGGGCCCGGGCCTCCACCAAGCCACCAGGGCAGCAGAGTGGAAGGCCAGGACCCAGGCACCAGGCCTGTCCCCGCTGTCCCCCCAGACCCCCACTGCTCCCACAAGGCTCTCAGGAAGGCAGGGCTGGGGCGGCCCAGGGGCAGAGCTCTTCCTGGTTCCATCCCCGACCAGAAAGGAAAACATCCTTCAGGAGCTTCGCCAAGGCCCCGCGACGGGACTGGCCCTGGACCCGAGGACGACGCGCAAGCTCGGGTCCCCAGGCGTCAGCAGTCAGCGCCGCCTGCGTCTGAGGGCGGCCGCGGTGACGGAGGGAGAAGCAAAATGAAAGTCCTGGCACCCACGAAGTCTCTGTCCACCCTGGGGCACCACTGCCCGGGCCCCACTCCCCAAGGGGAGGCTCAAGGAGGCGAAGGGGCCCGGAGCGACTCCATCCAACCCTGGTCCCCATCAGAACCGGCTCTGCCACGGCCGCTCAGATAAACCCCAGCTGCGAGTCCTCGGCTCCAGCCGGTCTTAGGGGCCGCTGGTGGGGGAGACCCCTCACTGCGGGGCACCGGGAGGGAAGCGGCTGCCTCCCCCCGCCCCCGCGCGACCTTCTAGGTTCCCACTCGGCATCCTAAACCGCGGGGTGCACCAGGCCGGGGTGGGGCTGGGTGCGGACGGAGGCAGCGTCACCCAAGTCGGGGCTTGATCTGAGAGCCGTGACTAATGGATCCTGCCTTCCTCTTCCCGCCCCTGTCCTGTAGCCAGTTCTCACAGGCGCTGGCTAGCAATTCCCCCTCAGCATTATCTTTTCATCACAGCCACAAACCAGATTAGCTAAACTAATCATTTAGCCGGTTACCGAACAGTACGAGGCCTCCCCGCCCCCCGCCCCAGGCTCCCAGAGGAGGGGAAACAGGTAGTTTGGACCCAAACTCCACCCCCTGTTTCCCTAGGGGTCCACGCAAGGTCCCTGCCCCCAGGGCTGAGCCAGATGCTCGCCCAAGGCGGCCCAAGGGTTTCACCCCCTGAAAGCACTTTCCCATCTACACAGAAGACACTAGCAGGAGGGTCTCTCCAGGGGAGAGCGGGAGCCGGGGTACAGCTCGGTAGGCTGCTTGCCTAGCAGGCATGAGGGCCTGGGTTCAGTCAAAAAAATAAAATAAAGCCCAGGGAGGGCAAGCAGGGCCAAGCCCCCATCTTCGTGTGGCCCAGGGCAAGGCAGAGCCACCCTCACCTTCCGGCGGCTCCCCAAGGGGGCGGGGCCCCAAGTCCTGCCCCAAGACCACACCTCCGATGTTTGGAAACCAGTGTAGCCAGCTGGCTGGAAATCCAGACTCCCAGGACGCTGGGGACCAGGCAGAGGGCGCTACCTAGCTCTGCCCGAGGGCGCCAGGCAGGGACACGCCGTCCTCCCGTCCCACTTTCCCCCGGGAGCGCGCTCGGGAAAGGCGGTGGGTGGGGACGGGGCTGTAACAGAAACCAAATAGAAAGCGAGCCCCGTGCGCCGGGATCTTCAGCCTCAACTGGGGCGGGGGGGGGGGGGTCGTGTGGGGGAGGGGCAGACCCCCCCAAACAGGAGGACCGGCACCCTCTGCCCCGCCCCGCCCCGCCCCCACTGCTACTCAGCCCAGGGCCCGGCCGGGTCGCGGGGGTGCGGTGGTCCCGGGGGCAGGAAGAGAAGGAAGAAGCCGCTGCTTCCCCTCGGCGCCCCCACCCCGGCCCCGGGGGCGGCAAACAGGACGGAGGTGGGGGCGGGGCGGCGGGCGGGGCTCCGCTCCCGGGAACGCCGCTCCCTGGGAAGCCGGGCCGGGACCCGGGAAAGCCCCCGAGAGCCCCGCGGACACTTTCTCGTGCAAAGTTTGTTCGGGATGATTTTCCAACCGGGAAGGTCGGGCAGAGAGGGGGCCGCCGTTCCCAGCTCCACTCGGGGGCCCAGGAGAGGGGACCCCGCATCCCCGTGCGTGCACAGGCGGTTCTCCAGGGCCGGGACCCCGCCCTCAGCAGCCTGCCCCCGAGACGCCGCGGCCAAGCCCTCACCTGCTCACCTGGCCGCAGGTGGGGCGCTCGCCAGGGACGCGCTCAGCCCTGCGGAGCAGACAATAGGGCCGCACCCAGACCTGGGGGAGCCGGGAAGGCGGGCACCCAGAAGGACGCGGGTGCAGTGCCCCCCTCCGCCCTGAGAACGCGGGCCGCGAAGCCCCACCCCCCAGGCGGGGTGCACGGTGGGACGCGGGCGCCGCCGGGGAGTCAGGGACGCGGGGAGCGGGCTCCTCAGAGGCCCCGGCCTGATGGGGGTCGCGGGACCCGGAGGCACCTGCGGGCCCCTCCCGCCACCCACCCGATCGGTGGCAGCTCGAGACCCCGCAGCACCTCCGCCGGAAGCGCCCCTCCCTCGGCGCCGCGCCCAGGACCCCAGCGCGTCCCCTGCTGGTCGGGCACCCGGGCGCCCCCGGCCCCCTCACCTGCCTCGAGCCCGGCTCCGGGGCCGACCGCTGCCCCTCCTCTGCCCCCCGAGGTCCCTATCCCCCCACCGGGCGCACCTGGTGCGGGGCTGGGCAGGGTCGGGTCAGGTCTAGGCGGGTGTGGACCGGCGCGGGTAGAGAACTGGGTTCGGCGCGCGGGCGATGACTGCTCCGGACTCTGGCCGAGGCAGCGACTCAGTAACTGAACAAAAGGCGAGGGGAACCTGACAGTTTAGCCACGCCCCCGGCCCTCGAAGCCACGCCCCTGTTGGGGGGGACTCCCACTCGCTAACGCGAGTTCATTGGTTGCATCGTCCAATTTTCCCACCTTTGGGTGGAGCCTCGTGCCCGCTCCGCTTCCACGGCCGCTTCTGTTTATGCGCTCGCCATTGGCCCCAGGGACTGTCAGTCAATACTAGGGGTGGACCCCTAACGCGAGGGCCCATCCTCACTCTGCTTCTATTGGCAGATGGAAAGTTGCTTCCCTTTGATTGGACGAGGGTCTGTCAGTAAGACTGCAGAAAAGACCAATGGAAGCTCCGGGGTGTGTCTTGCCCCACCCTAGCTAGGAACAGGTAAGACTCACTCTTCCCTTCCCCCTACCTGTCCAACAGGTGAGTCAGGGTGCGCCGTGGGAAAGGACTGACGCCTTCGCTGGTCAGCCAGCTCAGCGTCAGGCATGATGCTTCTTGGGCTTATTCATCCAGGCCCCTAAGTGGCATCGACACATTTGGAAAGCATTTCACAGGCTTTGCACTGAGCTGGACTTTTTTTACCCCAGAGATGAGCGCCCCTGTCCTGCAGAATTAGCAGGGCGCTAGTTTGGGTCCTGGCACTCAATAGCTGTATGGTCTTAGGCAAGTTAGTTCGCCTGTCACCCCGCTCTCCTCACAAGCGGATCGGGCCCATTAGCTTTCTCTTTCTCAGCGTGGGG
The DNA here is from genome assembly GCF_053883595.1 of Heterocephalus glaber. Classification (NCBI taxonomy): domain Eukaryota; kingdom Metazoa; phylum Chordata; class Mammalia; order Rodentia; family Bathyergidae; genus Heterocephalus; species Heterocephalus glaber. The sequence goes on from NW_028258463.1 coordinate 10,879,979, forward strand.
GGATCAGACGAAGCCAGCTTCCAAAATGTTAGGGTTTAAACAATCATACGGGTTTTTAGGTTTGCGTGACAGTTCTGAAATACTGTTAGGGCCACAAAACTATCTCAGTTTGAAAATGAAGACGCTGGAGTTAAGAAAGGTCACAAAACTAGACCAGAATCTGGGTGCCGTGGGGCGTAGCTGTCATCCAGGGCGCTCAGGAGGCTGAGACAGGTGGATCACTGGAGCCCAGAAATTCGATGCCAGCCTGGGCTGCTCAGTGAGACCCTGTCTTGATAAATAAATTCTTCTAATTCCAAGTCCTCCCAAACCAGTGTTCCTCCTCCTGGAGGAAGAGCTCAGGCATAAAATGTCAAAGCCACAGGGAAGGGGCAGGGGACAGCGACGCTCTAGGCAGAGACAGAAGAGCAGCTGTTTGGCCCAAGAATAAAGTGTTGGTGTAAGGAGGCTTTGGTGGGTCTGGAAGAAAAGTCAGGCAGCAGCTCTAAAGAAAAGACAGCAGAAAGAAAATAAGACCCCAGGCTCCTCAGCGGAAGGGCCTGGGTCAGACACCAGAAAGAACTTTCCAGTCAGCAGGGCAGTCTGTCCTTTCTGCACTGGGTGACATGGGTGAGGCGGGCAGTAGCTGGTGCCAGGGCTCTGCCGGAATCTGTTCATGCAACATTTGAGAATCCACACAGAAATGGGTTCCGGCCTTCAGTGAGCTCATGGCATGCGTGGACACAGGCTGCGTGTGGGTGTGGGGCATGGTTGTTTAGAGAAGGTCCTTTCAAAAGCTTTACAGCACAAAGCAAGCTCTCAGACCAGGCCAGGGTGGTACCCTAGCCACCTCCCTGACCACTGTTCCCAGCAGAAAAAGGAGCAACAGCAGGCACCACCCAAGCTGTTCTGAAGTATGCTTCCCAAAGGTCTTCCCAGTGGGCCCCTTGCTCTGCTTTACTTCCCTGACCACCACCACCCACTTCCTCAGGCTTCCCTGGGTATCTGTTTTGTTTTTTTTTTGTACCGGGGATCGAACTCAGGTCCTTGTGCTTGCGCAGCAGGCAGCTAAACCACTGAGCTAAATCCCCAGCCCCCTGGGTATCTTTTTTGTCCTGTTTTTTTGAGACAAGTTCTCCCTAAGTAGTCCAGGTTGGCTTCGAACTCGAAGCCATTCTCCTGCCTCAGCCTCCCAAGTGCTGGGATTACAGGGCGCCACCACACCAGGCCCCTGGGCGTCTTTATCCCTCCTTCGCCTGCCCACCCCCTGCTTGCCTGCTACCTATGGGCAGCCCACAGCTGGAGGTGGAAGGAGTTCATCATTCTCCTAGGCCACCACTGCCAGGTTTCACTTCCTCCCAGCCCACACCCCTCCTGCCTTCCCTCCCCAGCAACACCGACACCCGGGTCCCAGCCCCATGGTTCCATCCCCTCCCCCCGTCCTGATTTCAGCAGCTGAGACGGGTAGGGGCAGAAATGAAGCTCCGGAAGAAACCCTGAGTGTGTGTCCCTCCAATGTCCCCAAACATGTCCTAGTGTGGAACGTGTCACAGCAGGCCAACCCCAAAGCTGAACTCCCGGGCTGGGCCTGGGGCCCAGGCTGCACAGGCCAGACAGGGCGAGTCTCTGCCCCAGATTAGTGTCCTTAGAGCCGAGGGGCAGCTGTGCCTGAGGAGCACGTGCAAGGAGGGAGTAGCTCTCTCCTCGAATCTCCTCTGGTGATTCAGAGGCCCCTCACAGGGCCAGAGACCTTCTCGGCTGGGACTTGGAGGAAAGGCCACAAGGCCACCTCGCCCAATCCCCTGGCTCCAAGCCTTTAAAGGCAAGGATGCCTCTGATTGCTAGAGCTCCAGAAAAGGAAACTGTCCACCTCCCATCCAAGAGGGCCCCTGCCCCCCTGTGCTGGCAGCGGTGAGTTCCTCCTGCTGTCTAGCTCTGCTCCCAGCCCTGCACTTGGACCTCAGTTTTCCTGCTCGGGGGCGAAATCCTTGCCCCTCCTGCTTCAGACACAGCCACTTCTAGAAGGGGACGGCCAGCCACACCGCAGGCTAGGGACACAGAGGGGCCTGTCCTCTGACTCTGCAGCAGCGACAAGGAGAACTGGCAGCTGAAAGTCCTCGATCAGGGGGTCAATACAGGCCCAACAAATACTAGAGAGGCTACCAGATGTGGGTGGCGCACACCGGAATCCCAGCACTCTGGGAGGCTGAGGCAGGAGGAACACAAGTTCCAGCCCAGCCTGGGCAACTTAGCCAGACCGTCTCAAAATAAAACACAAAAAGGGCCAAGGATGTAGCTCAATGCAAAGGCCCTGTGTTCAATCCCCAGCAGCACAAACTAAATGCTAGGGAGGCACCTTAGGCCTGGGATGGAGGCCTCGATCCTTGAAAAGGCCTCTGCTCCAGCCCTCCTGGGCGTCAAGGGAAGAAACCCGAATAACTCTTGTCCTTCTAGACCTCAGGGGGACCCGGGGCCAGGAGCCCTGGGATCCCTCACCCAGCCTAGACCCTGCTTTTAGGCCTGGGGATCCTTCCGACCCCGGAAGCTCACCAGTGGCCCGAGCAGGCTTAGGCCAAGGGTGTGCCATGGGCAGCTTGGGCGGTGGTGGCCGAGGGACGCCTCCCAAAGGGAGACTGGGCTGTGGACGGAGCCTGGGGCGAGAATGAATGGGCAACACCTGGGGCCCGGCCTGCAGCAGCCCTGACGTCACCAGGTAGTTTAACAGCTGGCTGGCTCACTTCGGACGTGCAGATCCTGATACCTGGCCTCCCAGCATCCCCCGTCCCTGCCCCGTGTCCATCCCTCCTGGCCCAGGAGAACAGCGGCTGGAAAGAGCCTTCGGCGGTGACGGTGACCGGAGGGACACGGGGCGGGGCAACCTTGTTTGCTGCCCTTTGTCCAGACGGAGTCCGAGGCGGAGGCGGAGGCGGTGCCGGCCAGGGAGGGCTCCTAATTACAGAGGGGGCAGCCACACTGGGACACCAGGACACTCCTTGGAGGGCCGGTGGTGTGTGGGCGGGGCTGGAATGCCAGAAGGGAAACAGGCGACCAGAAAACAAGAGATAGGAGGCCAGAAATAGTGCAGGCAGATGCCAGAGGGGCTGGGGAGGCTACAGAGCTCCGTGGTCCCCACTGCCCCAACCCCTGCAGCGCCTGGGGTGCAGACCCAGGATTTCTGGAGCCCCAGGACGGGTTTGGGCCATCAAGAGTATGATTTTTTTTTCCTTTCCTTTTCTTTGTTTTTTTTTTTTCCCCTGGTGCCAGGGATCGAATTCGGGACCTTGCGCTTGCGAGGGAGGCAGTGGAACCACTGAGCTAAATCCCCGGCCCTGTTTTGTTTTGTTTTTTGAGACAGGGTCTTGCCTTACAGTTCAGGTTGGCCTCAAACTCACTCTGTAGCCCAGGCTGGCCGGAACTCATGGCTATCCTCCTGCCTCAGCCTTCGAGCGCTGGGAAGACAGGCGTGCGCCCCCGCACGGGCTAGGAGTGTTGCTTTCTGGGCTGGGTCTCCCCGGCTCCCTGAGCGGCTCAGCCTCCCCTCCCCTCCCCTCCCCTCCCCTCCCCGAGTGGTTTTGCCGGGCGGGTGAGCGCGAGCTCCCCACCTGAGTCAGCCTGGCTCCTTCCTGCTCCACAGCGAGGGCCCCACCTGCGTTGGCAGCCCCGCCCCCCGCCCTCCGCGGGCCGCAGCTGCCTGCCGGGACACGACGCGCTTCCCACGGGGCCCGGCTCCCGCGCAGGCTCGCACGCGCACGCGCATACACTGCAGCAGTTTCTGTCCCCCTTGCACATAGCAGGAAACTGAGGCTGGAGCCGGGACAGGGACTTAGCTTTAAGGCCAGGAGAGAACGCAAATTCCTGGCAGGGCTGGGACTTGAACCCCCGGGGTGGGTGCAGGCGGCGGGTGGCCAGGGCCCGGCACCCTCCTCGGGGATCCGAATAAGTAGCGTAGACCTTGCGTCCTGCAGGTCACGGGGCGCCCCCCCCCCCCCCCCCGCGCACGAAGAACGCAGCGGGGAGCCGCCCCTCCCCCACCTGCAGGACCGGACGGGGCCGCCCAGCCCAGGCCTCGGGGGACCTGGGAGTTGCGATTCTTGAATATTTCATCAGCGCCTCAGCCTCCTGGAAGCCTCGGCCAACTTACAGCTCATGGATAATTTACGGGTGGCGGAGGGGGCAGGGCAGGGGCGGGAGGCCAGGACCAGGCTGTGAGTGTGAGGGGCTTTGGAGAGGAGCCCGGTGGGCGAAGTGGGGGACCCAGCTCCAAGGCCAGGGACTTTCCATTTTTGAGGATAGTGATGTATTAAAAATGAACAAACAAAAGAAAGGCTGTCGAACTGTGCTAAAGGTTAAAGTCACAGGACAAGCATTTTCTGACTTCATCCCTGCAGGTCCCTGTGATGGGGTACAGCCTCATTCAGAGATAACAAAACAGTTCAAGGGATAGCCAGGCGTGGTGGGACACTCCTGTGACCCCAGCAATTGGGAGGCTGAGGCAGGAGGATCCCACGTTCCAGTCAGCCTGGGCGACTTAGCAAGCCTGGAGGTGTAGCTTAGGGCCACAGTAACAGGGAGAAAGGCCACCTGACTCCTCACCCGGGCAGCCTGAACCCCGGCCCTCCCAGCCCTTCCTCCAGGAGGCCCAGGGGACTGAGCCTCTGGCCTCTCCCTCCACCTCCTCCGGGGCACAGAGCCTCACGCTTTTCTGATCAGAGAGCTGGGACAGGTGGCCCACAGTGGACACTGTCCCGTTGTCCCGGACTCGGAGACAGTGAGTTCTTTCAGGTGTCAAAGGTCAGTGTGCCTGTGGGGGAGGGGTAGCTCAGCAAGCACCCCGCCCCCTTACCTCAGTTTCCCCGTCACAGGCAGGTGAGGTACTGCAGCCTCAGGGCTGTCCAGGGGCAGTGATGCTATCCAGGCCTCTGCGCCTGTTAGGGCCCAGAGTGGTGATTAGGGGGTGATGTGTCCCACCTAGGCCTGGGGTCTGGGCTGGGACCCCAGGACACTCCTGTCTGACCCCCGTCATCTGGGAGTTTCATGGGGCCAGGGCCGGGCAGGGTCACAGCACCCGGAGGCCCAACCCAGGTCTTTGGAGTCAGTGTCCTATCTGGGATCACCAGAGATGTCCAGGAAAGCAGCCACAGGAGGCTGGAAGGAACCCCAAAGTAGGGGACCAGGGGGGCGGTACGGACCTTGGGCAGCACATTCTTTTTTTTTGGTACCGGAGATTGAACTCGGGTCCTTGTGCTTGCACAGCAGGTAGCAAAACCACTGAGCTAAATCCCCGGCCCCAACACATTCTTTTTTTGTGAAACAGTCTCACTGTGTAGCCCAGGGTGGCCTCAAACTTACAACGATCCTCCTGCCTCAGCCTCCAGGGCTCTGGGAGGACAAGCATGGGCCACCACATCTAGCAGTTGCTATCTTAAGTGGCCCCAACATCTGGGTCCTCACGGCCCCAACATCGGGCCTAAATCCCATGGAGGTGCTGGTCAAGGGCTTTGACACCCTACAGGCCTGGCTTCCTCTCCCAGCTCCAGTGACAGACAAGACACCAACCCCAGGGGCTGGGCACCTTCTTCCTCCCCTGCTTCTCTAGGCAGCTTTAGGGTGGCCCAGCCCCGCACCCGCCCAGGAACCCTGGACAAGTCAGGAGCAGGAGGGGAGCTGAACAAAATAAAAGATCCCAGCGCTTCGCTCCCCATCACGAGTGTGATCACTGTGGCTGCAAAAGTGTACTAAAAAATTCTTTTTAAAAAAGAGAAATGTTTCTGAAATCACACACAAGCTGGGGTGGGAATAACCTCGGGGTGCCGAGGACACAGCGCGCAGCCTGCAGCAGCCGCGCTGCCCGTGCGGACGGGCGCTGGGGAGGCCCAGGCTGACGCTGGCAGGAGAGGAGGAGAGGCCGGCGACGCCCAGGGAAGGGGAGCTGAGAGACGGGCGCTGCGCGGGTGCATCAGCACGCACACGCACAGGCGTGGACAGCTTACGCGCACTCACGTGCGTGCACGGGCGTCCGCCCGCTCGACCAGCAGCCCCTCGCCCCGCTCTAGCTGCTGATGTAGGACATGTTACGATGTATGTAACTCAGTTCACTGCCGGTCCCGCCAGAACAGGAGCTCCGAGGCACGGGCCGGTCTGCTCTGCTCCCGGTTGTGCCATGGCGCCCAGTTGGTGTTCAACACGAGCGTGGCGTGAACTCTGAGCTCGCACACGCAGCGCTCGGTCAGTCCCGAGGCCGGAGCGGCCGTCCGCGGACCCACACACCGGCCACGCGCGGGATTCCAGAGCTCGCGCTCGCGGCCGGGCTGGCCAGGGCATCGCCGCCAGCCTGGGGAGGATGGGATGGGCAGGGCCACGGCTCCGCCCCACCTGCCCGGAGGACGGAGGACGAGATCGCTGGCCCTCGGCAGCCGGACTTTGCCTCTGGCCCTCGGGTGCACCGTGGTGGTCCAGGGAGGTGGGGCCGGGGAGGCGCAGTGGGCCCTGCGCATGAGGGGGGCTAGGCAGCCAAGGGCCCTCGGCGCCCCCTGGCATCCACCACGCCCAGCAGGAGCGGTGCCAGCCCGGAACAGGGCGCCCATCCCGTCCGGACCCTCGCCCGCGCCCCCTGGTGGCCGATGCGGATCGCACCGGCTCCCAGCCAGAGGTGTCGCCCGTGTCCTCCCCACTCCTGCCTCACGCCTGCCCCACGCCCGTGAACGCTGCAAGCAGACAACCATTCACCAACCGCGAACATTTATTGAGCACCGACGGTCTATGCGGGAAATCCTGGACGCCTGCTCCAGTGCTCCTCGGCCCCGCTGTCCCTCCGACACTCAGGCCGGGCCTCCAGCTGTGGCCTGGGCTCCCACAGGGGGTACCCAGGAAGCAGAGGACCCCGTCAGCCCCTGCACACCCGGACACAGATGAGCCAGCACCGCGCTTGGTAGGGACAGGCCAGCGGCGTCCATGGTCAGGTTTTCATAAATAGTGCTTGCTGCTGCCCTGCTTCCTGAGCTGTCCAGGGGTGTGGTGACCCCTCGGGTGATCCCTTCTCACGCCAGCTCAGGCTCTGGCTCTGAAAGGCAGAGGAGGGCACAGGGATGAGCCCTGACTGCCCACCCTGGCCTGGGGCCTGGCCCTGCTGGAGGAGGAGGGGACAGGTCTCAGCCCTGGGACCCAGGACACCCCCAGCAGAGGGCCCCCTCACCAGCCTCGGCATCGTCCCCCTTGGCATCCGGCTCCTGCCACCAGTCTGCGTAGAGTCCCTCCTCGTAGTCGCCGTCACCCTCAAACTCCGCATCGGACAGGGGCCGCTGGGGCTCGGGGGGTGGCTCCGTCCCTTCCAGTTCCATCTGGAGGGGCTCAGGGTGAGGGGTGAAACAGGGTCACTGGGGGCGCAGGCCCAGCCAGCTCCTTCCTGGCCAGGGGACTCTTATTCCATCTCAGTCCCCCAAGCCCCCTGAGGTCAAGCGGCAGAATGGCATGGGTGTCTGGCCCTGTGACGATGAGCACTGCAGCCCTCATCCAGCCTGCCCAGGGCACAGCCACCCTGGCACTGCCCTGCCTGGACAGCTCCAGCCGAGCCCGAAGAGCCGGGCCTGAGCCCGGGGACCTTCGCTGATGCCCCCTGCTGCCAGGACCCTGGGCCGCCTGGACCTCTCCAGCAACAGTCTCCTTCCCCACAAGACCTGGGACAGGGACCGCACCTTTGGTGGCTGGTAGATGCCAGCAGGCAGCAAGTGACAGGTGACAGCCACCAACTGGCTCCTACTGTCAGAGCTTACTTCAGGCTGGCTCCCCCAGGGCTTGACAGTATTTTTCAGCACTAGGGATGGACGCACAGCCTCCACACTGAGCTACATCCCCAGTCCTGTTTTTTCTGACGGTGTCTCCCTGAGTTGTGAAGTTGTTCAGGCTGGGTTTGAACCTGGATCCTCCTGGCCCAGCCTTCCGAGTGCTGGGATCACAGGTGTGCACCACCACGCCCTGCCCACTTTTCCCCCTTGATCTCACTTAACTCTCACCACCACAAAGTGGAGATGTCACTTCGGACTCGCTTGAGACTAGCCAGGAGTGGCCAGGTTTAAGCCACCCTGTCATTCCCACGCGGTGTGAGGCCAGATGGAGCCAGGTGCCCCAGGAGGAAGGGGCCGGGGTTGGCCCTGAGTTCAGGGCCTTGGACCTGCCTACACAGAAGGCAGTCCAAGCTGGGCCTGGGGCGGTATAAGAGGGTCCTGGGGATGCCAGGGCCAGCAGAGAAGGGCAGTTCTGGGACCCCGAGGCCCGGTGAGGCTGGGACACTGACCTCGTCATCAGCCTGCAGGTGTGCATGAGTGTAGTCCAGCAGCTGCCGCAGCTCAGTCGTCTGATTGTAGTAGAGCGAGGCCTCCTAGGGGAAGGAGGCCGGGGTCAGCAGGTCCTACTGCCACAGGGACAGAGGAGGGATCTGCACCCAAGCCTGCTGTCCTTCTGGGGGAGCAGCGGCAGCTCGTGCTGATCAGGCAGACACGGCCACCCGGAGCACTGGGCTGGGGGCCTCTGGGGCTCGGGGAGAGAGCACCAGGACCCATCAGCGATCTCTGTCACCCACAGGAAAGCCACCCGGTCTCCTGCCCCTGCCCCCTGTCTGCCAGTGCCAGGTTCAGAAGGGTCAGTGACGTCCCTTGGCCACACAGCAGCCAGACCCTGCCCTGCCCTGCCTGGAAGCTGAACTTGGTGCCCACCTCCCGAGGCAGGAAGTCCTCGTCCCCCAGGCCCCAGCGTGCACGGTGGAAGCGGTAGTACACCAGGTTCTGCTGCATGACGCTGTCCCCAGGGTCGAAGAGCATGTAGCTGGCAGCGCTGCGGGCGGCCTGGTGCATGTCGTTCACTGTGGGCGGTGGGACAGTGAGGAGTCACCCTGCCAGGCCCTTGGGGACAGTGGCTCCCTCCCATGCAAACAAGCAAACGTGGTGCATCCCGGGTGCCAGGTGCCCGGAGGCCCCCCTCACTGCTGCCCCCATTTTACAAAAGAGAAGTTTGCAGCCCAGGGCTCCGGAGGCTGAGCTGGCCAGCACAGCTGGGAGGATGGCCATGCTGAGGGACCCCCAGCCCCAGCCCCAGCCTCCGAACCCTGGCGTCAGAGCCCTGTTGTCCCTCCTGCCCTGCGTTTCATAGCCACGGCACTCACAGCTCTTGCCCTCCATCAGCCTCGGTTTCCCCATCTGCAAAGTGCAGTGGGTCCTGGGGAGGTCCGCATGAGCGAGTCCGGGCTCTGTGAGCCGACAGTGCTTAGTTGTTGGCAAGAGGCCCCAGTTCTGTCCACGAGTTCCCACGCAGCCTTCCCCAGACCCTGGCTCCATCCCCTGACCCCAGGCTCCGGGGAGGCCCTGTGCTGCCCCCTGGCTCACACTTGTAGTAGGCGAACTGCATATAATGGTACATGGTGGCCACGAACTTGTCCACGAAATAGCCGCCCACGTTGGGGGTCAGAGAGGGCTCACAGTCCGCCTTGCACTGCAGCGACTCTGCAAAGAGATCTGGGGGACAGGGCGGGGGCTTCGGTGGGCCCCAGCTCTGGCTGCTGCCCTCCCTCCTGGCCCAGGATGTGCCGCTGGTCACCAGGAGCAGTGTGGGTGGCAAGCTTTGTGCACAGCGACTCCGGCTCATGGTGGGATTTCTCACCTGGGGCATCTGCTTGGCACCTTCCTAGCCCCCCTCTGGGACGCCCGGCACCTCAACACCCCTGAACCCTGGGTCTTGTCCGCAGGAGCTCTTCGCAGCTGCTCCACACCTGTGCCCCCGTGTGTCGGCCCTCGGTAGGCGGGTACCTGCTATGGCCGGGTAGAAGTCCTTGAATTCCACCTGCTCCTGGGCCCCCTCGCATCCTGCCAGACACCGGGCAAAGACGGCCAGGTACTCGGCCAGGGCGCGCTCCATGCCCTCGGCACTGCTTCGGAAATCACCGCTGTTGTAGAGCTTCACAGCCCGGAGGAACACGGCCTGGGGGGGGACATGGGGGTCAGGGAGACCCCAATCCCTCTGCTCCTCTACATCCTACGGGCACGGGCGCGGGGTCCTAAGCATCCTCCTCCTGCCCTGCACCTCGTATGGCTGGGCCTCCAGGTCTGTGAGGGACTCATCAGGGATGTCCACCATGCTCCGGTAGTAGGCCAGATACTTGGCGGTCAACTCGTGCTTCGGGTTCTTCTGCAGGAAAGTGTAGGCCGCAGCCACCGCCTTCTCCACCCGATCGTCCTGGGGGCAGACAGCGAGGAGCGCGAGGTCGGTGGGGCGCAGTGTGCATCCTGGGCGCCCGTCCCTCGCGCTCTCCTGGCGGCGCCCACCTTGAAGAGTGCATAGTGCAGGTACAGGTAGGGCCGGCGGCTCTGGAAATCGCGCAGCAGCTGGCGCGGCGGGTAGGGCACGCGGAAGGCGGGCAGCTCACTCTGGCAGCGGCGCAGGCAGGCGGCGCGCTGCAGGACGGTGCTGAAGAGCCGCAGCTCTTGTGCCCAGGCCTCGCTGCCGTCGGGGTCCCCGGGGCCACCGGGGTCTCCGGGGTCCCCGCAGCGCGCGTGGCAGAAGGCCTCGCTGTCTCGCAGCAGGCGGTGCAGCCGCAGCGCAGCCTCCAGCCCGTGCGCGCTCTCCCGCCACGCGCCGCGCTCGTACAGCTCAAGCGCGCGGCCGTAGGTGGAGGCGAGCGGCGCCAGCGCGGCGGGCGGGAACCCGCGGAAGCTATACTGCTCGTACTGCGCACGCGCGGCCGGCGGGGGGAGCAGCAGAGGGAGCAGGAGGCCGAGCAGCGCGCGCGCCACGGCCGCCATGGCCGCGCACGAGCCCGCGCCCCGATCCGCGCCCTTGGTCCAGTACCTCGCGCTCCACCCGAGGCCCGCGCCCTGCGCCCCGCACCCGCGCCCCGATCCCTTGCGCCCAGGGACGACAGGGCCCACGGAGAGGGTGGACAGGGTCGTCAACCCTGCCCCGCGGAGGCTCCTACAGCCCCGACGCCCAATCGCGGGCGCTCCCTGCGGAGGAGAGCGCGTGGGGTTCGCTGCACGCCCGCGTGAGAGCCCGCCAAGCCCCTCCCCACGCTGCGCCCCGGACAGGACCAGGGAGGCGGACCCGGGACGTCGGCTGCCGGGCTGTCCGCCCCGCCTGCCCCGGTCCCCCACGCGCCCCGCACCCCACGTCCCCCAGTACCCACGACCCCCGCAGCCACTCCCAGGGACCGAGTGGGCACTGCGGGGAGGGGCGTGGAGACGCGGCCTGGCCTCACCCTCGGGGGCCTGGGCTCGGGGTCAGCGGAAGGAGCCGAAGCCCCCGCCCGGTCCTAGGACCCGGGGGCTCCGGAAAAGGACGCCGAGCTAACTTCGTCGGAGTCCGCCCGGCCGGCGTCTCATCTTTCCCTCCCCGCCTCCCTGCCCAGCCTCCGCCCCGGGGACCCGGACCTGGGGGAGCCGCGGGCGGGGTTCCTGCGACTCGGCCCTCCCTCCCGGCCGGCCACCTCGGGTGTCCCCAGCCCCCCTTCCACGTGGACGGGCCAGGGTGGAGGTGGGGGACAGGAAGAGGGGGAGCCAGCGCTGGGAAGAGGAGGGGAGGCCTCCGCCTCGCCTCTCCAAGCCCACGTCCGCGCCAGCACCATGCAACCCGCGGGCCGCCCGGGCCGGCTGCCCCTGCTGCAGGCCCTGCTGGCGCTGCAGGCCGTGGGGAGGGCGCTGGGCCGCGCCAGCCCGGCCGGGGGCCCCCTGGAAGACGTGGTGATTGAGAGGTACCACATCCCCAGGGCCTGTCCCCGCGAGGTGCAGATGGGGGACTTCGTGCGCTACCACTACAACGGCACTTTCGAGGACGGCAGGAAGTTTGACTCCAGGTAAAAGTGGCTCCCGGGGCCTCTCTTACCACCTCCCTCCGTTCTGTGGCACTGGAAATTGAACCCAGGGCCTGGGCGTTGAGCTCCATCCCTGCCCTCTAATGTTGCTAGGTCACTAAATTGCTCAGTCTGCACCCAAACTGCCGTCCTTCTGCCTGAGCCTCCCAGAGTGCTGGGATTACCAGCATGCACGACCACACCCGGCTTGTTCTTCCTTTAAAACTGCATCCCTGTATTCACCCCAGGACGCCCTGACCACAAACAGCATGAGGGAGGGCCCCCCAGACTGGTGGTCCCCCGGAGACCACCACCCCCAACTCCAAAGGCAGCACCTGACAGTAGAACCGTGCCACCGCTGCTGCCGCCTCATTCAGAGACTGCGGGGCACTGTGCCTGTGGTCGCTCGCGGCTGTTTCTGAAGGGGTGGCCATGGTGGACGGACGGCAGGAGGAGCCGGGCAGGCAGAGCTCCGTCATGTCCCCAGGCAGATGGGCACCAGGGCACCCAAACTCCTCATGCCTCCCTGCAGGCTGCCTCCTCCATTTTGCCTCTACCAGGCTGACACTGCCACCCACCCTGCTGCCTGGGGCCTCCGGTCTGCCCACTCCGGCTGGCGGGGACCAGGCAGGGCTGTGCCAGCCTCTGGGTAACCCTGCCAACCCCCAAACCATGGGACGTCACCGCCCAAGACCCTGCCCACATGGCCCAGCCTCAGCCCTGAGTGCAAAGCCTGGCAGTGCAGAGGGCAAGAATAGGAGCTGAGTGCAAGGTCCTGGGTTCAAATTGGGCCACGCCGTCGACAAGGGCTGCCGGCGCTAAGCTTCAGGGGCAGCTTGTTTAGGCTGGTCTGAGATGTCCAGGCGTGCAGAACAGGGTGGCCTTGGCCAAGGACAGAGCAGACCACACAGCACTGACAAACTAGCTGGGAACACAGCCAGGAGCCCTCTGGCCAGGGCGGGAGGTCCGGGCCAGCTTCCCAGGTGGGGACCCTGGGAGCCCGGCTGGGGCTCAGCTCTTAAGAGCTGAGCTTGGAAAACTTTATGTATTTATTTTCTTTAGAATCCAGGATCTCACTGAATTGCTAAGTTGCCTGGGCTGGGCTTGAATTTGTGATCCTCCTGCCTCAGGCTCCCAGAGTGCTGGGATTATAGGCACGCACTATCACCTAGCTGATAGTTCATCCCCTCCCCATTCTTGGGGTTTTTTGTTTCGTTTTGCTCTGGAGTCAGGGTCTCACAGTGTGAGCCAGGCTGCCCTTGAACTTGCCATCCGCCTGCCTCAGCCTCCTGAGTGCTGGAAATGATCCATCCTCACACCTGGCCCATGGTCCCCTGTGATCCAAATAAAAGTCTCTACTTCCGAAAACTTAAAAGTATGCAACTGAAAACAGGTAGGGTTGGGGATTTAGCTCAGTGGCACCATACCTGCCTTGCAAGCATAAGGTCCCAAGTTTGATCCTCAGTACCAAAAAAAAAAAAAAAAGGACTGGGGATGCAGCTCAGTGTAAAGGCCCTGGGATCAATCCCAAGTACTGCAACTAAGTAAACAGATAAGTAAAATTAAAAAAAATATAATGAGTGTAAAGTGCCAAGCATTGAGGCTGGCATATAGTGAGAGCTCATAGACGCTCCACGGCCCTTGTGCCTGGTTTGCCTTCCTTTTGGTGACCGGAAGCAGTGCCCATTTGCCACCCCCACCCCAAGCAAAGCCCGGCCCCCTGAGGTGTCGGGAGGGGGAGCAGGGCACACCCCCCTCTGCGCCTCCTGGAGGGACAGAGAGGTGGGCGGAAGGGTGCGGACCTGAGCCCTCCGCCTCCCCCACCCCGTCCCTCCATCCCCAGCTACGACCGCAGCAGCCTGGTGGCCATCGTGGTGGGCGTGGGGCGGCTGATCACGGGCATGGACCGCGGGCTCATGGGCATGTGCGTGAATGAGCGGCGGCGCCTGGTGGTGCCCCCGCACCTGGGCTACGGCAGCATCGGCGTGGGTGAGCACACGGGCAGCCCGGGTGGGAGCGCGGGCAAGCAGGAGCGCGCGTGGGGGGGGTGCCCAGACCTCCGGCCCATCCACAGCGGGGCTCATCCCCCCCGACGCCACCCTGTACTTCGACGTGGTGCTGGTGGACGTGTGGAACAAGGCGGACACGGTCCAGGTGAGCGTTCTGCTGCGGCCGCCGCTCTGCCCGCGCATGGTGCAGGCCGGTGACTTCGTGCGCTACCACTACAACGGCTCCCTGCTGAATGGCGTCCCCTTCGACAGCAGGTACGGCGGGGCTGGACCGGCGCTGTGGGCTAGCGGAGGAGGGGGTCCCCAACAAACAGCACCGGCCCTCTGTCTGCAGCTACAGCCGGGGCGGCACCTATGACACCTACGTGGACTCTGGCTGGCTGATCAAGGGCATGGAGCAGGGACTGCAGGGCATGTGTCCCGGAGAGAGGAGGAGGGTCACCATCCCTCCGTTCCTGGCCTATGGCGAGAAAGGCTACGGTAAGGGCAGATAGCGGCTGGGGTGACTTCAGAAGAGGGGAACAGTTGCTCGGGTTGTGTAGTGCACAAGGGCTTCCAGCCAAGGAGGCAGGTAGAGGTGAAATCCAGTCCTTGGTGATTGCCTCGCAAACAAGAGCGGCTTTATTCTGACTCACAGAGGCTCTGGCTGGTGGTGACCCTGGGTACCTGGCTCTGGCCGCTAGAAGGCGCAAGAACTAGGACTGGAGAGCAAATGTCTTTTCACTGGAAGCCCACTTGGGCCTTCCCGAGCCTCCATTTGCTCCCTGCTTGTTTGGCTCAGGTCCCATGCCCTCCACAGGGACCGTGATCCCCCCACAGGCCTCCCTGGTCTTCCACATCCTGCTGGTAGATGTCCACAACCCCAAGGACACGGTCCAGGTGGACACGCTGGAGCTCCCGGCCGGCTGTGTACGGAAGGCAGTGCCTGGGGACTTCATGCGGTACCACTACAACGGCTCGCTGATGGACGGCTCGCCCTTCGACTCCAGGTCTGGAGGGTCCCAGGGTGGCAGGGCCAGGGCAGCAAGGCCAGGCCCCAGATGGGGCAGGGCCCCGCCGACCCCTCACGGCCTCCGAGTTGTTCTGTCACAGCTACTCACGGAACCACACATACGACACCTACATCGGGCAGGGCTACATCATCCCGGGCATGGACCAAGGCCTGCAGGGCGCATGCATGGGCGAGCTACGCAGGATCACCGTGCCCCCCCACCTGGCCTACGGGGAGAACGGCACCGGTAAGGGACGCTGCCCATTTCCCTGCTACCCCAGGGCGGTCCCCACCCACCACCCTGCCTATGGGGACCTCACACAGCCGCAGGAGCAAAGAAGCCTGGGTTTCTTTAAAATTGAGACAGGATCTCCATATGTAGCCCAGGCTGGCCACAAGATCCTCCTGCCTCAGCCTCCCTAGTTCTGGGATTACAGGCTTACAGACTTGGATTTGAGACCCCTCCTGGTCAGCAGCTTCCGTCCTTGGGCCACTGGAGGCACCCTGCCCTTACTTGGGTCTCCAGGGTGAGAGTAGACGAAGCTGACCCCTCCCCCTCCTGGCCTCAGGAAACAAGATCCCGGGCTCCGCCGTGCTCATCTTCCATGTGCTCATCGTTGACTTCCACAACCCCTCCGACCCCGTGGGCATCGAGACCCTGTTGAGACCCTCGGAGCCCTGCAACAAGACCTCCAAGCTCGGGGACTTCATTCGCTACCACTACAACTGCTCGCTGATGGATGGCACCAGGCTGTTCTCCTCGTGGGTCGGGGTCCCCCATCAGCACCCCACTGCAGCCTCCCACTGTGCCCATTGTCCCTTCCCAGTGGGCAGCACGAGCGCCCTTCCTCTGCAGGGAGGGGACAGCAGCCCCGCAGGCCGTGCGGGGCCAGTGCCAGGCGCTGGGGTGCCCGGGACGGCTCTGGAATTGCGGGTGTGTCCCGGCCCACACTGACCCGGGCTCTGCCCTCCCCAGCCACGACTTCGCGGCCCCCCAGGAGGCCACGCTGGGGGCCAACAAGGTGATCGAGGGCCTGGACAGGGGCCTGCAGGGCATGTGTGTGGGGGAGCGGCGGCGGCTGGTGGTGCCCCCGCACCTGGCGCACGGCGAGAGCGGAGGTG
This sequence comes from Heterocephalus glaber, assembly GCF_053883595.1. NCBI lineage: Eukaryota > Metazoa > Chordata > Mammalia > Rodentia > Bathyergidae > Heterocephalus > Heterocephalus glaber. The sequence goes on from NW_028258463.1 coordinate 10,895,910, forward strand.
AGACGGAGGCCGGGCGCCACAGGGTTTGGTCCTTTTCGCCGAGTGGCAGTGGGAAGGGGGAGGCAGGAAACCCTTGGGCCCGGCTCTTCGGGCATCCCACAACCCAGGAGGGAACCGGTGGCAGCGGGGCTGTGTGGGCTGATGGGCCCCCTCCCGCCTAGCCCGCGGGGTGCCTGGCAGTGCCGTGCTGCTCTTCGAGGTGGAGCTGGTGTCCCGGGAGGACGGGCTCCCCGACGGCTACCTCTTTGTGTGGCACAAGGACCCTCCTAGCAGCCTGTTTGAAGACATGGACCTCAACAAGGACGGAGAGGTCCCCCCGGAGGAGGTAGGTCAGGAACTCAGCCACCTCCAGGCTAGGAAGCCAGCGCGCCCATGCTCCCTGTCGCCCCCCGCAGTGCTCCTGCCGGGAGACCTGCTCCCTGCGGCCGGCCAGGGCCACGCCCTCTGTCCAAGCCAGGCCTCGGGCCACGGCCCCTCCTGGGCAGGCCCTCCCAGGCCACGCCCCTCCCAAAGGAGCCCCCATGACCGCGGTGTCCACCCAGTCCTTTATACCCCTCCCACCTCAGGCCACACCCCCGCCCGGTGCTCCGGTGCTCCCCATACCTCACCTGCAGGCCATGCCCCTCGGCCTCGCCCTCCGCGCGCCCCTCCCCTCCCGTGTCTCAGTTGGGAAGCCGCCTCCAACCACCTGCGCCTCCGCCTCCGAGGACCCTGCCTGCTCCAGGCGGCGCCCCCCGGCCTAACTCCCGCCTCTCCGCAGTTCTCCTCCTTCATCAAGGCTCAGGTGCAGGAGGGCAAGGGCCGCCTGCTGCCCGGGCAGGACCCCGAGAAGACCATCGGGGACATGTTCCGGAACCAGGACCGCGATCAGGACGGCAGGATCACGGCCGCAGAACTGAAGCTGAAGTCGGACGAGGACCAGGAGCGCCTCCACGAGGAGCTCTGAGCCGCGTCACGGAGGGACAGCGGCAGCGGGACTGACCTGCCGCAGCGCCCCCTGCCGGGCGGCTCAGGACGCAGGAGAGGTGGTGCCAAAGCGGGGCCCCGCCCTGACGGGGGTCGCCAGCGCGCAGTTGCGCTGTGGGGCAGGCCCTGGACCCTGTCACCGGGCTCTTGGCAGGGTGCGGCCACGCCCCGCCCCGTGGCGGCGCCAGGGCCCGGCTCCTGGGAAAGGGCTGCTGGGCTCCACCGGCCCCTGCTCCCCTCCCTCTGGACCCCAGATTAGGCTGGGGTCCCCACCCCTGGTCTTCCCCGCTCACCGAGTCTCCCATCTCCAGGAACCCAGAAAGGTGCTGAGGGCAGAAAAAGCCTTCGCAGAGGCCTAGGCCACGGAGAGAAACCTCCCCGTGGAGCTCTGCACACTCAAGGGCAAACCGTGCCCGCTCCCTTCCCGGTGTCAAATAAAAGGTTAAACCACAGGTCTTAGGAGGTGGTCTTTGGCGAGCAAGGGCAGGGAGTCCTGGGAATTGAACCCAGGGCCTCTGATTTGCGATGCATCCCCAGTCCTTTTTAATCTTTTATTTTGAGACAGGGTCTTACTAGGCTGTCCAAACTGGGCTCAAATTTAAGATTCTCCTGCCTCAGCCTCCCAGAGTGCTGGGATTACAGGCATGGGCCACAAGCCCAGCTTGGGGAGAGGACTTTTGACCCAAAGATTGGGACAGAAAGAGGAGACAAACTAGGCAATGCCATGGCCTCCTTCACCCCAGACAGCGCCCTGGGTGGACCAGGAGCCCAGGCTGCTGAGGGCAGTGTCCAAGGAATGGGCCTGCAGGCGTGGCGCAGACAGAGGGCCCTTGTCCCCTCACTATCCCAGCTGAGTGGGAAAGACACCGCCACCTCCCACATGACGAGGCTCAAGGACTAAAGGAGCCACACAGGGGTCACACTGCCCTGTGCTGTGACCTCCCAGCTGTCACCAGCTCCTCTCCCTTGGCTGGAGGACAGGGACTGGGACCAGGACAGTGTCCTGGGGATCAGGCCACTTGCCTGGAGTCACCACCACCAGGGACAGGACTGGGTCTCCTGAGGACTGCCTGGGCTGGTACCAAGCACTGCCTATGAGCCCAGCCCTAGCTCAGGGCTGTGGTCTGGTCTGGGTGTCCCAGCCTGAGGGTGGTGGGGCAAAGGCTTGGTTCCTGGCCTGTGGCACTACTGAGGTGCCCTTGAATCCAAGGGCCTGGTCCCCCCACCACCACCAGCTGCCATGAGGGGAATGGGCCTCCTCACCTAAGGACAGAACCGTCAAAGCCAAGAGCCAAAATAAACCTTTTCTCCTTTTAAGTTGATTATTTCAAGTCCTCTGTTACAGTGATAGAATGTACACTTGATCTTACCCAAAAGGCCGAGAAGTGTTACAGTGATAGAATGTAAACACACCTAGGATCTTCTTGTTTCTTTGAGATGAGGTCTTGCTATGTAGCTCAACCTGGTCTCAAAATCACAACCCTCCTGGCTCAGCGTCCCAGAGTGCAGGGATTAGAGGTGTGCAGAACCACACCCAGCTATACCCAGGCTCTTGAAAGCCATGACTGCCGCAAGGGAAGTGACCATGGCCCCTGCCCCTGAGCACCAGGGTTTGGAGGCCCAGCAGTGGGCACACACCCAGACTCACATGGTGACCTTGCCCCGAGGCCTAGCAGAACTGCCTGGACTGAAGCGGTGTCAACTTGCAAACTTACCCCACCTACAACATCGATGGTCTAGGAGTGTATTTCATTGGTGTGATCATTTGGCTTCCATCTTTGTCTCTTCCCTAAGATTAGACAATGCCATGCAACACATAGAGGCCTTGACTATGTTCCATGGGTCTTAACACCTCAACTGGTCGTTCTCTCCTAAATGAAGAAGTAATTGATCCCTAGTACTGAAAAAAAAAAAACTCTAAATAATTATTTGGGCTGGGGATTTAGCTCAGTGGTTCCAGTGCCTGCCTCACAAGCGCAAGGCCCCGAGTTCGATCCCTGGTACCAAAAATAAAAATAAAAAAATAAATGAAGAACTAAAATTAATGACCCAAGTCATCCTCCAAAATCGGATGGTATTAGACATTCTAACAGCAGCACAAGAGGTCACTTGCACAATCATAAAACCTGAATATCGCGTGTACATTCCTGATCCTTCTAATATCTCAATGGCTGTTCAAGATAGTAAATGACAGGGCCAGGGATTTAGCTCAGTGGTTCTGTCGCCTGCCACAAAAGCACAAGGACCCGAGTTCAAACCCCGGTACCAAAAACAAATAAAAATGACAGGTGAGGGCCATGTCAGATCCTGAAATTCCCTGGACCTTCTCCTTTCCCTGTTCATGAGACTATCACTGGCTCCTCCTCCTGGTGGAAACATTTGTTGGTTGTATTCATAATAGTCTTGTTCATCTTACTGTTTACCCCATGCATACTTAACTATTTCTTTAACCCTGTCTTCTCCAGACTCAAAGCTATACGCCTACCCAAGACGAGAACAGCCGGTGTTTATCCAGGGCCCCTAGATAGACCCTCTGAAGAGAATCTCTGACTGCCAATCACAGCTACAACCCCCTTCAGCCAGAAGTGGCCAGAGTGGTCATCGGCCCCTGTCCCTCATGGCAGTTAGGGGTACTTCTTCAAGGGGGAGTATTATAGACAGCTGAGTTAGGTGGAGATACCATAGGCAGTCAGACAGGGCTAGGCTCTCGAGGGAGTCAGTACAGAGGATGAGAACACAGTACAGCTGTGGCTGGAGGCGCATCTGAAGATTAAAATCACAATGGCCAGATTTACATATTTTCCTACGGTATAAAAAATAGCTTGAAGGGCCAGGGATTTAACTCAGTGGTTCTGCCCCCTGCCTCCTAAGCACAAGGTCCCAAGTTCTATTCCGAGTACCAAAAAAAACCCCTGAAGTCTAAAAAAAGGCTTGAGGGCTGGGGGTTTAGCTCAGTGGTACTGTACCTGCCTAGCAACTGCAAGGTCCTGAGTTCCATTCCCCGTATCCCCCCAAAAAAGTTTGACAGAGGTTCTCCACATAAACCATTATCTCCTTAGGGAGGGCCCCACCCTCCCTGACACAAGACTAAGCCTGAGTCTGAGTTGCCCACCGAGGTTGGTGATGTCGTCCACGTGCCCTTCTGCTACTGGATTAGTGCTAGCCAAGTGGCCATCCTTGTAATCCTATTGATTAGTTTTGGCCCACATTGTACCCACCTTGTGATTTTGCTCTATAAAACTTTCTCAGAGAAGTGGGCTCCTTGGCAACCCACTTTTGGGTCCCCTCCTGTCTCTCAGGAACTCTCTCTCAATAAATTTTTCTACTTAAAAAAAAAAAAGAACAGCTCTGTCTTTTCATTTTTTAATTTGCACCCGCTTTACCCATTCTATTTGTCTAAAATACAGCTTTCCAAGTTTAAAAAAATTCTAAGAGCCACGGACAGGGTGACCACAGGATGTCAACGCACGGGGGTCCGGGTCATGAGGACAGAGGCGTGGGGAGGAGGTAGTGGGTCCCTGTGTCTGGGGACGGCTGTGCATGCCCTCAGGAGCCCTGTGCGCTCCCGCAGGCCCCCGAACACAGGATGTGCTGCAGCAGCCCGTTGACCACACCCAGCGTCTCATCCCTCTCCAGCACAATGTCGAAGGAGTCCAGGTAGCACTCCCGCTGCTCCTCCACCTGTGGGCAAGGCGCTCGGTGCCCAAGGTGCCTCCCAGGGCACTGCATCCCAAGCAGGCAGGGCCAGGAGGATGGCCGGCTGCCTGACTCAGCTGCCTAGTGCAAGGAGCCCAAGGCCACAGGGTCCTGCCCCAGGGGACACGGGAGGGCGAGGGGCACGGGCTGCCCCAACAGACCCTTGTCTGGACCAAAAGGAGGGCAGCAGGGCTCACAGATGCCCCGGGCATCATCTTGGCCCTGCCCAGGACCTGCCGGGCTGCTGGGACCCCACACCTGTGCCAGTGGGGCCACCCCCACACCCCAGCAAAGCACACGGCCACCTGCTGGGGCAAACCCGGTGGTGCCAGCGCCGGTGCCCCTAACACGCTCCACTCGCAGGAAGCCGGGAGGGCCTGGCTCACCCACCTTGTCGTTGAGGAAGCCAATCTTGAGGACATTCTGCACCCCGGGAACCCCGTCCGCCATGCTGAGGTCCCCCAGGGAGTCCCCGAGGAGAAGGACGTTGGTTCTCCCCTGGAGCTGCTGGAAGTAACTGGCGGCAGCAGAGCTGTTCTTGTTGAAGATGTGAATGAGAGGGGCCTTGAACCCCTGCAGGAGCCCCTGGGGACCAAGATGGGACAGCGCAGGGCTTGGGACTGTGCTTGGGGCTGTGCGGCACCAGCTGCCCTGTCTGCCTCGAGGAAGGAACCTAAGAGAGGCACAGATCTCACCAGAACCTTGGGGAGGCCAGGCTGGGGCCCAGCAGCACCCAGCAGCCAGATTTGGGCTGTTTTTCTAAATAAAATCAGTATTACTCCACAGGCCTGGGATGGAACCCAGGGCACCCCACGTGCTAGACAAGAGCTCTGCTGCTGCGTGACATCCCAGCCCTTTTTATTTTTATTTTGAGACACGGTCTTGTTTAATTGCTCAGGCTGGCCTTGAACTTGCAATTCTCCTGCCTCAGCCTCCTGAGTGTCTGGGGTCATAGGCGTGCACTGCCATGCCCGGTCAGTCCCATCCACTGGTTTATACACAGCAGCAACGGCCTGGTCTTGGGGCCCCGGGAGGGGCCAGGCTGCCCCGCACACCAGGTCCCTCTGAAGAGACTGTCACTGCCACCCAGGGCAGAGCCACCAGCGCCTCATGGGTCCCCACCCTGCCTGCCCAAGGCCGAGGCTCACGTCATCTCCGAAGTCCATGTAGTTGGACACAATGTGGGTGTTGGGGTGCAGCGCGCCCCTCTGCCGGATCACCTCCTCCAGGATGTCGCCGATGCCCGCAGAGAAGATGAACAGCGGGATGCCATGGCGGTGCAGGGTGTCAAAGAAGGCCCCGTAGCCCTCCCTGCAGGACAAGGGCTCTGAACGTCACTGCTGTTGCTACTGGGCTCGCTGGCTCTGTTTTGAGACAGGGTCTCACTGTGTAGCGCAGACCAGCCTTGAACTCACAGCAATCCTCCTGCCTCAGCCTCTTGAGTGCTAGGATCACAGCGTGCAACACCACGTCCGGCCAGCAGGCCATTCTTGCCACTGCTGCTGTCACTCACAGGTGATTCCACCCTATGTGCAGGTGCAGTTCACCCATGCAGCTCCCCCCAAAGACACTGGCACCTCCAACGTCACTGTTATCAACACGTCCCACACACATCCTGCCTCGGTGGCCAAAACACAAACAGCTCTTGGGCTTTGCCTGGGAGAGGGCAGCTGAGGCTGGCAAACACTTCCGCCACCACTCCTGCCACTGGGCAGCATCCCTGGGACTCCTTCCCTGCACCACCCCACACCCTGGCCGGCACTCCCCAAGTCTGCACCCCCGCCTGCTCTGCAGCTGTTCAGGGCAATCCTCTCTTCTCAAGGGACGGACAGCCCTTGAGTGTAGGTGCCCAGGCCCACGCTGCCTCTGTGAGCCAAGTTCCTCCTCCAAGAAAGAAGGCCCCCAGCCAGGCGTGGTGGTACATGCCTACAAGGCCAGCACTGGGGAGGCTGAGGCAGGATTGCAGGGGCTTTAAGGTTATCTTGAGCTACATAGTGAGACCCTGTCTCAAAACAGTATCCAGCAGAGAGCCCTGCTCAGGAAAAGCAGTCTTGCCAGGCGTAGTGGGCACCCCTGTAATCCAAGTACTCAGGAGGATGAGGCAGGAGGATCACAAGTTTGAGGCTAGCTTGGGCAACTTTCCAACTTAGCCCAACTCTGACTCAAAAATAAAAAGTAAGAAAATGGCTGTGGACGTAGCTCAGTAGCAGAGTGATTCTGAGTTCCATTCCGAGCACCACACACACACACACACACACACTCACGCGTGCACGCCCCAACTCCCACCCAGGGGGACTCCAAAAGTCTCTACTGCTGTGAAAAGTGAGCGAACTCTGGGCAGCTCCTCGCCCTGGCCAGACTGCGTCCTGGGCCTCAGCATAGTTCCTCCCAGCCTCCTCTGCGTGAGCTCAGCAGTTTTTGCCACTGTGTGGGATGGAGCATGGGGCTCTGCCACTCAGGGCCAGGGCCCTGCCTCGAGCCCCAGGCAGTTCCCTGGGAGCTCACCTGAGCATTGCGCCCGACTCCCGGACCACCTCGGCGATCTGCAGCCGCTGGATCCTCTGTCCACACAGCAGATCGTGGGCCCTGCTCCACCTGCATGCAGACCCAACACTGGGTGCCCAGGCCCTGTCCTCACCAGCAGGGCCATTCTCCCAGCTGGGGTCCTTACGAAGGACAAAGCCTTCGCTTTCTTCCCGTCTCCCCTGGGAAGATGCAGCCTGGAGGAGCCCCTGCAGGCTGGGCTGGTGCCCTCCTCCAGCACAGCTGGCCACCCATCTCCGTACCCCTTCCCCAGGAGGGCAGCATGTGGCCAGCTCGACAGCAGCACAGCGCAGCTGCGCAGGGTTTCCCACGCAGCCTGGGGCTCCTGAGGTATCGCTGGTGGTGCCCTCTGGCACACCTGTGGCAGGGCCCGGCGCCTCCTCCCTCCCTCACCCCCCAACCCCGCCCTGCCCCGCCCCAACCCGCCCGCCCGGCCCGGCCTGAAGGTGGCTCACCACTCCACCATGTGCGGCAGCTTCTCCTCCATGGGGCACTGTGGGTCCGTCTCGATGGGGTAATAGTGGTCAAAGAGAGCAGTGAGCTGTGACAGCCACACAAGAGAAAAGCCATGAGCCTGAGGTACCACTGGCTGGGTGTGGGGGCGCAGCGCAAGCCTGTTCTCCCAGCAACTCAGAAGGCTGAGGCAGGAGGATCACAGGGTGGAGGCCAGCCTGGGCAGCACAGTGAGATCTCACATAAAACACAGTCTGTGGCTGTAGCTCAGTGGCACAGGCCTTGCTTAGCATGCTCAAGGCCCTAGGTTCAATCCCCAGCAAGGCAAAATAAAAATAAAAAGGGCTGGCCACGTAGCTCAGTGGTACAGCGTCCTTGGGTTCAATCCTCAGTTCCATGAAAACAGAACAAATCCTAAGCCCAGAAAACTGCAGGCAAGAGCACTGGCTCCCTAGCTGTCGTGTGGGGACACGCTATTTACAAGTCCCAAGTCTCTCCTTTCTTCTTTCCGGTCTGGTAAAATCGGGATCTACATGGATCTGAATATGGCGCCAATTTTAAACAGGATCAACTTCCTTAGGTCTGCATCTGGCGATCTTTGGATCTAAACCAGGAAGCCTCTGGGTAACAGGCGGTAGCCCGGGGAGCAAAGGGGAGACCCACCTCTCTGCGACACTCCTCGCTGACGACCTTGCTGTTATCCAGAATATCTGGGAAAACAAAACTGCTTTTACTTGCCCCTTGGGCGCCCTCCCCCGTGATGCCCGCGCAGGGGAGCGCGCGACTCACTGTAGGAGGAGGGACAGCGCCTCCCGCCATGGGCGAATCTGCTCAGGGTCAGGTCGAAGTCGGACACCACCTGCGGCAGGGAGACCGCTGTGCTCACGGGGCGCCCTCGGGAGAGCGGGGAGCAGAGGGGTGCAGGGGAGGAAGGGGTCCTGAGATCCCCGTGTCCTGGGGGCGGCGACCCACGAGACCCCGACGTCGCTGTGTTGGGGTACAGGCCGCTCCCGGGGCGCAGCGCCCCGCCAGACCTCCCCACCCCCTACCTGCAGGCGGCCGCCCCCGGCCCTGCGCAGCTCGTGCACCCGCTCGCGCACGCGCCCCGGCCGCCGCATCCGCACCGTGGGCGCGCACAGGGCCGGCACCTGTCGGGAGTGAAGCGCAGATGAGCCGGGCCGCGGGACCCCGCGCCCCGTCCCCAGCCCCGCATCCGCGCCTCACCGCCTCCGCCATGGCGTGCGCTCGCGGCTCAGCAGGGCCACGCCCCGCGGCCGCACTGCGCAGGCTCAGTCTCGGGGCCGGAGGCGGGCTGCGGGGACCCCGGATTCTGATGGTGGAGGGGGTCCCAAGGTGCCGACTCACGTGGGGGGGGGCCCCACTGCCCTGGGGCCTCCTGCTGCCTCCACTCCCACCCCCGGACTGGGGATTGGACCCAAGGGCGCCCCACCCCTGAGCAGCATTCCCAAGCCTTTTTGTATTTTTTTTATTTTTTGGCTTTTTTTTTTGGCACCGGGATCGAACTCGGGACCTTGAGCTTGCGAGGCAGGCGGCAGCACCACTGAGCTAAATCCCTAGCCCTTGTTTTTTTTCAGACAGGGTCTTGCTAAATTGCCCAGACTGGCCCGGAACTTGTGATTCTCCTGCCTCAGCCTCCTGAGTAGGTGGGATGACAGGCGTTCTCTTCTGCCAAGCTTTCTGGAGTAAAAACTCTGGCAAGTGGCCATTCCAAGGCTGGCGATGTGGCTGCAGGCCACACGCCTGACTGGAAGTGCTGGGCCCAGTGTTGATCCGCAATGCAGCGAGAAAGGAGGTGGCACAGGCCTGTAACCTCAGCACTCCAAGAGGCCAAGGCAGGAGTATCTGGAGCTCAAGCCCAGGGTGGGTTTAGGTGACTTGGTGAGACCCTGTCTCTAAAAAAAAAAAAAGTAAAAAGGGCTGGGGATGTAGCTCAGTGCAAAGGCCCTGGGTTCAATCCGTTATTGCAAAAGCAACCAAACCAAACCTCTCCCCTAACAGTGGTCATTTCTGAATTTAGTTTTGCATGGGGTGGGATGGGGCTCTGTTAAGCATCCAGCAAGGTCACAGGGCCTTCTGGGTCTTCTTCAGGGACAAGGTGGGTGACTGACATCCAGGGGGCTGGGAGCCCCGGGCAGCTGAGCAGCAGCAGACTGAATCAGTGTCCCTCTCCCGTCTTTCCATCTGAGACAGGGTCTCCCTGCACATTTCAGGCTGGCTTTGAACTCACTATGTAGTCCAGGCTGGCCTTGAACTCGCGGGGAGCCTCCTACCTCAACCTCCCAAGTGCTAGAATCACAGGCATGGGCCACCAAGCCGGCCCTTGTGCTTCTGCCTGGGCAGACTGCAGTGTGTAGGGAGCCTGGGGAGCTCAGGGTGGCTGCTGCAGGGCTGGGAACCTGGACAACCCGGAGGGGGCAACAGGAGCGGAATGGATCAGAACTGCCCTGTGCTGCTGGTGGTCACGGCCCCAAGCTGGGACCAGGACAGGAAGGGTGTGGGCCCAGGGGCGGGACAGGCAGGGTTCCGGAACCCCAGCGGCCAATGGTGAGCACACAGTCCTGCTGTGACCTCACTGAGCCCAGGGTTCTAGGCCTGACATGAAAGATGCAGTAGGGAAGGGGACCGACAGCCGCCTGCAGGGGCCCCCGACCCTCACCACGTGCAGGAGCGCAGCCTCTGCCCGCTGCTCCCCAGGAGACATGGACATGGAGGGCGCCACGACCTCCTCCTGCTTCCCCCAGCCTCACATGGAGAGGAAAATGAGTGCCATGACCTGCGAGATCTTCAATGAGCTCCGGCTGGAGGGCAAGCTCTGCGACGTGGTCATCAAGGTCAATGGCTTCGAGTTCAGTGCCCACAAGAACATCCTCTGCAGCTGCAGCTCCTACTTCAGGTGCGCCCCGCCGTGCTGGTCCAGGAGGTGCAGGGCCAGGCCCCCTGCTTGCCGCTCGTTGTCTGGGTTTCTTTGATTCCCACCCAGATCAGCTTTTGTGGACCACAAGTCCTACTCAGACCCCACGATGAGCCGGACTGAGCCAAGCACCTCTCAGAACCTAAGCACTAGGGGGAGGATCAGCTGTGGGTCACGAGGGGCTGGGGCAGGAGATGCCCCCGGTCCAGGTCAGGGAGCAGGAAGCACAAAGGGGAACTGGCTGGGGGCATGGCAGTAGGGGAGGGGGACAGTGGAGGAGAGGGGCTGGTGGTCAGGAGCACAGAGGGCTGTTTCTCCTTTGGCCGGTTACTGGGAACTGAACCCAGCCCATTTTTAGTATTATTTCTGATATAACGTCTTGGGAATGTGGCCAGGCTGGACTCAATCTTTCGAGCCTCCTGTCTCAGCCTCCTAGAATGCTGAGATTCTGGGTGTTCGCCACCCCACCAGGCAACAGCCAGCTTCCTCAGACCAATTTCCTCCCAGTGCAGTCACCATGCCCTTGTTGGAAATGTCTGCCAGGGTCACCTCAAGGAGAGGAGGAAGGTCGGGGGCTGTGACAGCAGGAAATGCTCCGAGCTGCCAGCTTCCTGTCTTTTCTAGAGCTCTGTTCACAAGTGGCTGGAACAACACAGAGAAGAAGGTGTACAACATTCCCGGCGTCTCCCCCGACATGATGAAGCTGATCATCGAGTACGCCTACACACGCACCGTGCCCATCACCCCGGACAACGTGGAGAAGTTGCTGGCGGCTGCCGACCAGTTCAACATCATGGGCATCGTGCGGGGCTGCTGCGAATTCCTTAAGTCCAAGCTGTGCCTGGACAACTGCATCGGCATCTGCAAGCTCACAGACTACTACTACTGCCCCGAGCTGCGGCAGAAGGCCTACATGTTCATCCTGCACAACTTTGAGGAGATGATGAAGGTCTCCGCCGAGTTCCTGGAGCTGTCGGTCACCGAGCTCAGGGACATCATAGAAAAGGACGAGCTCAACGTCAAGCAGGAGGACGCCGTGTTTGAGGCCATTTTAAAGTGGATTTCCCATGACCCCCAAAACAGGAAGCAGTACATCTCAGTTTTACTTCCTAAGGTCAAGTTCAGTTATTCTTTGTGAATCCTCAATTGCTCTTTTAGTCTGGAGCCATGGTCTTGCTAAGTCGTCACTAAGTTACCCAGGCTGGGCTCAAAATTTTGATCCTCCTGCCTCAGCCTCCCAGAACGTTGGGATTGCAGTAATTGCTCTCTTGATTTGTTTATCCCAGAGGGACTCTAAGAGACACACTCCGGTGTAGGACAGTCCCAGGGCTGTATTTAAATGCACTGGGTAGAAGCCACTTCTCCTATTCGCTGGAATTTTGCAGTTTCCTTTCCCTTGGTGTTGTGAGTTCCTTGTATTCCAGTTACATTCTTTAGCCAAAGTCCTCCCTAGTCTCAGGCGAGGAGAGGTTTTCTCACCCTTTCCCCATTCGATGAGTCTGTGCCCACCGGACCAGCTGGCCCAGTCCCCCAGTCATGAGTATCCATACAGTTGTAGCTGTGGGCTGCCAGTTGGTGTTATTCTATACAGATACACACTCAGTTTCTAATAGACCTAGACCAACACAGAATGGAGTGGCCATGGAACAGGTGGCTCTGTGACCCACCAGTGCCTTTGTCTAGCTCATTTTCAGTATCTGGGTGTACACCACCTCCCCAAAACTACCTATCTTTTTTTTTAGTATTGGGGTTGAACCCAGGGCCTTCTCACTGACCTACATCCCCAGCCCTTTGTATTTATGTTTGTTTGCGTATTGATTTGATTTTGTGAGACAGTTTTGTTATGTAGTCCAGGCTGGCCTTGAACTCACTATGCAGCTCGGGCTGGCCTCGAACTCATGGCGATCCTCCTGCCTCAGCCTCCCATAGTGCTGCTTGCTGGGGTGACAGGGGTGCACTACCAGGCCTGGGCTAAACCAAATATTCCAATGATGCGTTATGCATTTACAAAGCAAGCCGAGTCCACAGCGACCCCAAGCCAGCCTTCGGGAGGGGTGCGGAGCCCATCCCGGTGTCCCGCAGCCCCACCTCACCCGGATGCCTGTCTGTGCCCTGCAGGTGCGCTTGGCGCTCATGCACGCCGAGTACTTCATGAACAACGTGAAGATGAACGACTACGTCAAGGACAGTGAGGACTGCAAGCCGGTGATCATCAACGCGCTCAAGGCCATGTACGACCTCAACATGAACGGGCCGTCCAACTCGGACTTCAACAACCCACTGACGCGGCCGCGCCTGCCCTACGCCATCCTCTTCGCCATTGGCGGCTGGAGCGGCGGCAGCCCGACCAACGCCATCGAGGCGTACGACACGCGCGCCGACCGCTGGGTGAACGTGACCTGCGAGGAGGAGAGCCTGCGAGCCTACCACGGCGCCGCCTACCTCAAGGGCTACGTCTACATCATCGGCGGCTTCGACAGCGTGGACTACTTCAACAGCGTCAAGCGCTTCGACCCGGTGTGCAAGACCTGGCACCAGGTGGCGCCCATGCACTCGCGGCGCTGCTACGTGAGCGTCACGGTGCTCAGCAACTTCATCTACGCCATGGGCGGCTTCGACGGCTACGTGCGCCTCAACACGGCCGAGCGCTACGAGCCCGAGACCAACCAGTGGACGCTCATCGCCCCCATGCACGAGCAGCGCAGCGACGCGAGCGCCACCACGCTCTACAGCAAGGTGCGGGGTGCGGGCAGGAGGGGCCCGCGCAGCGCAGCGCCGACCCGGGCCAGCCGCTACGCCAAGGCCCACGCGCATGCGTACACCCCGCAGAGCCTCCCGCGCCTGAGTCCGTTTGCTGGGGGCGAAGCGGGCCTCCCGCACGTGGAGGCGGTGCACGCACACAGCGCCTCCGGATTCCCTTTCTCACCCCCTCTCCCCTCTCTCCATCTCTGTTCACCTCCTCTTTGGCAAAGATCTGCCTCCGTACTTCCTTTTAGCTTCTATCTTGCTCTTTATTTATATTTCGGGTTTCTGACGTAAGAGGAACCACTTGGTACTCGAGGTGTACGGTTTGTTCCACTGAACACTGTGGTCTCAGGGTGCACCCATTTTCCTAGAAGGCCTCAAGTTCGCCCTTCTTTATGGCAGGGTGCGTCCCTGTGGAAATAACTTTCTTCATCCGTTCATCCGTTGATGGACATGGAGGCCGCTCCCAAGGATTGGTTTTAAACTGCGCTGCTATAAGCACAAGTGTGTGCGCGTCACCGCAGCACAGCCTTTAACCACCGCGAGAGACGCCTAGGGAGGGAACAGCGGGGGGATGGAACCCCCAGTTCACGTTTTCTGGGGCCTGTCCGCACATTGCACTGGTCTGCACTCCCCAGCGGTGGGGAAGGGCTCCCTTTTCTCCCCAGAGCCTCGCCGGCATGTGTTAATGGTCTGGTTTCCTGATGTTGGCCATGCTCTCTGGAGTGAGATGGCATCTGTTTTTTTTGTTGGTGGTGGTTTTTTTTGGTACCGGGGATCAAACTCGGGTTCTTGCCCTTGCGAAGCAGGCGGCGGAACCACTGAGCTAAATCCCCAGCCCACATTCCTTTTTTTTTTTTTTTTTGGTACTGCGGATTGAACTGAGGACCTTTCGCTCGCCGGGCAGGCAGCAGAACCACTGAGCTAAATCCCTGGCCCGGCATCTGTTTTAATTTGCATTTCTCCAATGGCCTGAGACGTTAAGGCTCCTCTGCACTTCACAGTGCAACACCATTTTCCAGGCCTGGTGCTGGTCAGGCAAGCGCTCTGCCACTGAGCGAGCCCCCTCAGACCTTTGTATTTCGGGGGACAGGGTCCCGCTGAATTGGGCAGGCTGGATTTGGACCTGCCGTCCTCCTGCCTCTGCCTGCCTAGCAGCTGGAATTATAGGTATGCACACACATCCGGCTTCCTGTGTGCTCCAAGTTCTCTCCAGATTACGTGCAATGTCTACTAGTATTTAAGGCCCGAGTCAGTAGTCAACTGGATTACTTAGGAAGTCTGCACATCTCGGTTCAGACGGTCTCCGTCTGCCTTCCGTCCGGGGTCAGCTGACCCTAAGCTGTGCAAGAGGGCCGTTCCGAGAACGGGCTGGCTGCCCCTGCGCACCTCCTCAGGTGACGGTGTGACTTAATTCTGTGTGACCACTCTTGCTTATTACAAAACGATGCAGCACCTAAGGAAGTAAATCCGGCCCGACTGGCGCTGAAGCTGCCGCACACGCGCCCTCTGCTCTGCATGCAGGTGTACATCTGCGGCGGCTTCAACGGGAACGAGTGCCTCTTCACAGCGGAGGTGTACAACAGCGAGAGCAACCAGTGGACGGTGATCGCGCCCATGCGGAGCCGGCGCAGCGGGGTCGGCGTCATTGCCTACGGGGAGCACGTGTATGCGGTGAGTGGGGCCGGGCCGCCTTCCCGGGTGGGCAGGGCCACGCTCACCCGCTCTCCCCCGCCCGGCAGGTGGGCGGCTTTGACGGCATCAACCGGCTGCGCAGCGCGGAGGCCTACAGCCCGGTGGCCAACACGTGGCGCACGATCCCCACCATGTTCAACCCACGCAGCAACTTCGGCATCGAGGTGGTGGACGACTTGCTGTTCGTCGTGGGCGGCTTCAACGGCTTCACCACCACCTTCAACGTGGAGTGCTACGATGAGAAGACGGAGGAGTGGTACGACGCGCACGACATGGGCATCTACCGCAGCGCGCTGAGCTGCTGCGTGGTGCCGGGGCTGGCCAACGTGGGCGAGTACACGGCGTGCCGCGAACACTTGCCGGGTCTGGCCCAGCGGGATGAAGTCAAGCACTCGGCCTCGACCAGCACGCTGCCCGTGTGAGCCTCTGTAGCTAATAAAGCACCTAAGCAGTAAGGGTTAAGTCTTTTTTTAAAAAAAATAAACGCAGTGTTAAAACCTGGAGGAGTGCTGGAAAAATGCTCAGCCCGTGGCCCGGGGGCGCTGCGGAATTAGTCACTGCACACAGTGGCTCTAGACAGCGGATTTATTGAAAACCGACATGGAGACAATGAGTAGCTGTCACAGCAAGGCAGCTTCCGGAACACAAGCAGGCCACCGTAGTGTCGCCACTCCCCCTGGCCCCTAGCAGGTCCCTTGGACGGGAAGATCATGGAGGGCAGCTAGGTGTGTCAGGAGGAAAAAGGCCGGCACCTAGCAGGAGGGCACCAGCAGGGGCTCCAGGGGCAGTGGGAAAGGCGTCGGGCCTGCAGGGCTCTGCTCAGCTGCTGCAGGAGACCGCTACCTAGAGCTGTTTTGTTCCCAAGGGCCAGAACACAGGCGACACAAGGAGAGTGAAGGGCAGCGGCACAGTGGACTTTTCTCAAGAAAGCGACCAGCTGGAGTGAGGAGCTGGCGGGGAGACAGAATCGGCTGCCAGATCCCTGCAGCTGTGCAGCCTGTGCTCCTGGTGCAGACGGGGTAGACTGAGCTCGAGCAGGCGTTCAGAGGTGGGGACCACGGCACGGGCCGGGACAGCCTCTGTACTTCAGCTTGGCTGGAGGTCGCGAGTGAGCACAGGTCCTGTCCTAACTGCTCACACTAAGTAACTAGGCACAAGGCAGCTGCATGCTCTGCTGCCCCAGCAACACTGCCCTCCTAGCTGAGAACTCGCATGCTACACTGAAAAGGCCGATGCCACTCAGGGCTTTTGGTCCCGGAAATCTATACAAACCGGGTGACCAAGGCAGATGCCATCAGGTTTAGCGCCTAGCAGAGTGATTTCTGAGCTGGCCCTGCAGAGCGAGGCTGTTATCGAGATGTATAAGACGAGTCATGCATACAGCGGCAGGGAAGGGGTGTCGCTTAGACACCGGCTCAGGACTGACATTCTCCATTCGGACTGCTGAGTTGAACTGGGGCAGGGAGGGAGGGAGGGTTAAGAGGCCATTCCTAAGACAGAAGCGGCCACACCCTCAGGGATGCTGTCACTGCTTTTTGGTACAGTCAATTCCTCATTCTCTCTACCAAAGGAAAACAAAACCAATAAAAGAAAGGTTTGCTTGTGTAGACATTAAGCTGTGGTTTTGATTTCTTTCTGAGAACAGGGTCCCCTATGTAGCCCAGGCTGGCCTCAAATTCAGGGAGTACCTCCTGCCTCAGCCTCCTGGGTGCTCAGATTGCAGATGTGTGCCACCACGCTGAGCAAGGTGTTTTTAACTGCTTAAGTTACCCAACACAATCGTTTTCATCAGAAAGGACCTTCCCCCCCTAAGAACCACTTTAGGCCCGGTTATCATAATTAGAGCCATTCCAAGCCCTCCACGCTATTATTTCCAGTTTAGGATTTCAGAATGTCAGCCTTGAGCAGATTTAAGCCGATCTGGTTTCTTCCCTTGTTAACAAGTTAGTTGGGATATTTCAGAATTACAAACTCCTGATGTGTAGTCACACGTGTGGACTGAAAAATAAAAACCAGACACTCAGTGGTTGGGCAAACCTGCACACATCACCATGCAAGAAGGACTTACCCTGCTGCAGCCAGGGCCTAGGTCGCCTGCCGGGTCAGAAACAAGTGTCAGTCACGTTTGTCAACATGGGCCACACTCAATCCCGAGTTCTAGGTTCTGCCAGCTTGTGTAAAAGAGGAACCCACAGACGGGCCCTAGTGACTGAGCTGAAGCCCAGCCCCTTCTGGAGGCCACACTGCAGCAAGCTCATGCTGCGTCCCCAGTGGGACAAGGGCAGGGCAGGGCAGGGCAGGGCAGGGCGGCAGGTGCAGCCCACAGCTGCATCCTCAACCGCCTCGCCCACACAAGAGCCCTCGCAGCTGAGCACCTGCAGGGCTTTCACTAAAACCATTGCGAAAGGAAAAGGGGGACAAGGCACGCACCTGTGTGGGGCAGGATCAGGACGCAGGCACCCGGCTCGGACTGGCTGTCTGTCCCCGCCAACTGCACTGACAGGTTCGCCGAGAGCCCTTGTCCTGGGTGGGGGCAGTAAGTCAGAAGGCTGCACACCTGGGAGCTAACATCAGCTGGCCTCTCAGTGAATGACAGCTGAGGCTTCTGGCTGTGCCCTTCCTCCTTTTGACGTCTGATCATACAACACGGTTGAGTGTTAGCCGCCTAGGGAGAAAACAGCGCTGCCTCGACTCTGACTTCTGCGATGATACTCCAGAAGCTAAAGAGATAGACACTGCTCGCTGAAATAAAGGCACACTCCGCCCACACTGCAGGCCGCCCTCATGGTGGCCCTTGTCAACCAGCACTGCCAGACGCGCTGAATCCTCGTTGGGGGGTTGTGTTGGTTTGGTGTGAAGAGACACAGTCTCACTACAGGCCCCAGGCTGGCCTCGAACTCCTGGCGATCCTTCTGCCTCGGCCTCAGCCTGAGTGCTGCGATCACAGGCATGCGCCACCATCCCCACCTCTGAATGCTCACCACACAGAGCCAGCGAGTGTCCTAGAATCAGGAGAACTCACAAAAACAAGTAACTGACAACTGCAGTGATAAACCTTTCAAGAGCCAAAATCAGGCACCCAGATTTGGCATTCTCGGTTCAGGTCAGTTCCAAGAAAACTGGATAAAATATTGTAACAATAAGGAGGCTTTTCTGTAGCAACGTTTTTCTAAATTGTTACTTCCCATTTTGAAAAAGAAATGAGGATTCCATACAATATGCACTAGAGGAAAGATGAAGACAGAGGCCTGCAGGGCAGTCACCGGTGCTGCACTCTGAACACAACCTCGCCGTGTCACACGCGGTCTCTGCCCACGCTTGTAACAGTCCTCTCTTAGACCAACTTCACACCTGTAACTTCCTCTCCTCGATCTGCTCTTTCGGCCGGCTACCAGCGTCTTGGAGGCATGATGTGAAGTCATAAACAGCTGCCAACGTCGTGAAAGTATCAGTAATAACAGAGTAATAATGGAGTAATAAAGCACGGAGCTAAGCACTCATTTCAAATCAGTCACCTCTTCCAAAAAGGACCGTGACAGATCTTCCAGTGTCCGTGCGAACACAGCAAAATCATTTGGCTGAAATATTGTGCTTTTTCCTTCAAATTTCAGGCTCACTATTGCACACGCCTCCTGCAGATAAGGGCTTAATGCGTAAGTTCTGATCCTGTTGAAACCAACCATTCTGTAACAATGAAAAAGATATCAAAGGAAATGTGCAAATAAAGTTGGGCTTAAAGCATGTTTGAAACCCAAGTCCCCAGGACAAGGGAGTTTAACTCGTTGGCAGAAAATGGCCAGATCACTAGCCCTGCTTCTCAGTAAGATCTTACTTAGCTACTGCACGCACGCACACGCACACGCACACACACACACACACACACACGCACCAAAAACAGATAAAGGTCGCAAGCTAACAATTACCACGTATTCACCGCTTCCTACTCTTCCATTGAACCACACAGCACTTCGGTTATACAGCCCACAGTCCGTCTGGGGAGAAAATATATTAGCGACACTTTCGCAGGGGGCAGTCGTGTGCCTCCCTCCTGTGGCAGGCTGGCAGGCGAGGGGCTCAGCACTCGATCTGGGAGCTGGGCACCCGCCGCATGTTCAGGGCGTGCCGGTGGATCTCCTGCATCTGGCGGATGCGGTCCTTCTGCCACATCAGGTTCTGGGGCATGGGGTACCTCTGCGAGCCGTGCAGGTAGCGGTAGGGGATGCGCACGTGGCAGGCGGTGGCCCGGCAGCGGGGCTGGGGCATGGGGGGCAGCAGCAGCCAGCGCTTCCTCTCGGCGCAGTAGCGGTAGGCCTCCTTGCGGTACTGCTTGTCAATGTCGTCGCTGTTCTTCCAGCCCCCGATGATGAAGACGTCGTCCCTGAGGTAGCACACGGCCGCACCCTCAATGCTCAGGACCTCGGGGGGCAGGCTCTCTAGGATCTCGTCCGGCGCGTGGCCGGCGATCTTGCTCATGGCCTCTGCGTTCTCCATGGCATAGCTCTTGGGGCAGCACGACGCCGTCTGGTAGAAGCTGGAGCTGGCCACGGACATCTGGAAACAGCAATAATTATCGATGAGCGGCAGCGAGTCCACGTCCTGCCACTGCCGGGTCTCAGTGTCGTAGCAGGTGATCACGGCCTTCAGCCCGTCCTCTGTGTCGCGGTCCACAGGTGTGCGAGCAGCGATGTACACGAAGCGGTCTTCGACGGCCAGCGCCTTGGCGTCACGCAGGATCTTTGGCGCCGACTCCAGGTTGTGCCACTTGTCCACCTCGGGGTTGTACACAGTCACATCCTTGAAGCCGGGGCTGAAGTTGCCGTGGCCGCCGATGCTGTATAGCTTGCCCCGGACCTCAGTGAGCCCAAAGGAGTGCTTCCGGGTCATCAGGCTGCACACGTGTTCCCACGTGTTCAGGCTAGGGCTATAGCGCTCCACGGTCTTGGCGAAGCCCGGCTCCATGGAGCCCGCCACATACACGTAGGACTCAGTCACCGCCACGGCGTGCCCATCCAGGTGGTTGTGGATGTGGGGCAGGTTCACCCATCTGTCCTCGTCCACGAAGTAGCCCACGCACTCGCTCAGGTAGTCCCCGCCCTCCGACACGCCCCCGATCACCATGATCACGTCCATGTTCTGCCCGTAGCGCGGCAGCAGGGACACGGGCGCTGCCGGCGGCCGCAGCGCACCTGACTGTAGGTTCTCGGCCCGCAGTGCGTGCCGCTCCACAGCATCGGCCACCAGCTTCACGCAGACCTCGTTGCTGGCCACCAGCCGCTCGGGCTTGACATGCCGCGTGAGGTAGGTGGGCTTCATCTGCGACAGCCGCAGCAGCGTGAAGAGCTCCTCGAAGTACCGCTCACGCTCCTCCGCGCTCCGCTGCACCCACTTGAGCACGGTCTCGAAGAGCACCTCCTCGGAGTCCACCGTGATCTCCAGGTCGGACAGCCAGTCCCGGATGAGGTGGAAGGGCAGCGTGTAGAACTCCTCATCCTGGATGACCTTGTGGAAGTTCCTGCGGATCATGTCGGCGGCCTTCAGGGCCAGCTGGCTCAGGGTGTACATGTGGGCCAGGCTGTGGATGGCCACGCAGTTGGACAGATGCAGTTTCTTCTTGAGAAACTCGCCGCAGAACTCTTTTAAACGAATTAACAGGAACCTAGGGGCAAGCACAAAGGGAGAGACTGATTGCAAACGTGCGCTCCTTTCGTGGCCACAGTCTGAAGGAACCCCAGTTAGCCCAATAGCACTGGTGAGCTTGCATCTTGCTTTACGCGTGGTGTGTGCCAAAGGAAGCCCCCCAAATGGGAAGTGCTGTGCTGGGAAAGTGTGTTTTGAGTGTATGTGTAGCCGGAGGCCTCACCACACACCTGTAATCCCAGGACTAAGGGAGGCTCAGGCAGGAGGATTGGAAGTTCAAGTCCCACCTCAGCAACTTAGTGAGACCTTGTCTCAAGTGAAGAGCTTAGTGCAGCTTAGTGGCAGAGCACCCCTGGGTTCAAGTCCCAGTACCACAAAAAGGAAAAACAAAACAAAGTGTGAAATCATCTTTATATAAAATAACAATTTTTTGAGATGGTCTTGTGCTAGGCCCAGGGCCGCACACCAGTAATTCCAGCACTAGGGAGGCTGCAGCAGGAGGATCGCCGACAGTTTGAGGTCAGGCTGGGCTACACACTGAGTTCACAGCCAGCCTGCACTGCATATCGAGACCACATCTCCAAAAGATCAACCAACCAACCCAAAACAGACAAATAAAACAAAACAAAGGAGATGGTCTTCCTATGTAGTCCAGGGGGGCCTTGAACTCACTATGACCTCAAGCTTGTGGCAATCTTCCTGCCTTGGCCTCCCAAGTGCTGGGATTACAGGTGTGCGCCATCATGGCCAGATTAGTAAATTTCTATATAATGAAGTTTATGTACAGTTATGTTATCCATAACATATATTTATACACAAAGTTTATTACATAAGGTTTTCTGGACTATATCCTTCAATAAAGTACAGTGCTTTCTTTCTTTGCAGTACTGGGGATGGGACCCAGGGCCTTCACACTGAGCTACATCTGCAGCCTTTTTTTCTTTGATACCAGGGATCGAGCTTTTGCTTCCGAGGCAGGCGGCACCACTGAGCTAAATCCCCAGCCCTTTAATATTTTATTTTGAAGGGCCGGGGATTTAGCTCAGTGGTTTCGCCGCCTGCTGTGCAAGCGCAAGGACCCGAGTTCAATCCCCTGTACCAAAAAAAAAAAAAGCAATATTTTATTTTGAGGAAGAGTCACACTAAGTCCCTATGCTCCTGCCTCAGGCTTCCTAAATCCTGGGATTACAGGTCCGTGGCACCACACCTTATTTTCACTGTAATTTATCCTCAGCACAGGTGAACTGCAGCCTGGACCTGTCCCCACCATCCTTCCGATTCCCTCATCCACTGTGGGCCTCCTCTTCAGGGGCAGGGGCAGGGGCAGGGGCAGGGGCAGGCCAGGCCCACAGGAAGCGCCAGGCGGGAGCTGTGTCGTCCCAGAAGCTGGGCCTGGTTAGGGGCTGCACGGGCAGAGGTGGAGCCGCAGCAGAGCCCATGCTGGGTGGGCTGGGTGCTCAGCGGCTGCACCCTGGACAGGGCCTGTTAAGGCAGGGGTGGAAGGGAAACCGAGCTCCAGAGAACCAGAAACAAAACGCAGCACAGTAGAAAACACAAATAGGTGGTGCAGGCTGAAACAGCAGAACCCAGGGGTTCAGCAGAGGTGGACAGGATGCTGCCGCCCCCCTGGATTTAACTAAAAACTCTACAATGTTTTAGCTAAATGCACAAATCCAGCAGTATTCAGCTTAAGCAAGGGTGGACAGCTGGAAACCACTGCGTTAAAGTTAAGGCCCCAGGGCTGAGAAGAACTTTAAACAATACATGAGGTGTGATAAAAAATACAGTATGTGGGGCAGGGGATGTAGCTCAGTGGCACTGTGCCTGCCTCAAAAGTGCAAGGTCCTGAGTTCGATCCCTGGCACACACACACACAAAAATTCAGTATGTGTTTCAATAGTAAATGGCCTTTGGGGGTCACGGTGACCGTGAGGAAGAGCCCCAGGTATGCGGTGCCAGACGTGACCAGGTGGACGGGGACCGCTTTCCGCTGGGTGGTGTTCGGCAGCAGCCTTCATCGTAGTTCTCATCACATCTGCTTCAGAAAGAAAGGGCTGGGGATTTAGCTCAGTGGCACCGTGCCTGCCTCGAAAGTGCAAGGTCCCAAGTTTGATCCCCAGTACCAAAAAAAGAAAAAAAGACAGTGGTGAGGACAACCGTGCCCTCTCGAGAGAGGTGAGGACTCACTGTGTCCTGACTGGCTTACAGACAAGACCTCAGGGAGGCCTGGGGGCTGCTGTGCCCTGGAGCACTGTGAACACCAGGCGCCTGTCCCTTGCCCCAGGGAACCCTGTCCCGCTCCTGGAGGAGTCAGTGTGGCCTCGTCTGCCTCCTGGCCAAACAGATAAAGAGAAGATGGTGTCTTAAATTTTCTCTCCTCTCCTCAACTCCCAACAAAAGTGGCTGGGCCAGAAAACCCAAGCTCAGAGGACAAGCCTGCCTGCTGGGGCGAGCTGCCCACACTGTGCGTCTCCGGGCCCCCAGCATCCAGCCCGGCCCCCTGCTGCCCGCCCGCCCGCTTGCCAGCTGCAAAGTAGACCCTCACGCCCATGGTCTGGAGGACCCCACTCCTCCAAGCACCCTGTCCCCCTGGGACACCAGCTCTTCCGCTCAGGCGCTCGACCTGCTCTGATGCCTCCCATTCCAGAGGAGGAAAGAGTCCCAGGACAGAGCCAGACCCTCACACCAGCTCCGTCCTCACCCTCATTTTGGATGCTGCGCCTGTAACTCCACCACTGAGCCTCGGCCCAGCCCGCCTTCTTGCCAACACACAGCGCCCAGCCAGTGGGCATGTGGTGGGCAGCTTCCTCACCGACACCTCCTCCCCAGGCTTCTCTGCCACCCGGAGACCGCCAGGGCGCAGTTCAGCTGCCCCTTTCCTCCGAGCCCCTCTGCAGTGACATCCCCCACCTCACCACAGCCCATCTGTACCTCTAGCTTCCAAAGCACTTGTTTTTAATATAAAGATTGTGAGCTGTGGGTGGTAGCACATGCTCATAGTCCCAGTACTCTGGGAAGCTGGGGCAAGAGGATCAAAGACAAGCCAGCACTCAAGAGACTGAGGCAAGAGGACTGCCATGAGTTCCAGGCCAGCCTGAACTACCTAGTGAGACCCTGTCTCAAAATAGAAAAAAGGGGGGGGGCATGGTGGCGCATGCCTGTTATCCCAGCACTCAGGAGGCTGAGGCAGGAGAACCACCCCCAGCTCAAGGCCAGCCTGGACTGAGTTCAAAGTGAGCCTGAACTACAAGCAAGACCCTGTCTCAAAGGGGTGGGGGGAGGCTGTAGCTCAGTGCAAAGACCCTGGGTCCAGTTCAAGCATCACAGCACTGTGTGCCTGTAATTCCATCATGGAGGGAGGCTGAAACAGGAAGATGGCAAGTTCAGGTCACCTGGGCAACTTGATGAGGCCATCTCAAAAGTATCTTTAAGACCTGCAGCTGCAGCTCAGTAACATGGCACCTGGGTGCCACCTGCGGTAACCTTCCTTCCCCATAAAAAATTGTTAACCTCAGGGGCTGGGGATTTAGCTCAGTGGTTCTGGCGCCTGCCTCATAAGTGCAAGGTCCCAAATTCGATCCCCGGTACCAAAAAAAAAAAAAAAATTGTTAATCTCAGTGTTCAAGGAGCTACCCTTGCCCAACAGACCCTTAGTATGCTGCTTCCCCCATGACTTCCTTGATTTTTCCGAAGCCCAGTGCTGAGACCTAATGTTCTTCTATCCAACCACCTGTCCAGACATCCCTACCAAATCCAAACCCCAGCTTCCAAAACCGCTCCTCTGCAATCCTCCACGTCCTACCAGCCCCATCCACCAGGGGCTTGGGTAAAAACCTCACAGACCTGCAGACCCACAGATGCATCCCCTCCTCCTCCTCCTCCACCCACGTCTCCCCAGCAGCGCACCTTCTCTGGGTCCCAGCCTTCTCCCCCCAGACCTCGCCCCACCCCAAATACAGCAGGCCTCCCATTCAAAGTCAGCTCCAGTCTTCTGCCCAAGCAGCGTCCCCAACATTTGCACCTGGCCCTGCCCTCCCACCCGGAGTGCAGGATCCTGCCCCACCTGTGCCCGGGGTCCTCTAAATTCCCTTGAGCTCTGCACCAGTCTCCACCTGGCCTCCTTTTCTCTGCATCTGCCCATCAGCTCCTTTTTGTCATGTGCTCCGTGCCTCCCCCTCTCCTTGCAGCCTGATGGTCACTCCACAGACGACTGTTTACTGCCCACCAGTGTCGGTGCCAAGAGGGACGGGACTTCTGTGCCTGCTCCCCAGGAGCCCAGGGTCCCGCTGCCTTCTGAGGTGCTCACCAGGCGTTTGCTGCCAAACCTCCACCCCGCACCCAGCAGCCTCCTAACCCTAGCAGCCTCTGCAGCGTCCCCCACCACCACCTTCCTCCTGCCCGAAGTAGCCTGGGTTACTTCCAGATACACTGTTTAAATCACATAGTTTCTCTCCAGCCTCTGGCACTCACCATGAAATCCGTGCACCCCCACACCCTTCCCCTCTGCACCCACCAAATCCAGCCACAATGCATTTTTTTGAGGCAAGGTCTCACTATGTAGCCCAGTGTGGCCTTGAACTCACTGTGATCTTCCTGCCTCAGCCTCCTGAGTCCTAGGATTGCAGGCATGCTCCACCAAGACTGGCTTGGATGTTCCTTTTTCTTTGTTTTATTTTTTTTGAGACAAGGTCTCACGCTTGTAGTTCAGGCTGGCCTCCGATTCCCTGTAATCCCCCTGCCTCACCTCAGTCTCCCCAGTGCTGGGATTACAGAAGTGAGCCACCACACCCAGCTAGGATTTTCCTTTTTAAAAGACCCTTTGCTACGCCAACCTGGATCTTGCCTGGGGCCTTTGTGCTTCTCGGACTTCATCCCCTACCTTTGCACAACCGGTTTTCTTGCCCTTTGAGATCAGTTTAAATGCCAAACTGCTCAGAAAGGTCTTTCCTTAACTGACAGCTTTTCACTTTTGAATCCAGGGCGCTCTAACACTCAGCTACATGCCCAGCCCTTTCTCTATCTTCTGACACAGGGTCTCAGTCGCTAAAGCGCCCAGGCTGGGGTTAAACTCGCGATCCTCCTGCCTCAGCCTCCCACAGTGCTGTGATTGCAGCGTGCGATTCTGTTTAATCCTTTGAGACGAGGTCTCCCTAGGCTGGACTGGAACTCGCGATCCTCCTCCAACAGCCTCCCTGCAACAGGAACAGCACTCCTCGCCCGCGTCCCCGCACCCGCGCACCTGTCGGCCAGCTCCAGCACCTCGTGCACGCTCCCCGTGCTGACGCGGATGCGCCCGGTGTACATGTACTCGATCACCGCCTCCACCGTGTCGGGCTCGGGCCCCGGCTCCGAGCTCCACTTGCGCATCTCCACGCGGCCCGAGCGCGACTCGGAGAACTGGCCGGAGAGCAGCGGCGTGAAGTACTCGGTGGCGGCCGCCAGCACCGAGCGGTGGGCGCGGAACTCCCGGCCGCCCGCGCCGCCGAAGCAGAGCGTGATGTCGCAGAAGAGGCCCTGGCGCCGCTGTTCGTTCTGGCGCCACGACAGCTCCGAGCAGTGCGAGCTGCACTCGAAGTCCTCCGCCTCGGGGCCCGGGTCGCCGCCGCCCGCCTCCACGGCCGACAGCCCGGGCCCGAAGTCCACCGTGCCGCTGCCTCGGACCTCGGCCGCTAGCCCTGCGGAGGCGGCAGCGGCCGTCTCCATGCCCTCCATCTCCAACACCTGCAGGGATGCGGCTGCAGCCGCCGCCGCCGCCGCGGCCGCCACTGCCGCCGCCATCTTGCGCAGCCGCGCCGGCCCCGAGACGCAGAGCGTAGCGCCTTTGGAGCGCGACGCGGAGGGATTCTGGGATTAGACAGGCGGCGCGCAAGAGCCACGCATGCGCCCTCCCCCCGCGCCGTCAGCCCCGGGCCCCTGCACAGGGCGGCCGGAGGTCGGCGCCTTGTCTTCCATCACACTGGCAAGATGCTCCTGCCGCGAGAAGTTCAAGCTGTCCTTCGCTCACCCATTGTTCGAAAGCGATGTGGGTTTTCTTCTTAAAATGTCTTTGTAACGCCAGGCGTGGTGGTGACGCCTGTAATTCCACCACTCGCAGGCTGAAGCAGGATTGCCACGAGTTCGAGGCTAACCTGGGCAACCAAACCCTGTCTCAAAAAAAGCTTTGGACTTTGATCCCCAGCACAAGAAATAAAACGGCTTTGAAGAAAAAAATTTTAAGGAAAGAAAGACTGAGCCCCGGCCCAGTGGATGAGGATTTAATAAACTGTTTCCTAAAAACCCCCGAGGACTGAATGAGCTGCAGAGCGGAAAAGTTCTGCCCAGGGCGAGGTTCAAAAGCACAACTTGTTCAAAGGACAATAATAAAAACCACTTTTGGGTTTTAAGCAGGAGTGGCTCGACTTCATGTGCTTTTTTTTTTTTTTTTGCTACAGGGATAGAACTCAGGACCTTGCACTTGCAAAGCAGCCGCTGGCAACACTGAGCCAAATCCCTGGCCCTTCATGTGCTTTTAAAATACCATGCAGTCTAAGGGCCAGGGATTTGGCTGAGTGGTGCCACCATCTGCCTCACAAGCACAAAGTCCTGAGTTTGATCCCTTATACCAAAAAACCCAAACAAACCAAAAAACTGTTCAAAGTACCAAGCAGTCTGTGGAGAATGGATCTTACCAGATCTGAGTTACAGGGCCATCAGGACTTGCAGCAGACAGCAGAGGCCTAGGTGATGCTCCGCTTCCAGCCAGGGTATGGGGTAGAGCTCTGGGTACCATTCACCAAAAGGGGAGAGAAGAGATTGAGGAGAGACACCACAGGGCTTTTCTCTTTTTTTAGCTCTGTTTTATTTTCAAGAGGTGGATGAGCATTTTAAAAACGACCTGTACTCAGACTCTCAGAAAGTGTAACTCAAAGGCTCAAACACAGATGACAGAGACTTCAGCAGGCATTCCTGTTACTATACAGTTTATTTAAACCAAACTATGATAATACAGAGAAGGATGGAGGTGCAGCTGCCCAGGTCTGTGGGTCACAGCCTCGGGGAGGCTGGGGAGCAGCCCTGGGACCTGTGCTTCAGGAACAGGCAAGCCAGCCGCATCAACAGAAGACGTTTCACAGCTTTCTGCGTTGCACTTCCGTTTGGACGTGGTATGTGACAACTTTACATCTTAAATTACTACTCCACGAGTGCTGACAGTGGCTAAGGGTGCCATGGTCCCGCCAATGCAACAGCGGCAGACTTTGATCTGAACATGTCGGTGGGATGCTAAATAAAGCCAAAACACGTAACATACAGAAAGGTCCTTAAAAATCAGATTAATACTATATTCTTCATGTTAGATCAGAAGGAAGAAAGCAAAGTGAAAAAACAGGACATCAGGAGGGAGTACTTTGTATCTTGAAGTCTGAACCTTCCATTCCCTTCCTCCACAGAGGGGAAAAAACTTCACGGAAAGAAAGCAACATTATAATGCCCCGGAAGGAGGAAGAACACTATTAGGACAGAACTTGGGTCAACACTTCGGTATAATAAATACAGCGGGCAGCAGAGCAAATGTCACACGTTTGGGCTTGATTTGAATTTCTATGCTTATAAAAAAAATACTAAGCTGCTTTGTGTGGACTGCATGGGTTCCGGCTACGGGTGTGGTCTCACGCTGTTGCCCGGAGTCTCGGCTTCACCCAGAGGCTCACGCTTGACTACATGCTCATGTGTTCCGGGAGGACGTAGGAGATGTCGTCCCATGGGTGACGATACAGCCCCTGCTTCAGCCTCTTCTGATCCAGATAGTGCCCTGAAACGGAGGGGACAGCTCTGCATCAGGCTTCTGGAAGGTGGCTTAGGCACAGGACAAGGGAGGGAGATCCGCCTCATATAAACAAGGGAGCCAGCATGCTGGGGGTGCCTGTCATGCCAGCACTCAGGAGGCTGAGGCAGGAGGACTGCCGTGTGTCTGAGGCCAGCCTGGGCTCCATAGCGAGACCCTGTCTTAGGGAAAAAAAAAGATAAGACAGACACAAAGAAGTGGTGAAGAAAAGCTAGTCTGGTCCAGACTTGGCGAAAGGGAAACTGTCAGATTTCACTCCATTCCCCCGGGCCTGTGAATGAAGTCGTCAGAACCAGGGTAAAGTCGGGCTAGGACGCCAGGGACAGCCGAGGGCGGGAGGAGGACGAAGCACTTCGGGGAACTCACCGATGAAGCCCATGCTCCGGCCCAGCACGAAGATGCCATTGAGGGCACCGATGTCGATGTACTCGTCCGCCTCCTCCCTGCAACACAGACCAAGGCTGGAGCTGGCCCAGGCCCTGGCGCAGAGGGAGCCCTCTCTGCTTGGAGCAGCTCTGGCTCCAAAGTGGGAGAGGGGCTGTCGGGAAGGAAGGACTGGGGTGGCTTTGTCTCCTGTCTTTCCAAATCCTCTATCAGGAGCCGGGAAGACAACAAATGGGTGCAGAGGCCAGGAGGGGCGGCGCACGACTGCGATCCCCCCACGCAGCACAGATCCCAGGAGTTCGAGGCCAGCCCAGGCTGCTTTGCTGAGGAAGAGGCAGCACGGCGCTCACCGAGTGAAAGAGCCACAGTTCCTGAGCATGTCAACAAACGCCACCCCGATGAGGCCATCCACGTTCAGGATCAGGTTGGGTTTCTGGGAAGGCAAGCGATTCAAAGCATTGTCATCATTTCACTTTTGTTCTCAAAGTATTTCCACTGTTCCTAATCCTCCTGCCTCAGCCTCCAGTGCTGGGATCTCTGCTGCACCACCTCGCCCTGCTGTTCCTCTTGACACTGAAAACCTTCCCACCCAGCTGAGACTGCGCCATGGCGGACTGGCTGTCTGCCTCACTCACGAACAGGAAGTCCCCCTGCAGCCCCAGCTCTGACCTCCACTACTTGATCGGACTGGCGAGGCTCCCCCAGGGCCCCCTGAACACACCCAGGCGCCCCGCACCTTGGAGGTGGTGATCTTCTCCACCTGCAGGGCGTAGTCGAGCAGCGGTGTGGCCGGGAAGTGCTGCCGCACGTAGTCCTTGAGGATCTGCACCCGCATGTCCGGGTTGTTGATCTGGAATCAGAGCCAGTTATGGGGACCCCACTTAGCTTCCGGCTGCTCCCCACATTGCCTGGGGCCACGGCCGGTGGTGTGTGATGCCGGGGATGCTGCGGGGACCTCAGCCTCCTGTGCCCAGCAATGACACTGCTGGCTGAAGGGTTCAGGGTCCTCTTCTCCATGACAAAGAGGGCACCTGCCATGGAGCTGCTCCCCGGGTCACCACTGGCCCACTGGAAGCCTCAGCCCAGCCCCAGCCGCTGAGCCACTTGGGAGTAGGCAGCAGGGTGCCCCAAATCCTCGGGAAGCCCTCATACTGTCGGGGCTGGGAATGCAGGCACACAGTGTACCCATCCCGGGGCCACCTCCTCCGGCCACCTCCTCTGGCCTCACTTAGGAAGGAGCCGCCGCCTCCCCGGGCTGCCTCTCCCTAGCCCTCACTTCTCTGGCGGCTTTGAAGTCTAATCCGACTGCGTCTCGCCTTTGGATACCTGACTGGGGCTTCTTGAATCACCACAGGACCCTTTTGGCTTTGCTGTTGTACGAGACAGGGTTTCACTGTATAGCCCAAGCTGGCTGAAAACTCAGAGTCCTCCTGCCGCAGCCACCCGACCCAAGTGACGGGCAGACAGGCGTGCGCCCCCATACTTGGCACATATTCGACCCTGCGTCAGCGTGAGTCACACTCTGTGCCGGGAGCATTGCCATACCTAGCTAAGAGGCTTCTGGGCCACAGAGCCAAAGAGCCCAGAGCAAGGGGAGCCTCACACGGCCCCAGGCAGCTGCCACCACCTTGCCACTGATCTGCACACATGAAAAAGCTACCCGACGCAGGCTGTCGGCCTGCAGCCAGCGAAGCGCCCTGTGTGAGGCAGGCCCTGTCTCGTGGGGCCTGGTTTAATCCCAGCCAGCACTCGGGGAGGCTGAGGTAGGAGGCCGCAAGTCTGAGCCCAGACTAGGCAACTCCATGAGACCTTATCTCAAACCCAAGGGCTGTGAGTAACAGCTCCGTCTCAGTCCCGACAGCCCTGACAAGCCCCAGGTTTCACCTCCTGGGGCCTGAGCCACCTGTGGCCGGCACAGACCGGGCCTGCCGAGTCTGAGCAGCGCGGCCCCCACCCTGATGAGTCCCCGGCCCCTCCCACAGGGCTCGGCCACTTGCCGACTTCACGCGGTGGCCGATGCCCATGATCAGCTTCCCCTCCTTCTTCATCTTGTTCACAAACTCCATGGGGATCATGCCGCTGTCGAAGGCCTTGCTGAACATCTTGGCAGCCGCGTCCAGGGCACCCCCAAAGCGATCCCCCTGGAGGAACAGCACAGCCGCGCTCAGCCCTGCAGACGGACGCAGCCCAGCAGCCCCTTGCCTCCCCGACCTCTCTTACGATGGTGAGCAGCCCCGAGGTGAGGCTGGAGACCAGGTCCTTCCCGGCGCGGGCGCAGATGATGGTATTGTGGGCCCCGGACACGGCAGGCCCGTGGTCGGCCGTCACCATCAGGCACATCTCGATGAACTGGCACGAGTACTTGGGCAGCCTGCGGGCCCAGAGGTGAGTGGGACCCAGGGACCTACAGGTCCTCCCACCTCCCCACCAGAACCAGTCCCCGAGCCGAGAGGAGCAGTGGGCAGCGGGCCCCCGCAGAGGGCTCACACAGGAGCCGCAGCCAGCACTCAGGAGGCCCAGACGCCAGTCTGCAGAGCGAATCCGCAGCGCTTTCTAAGCCCCCGATCCACTGCCCTCCCTGGGAACCCTGCCCTGCTGCTGGGACACCAAGCTGCCTTCGCTCACTTCTTTACAAGTCCCCGGGAGGGGCTGCCCAGACCTCAGAGGAGGAAGCTGCTCTTTCTGCTCTGCGGTAGAGCGGCCTGCCGCCCTTGGAGAGCCGGCCACAGCCTGTGTGGCCCTTGCCGGCTGGTGGCCCCCAGGCCCGTCAGCGGGGAGGCCGCCGCACCAGCCCACCTTCTCTGGAACCAGAGGAGCCCAAGGACGCCGCCAATGCCCAGCTCCTCCCTGAAGACTTCGGTGATGGGCATGCCCGCGTAGATGAGTTCCTGGCCGCGCTCGTCACAGATGCTGGTCATGAACGAGGCGGGCTTGCGGATGAGGCCCAGCTCCTGTGCAGACGGGCAGAACAGGGTCCAGGGACCACAGAGCACCGAGGATAGGGATGGTGGGGTGATCCCAGCCCAGCTCCTCCGGAGCAGGAAGTACAGAAGCAAACAAAACCCACCATGACCCACTAATGGCCCCATGGATAAATGTCGACTGAGAACTTTTGGAGCTGAGCAGGGTGGCACACACCTGCCATCCCAGAATGCAGGAGGCTGAGGCAGGAGGGTCCCTCCAAGTTCAGAGCCACCCTGAGCTGCATAGCAAGATTGTGCCTCAAAAACAAAGACTTCTGGGGGCCGAGATGTAGTTCAGTGGCACCATGCCTGCCTCACAAGCGCAAGGTCCTCAGTTTGATCCCCAGTCCAAAAAAAAATTTCTGCCAACGGTCCTTCCTGTCACACGACAGCCTTTCTCAGAACCAGCTTTCTGGACACAGTTCCCAGGCATGAGTCTTGTGCACTTCACTGGCATCTGGGGATTCATGTGGCTCCCTCACCCGTGCCACACACACCTCAACAACCCTGTCTGTGCAGGCTGGGCAGGGGACAGTGCTCTCAGTTTTATTTCAGGTCCTTTATACTAAGTGTGATTGACCAGTTTTTCGTGAGGGCCATTTCCTAATCTAATGGGTCACTGGGTCTTTTGACTTCCGTTCTTTGTTTGTGTGAGACAGGGTCTCACTGAGTTGCCCTGGATGACCCCAACCTCTGACCCTCCCGCCTCAGCCTTCCAAGTGCTGGCATGACAGGCGTGCCTTCCCCCGCAGTTTAACCCTGACTTCCAAGAACCCTTGTAGGACAAGAACACTGGCTACTAATCAGCTCCTCACCAAGCGGCACAGGGCCAGTTAGACGGAGTGGACCCTGCACCTTCCACTGAAAACCTTTCGCAAAACCGACTCTGGAGACATTACCTGTCCCGAGGCCCTGCTCCTGGCCAGGCCACACGCAGGCCTGCACTGAACTGGACCAGAGCAACCCCACACCCACTGCTGGGTCCCGGCACCTACCCTGGCCCAGGAGTAGTCCATGGGCACCGTGGGGGGCGGCACCTCCTGCGCCGGCTCGATGGCTCCTCTGGCCACGAGGTCCTCGTACACGGACCTGGGGAGGCAGAGCAGTGGCTCGCACAGGCCGCTCCCCAGCCTCCTCTCGGGACGGAGGAAGCCAGGTGTGGCCGAGACAGCCCCTGGCCCTTGGCCTTCTCCGGGCGGAGCCTGACGCGGCTGGTTTGGGGACTCAGCCTGGCAGCTGGGCTCCCTGCCTTGGGGTGGGGGACAGAGGCCTGCACCCGGGGACACTCACTGGATGATCTCGCCGAGCTCATCGAAGCTGCGTGGCACGAACACGCCTGCCTCCTTCAAGGCCTGGTTCTTCGCGACTGCAGTTTCCGACGCCTGGTTGGCGCAGGCTCCGGCGTGGCCAAACTGGACCTGCGGATAAGGACAGCAGTCATAGGGCTCCAGGCAGCCATGGCCAGTCCTCCGGCCTCAGTGGGGCTCAGAAACAAGCAGGGTGGGCCATGCTTGTTGGGGGGAACCGGAGGCAAGACACTCGCACACCACACAGCTGCGGACATGGCAGCCAGAGTGCAATGCCTCGTGCCGAGGACCCACAGCTGTTACCCAAGACACGTGGGCCCCAGGGGCTGGGCCAGAGCCGGAGCGACAGAGAAGCAACAGACTCGAGCCCCAGCCCGAGCTGAGCTCTGCACAGTGCCTCAGTCCCAAGCGGTCTCACGAAGTCTGTGCACACAGGAAAAATCAGGAAGGTGACATGTTCCCAGCGTCTTTAAGAGACTGTATCTAGGGCCGGGAATGTAGCTCAGTGCAAAGGCCCTGGGGTTCAATCCCTGGTACTACCCAAAAAACCAAGCAGTATCTGTCTTGGGAGGAGCTGCAGGCTGGGAAGGCGGCTTGTCCTCTGGGCCCAGAGGAAGTGTGCGGTATCAGAACCCAGGGAGCCACGCTGTCTATGGGGGCCATGGGCGACCACACCCTCAGCATGCAGGCTCTAGGCTGTAGCAGCCTGGGGCTGAAGACAACTCGGCTGGCCCGGGCCGCTCCGCACCTCCGAGGAGAACATGGTGGCGCAGGTCCCGATGCACCAGCAGACCACAGGCTTAGTGAGGCGGCCCTCCTTGATGCCTCGGCAGATCTTGTACTCCTCAGTGCCCCCGATCTGCAGGGAAGTGTGACAAGGAGCTGGGTCAGCAGAGCTGCCCTGGGGTGGCCCGGGCTGGCATGCAAGGGCTCCGAGTCGCCCCAGGGCCCGAAACAGGCACATGGGCTTTGTCCAGTGGAGAAGACTCAGCATGGACACAGGGAGCACTCCAGGGGACAGCGACTCCTACGGGAACCCGGACACCTGCTCCTGACCTAGAGTACAAGGTGACTCGGGACCAGCCACACTCCAGGAACCATCGAGGGACAGGAAGGCCAGGCGAGACCTGAGGTCGCACACACAGGGCAGTGAGACCATGTCCAGGTATAGGGACAGCGGTGACAACAGCAACCCTCTCCGGGGCTGAGCTCAGCACTCAGCCAGGGGATCACAGGGATGGTGGCCCGAAGTTGTCCATGCCCAGCATGTTGGGATTTCCTGTCACAATCTTTCAGCATGTGGGCGTGGCTCCCCCAGCCCTCAGGCACACATGGCTGCACAGCAGGGGCCTCACCTCTCCCAGCACCACGATCATCTTGACTCCCGGAGTGTCCTGGTACCGCAACACGTGGTCCATGAAGGTGGAGCCGGGGTACCTGTGGGAAGCAGGAGGCACAGGGTTCAGGGGACAGGGAGGAGGGAGGCCGTGTGGGCGGAGACAGCAAATGGCATGCACAGAGGAGCCCAGGCAGGCATCCTTGGCAGCAGAAGCACACATGAGGTGGTTTCAAAATATGTCCACAAATTGGTCCAAAAGGTGGAACCTTTTTTGATTTAAGACAGGGTCTCCCTACTTAGCTGAATGATCATCGAATACATGATGATCCTCCTGCCTCAGCCTCCCAAGTGCTGCAATTACAGTGTGCAGCACCACACCAGAAAGAAAAGGCAGAATCTGCTGCCTTTCCTCCTGAACATGGCCTGGGGTTGCTCAAGCAGCCTTCGAGGAGCCCTGCCAGCGTCCTTCTGTTGGCCACAGCACCCAGGATCCTCTCCCTGACCTGCCCCCGAGGGCAAATGTTTCCTGGAAGCCACTGGGCACAGGGGATCTTTCCTCCCACAGCACTGGGTGAGGGACATGGGTGAGAAGCCAGCTCCAGGGAAAGCCGAGACAGGGCCAGTGCGTGTGCGGTGCTGCACGTCCTGACAGCGATGGGCAGGCTCTCCCTTCCCAGCAGGGCGGCTGTGTCGATCCTGGACTTGCTAAATGCTGGGCATTAGGGTTAGGGAACATGACCGCTGCTCCCACTAATGAAAATAACACTTAGCAGGGTCTGGTGCCACCTGTGATCCCAGCACTCCAGAGGCTGAGGCAGGAGGATCACTGTGAGTTCAAGGTCAGGCTGGGATGCATATCAAGGCCCTGTCTCAAAAAAGACCCCAAAGAAGGCCGGGGATTTAGCTTAGTGGTTTTGGTGCCTGCTGTGCAAGCGCAAGGACCTAAGTTCAATCCCCGGTACCAAAAAAAAGAAGACTCCAAAGGGGCAGGGATTTAATTCAGTGGTTCCGCCACCCGCCTCAAAAGCACAAGGTGCTGAGTTTGATCTCCTGTACCAAAAAAAAAAAAAGATCCCAAAATCAAAACAAAACAGTGACACCCCCGCACCCAGTGGCTCAGGGCCCGGCCCAGCATGGGCACCTTACACAGAGGACGCGTTCAGGCCTTCCGGGCCATGCGGCAATGCCGACTCCAGCCCCTGGTCGTGGGCGGGTGCAGGGTTGGACAGAGCCTGGTGCCACACAGGACGCCACGCTGGTCTACAGGGACCGGTGTGCCCCTTTGATTGCTCCCCAGCTGCAGTCCTACGCGCTGCATCTGCAGCCTCCCGAGGGTACCCCTGAAACACCCTTCCTGTACCAGGCATAGCCTGGCGCTGGGGCAGCAAGCAGGTCCTGGGACTCGCCCCGCGCCGTCACCTGTCCCCGCCGATAGCCACGCCCTCGTAGACGCCGTCAGTGGTGCGCGAGATGATGTTGTTGAGCTCGTTGGACATGCCCCCCGACCGCGACACGTAGGCCACGCTGCCCGGCCGGTACAGTTTGGAGGCCAGGATGTTGTCCAACATGCCACCCGTGTTCCCAATCTTAAAGCAGCCAGGCTTGATGCCGCCCACCTGCAGGCAGAAACCAGCTCACCTGAGGGACCCCTTCCTGGACAAAGGACACCACCTACCAGCTCCCCCCTCGGTCCCTTTACTAAGGGGCCTTGAAGGTGGCCCTTACTGTGGCTTCTGATCACGATGCTCAGATTCCAGTCCCACCCTCACTCCCAGGAGGTAACGGCACCCAGGGCAGGTGCACAACAAAGGCCCTTGCTTATTTGTTCTCAGTTCCTAGCGTGGGCCAGGAGTGGTGGCCCACGGCTGTCATCCTAGCAACCGAGAGGCTGAGGCAGGAGGATCACCACAAGTTCGAGGCCAACCTGGGTTACATAGTGAGTTCAAGACCAGACTGGACTGCATAGTGAGACTCTTGTCTCAAAAAAAAAAAAAGAAAAAGAAAATCCTAGCTTGGATTGTTTCATTTTAAACTTTTAAAAACTTAACAATTCAGTGAAAACATATACACCAAGTAATATTGCCCTAATGTAGTTTGGAATTTTTAATGGAACAACCAAGGAAAAATAAACAAGCCAGGAATGCACATCTGTAATCCCAGCACTTGGGAGGCTGAGGCCAGAGGGTTACCATGAGTTTAGGATCAGCCTGGACTACATAAGGAGACCCTGTCTCAAAAAGCATAAATAGGGGCTGGGGATTTAGCTCAGTGGCACTGTGCTTGCCTCAAAAGTGCAAGGTCCTGAGTTCAATCCCTGGTACAAAAAAAAACCAAATACTCAGAAGAGCCGGGGATTTAGCTCAGTGGTTCGGCTGCCTGCCTCACAAGCGTAAGGTCCCGAGTTCGATCCCTGGTACCAAAAAAAAAAAGTAAGATCTGAGGCCAGGGATTCAGCTCAGCGGCACCATGCCTGCCTTGCAATCACAAGGTTCTGGGTTCGATCCCCAGTACCAAAAAAAAAGGTATGATCTGAGGCCGGGGATTTAGTTCAGCGGCACCGCACCTGCCTCGCAAGTGCAAGGTCCTGAGTTTGATTTGAGGTACCAAAAAAAAAAAGTTAGATCTATAGCATTTTCTTTGGTTTACAGTTACAGGAAAAACGGAAGGCAGAAGAACACTAAGAATCCCCAACCCACTTCCCATTTGCCCCCGGAAACCCTAAAGGTGCTGGACAACAGGCTTGCCCCAGATCTCCCCCAGAAGAGGCATAGGAGAATCGGGCACAGCCACCCGGGCCTGGCACTCGGGAGGGGCCAGCAGCAGGGACACTCACGGTGGCAGGCCCAATGATGGTCACCCCCTTCCGGTCTGCCGTCTTGATCAGCTTCCGCGTGAGGGCCTCGGGGATGCCTTCCGCAATGATGGCGATGGTGTGGATCTAGGACAAGCCCCCGCTGTGAACCTGCAGCCTCCGCCAGGCCCCTCCAGCCACGGGGCTGGAGAGGAGCAGACTCCGCGGCCCAGTGCCCGACGCACGTGTTCCTGATGCCCTGCTGCCATCAAGCCTGCTGTGCCCTCTCCCACCCAACTCCCCTGTGCTATGCTGGCTGCTTAGGCGGCCACCTGCAGAGTCCCCAACAAGTCCCCGTGGGGTGTTTCTAGGACGAAGGCAGCCATACACAGTAAGTAAATGAACAGCTGCATTTTAACAAAAAACTGTATTCACAGCCAGGCAGGGTGGTGCAGGCCTGTAATCCCAACTACTCAGGAGGCTGAGCCAGGAGGGTCACCAAATCAAGGCCAACCCAGGCAACGTAGTGAGGCCCTGCCTCAAAAAATTAAAGGGCCGGGGATGTAGCAAAATGATAGTACATTTACTTAGAACGTGTGAGGCTCCAGGTACAGAACTGGCAGCAAAACCGATTCATAGACGGGAACAAGAGGCCACAGGACCGGACGCACACGGCTGGGCCACCTGGATATGGACAAAGGACCCAAAAGAACACGCAGGGGAGACGGCCTCTGACCCATGGTGCTGGGAGACTGGACTCCACCTGGAGAAGTTGAGGCCAGGCCCTGTCTCTCCCCATACAGAAATCAACTCATGGGCTGGGGGTTTAGCTCAGTGGTTTCGTCACCTGCTATACAAGCACAAGGACCCGAGTTCAATCCCCGGTAACAAAAAACAAAACAAACGAAATCAACTCAAAATGCATCAAAGACCCGGCCACAAGACCTGAAACTTCCAAAGAGCTGAAAGAAAACTTCAGGGGACCCTGGAAGCCACAGGCCCAGCAAAGACTCCCGAGCAGCACTCCTGCCGCACCTGGACAACATCAAACTTCAGTTTGCCCACAGAAGAGAACCAAGCAACAGAGTACTGAGATGGCCCGCAGGGTGGGCGAGGGCTCTGCTACAGGAAAGACTCGACGCTTAGCACGGAGAGCTCAGAGAGCCTATCTGATCAGTGGGCACACAGAGGGTCAGGTGGTGCTTCTCCAAAGCAGTACAAAGGACAGCCCGTCTGTGAGGAAACGCTCATCCTCCTCAGCCCTCAGGAAGTGCAGATCCAACCCACACTGCCACTACCTTTCCCAGGCAAAGGGCTCTGAACTGGCAGGATGGGGCGGGGCCAGTCTGTACTGCTGCTGAAAATGACATAATTTAATTAATAAGCCACTATGGAAACTGGTACAGAAGTTCCTCAACAAACTAAAAACAGCCAGGCAAGGTGGCCCACCCCTGTCATCCCTGTAATTGAAGTAGTACCCTCAGGAGGCTGAGGCAGGAAGATCAGTGCAAGTTCAAGGCCAGCCTGGGCTACAGTGAGCTCAAGGCCAGCATGAGCTATACAGCCAGACCCTATCTCAAAAACAAAACAAACGAGGGGCCGGGGATTTAGCTCAGTGGTTTTGCTGCCTACTGCGCAAGCACAAGGACCTGAGTTCGATCCCTGGTACCAAACAAAACAAAACAAAACAAACGAGGGGCCCGGGATTTAGCTCAGTGGTTCCACCACCCGCCTTGCAAGCACAAGGTCCCGAGTTCAATCCCTGGTACCCCAAAAAATAAAAACAAAAACAAAAATGAACAAATGAACAAAAGACAGACAGACAGACCAAAAGCCTACAGAGCTACCGTTGGATCTGGCTACCCCACTCCTTGGCCTGCACCATAGCAAGTTTAAAGTCAGTGTGCTAGCGTGACCCCGCACCCACGTTCACTGCGGCACGACGCACAACAGCGGGGTGCAGAACCAGCCTTGGTGTGCGCCAGCAGACGAGTGCAGAGGAAGTGTGGCGTGTGCAAACGTGGTGCAGCGTCAGTGTGACGCGTGTGTGCACACTGCAGTCCCAGCCTGTCAGACAGGACCAGCCAGACCTCTCTCGTGCTGTGCCCACTGTGCAGACCCCAAGGGGAGGACAGGAAGGAGGAGGAGAGGGCAGCTCGGGCGCGAGGGTGGCATGGAAGGGCTCAGAGTGCCTGGGCGACACCGTTCACCCCTGCAGCTGATGTGCACTCGACAAACGGACACGGGAACGCAGCCGGCCCCAGCAGATGGGTCATTGCTTTCTTTCGTACTTCAAGAAGGATGGAACATTCCTGTGCTCTCCAGCCAAGGTTCAGACAGTGAAAGAATCCATTCCCTAATCTACACAGGGCTTTTACACGTCAGTAGCAAACCAGGAACACACAGTGCGTTCAGAACGGGTGGGAGCCAGGCACAGTGGCACAGGCCTCTAATCCCAGCACTCAGGAGGCTGAGTTGGGAGGATCACTTGGGCTCAACAGTTCCAGGCTACGCTGCATGGGCAACACAGCAAGACCAGTCTCAAAAAGAAGCAGAAAAAGAAAGAGAACAAAGCAGGACGAGCCATAGCACACAGATGGGCAATGAGTGTTCTCAAAGGTGCGCCTTAGTCTTCCTTACAAATCAAGGCCAGGCGTGGCAGCGCATGCCTGAAACCTCAGCAGCACTCAGGAGGCTGAGGCAAGAGAACAGCCTTGAGTCCAAGATACTACCTCAAAACACCAAGACCAAAATCAAAAGACAGCAAGCCAGGAGGCTGGGGTACAGCTCACTGGTGGACAGTGAGCCTGGGGCTGACCCAGCACAGGGTGGGTGCAGACTAACCGAACAGCCAGTCATCTGGCAAACCCCAGGCGCCGGGACCAGAGGGGTCTACATCACTGGCCTCACTGCGACACTTCCGGGCCCACAACTTCCGGATGCGCACAACCTGACGCAGCGTGCCAGCCTGCAGGATGCACAGCATTTGCCAGTGCTCGTCGCTGATGCCCATCCCGATGTGGAGAAGCACAAATGCCCAGGTGGTGGGCATGCCTATGACCCCAGCACTCCGGGAGGCCGAGGCAGGAGAATGCAAGTTTGAGCTCAGCCCAGGCAACTCAGCAATTTACAACACCTTGTCTCGAAATAAAATAAAGGTCCCAGCCCCGGCCTCTGCAGCTCCCTGCCCTGTGTCCCCCCAGGCCCCTGCCCGTGCGCGCCCACCTGTGCGTAGCTCATGGTCTCCATGGTGCTGTCGTAGGCAGAGCGCAGGGAGGCAAAGTTGATGAGCACATCCACTTCAGGGTGCTTCTGC
Source organism: Heterocephalus glaber (assembly GCF_053883595.1). NCBI lineage: Eukaryota > Metazoa > Chordata > Mammalia > Rodentia > Bathyergidae > Heterocephalus > Heterocephalus glaber. The sequence continues at coordinate 10,936,500 of NW_028258463.1, forward strand.
ATGGCATCCGCCATGTTCTTAAAGACGGGGATCAGGATCTCCTTGTGTCCCCAGTAGAACTTCTGCTTGTGGTCCCCCCTGAGAGGCAGCAGGGGACAGGTCAGGACCTGGCCCGCCAGGCTAGGAGGGAGGGTGCTCCGCCCCAGCTCCGCCTGCGGGGACTCACGTGAAGGGGTACACCATGGCAGCCACCGAGGGCTCGTCGCGGGAACACACATAATCGAAGTCCAGCATGCCCTGCACGGCCCGGGTCTGCATGCCCCACACAAGGGCCTTGGTGTGGCGGCTGAAGAGGGTGGCACTCTTTCCTGGTGGGCAAAGACACAGCAGGTGCACCCAGGATCCACAGCTGGGGACCGTGGGGACCAGGGAGGGGAGATGGGGCGCCCTGCTTCCAGGATGGCGGCTCTTCAAGACAGAACAGGATGTTAAGGACAGGGATCGGAGACCCTGGGGCCGCAGAGGGCCTCGGTGTTTCTGGAAGGAGGCAGCAGGGGAGAGGAAGTGAGACCGCCCGCCAGGTTTGAGGCACCACACAAACAAAGAGGACCCCATCTGGGGCCGGGCCTCAGCTGCCAAACCCAGAGCTGCTCCAGGTCAGGAAGTGGGCCTAAGTGAGCTCTAAACTCTTTTTCTCCCTTTTTTATGGTGTAGGAGATAGAATCCAGGGCCTCGAGCAAGCTAGCCAAACGCTTCACCACCCTGGCACTTTTCATTTTGTTTGTTTGTTTTTGGTACTGGGGATCTAACTTGGGACCTTGCACTTTCGGGGCAGGCGCCGGAACCACTGAGCTAAATCCCCCGCCCAACTTTTCATTTTCTACTGGGAGCCAAGGTCTTGCTAAGGTGGCCTGGGGTGGCCTCAGACTCACAATTCTGCATGCCAGCTGGAATTACAGGCATGTGCCGCTGTCTGGCTTAGCAAGATTTGTTGGGGTTTTTTTGGTACTGGGGATTGAACTCAGGTCCTTGCAGTTATGAGGCAGGAGGCAGAACCACTGAGCTAAATCCCGCCCCTAGCAAGTTTTGATTTAAAGTAACTGAACAGAGGATGCTCAGCACTCCCTACTCTGGTGGCTGCGGGACAGTGCCCAGCACTGCTTAATGCTCTGTCCATCTGGGTAGACAGAGGCCCTCAGGACCTGGGCAGACCCAGGGCAGAGAGCGGAGAGGACGCACAGCCTGGTCTGCAGCTGAGCTTCCAGCCTGGGCTCAGGCACAGGCCCTGGCCCTTCTCGCTCCTGTTTCCGCTGTAATCCCCCCTCTGCCCAGGCAGGAGAGGCGAAGGGCAAAGGAGAGAGTAAAGGGAGCTGGCAGGAGGGCAGGGCTGGCAGCGGGACCAGGAGGAGGAGCAGTGCAGGGAAAAGCACCCTGGGAGAAGCGCCCAGGCCGGGCACAGGTCCACCGTGTGCTAGCGCGGGCACAGAAGGCCCAGGGTGAGGCCTGGCTCAGCCCCTCGGAAGGCACCTAAGGGTGCTGACACCGGGACCCATTGTTGGCTGGACTCGAGGGCTGGAGGAGATGGGGCTCTCGCACAAGGGCCGCACCCAGTCCACCCGCATGCCCTGCTGCCCTGGGTAGCTAAGCCCAGGGAGGCCAGTGACAGCGCTCCTGGGTCTCCTCACGCCAGGCCCGATTATGTCACGATTCAGGGAGCAGCTCAGCAGCCCTGAGGAGGAGGACGACGAACCCAGAGGTCCTGCCATCCCCGGGGACCACACACCACACATGGCAGCCGGGACGGACCCCGTGTCCCCACAAGCCCGGGCACCGCCAGCCTGAGCGCTCCCCTCCCCAGCACAGGGGAGCAGGGGCTGTGGGGCACCACGCCCACCAGCAGCACAGCGGTTCCTGTGTCGCCTTCGGGGCACAACGGCAGACTGCGCAGGGATCGAAGCACTAAGGCTGCACGCTGCCCGTCACCCCAGCCCTCAGCACACGGCCCGGCCTGCAGCTGCTGGGCTCCGAGCTGACCCCTGGGCTGTGTGCCTGCACTGAGCCCTGCATCCCGCTGAGGACCTGGTCTGCAGACAGCGCACCCATCCCCGCCCGCTCCCCCACTCCGGAGGGCCCACACGCGGCCTGGTGCCGGGTGCTCGGGATGCGCTTGTGTGGACGGCGATGCGATCAGAATGAGCCAGTGGTCGCCGCGGCCACTGCTCCTCCTTCCCGCCCGGGGAGGGTGACTGGGCCAAGGTGGGAGGGACAGAGCAGGACTAGACTCGGGCTTAGGCCACAGCAACGCAAGGGCAGGAAATGCAGCAGACAGCACTGCGCCCGCGGGGCAGGTGGAGGAGCACGCGAGAGCCTGAAGCCCACTGCCGAGCCACGCAGGTGGGTGGGCGGGGGTCCTACCTTCCAGGGGTCTTGGACTTTGGTCTGAATCTGTCAAAGAAAACGACCAAGGCGACTGAGTGACCTGCGGAGGCCCAGAGGCTGTGGCGGAAGTGGGAAGAGGGGCTGGTGTGGACGAGGCCTGTGTCCCGCAGCGACGGGAGCGGCTGGCAGCCAGGGGAAGGTGCTGCCGGGCGGCCCATGGAGCAGGGAGGCGCCAAGAACCAGGGCACGGAGAGCGGCAAGCCACCCCTCCTGGTCCCCGTGAGACACGGCAGACGTCACACAGCCTGGGGACCCAGCCGACGGCATCCCTGCCCCCAAATGCTCAGCACGGGGGCAGCATCAGCAAGGGGCGCGGCTGGGGCCATTGCACATCCTGGGTGGGCACAAGGCCTCTCCCTAGCAGGGCTCCCAGGACGGGGTGTCGGAGCCCCCACTTCCTGAGATACCTGAAGCCCTGCTCCACGAGTCACCCACAGGCCGAGAGCAGGCGGAGTGGACAGGCAGCGAGCCTCCCCCTCAGGAGAGCCAGGAGGGCTGCGCCACCTCCTCCCGTCCTGTTCCCACCCCAGCCCCAGCCTACTGCAGCAGCAGAGAGCCAGTTGCTCCCACCGATGGGCGTGGGGGGAGGAAGGAGAGGAAGTGCAGGAGGAGGAGGCAGAAGAGAAGGAAGAGGAGGAGGAGAAGGAGGTGGAGGAAAGGAAGAAGAGGTGGAGGAGGAGGAGGAAGAGCAGGAGGAGGTGGAGAAGGAGAAGGAAGAGGAGGAGAAAGGAGGAGGAGGAGGAGGAAGAGGAAGAGCAGGAGGACGAGGCAGAAGAGAAGGAAGAGGAGAAGGAGGTGGAGGAGGAAGAGGTGGGGGAAGAGAAAGAGCAAGAGGAGGTGGAGGAGGAGGAACAGGAGGAGGAGGAGAAAGAGGAGGAGGAGGAACAGGAGGTGCAGGAAAAGGAGGAGGAAAAGGAGATGGAGAAAGAGGAAGAGAAAGAAGTGGAAGAGGAGAAGGAGGAGGAGGTGGAGGAGGAGGAAGAGGAGATGGAAGAGAAGGAGGTGGTGGAGGAGGAGGAGGTGCAGGAAAAGGAGGAGGAAAAGGACATGGAGGAAGAGGAGGAGGAGGAGGAGGTGGTGGTGGAGGAGGAGCAGGAGGAGGCGGCGGCCACAGTGCCCGAGACGCCGGTCCGCAGCCTGGGACTCACCTCGGGGCACAGCCGGCTTGGCCTTCTTCGCAGGTGCCACCTCCTCAGCTCTGGACTCAGAAAAAGACGCCGTCCTGCTCGGGGCCGGCGTCTAAGGGGCGGAGGAGAGAAGGGTGAGAGCCACAGGGGACATCAGCTCGAGAAGAGGCCTGCAGCGTGGCCCCGCTAAGCGGCATCAGCGGCACAACCTGAACACTCCTGAGCCAGGGCTGAGAAAGCACAGCACGGGGGCTGCGTGGGCTGAGTACCAGCCCAGGCTGCGCTCCCAGCAGGAAGGTGCGGGTGTGAGCTCAGCTCTGGTATTATTTACTTATTATCCTCTCTGAGACAGGCTCCTGCTATTATCCCAGGCTGGCCTCAAGCTCTCGGTGATCCTCCTGCCTCAGCCTTCTGAGTGCTGGGATGACAGGTGGGCACCACCACGCCTGGCTGGACTCAGCTGATTTCAAAGCCCGAGTCTTCCTTACTCTACACCCTGAGCAGGGGGGCACGGGATCCAGGCGAGGCAGGGCTGGGCTCAGGCCACCACGTACCGAAGTGCTCCCGCTGGCGTTGAGCAGGAAGTTGGCAGTGTGGGCCACGGTGGGGGGCTGGTTGGGGATGGGCCGCTGGCCCAGGGCCATGCCCACGATGGCAGTCATGTGGGTCTCGGTGCCAAAGACGTGGATGGGGAGCCCTGTGGTCTTCCCTGCGAGGGCAGGAAAAGCGGTGACTGAGTGCCCAGTCGCCACGACAGCAGCAAAGTCCCCAACAGCCGAGCTCCAGGATGCCTGGCTGTCAGAACTCCATGCTGAGCTCCTTCCCCGGGCCCCGGGCTGCACGAGGGAGGCGGCAGGCAGGAGCCCCCAGCCCGGCCGACTCACAGGAGCCTGGGGTCAGAGCTCACACGGACCAGGTGGCCCCGTCCTCAGCGCCCTCTTTTCTAAATCCTCCACAGCCCTGAGTCCCTCCTGCTGCTGGGCGCTATTTTTCCCTCCAGCAGCTCCTGTCTTCCTCCTCCGTCCTCCACTTCAGCCTCCAGCCCACACTGCGTCACCCGTGCAGAGCGCGCCGGCCTGCTGCGTCCTCTGCGAGCCTCACTCGCCTCTCCGTCCTGCACCGTTACTGCCTGCCACCTGCCCAGAGCCCTCGCTGGCCTCACCGCCCACCACGCTGCAGATTCCTAGCTGGCAGCATCTTCTTCGTCCCATTTCCAGGCAGGACTAGGGCCTGAACCCCAGGCAGGCAAGCTCTCCACCCTGAGCTACATCCCTGGCCCCTTTTTAAATTTCTATCTTAGTTTGACACAGGATCTCAGGAAGTCAAGAAGCTGGGTTGGGGATTTAGCTCAGTGGTTTCACTGCCTGCTGTGCAAGTGCAAGGACCCCAGTTCAATCCCTGGTACCAAAAAAAAAAAAAAATAAGTCAAGAAGCTGCCCAAGCTGGACTGGAACCTGTGCTCCTGCTGCCTCAGCCTCCTGCACCACCACACCTGGCTGTGTTTCCTAGACAGCAGTGGTCTCCAGCCCCCGCTCAGGTTGTGACAGCCCTCTGCCTGGTGGTGACAGGCAGAAGACAACTGCATATGGACACTATCGAGCGACAGTGGTAGCGTGGCTGTGCCTATAATCCCGGCAGGCTGGGAGGCTGAAGCAGGACAATCACAAGTCCAAGCCGAGCCTGGGCACCTTAGCAAGACTCTGTCTCAAAATAAAACACAGAAACAGGCTAGGGATGTAGCCCAATGCAGAGGCCCTGGGGGTCGAATCCCCAGCAGTGCCAAAAGAAAACCAAGCACAGAGGAGAGCCTGCAGGCTGAGGCCGGCGCAGGGAGGCCAGCTCCACCTTACCGACTTCGCCCATCACCCGCAAGCCCTCCTGGTAGTTGGGGCCACCTCTCCGGACAAAGACGGTGACCTCGTGCTCCTTCAGGGGGCCCTGGTAATCTCGAATGGCTCTCACGATGCCCTGCAGGTGCAGAGGAAACAGACGCGGGACTGCTCACCACGACAGGAGGCTCGGAACATCAGCTGTGGGCAGCGGGCAGCAGCAGTGGCGGAGCCCCCAACCCCTTCCTTCCTCCCCTGCTCCCACCCCACACTTGGACCGCCAAGGTCAACTCTGACTTCTTCAGTGTTTTCAAAACACGTGTGCAGCCGGCACAGGCGGCATGAAGGGGGGGCCCGGGTGTCACTGTAATGACGAAGGGATCCTGGGGCAGCCCCTCGAAGCGGCCACTCGGGGATGGCCATCAGCCCTGTCGACTGGCAGTCAGGGCTTTTGGGTTCTTTTTTCCCAGTACGGGGGACAGAACCCAGGACCTTCACGCTGAGCTGCACCCGCAGCCCTTTTCATTTTTTATTTTCAGTCAGGATCTTACTAAGCTGCTAAGTAGCCCAGGCTGGGCTGGAACTTTTGATCCTCCTGCCTCAGCCTCCAAAGTGCTGGCTAACAGGCGTGCCTGCCTCACCGGGTCTCTCATTTTCCTTACAGCCCTGACCCGTGCCCGGGCCCCAGATGGGATGTGGAGGCACAGGTCATCCCTGTCCCCCGCCTGTCCACTGGGGAAGGGGCCAGGGCCAGGAGATAAAAGGCCGGCACGCGCAGCCCCCAGAGCGAGCAGTGTGGGGCCAGGCTGATTGGGCCAGCGCCCCAGGACCGGGCCTGAAGGGGAGCAAATCTCGGCCTCCCTCGGCCTGGGGGAGGCTGGGCCCAGGGCACAGCGGCTGCCAGCCCAGAGCCAGAGCTTCAGGCCCATAGCTCCTGCCCAGGGCCCAGCCTGGACGTGGGGCAGCTCCATCCCCCCACTGACAAGGAGGGGGCAGGGACGGCGAGTGCTGCCCACGCCCGGCTCCGGCCTCACGCCCCCGCACACACCCCAGCCCCCACTCACCTTGAAGGTGGCAGCCACGTTGGTGAAGTTGGCGATGCTGCCTCCGATGATGAGGATCTTGCCTGCATTGGAGGAGTTAGGAAACGCTCGGAGGACTGCGCCGCAGCCGCCCCACTCCAGAGGCATCAGGAGGGACTGGGCAGGACCCCCAGAACCCAGCTGGGGTCTGGGCACCCCGGTGGGCCCCAGGGAGGGGACAGGAGCCGCAGACACCGGGCAGGCACCACCCCACGCGCCGCTCCAGCAAACGCCGTCTGCCCGCAGCCCGTGGGAAACAGGCCCTGAGTTACATGAGCAGCTGGACCACAGCCTCGGTGACTCCTGGCACCAAGCCCTTCCCGCTGCCACGCGCAGGGGGCCGCCTGGGAGGAGCAGGGTGGGTGCGTGAGTGTCTGTGCCACCTGTGCCGTGCCTCACCATCCGGGTGCTTCTCGCGCGTCATGAGCGACAGGATGGTCTTGGCGTAGTCGTAGGTCTGCTGCTCGCTGGGGGCGCCCGAGTACTCCCCGTAGTTGGCCAGCTCATTGACACCCCCCAAGTCGCAGATGGTGTCACTGCAGGGAGACATGCGCTCAGGGCTGGTTTGGGGCACGGGCACAGGGTACCGGGCGCTAGAGCCGACCCGACCCGAGGTCTCCCATGGAAGTTGCTGCGCTGTCCAGGTCTCCTGCCTGGGCACAGTGTGGGCCGAGTGACAGAAGCGTGCGCTGGAGGAGCCTGGCGAGCACCCGATACACACAACCCCAGCCACTCAGGGAGGGGCAGGGCAGCGGCTACCGAGCTTCTGGACAAACAACTGCAGGTGACTACCACGAAGAGTGCAGACTGTGACCCCAGTGGCTCTATGAACTGCTAGTATTTCAGCCAGGCGTGGTGAGCCCGCCTGTCATCCCAGCGCTCAGGAGGCAGAGGCAGGAGGATCGCAGCCTGAACTGCACAGGGAGACTTTGTCTCAAAAAACAAAATAAAACCAAAACAAATGGCATTGCCAGCCTGGGACGACAGCGTAGTAAAAACACCAGGGCCCTGGTCAGAGCGAAGCAGGGAAACACCAGGCAACCTTCATCTCTGGTTCACTTCCTGCATTTGTCACACTTCTGCATGGGGTACATATCCCGAACTCAAACTCCAGCACGGAGGAGGCCAAGGCAACCGTGAAATTGAGGACAGCCTAGGCTCAAAGCACAAAACAAAGCAAAAGTTCAGGGCTGGTGGGGCACACCGGGAATCTGGGACTTGGCAGGCTGGGGCAGGGCGACCACAAACAAGCTCAAGCCCAGCCTGGGCAGCTTAGCAACTCAGTGAGACCCTGGCTCAAAATAAAAATGTTTATATTTTTTGTCCAGTGTGAAGGCCCTGGGCCCCAAGCCCGATCATTTCCAAGCAGACCCAGGCTGCAGAAGAGGCCACTCGATTCCCCGTGCCTGTCCCACAAGGCCCTGCCCTGCAGCAGGGTAGGCGCCCGGACCCCAAGCACAGCAGTCCCACGGTCACCTGTACACCACAGAGGCTCCGCCCCCGGCCACCATGGTCCAGATCCGCCCCTTGGGGTTCAGCAGGGTCAGCTTCAGGCTCGCCCCGCTCTTGGCGTCCAGGTCTGCGATGTAGGCTTCCTGGGGAGCAGAGACCGGTGGCCTTGGGGCGGCCCCTCCCGGAGCCCAGACCCCCCCCCCCAGCACCTGGGACACTGATGACATCGAGTCCCAAGTCCCCCAGGCCACTGTCACCATGGTGCACAGTGACACAGGGCCACGTACCCCACCCCAGCCCTGCCTGTCACTGAGGGCTGCAGGAGCACATCTGTAGGACCAGGGCCCAGGGGGAAGGAACGCTCCCTTCCTCCCTTCCTCCCTTCCTCCCTTCCCAACAGCCAGCAGCCAGCAGGGGCCGCCTGAAATTATCGTGGGAAGAATCAGATCCAGACAGAGCCCTGGGAGGCTGATTGCCGCAGGGCTAAGAGGCTTTCTGGCTGGGGTTCAGAGGCTGGGCTGCCCCGCCCCACCCCACTGGGATTTTAAGCAAATTAAATGCTCCTTGCACCTCCTTCGGGCCAAACACTCAGCCTGGGAGGGGGCCAGAGGCTGTCTGGCTGAGTCACCCCACCCCGCCCCGGCCCCTCGAGACCCGCCTGACCTCAGGATAGGCCTCCCGCCCGAAGGGGGGAGGGAACTCCATGTCGCCCCACTTCACTTTGCAGATGTAGTCGGCCGTGGCATCCACCTTTGCCGCCAAATCAAGGACGTAGACGCCATTCTTGGTCACCACTGCAAGATGAGCAGAGGCATCAGACACGGCCGCTGGCAGAGGCGACCAGCAGCTCCCAAAGCCTACACCAGACACCCCAAGGGTTCGCTCTCGGGCCAGGGACTTCGGATCCCAGCCCGAACCCAGAGTGGCCTCCAGAGACACCCAAGCAAAGGGAAGACAAGTTCTAGGCCGGGTGTGGGGGCCAACACCTGTAATCCCAGCACTCTGGGAGGCTGAGGCAGGAAGACTGCAGTTCCAGCCCTGCCTGAGTACCATAGCCAAACTCCTTCTTAAAATAAATTTTAAGGGCCGGGGATTTAGCTCAGTGGTTACACCGCCTGTCTCGAAAGCACAGGGACCTGAGTTCGATTCCCGGTACCAAAAAATAAAAAATTAAAAAAATTAAATAAAATAAAATAAATTTTAAGAGCTGGGGATTTAGCTCAGTGGTTCCGCCACCTGCCTCGAAAGCGCAAGGTCCCAAGTTCGATCCCCGGTACCAAAATAAAACTAAAAAATAAATTAAAAAATAATAAGAAAATAAATTTTAAAAAGGGCTGGAGATACAGTGCATCACAAAGCTCCTGGGTTCAACTCCTAGCACCGGAAAAGGAAAAAAATTCTCCAAGACGATTCGCGACTCCCTGCCCTTTTCCTAATAGGATAGGGAGGTCCATTAGTTGCCATGGCAATTTTCAGACGTCTTATAAAACGAAGTGCCAGGCGTAGTGGTGCACACCGGCAATCCCCCTACTTGGGAGGCTGAAGGAGGAGGATCTCCACGAGCTCAAGGCCAGCCTGGGCTACACAGCGAAACCCTATCTAAAAACAGAAAAATAAAAATGAAGAAGTAAAATGGTATACTCTCTGCCTTAAATATTTAACCATTCACCCATCCATAGCCCTGCCATTTAAAAGTACCTGCTGGAGATGTGCACAGTCAGAGTGTGCTTAACATCCCTAAGGCCCTGGGTTCAATTCCCAGTACCAAAAATCAGTTAATAAAATACAAACTGGAGCTGGGCATGATGGCCCACGCCTGTGGTCCCAGCACTCAGAAGGCTGAGGCAGGAGGATTGCCATAAGCTCAAGGCCAGCCAGAACTACATAGTGAGACCCTGTCTCAAAAAAATAATTTTTTTAATAAAAAGCAGGCATGGTGGTGCACGCCTGTAATCCCAGCCCTCAGAAGGCTGAGGCAGGGTGGTCAAGGTTACCCTGGGCTGCTATAGTGAGATCCTGTCTCCATACAACACAAAACAAGGGGCTGGGGATTTAGCTCAGAGGCACCTCGCCTGCCTCACAGGCGCAAGGTCCTGAGTTCACAAAAAAAACAACCAAACAAACAAACAAAAAACACAACAGTAATTTTTTTTTTTTTTTGTACCGGGGATTGAACTCGGGTCCTTGCGCTTGTGAGGTAGGCAGCAGAACCACTGAGGTAAATCCCTGGCCCCACAACAGTAATATTAAAGACTAAGAAATAAATCAGAAGCACTTAGGAGCACGTAGCTGGCAGAAGCCCCAGGTCTGCCTGCCTGGACTCCTGGTGAGCAGCCAGGGCCTGAGGCCAGGCTGGGAGAAGCCTCAAGTGCTGCTTGCCAGCAGGCCCAGTGCCTGCCACCTCCAGGGACACTGCGCGTCCCTTCCCGGCCTCTTAGCTAATTAAGTCAGCAGGCGGCCATCTGCTCATAGCCCGAGCGCCTTCTTCCCGGGCTCAGCCTGGACTTTGCCCTGGGGGCCTGGCCAGCAGCAGCAACCACCCACGCCCCCCATGCCAGCTGCCGCCTTCACAGCCGCAGGCCTGTGCTCTGCTGGGGTCAATGACTGACCAGTGCGGGCTGAGGCTGCAGGCAGGCGCCGGCGCGGCACCAGCACACTGCCTCTCCAGGCCCAGGGCAGCGAGGTCTGGGCCGTGACCAGGGACCCTTGGCCCCGCACCCGGCGTCAGCCTTACCCAGGGGGTTGATCTCGAGGTAGGTGAAGTACAGGTCCTCGTAGAAGTTGAAGAGGCCAGAGATGAAGCTGGCCAGGACCCTGCAGCACGGGGAGGGGCTGTCAGCCCAGGGGCCCTGCCCAACAGACACCGGCCCGGCCCCGCCCCACCATCACCGCCCTGTGGGGAGCGCCCCCACCCGGTCCTCAGTCCTTGCACACCCTGGGCCCTGGACATCACTCTTGGCCACTGAGGCGGAAGAGAGCTGCCAGGCGTGGGCCGGAGGTGGCAGACAGGGCAGCCGGAGGCTGGGGCAAGGCTGGGCGCATACTGATTCTGCTTCTGCTTCAGCCCTGCACCCTCCTCCTCCCCGCTTCCCCCTCCCCATCAGGCCCTCACTCAACTCTTTCTTATCCTCTGGCGCCTGCACCAGCAGGTGTTTCTTGATGTCCTCGGGATACAGCTTCTCATCCACGCCAACCAGCAGCTTCTGGGCTTTGGTGTCCACGTCGCCCACGTCGACCCCGCCCTCGTGGTGGAAGAGGACAAGGTCGCCATCTCGAGTGGCATAGATGCACACGTAGAACTCCTCCGCCTGCAGGGCGGGGCCCGGGCCGGTGAAGCCAGGACAGAGCGGCCACCCTCCCCTCGGGGACCAGAGACAGCCACTGCCCCTCCGGGCTGCCCTGGCCCCACCGGCGGGTCCAGCCTTCAAGTCCCTCTCATCCCAGCAGGGGAGGCCCCCTGTCCCCTGCCCTAACCGCCCTGGGGACTCCTGCCTCAGCCCCTGGGGCAGCTCGGAGACCCTGGGCCTGGCCTCTCCTGGCGGCCCCACCCCTCCTCCCTCACCCTAGGGGTGGACGGAGGGAAAGGCCCAGCCTGCGCCCCTCGCGTACCTGACTGTGTGGCACGAAGGGCTCGATCAGGAAGTTCTTGAGGAAGCCCCTGGCCTTGCCCACCTGGGAGAAAGTAGGGAGACAAAGCTTAAGTGGGTGGCACCTCCTGCTCCCAGAGGCACAAACACCGGGCAGAGTTTCCAGAACCCAGGGCAATGGGGTCACAGATCCCGAAACTCAAGGAGCCCTCAGGAGAGCAGAGTGTGGTGGCGCACGCCTGTCATCCCAGTACTTGGGAGGCTGAGGCAGGAGGATTGCCCTGAATTCAAGGCCAGCCTGGACTACATAGCAAGACCCTGTCTCAAAAACGAAAAAACAGAGCACAGCATCAAAAGGCATCTCACTCCCATCCAGGCCTTGAATTATCCCAGATCCCTGGCAGACAGGGGGCCCGTGGAGGCAGGGGACGCTCTGCCCCAGCTGAGGAGGAGCCCAGGAGTCCAGCCTCGAGGCCAGCGGCCTGCAGAGCCAATCAGGCTGAGTGTGGCCCTGGCTGCGGCGGAGGCCAGACAGACCGAGTGCCCGCGCGACCCCCACTGGCTGTGCATCACTGCTGAGTCAGGGACCAGGCGGTGATCCATCAGAGGTACTGAGCCAATGCCACAGCCCGCGTCCCTGAGCCCCTCCCGAGGCTCCCTGGGGACACCGCACAGCCGCAGCCCCAGGCCCACGCTCTCCCCTCTGTCCCCAGACCCTCGCAGTTCCAAGGGTCCCTCTCTTCCCTCGAGGCCAGGCGCAGTGGGCAGGCTCTAACCCAGCTGCTCAGGAGGCTGAGACATGAAGCCTGCAAGTGGAAGGCCAGCCTGACCCCTCCAAGGGACCCTGACCCCAAATAAAACCTAAATAGCCGGGGATGTAGCTGAGTGGTTCCAGCGCCTGCCTCACAAGTGCAAGGTCCCGAGTTCCATCCCCGGTACCAAACAGGGTGTAGCTCAGTGGCAGAACACTCGCCTAGCAGCCACAAGGCCCTGGGTTTGGGCCCCAGCACCTCCACCCCGACAAGACCGCCTCTGAGGAAGCCAGGAGGGGGCCAATGTCTCCACCGCCAGCCGCCCTACACCAGCACCCAGTGCGCACATCACACAAGCTGCCGGGGAACCCCAGGACCTGGAAAGAAGCAGCCCAGAGCCATCTCCACAATGGCCGCCAGCGGCACGGGCGGTTGCGCTGGACAGAAATCCAGGGACTCGGGCGCGCTGGCCCTGGGCTCCTTCAGCACAGCTGCCCACGCCACCCCTCGCCCACTCACCGTGGTCTCCTGGCCCAGCCGGGGCTTCAGCCAGGACTTGACCCCGTCAAGACTGAGGTTTACCCCAACCAGGCCCAGCTTCCCCCGCCGCTTGATCAGCTGGTCGGGCTTGACCACCAGGCTCTGGAAGGAGAGGGGTTTGTACTTGGTGTGAGCGGAGGGGATGGGGACAGCTCCGAGAGCTCCCTCACCACCCTGCCTAATGCCCCGGGCAGGCGGGCCAGGCAGGGGTGGTCCTCAGGAACACCCAGCACTTCCCTACCCCATGGGGGCCCTCAGGACAGGCCAGCCTCGATCCCCAAGGGAGGACGGACACCGCCTCGGGGAGGGGACTCCAGGGCCAGCCGTCACCATCCCTGTGTCTCCTCCCTCACAACAGCCCCAGGGGGCAGACACACCCCCCACCACTGGCCTGGCATCTCAGTACCCCTGCGGTGCTGGCCCCGCCCTGGGACCCTGTGGGTCTGAAGGCTGCAGCTTCTACTCTGGGCTGAGCCTGGGCAGCTGCTGCACGGCACAGACACAAGGTCGCCCTTCCAGCTGCCCAGACAGAGCGTGCACGTGCCTGGCCACCTACTGCTCCCAACAGGCTGCTGATCCTCCAATCACAGGGTCAGCCCAGCTGACAGATGGAAGATCTAAAGCTCAGAGCTGTGTCACGGCTTGCCAGCCACAGGGTAAACAAGAGTCCAGTCCTAAGGCCGAAGAGGGAGCCTAAGACCCTGCTCGGCCCCACATCCCCCGGGATTTGGAGTACAGGACTCCTGGGTTAGACACCCTGCAAACCTTGGTCCTCCTGGGCCCGAGGCCAGCAGGGCTCACCTGGGTCAGCAGCCAGGGGTGGTCCTGCAGCAGGCGGGCCCAGTTGGTGTCAGGGGTGACCCGGGCATACTGGAAGCGGTTCTGCAGGGCTGAGGTGGTGCAGATGTACTTATACAGGAGCTCCTTGCCCGTCTGCTCCGAGATGGCCTTGGCAGACATGGCTGCAGAGGGACCTGCTCTCCCTGTGAGAGGTGCTGTGCAGTTAGTGGGGTCAGGGACGAGGAGCCCGGGCAGACCCCATCCCCACCGTCCCTGAGCACCACTCGAGGCTTCTCTCAAGAGGGAGGAAGGGCTGCCCTGCGGGACGGACAGAAGGCTGTCCCCCCAGTGAGAACAGTGGGACTGACACAGAGCCCCGCTTCCCTGACCTGGCAGGAGGCACGCCCTGGCCTTGCCTGCCCCATACCCCAACACACACGCACCCCACTAGGCCAGCAAGGTTGCCAAGCCTCCTGCAGGGCCCCACGGGGACAGCCTGGATGACTCCACCTCGCAAAGCAAACCCCAACCTCCCCATGCCCACCCCAGCTAATTCCCCTTGACAAGCAGACGCCCACCGACTACAGGGCTGACGACAGAGCTGACCTTCGCCACACCCTGCCACCAATGAGTCAGCTGCTGCTCCCTCAGAGCACAGCGCAGCCCTCCCTGGGGACCACCCTGCTGTCCCTTCTCACTGGGCAGAAGCAGCCGCCTGGTCACGTGCAGAGAGCCTGGGCTGAGGCTGGGGCAGAGCCCTTGCCCGGCGTGTGCCTGCCAGGCCTGGGTCTGGTCCCCAGTCCCTATGAGACCAAGGTACAGAGTCACAACCCCTTTCTTAGGTGAAGAACCAGTTGCCCAAGAAGCTCATTAATCAGCAGGACTTGAACCCAACACTTACCCCGAAGCCCCCAAGGCTGGCGGGAAGGGGCTCAGCAAAGAGCATCCCTGTGGTTCCGAGGGTACGCCCCACTCCTCCACCCCCACCCACTCCAGCCGTTTCCCAACCTTGACTCAGACCAGAAAAACTGGTCCTGAAATCGAATGGGTGCACCCCCACCCCTCCAAATGGGGCAGATGGGGCAGAGAGGAGGAGCAGGGCCTGGCGAGGCTGGGAGACAGAAGCCCCTGCCCAGCCTCTCCAGGACATAGGCTCCTGCCAGGCCATGAGCGGAAGGAAAGGAACGCAACCTTTGGCAGCAAAAGAAATCACAATTTCCTGAGACCAGACTGAACCTGACCCAATGGCCCATCTCCAAAGGGTCACTGACGGACAGTCAGAGAGAAGGCAGGAGAATGGGGACTCGGTGCTGGCTCTGGCTTGGACGGGGAGGGTGCGACAGGGTACACACAGGGAAGAGCCTGACTCTGCATGCTCACCACGGCAGCGGCAGCAGGCTCAGTAATCAAGGGCAGAGCCAGGCCAGGGAGGAGACAAGAGAAACCTCCACATCGGGGTTTCAATGTCTCCCCAACTCTGCTCTTGCACTCTCTAGCGTGTGAGGAAAATGTGTGGGTCCCACCAGACAAGGGCATGTGCTCCTAGTAACAATACGTCAAAGTATATACCAATCTGGGCTTGGGGGTCCCCCGGGCTGAGGCTGCCTACCCCATGGCTGAATTGTTAAAACTTGAGGGAGAGGAGCTGGGGATTTAGCTCAGCAGTTCCGCCGCCTGCCTGGTAAGCACAAGGTCCCAAGTTCGATCCCAGGTACCAAAAAAATAAAAAAATAAAAAATAAACTTGGGAGAGACGGTTTCAGGGCAGAGCTTGGGCCCCAGGATTGTCACCTGCTAACAGGTAAATGCACGAACCATTGTAGGTAAGAAGTCACGGTGTGGAACGGGGTCACCCGTGCACTGAGGTAAGGGTGCTTTCTGCAGATGGGGTGACCCGGGATTGAGTTCACCCAGCAGCCCTGAGGCCGGCAGCAGCCTTAGGGAAGCTGAATGAAAGGAGCCCGTGCTCTTGGCGGGCACAGCTGGGACGCGGCCAGGGCCAGGAGAGGAACGACAGGGCGCTCTCAGGGCCCTCCTGGGAAGCATGGTTAGAGTCTGTAGAGTTTGAGTTTGCTAAGAGCACGGGAAAGGGGCAGAACTATTCGGGCGCTCTCAGCCTCGCTGTGTCAGAGGCGCCAGCTGTCCCGTGCCTGGGGGGCTCTGCCCTCACCGCCCCCCCGAGGCTGTTTGGGAAGCTGAGAGGTGCAAGGTCCCCCGTCCAGCGGCTGTCCCCCAGCCCCTGCTCCGAGAGGCGAAGTTGAGGCGTGGAGAGAGGGCCGAGCAGGCAGGGAGGCGGGCAAGCGTGGCAGGCACCCCACACCTCCCCTCCCCAGCCCAGCAGATCCCGGCCGCACCGGGCAGAGCCCGCGACTGCCAAGGCTGGAGAGGGCAGCAGCGCCGGCGCGCGGGCAGCATCCTCCGCCCCCCCGGGACGTGGCTGCATCCGGACGCCGGGGCAGCTGGGAGGCGGGAGGCCGCACCCGGCCCCCTGGCGCCGGGGAAGGAGGGTCCTCACCCCGCGGCCTCTACCCCGGCCGCTCTCCACCCGGCCGTGGGGCTCCGCGGTGCGCACAGGCCCAGGGCAGGAACGAGGGCGGCCGGAGGACCGCATGGGCACTGAGGTGGCCCGGAAGAGCCCGGGAGCCTGAAAGGCGGGGAGCGGCGGCAGCGGCCGGGCCCGCGCCACCCCGGGGGGCGACTGTGGGGACCACGAGGTGCGGGCTGGGACCCCAAACTTGGGGCAGGTGCAGCTGCACGCCGCACACGGCCCCGGCCTGGGAAGGGAGGCAGGGAGCTCCGGGAGAGAGCTGGACCACCCGCCGGGGACGGCCCCGCACTCACAGATCCTCCGAGGTCCGCTCCAGCCCGCGCCCGCACTCCGGCCGCCCGGGGCCGCCCGGGAGTCGGCTTTTGTCCGGGTCCGGCACGCTCCGCCCCGGGCGCATCGGCTCACACCCGGCGCGGCACCGCGATTGGCCACACGCGTTCCCTAGCCCGAGCACCAGGACTCCTCCCCGTTGGCTGCCGCGCAGACCCCGACCCCGCTCCTGAAGGTTGCTGGGACTTGTAGTCTCATGTCTTCGGCGGGCTCTGGGAGGCCGGGAGTGGGCGGGCCCTCGGATGAGGAGATGGGCGGAGCTGCCGCGAGCGGAGCGAAGCGGAGCGTGCGCGGCCAGGTGCTGTGGCCTGATCTCTGCGGCCGGGTGGGGTCCTGCACGGAGTCGGGTGCTGCCCGCGAGTCCGCAGAGCTGCTTGGGGGACCTGGCTGCCTCTTTATTTTTGGCACTGGGAATCGAACCCAGGGCCATCCCCTGGCCTCTTTACTTTTTAGGATCTTGCTAAATTATTAAATTGGCCAGGCGGGGCGCGAACTTGTGATCTTCCTGCCTCAGCCTCCTAGGGTGCTGGGATGACAGTGTGCGCCACCACGCCCGGCCGAACTCGCTTTTTAAGCAGCCGTGGCAGACAGCTCTCTGGTTCCCACATCGTCACGGTGCTGTGCCCCGCCATCAGACTACCAGAGATGGGACAAGGTGGCCGGTGGGGCTGGGAGGCACCAGTCACAGCCGCAGGCCCTGATGCCTGGTCGCCTCGGTGGGCCACGGGATGCTGGGACCCCTGCAGCCCGCTCTTCTCCCATCCAAGCTGAGGCTGGACACTCAGCCGACCCCTCCCGCCCCCTGCACCGAGGCAGACAGGCTTTCACCAGGTGCTGCTGAAGCCAGGTCCTGCAAGCCCCCAGCCCTGCCGGAATTTGCACCCCACAGCTGCAGGCAGGGAGCCAGAGCCCTGCAATGACTACTCAGGTGATGAGGTCAGCCCAGAGCCCAGGATCAGCAGCTGGCGTCTGCCAAGCACTCCGGTCACACGTGCCCAGCCACAGCATTGTGACACTCTCGTGGACAAGACATCCCCATGCCCTGGCATGCCCCTTTCCCATCCCTTCCATCTCATTCAGCCTTTGCAAACAGCAGCTCCAGCCGGCACGGTGGCCCACACCTTTCATTCCAGCACTCGGGAGGCTGAGGTAGGAAGATCACTGCAAGTTGGAGGCCAGCCTGAGCTATGTACTGAGTTCAAGGCCAGCCTAAGCAACATAGTGAGACCCTGTCTCAAAACAAAAAATAAATAAACCAAAAAAGAAAGAATTACAGTGGAGGGCCGGGGATTTAGCTCAGTGGTTTCTCCGCCTGCTATGCAAGCACAAAGACCCAAGTTTGATCCCCAGTACCGAAAAAAATCAAAAAACAAAAAACAAAAAAACAATTACATTGGAAGAGTAGAATGAGTAGAGAGGAGATACAGACAGGAGGAGGTTCTTTCTGGGTGTGTCCTGTTCTAAAACACCTTTGTCCTGGATTCTTTCTTTTTTGAGACAGGGTCTTGCCGTGTCCTCCTGCCTGGCTTCCAAGTTACAGCAATTCTCCTGCCTCAGCCTCCCAGGTGCTGGGATGGGAGGTGTGCACCACCACACCCAGCTCAGCCACCTGTCCCCAAGCAGCTGGAGACGGACAGAGCTCCCAGGAGATGAGCCTCACAGCCCACCCTCCTGGGAGGCTGCCAACCCCAGAACACTGCAGGGTGCTCCCCGGGCTGCAGCCCCCCTCTAGGGATTCAGGATGGGGCTCAGTGCGCAGCCTGCCCCTCTCCCAGGTAGCCTGGACCTGTGCCTGTCCATGCACATGGACACCCTCGACCAGTCCACATGACCCACTCAGCCTTATCTTGCGTGCGGCTTTCTTTCTGCTTATTATTGATTTATTATTTCTGCTCCTTATCTCTCCGGCCAGGTACCAGGTTTGGAAATTCTCTCCAAGCCAGGCAGCGTCAGAGGTAACCGTGCCTGCCAACATGTCCATCAGACACCAAACTGAAGAGATTAGGAAGATGCCTGAGCCGGGAACATGTGGGACCCCAGCCTGGGCACCCCAAGAGCTGCCCAGCAGCACCTCCATCACAGTCACAGGAACCCAACCTGCCAGGCCAAGTATGGTGGTCACACCTGTCATCCCAGCACTGGGGAGGCTGAAGCAGGAGGATTGCCACAAGTTCGAGGCCACTGGGATACACAGTGTGACCCTGTTTCAAAAAACAAAGCAAAAACCTAGTAGAGAGAAAAAAGCCAGACAGAGCAGAGCAGGACTGGCACTACCTCCTGTGCACTTTCACTTGCCAAGGTGCCTGAGGCCTGGGCCAGCCCGGCTCAGCTGGGTCCTGGCGCTGTGGCCCAGGGCCCCGTGTGTCACGGCCCGAGTGTTTTACAGTGAGACCAGAAAAGGGCTGCTCGCTCCTGCCGGGACTTATACCCACCAGGGATCACAAGTCATTGTGATGGGGCTCCACTGTGCCGTTTAAACCGGCTTTACTGAGATGTAATTAATGTCCCATAAACTGCACATACCTGGTGCTGAGCGGATGGGCTTGGCATGTGTGTGACTGTCACTGCAGGCAGGAGACCTGCCCTTTGCTCTCAGGAGTGTCCAAGCCCCCCAACCTGGCCCGGCCCCTAGGCAGTCACCACAGTACTTTACACTCAGGCTGTTTAAATTAGTCTGCTTTTTTTTCAGTGCTGGAGATTAAACCCAGGGCCTTAACACTGAGCTGCATCGCCAGCCCTTTTAAAATTTTTTATTTTGAGACAGGGTCTCACTAAATTGCCCAGGCTGGACTACAGCTGGTGATCCTCCTGTCTCAGCCTCCCAGAGTGCTGGGATTACAGGGTTACCCACTCCATTTTTTTAAAGGATATTTACATTCAGCATTGTTACTTCGCCTGTTTTCTTATAGATCATCTCCACTCTGGTCCTTTGGAACTACACACTGGTGACAGTGACAAATTAATACATATTTAGAATTTTCGGCAGTGAGTGGTGGTGCACGCCCAAAATCCCAGCACTCTGGGAGGCTGAAGCAGGAGGGTGCAAGCTCAACCCTGGGCAACTCAGTGATTTAGCAAAAAAGGACTGGGACTGCAGCTCAGTGCAAAGGCTCCAGGCTGTCTCCAGTAACAAGAAAAAAGAAAAAAAGAAAAGAATTTTCTTTATAGCTAAAAATGGAAATCTTGGTTTTGTTCAATGGTTTTTGCAAGAGACAGTTTTGTTAAACTACTTACAGGTGGAACAGCACCATAATGAGTAGGAGTTTCATATCGGAAGAGATATAAACCTTTTTATCTATTTTTCAGACAGGGTCTCCCTAGGTAGTTTAGCCTGGCCTCAAACTCAGCAACCCTCCTTCCTCAGCCCTCCGAGTGCTTGGATTACAGGCACGCTAGCCCTTCAAAAATTTTTGTTAGTACACATGTGGGACAATGAGTGCTGTCAAGGTGAGGAACCAGCACCCCGACAGTGACTCCTAATCTTGTTTCTCTCCCCGTCTCCATTCCTACAACCCTTTCCCATCTCCCAAGCGCCCACTTCCTTGGTCATTGATCTTTTATTTTCCTCTGCAAATTATTTATGCTTCGGGTTTCTCACATAAGAGAAACCGCGTCATATGTAACCTTCTGTCTGATTTATTCACTTAGCGTGGTGGTCTCCGGGGCGCCCACTTTCCTTGGGACAGCTGCTAGGGGTGGCGGCCAGAAGCCCTGGCCCTGCTGTGGATGTGGGAGGCCCCTATCGGGAGAGCCGCGTCCAGCCTGCCACTCGTGGGCGTTCACTGACTGTTGAATCTGAAGTCATTTCCCACTGCAGTCTCTGACTGGAGGTTTTAGGGGTAACTCCCAGTGCCAGGGATCCCAACAGACAGGGTGCAGCCCCAAAATGCCGATCAAAGAGATAGCATCGTGAAAGCAGCTTTTATCAGCCTGGCCTCGCTGGCAGGGACAGAAATTCAAGGCTTCAAGACCTATTCTCTTTGAAGGGCTGACGAAAGCTTTGTGTTTTGTTTTGTTTTGAGACAGGGTCTCACTGTGTAGCCCGGGCTTCCCTTGAACTCACAGCGATCCTGCCTCAGCCTGAGTGTGTGCATCACCGCGCCAGGCAGCTTTAGGCTTTTACAGAAAACGGAAGCAAAGGCGCTGGCTGCGAGGTGCGTATCATCCCGGCGAGCTTGGTCTACTTGATCGGTATCTCAGGACTGGTTCTTCGAGGTTCTGGGACAGCCATCTTCACCTGTGCACGACACGGCTACGATCCCAGCATTCAGGAGGCTGAGGAAGGACTGCTTCTAAGCCTAGCACTCTGGGAGGCTGAGGCAGGAGGACTGTAATCTGGAGCCCTGCCTGGGCAATCGAGACTGTTTCAAAATTTTAAAAGGGGTGGGGTGGAGGAATGTGGCTCAGCCCAAAGGCCCGGGGTTCAATCCCCAAAAAGGAAAACAGAGAGCCGAGCTGCTAAGGTTCATCTCAGTTACCCACTCCGCATCTGCAGGCCCAGCCTCTAAGTGCCCCGTCCTTTCTTGGAACTCGGCCTCCACCCGTCTGGCTCTCGGGGCTGCCTCGCACAGGATGCGGCCCACGTGGCCGAGCCAGGCGGCCAGCACCCATTCGGCAGCCGCCGGGCACGCGCTCGTCTCCTGTCTGCTCCGAGGTGGTGGTGACGGCGTGTGCGCATGGGCACAGCCCGGGGCGGGGCCAGGGCGGAGCCGCGCTCCAGCCGGGCGGAAGTCACCCCGCGTCTGCCGGTTGCTAGGAGACGGGCTTCCCGCAGCCAGGCCGAAGTTCCGCAGCTCCTTCTTTCCCTGCCAGACCGCGATGGCGGACCCCGAGGCTGAAGTCCTGCGCAGCACCTTTCCGTCCTACATGGCGGAGGGCGAGCGGCTCTATCTGTGCGGAGAGTTCGCGAAGGCCGCCCAGAGCTTCAGCAACGTGAGTGGGCCGGGCCCCTCCATCCGCGGTGGCCTGGACTCCGGGGCGCGGGGCGCTGATCCAGCCGATGCCGCGGCACCCTCTGTGTCCAATCCCTTCGGATTCCTGATTGACCAGACAAGCCCGGGCCCGGGGCTCCGCTACCCTCCAGTACTGGGCTCTGCACCTGGGCCTCCTCACCCAGCTCCATCCTCAGCCCCCACCCTTTTTTTTGAGGCAAGGTCTTGCTAAATCACTAAGTCACCCAGGCTGGGCTCAAGCCTGAGATCCTCCTGCCTCAGGCTGCCAGGGTGCTGGGATGACAGGTGTGCCCACCAACGCCGTCGCTTGGTCATTTTCTGTCAATTTCTACTTGGTCCTTCATTCTCCAAATTAGGAGTGAACCCTCCCTCTACTTTTATGTAAATGTTTGGCGACTAACCTTTCACAGAACAGCATCGATTTCCAGTCAACGGCCGGGCGGCTGCGTGAAGAGGCTGCAGATCTCTGGTGCAGAGCCGCTTATGGATAGAAGGTGGTCAGAAAATATTAGCATCGTTAAAAGAATCTTAGTAGAGGCCCTGGGATTTAGCTCAGTGGTTCCACCGTCTGCCTCAAATGCACAAGGACCCGAGTTTGATCCCTGGTACCAAACAAAAAAAAAGAACCTTAGAAGAAATTAGGTTTAGAGTTTGGTATAACCACACCTTGATCGGAGTTGAATGCTATTTCAAGCCACCAAACACTGATCAAGGCAGCACACGGCTGGGGATGAGGAACGATTCTCACTGTTGGGTGTGTGTTGTTGGTAGATGTTATGCCCACCTTCAGGGCTTGGCACACAGCGACATCGCATCGTGATCCTTTCCCCTGGACCCAGAGCCGGGTCCTCACGCTGCAATGCGGGCCCACAGTTAGCACCAGTGACCCGGAAGCTGTTGTTTTACAGTTCCTGTGCTGCAGAAGGCCCACTGCTGCTGCTGGGGAGGGAGGGTGCTGGGCTCAACCTCGGCCTCACACAGGCTCCACAAATGCCTCTCCCTCCAAACAGAGCGGTCCACAGCCCGCTCATGGGCCCAAGAGTGACGCTAAAACCACAATTCTCAGCCGTCACCCAGAGTCTGGTGTCCCTTTTGTCACTCATCACATGGTAACAACAGACCCAGACCCCAGCAGGTGAATGCTGGGTTGGAGCCCTGTGCCCTGCCAGTCCTTCTGCTGCACCCTGCCCCTTCTGGAGGAGCCAGGCAGAAAGACAGGCGCCTCCAGAGAAGGTGGCCTGGCCAGAGATGTGGGTTCATTCCAGGAAAGGGGTAGCGACTTCCGCTTCTTCGGAAGGCAGGAAGGTCTGTGGCAGGGGCACAGTCAGCCCAGGCCTCGTGAAGGAAGCAGACCACAGACTGTGGTGAGCTCTCCTCAGGAGAGTGGGGTGGGGCGTGGGGAAGGGCCCTGCACAGATTCAGTTTTCCCAATCCTGATCCTGAAATGCCAACAGCTCCCCATTAGCTACAAGCCAGGCGCATCGGTGCCTACCTGTCACCCCAGCTACTCTGGAGAATGAGGCAGGAGGACTGGCATTTGAGACCAGCCTGGACAACATGGCAAGACCTCCTCTCTCTCCAAAAAAAAAAAAAGGGAAAAAAAGGACCGGGGATTTAGCTTAGTGGTGCTGCTGCCTGCCTCACAAGTGCAAGGTCCTGGGTTCGATCCCTGGTACCAAAAAAAAAAAGCCAGGTGTGATAGCACCTGTCCTCCCAGCACTTGAGAGGCTGAGGCAGCAGGATCACTGTGAATTCAAGACCAGCCTGGGCCACATAGTGAGACCTTGTCTCAAAAAAAAGTCCCCCAAGGCCTGGTGTCCCCTGCCACCAAGGGAGGTGGGGCCACCCTTCCTGGAAGCCAAGCCTCCGGGCCCTGCCAAGCGCGTGGTCCTCCCCAGGCTCTTCACCTTCAGGCCGGAGACAAGAGCTGCCTGGTGGCCCGCTCCAAGTGCTACCTGAAAATGGGGGACCTGCAGAGGTCCCTGAAGGATGCCGAGGCCTCACTCCAAGGCGACCCGACTTTCTGCAAGGTGGGGGACACGAGGGCCCTGCTGTCCCTGCTGCTGTGGCCCCTGACGACAACAGCGGAGGAGCCGGGATCTAACTTTCTGTCTCCACAGGGCATTTTGCAGAAGGCGGAGACGCTGTACACTATGGGGGACTTTGAGTTCGCCCTGGTCTTCTACCATCGAGGCTACAAGCTGCGGCCCGACCGGGAATTCAAAGTGGGGATTCAGAAAGCGCAGGAGGCCATCAACAACTCGGTGGGAAGTGAGTGTGGTGGGGCCAGGCCCTCATCAGGAGGGCTCTGGGGTCACCAGGTTAGCGGGGGCCTGAGACGCAGCGGGGTGGGTGGCAGCCTCACACACAGGTTGGCTGTTGCTGATTTTTTCTTTGTGATTGAGACAGGGTCTCGCTCCGTAGTGCAGGCTGCCCTTGAACTCACTACGTGGCCTAGGCTGGCCTTGAACTCCAGATGATCTTCCTGCTTCAGCCTCCCAAGGACTGGGATGACAGGCGTGTGTCCTCACACCCAGCATGGAGGAGGGTCTCAGAGGCTAGGAACTACCCTGAATTCTCTCCAAGGGCACTGAAGGGCTGTTTCATAGTAGCCTGTGCCTGGAGTCAAAGGGCAGACAGGGTCCTCAGCCAGCAGCCCCAGCCCTGGCTTCCTCCCTCCTCCAGCAGCTCCTTAGCAGGGGAGGAGGAGGACAGGAACAGGTTGCCCATGGGCAGCGCAGGATGCAAATGGTATGGCACACAGGGTTGCGGGCCGCCCTAGGGCTCCCCGGCCCCCTGGTGGCGTGGCCTGGCCAGGCAGTGCTGGCACATGAAGAGGGACGACAGGTCGTGCCCAGGGGCCGGGCAGCTCAGCCACACCTGTCCCTGCAGGTCCTTCCTCAGTTAAGCTGGAACACAGAGGGGACCTGGCTTTCCTGAGCAAGCAGGCAGAGGTAGGGCACCTGCTCTAGGCCCTCCTGGTGGGGCACAGGCTCTGGGGAGGATCTTGGGGGGCATATTGTATGGTTCTGGGGCGAGGCGGGTCCCTGTGCTCCTGGTCCAGCCCGGTGTTCCATCCCCAGAGCCTGAAAGCCCAGCAGCAGCCCCAGCCCAGGAAGCCGCTGCACCACATGCAGAGGGAGGTGAAGCGGAAGGGCCTGCTCAAGAGCGAGAAATCGGTGCGCCAGCTGCTGGGCGAACTGTACGTGGACAAGGAGTACCTGGAGAAACTGCTGCTGGACAAAGGTGCAGGCTGTCGGCGCTGGGAACGGGGAAGGCGCAGGGCGCGGGCGCGGGCTGGACCTGCCTGTAGCTTGGCTGTCTGTCCTGTGGACAGGTTCTTGGAGACAGGATCTCACTACGTAGCCCGGGCTGGCCTAGAACTCAGGGCCATCCTCCTGCCTCAGCCTCCCGAATGCTGGGATTCCTGACATGCGCCACCACGCCCGTCTTAGACTGCTCTCTGCCGGTGCAGCGGGAGGGGGCAGACCCCCACGACCTGGGGCCTCCAGGGGGTTGCCTGCCCGAGAAGGGCGCCCCCCCCCGTGGACCCAGCGGGGTGCTCAGGCCCCAGAGCCCGCTGCGCCTGGCTGACCCGCCTGCGCCCGCCCGCAGACCTCATCCGGGGCACCATCCGGAGCGGCGTGACGGTGGAGGACCTCATCCTGACGGGGATCAACTACCTGGACACCCGCAGCAGCTTCTGGCAGCAGCAGAAGCCGATCTACGCCCGAGAGCGCGACCGGAAGCTGATGCGGGACCGCTGGCTGCGCGACCACGGGCGGACCCCGGCGCAGACGGCGCACTACGTGCTCAAGAGCCTGGAGGACGTCGACCTGCGTGCGTGGGCGAGGGCTGGAGGGGGAGGGGCAGGAGGGCGGGGCAGGAGGGCGGGGAGGGGCCGAGCCTCAGCCCCGCCCTCGCCCCAGTGCTGAGCAGCGGCAGCGCCGAGAGCAGCCTGCAGAAGGCGGAGAAGGTGCTGAAGAAGGTGCTGGAGTGGGGCCGAGACGAGGTGCCCAACAGGGACGAGCTGCTGGGCAACCTGCACAGCTGCATCGGGAACGCGCAGCTGGAGCTGGGCCAGACCGCAGCCGCGCTGCAGAGCCACCGCCGCGACCTGGAGATCGCGCAGGAGCAGTGAGTCCCCAGCCCTTACTAGTTTTTTAAATTCTTTCGTTTTCCGGTACCGGGGATCAAACTCAGGACCTTGCGTTTGCAAGGCAGGTGAGGCGCCACAGAACTAAATCCCCAGCCCAACTTTTTAGATCTTCAGTCTGACGCTCTTCTAGCTGAGCTATCTCGGCGGCCTCAGCCCAACTTTTTTAAATTATGAGGAAGTAAAAAAATTTTTGTGTGTGTGTGGGGTTGCTAAGTTGCCCAAGCTGGGCTCAAACTTGAGGTCCTCCTGCCTCAACTTCCCAACCCAGTATTTTTATTCTTTTTTTTTTTTTTTGGTACTGGTGATCAAACTCGTTCTTGCACTTGCAAGGCAGGCGGCGGAACCACTGAGCTAAATCCCTGGCCCAGCCCAGTATTTTTATTCTTGCCTGATCTCAACAAGCATGCATCACCAGACATGCCAGCTCCCGCCATCACGGGGGACACAGCAGTGACCACACACAGGGTCAGTTCCCAGCAGATGTCAATCGAAAGCTCCTACAGAGGCTCACCGGGACGGAGAGATGGTCGCTGGGCCTGAGGTGGCCTGCTGGGGCTGTGGTGAGTGGGCAGGGGAGCAGGTCCTGTAAGCATTGTGGCACATGTCTGTCATCACAACCCTCAGGAGGCTGAGGCAGGAGGATCGAAAGTCCAAACCCAGTCTGGGCAGCTTAGCGACTTAACAATACCCTAGGGGTCTTGAAAAAATAAAAGGGCTGGGATGCAGCTTAGTTCACAGGCCCTGGGTTCAATCTCCAGTATGGCAAAAAACGAACAAATAAAAACAAACAAATAAACCCAACAGCACCTAGCTCAGGTGGAAGGGATGCCGATCCTAAGGTTGTGGGCCAAGATCCGTGGACAGCAGGCTGCACCCCCAGCATGGCCTGGGGGCCCGGGGACAGCGCCCCACGGGACCGGTCACTTCCTGGGTGCTGCCTCCCGCCTTTTCCAGGCCGCTCCTCTCCTGACTCCACCTTCCCTCAGCGCCCAGCACCAGGAGCTGTCCCTGCAGCCCCACGGAGGCCACCTCCCTGCTGCCTAGGCCCCTCCAAGGGCCCGCATTTAGGCCGACCCCCCACGGGTCCTCCTGGCTCTGTTCCTCCAGGCTCAGCATTGGCCCCAAAGAATGGGACAGAGACCCTGGGGCCAAGACAGCAGAGCCAGATGAGGAAGTTGTGGGTCTGTTTCCAGCCTCCTGAAGCCATGCAGTTAGGAGGCCACACAGACACTGCCTTGAGCCACGAGGTCCTGGCCACTCAGCCCTGCAGCTTCAGGGTCCCTGCGGCCCTGTCCACTCCAGATCCCCACCCCTGCAGGGACTCCCGGCCAGAAGCCCACTCCCCTCCCTCCCTACCACCCACTTGCTCCCCTTCTGTGCCTCTGGGCCCTCAGGGACCACTGGGTCACTGTCTCCTGGGACCCGCCCTGAGGGAAGGACAAAGCCAGGCCCGGGTAAGCACCTGCGCCCAGCTGAGCCCTACGGTGCCCGGCCCTGGACAGTGACGCCTGCCCTCCCTCTGCCGGGCTTCCTCCTGTCCCTCGGCAGCATTCAGAGAAGAGCCCTGGCCAGACCTGGGGTTGCAAACCTGTGATCTCCACACGGACACTCAGGAGGCTGAGGCAGGAGGATCACTGTGAGGGAGTCCTCGGACCACAGCCTTCCTGGCCTGGGCCCATCCTCCTCCAGCTCGAGCCCCAAGTCCTGAGGCCAGGGTGTTTGTTTGTTTGTTTTGAGACAGGGTCTTGCTGTGTAGTCCAGGCTGACCTCAAACTCAACAGCGATCCTCCTGCCTCACAGGCCTGTGCCACCACTCGAAGGCCAGGGTTTTGTCTCCTCTGTCTTCGATGTGCAGAGGCGCAGATTCCTGCTGAGTGGCTTGCTCCCCCAACTCCCCACAGCAACCTCCCTGATGCAAAATCCAGAGCCCTAGACAACATCGGCAGGGCCTTCGCCCGGATTGGGAGGTTCCAGCAGGCCATCGACACGTGAGTGAGGGGCGGGGCAGCCCTGTGCCTGGCACTCTGGCCCTCCCAGCCCTGGACACCACTTTAAACTCTGGGCTTCACTTAAGTGAGATGATGCAATAGAATCAGCATCTCCTCCGATTTCCCAGCAGACAGCCACGGTGGTCCACGCCCATAATTGGATCACAGGTCTTTAGGCCCGAGTGACTTGACCTCTCCTCTCCCCTGGAAATTTGGACTCTCCAGGCTGGGCTGGGGCTCAGGAACTGGTTTTTACCAACACGGGATCCTTAGGCTGTGACCCCTGGGGAAGCTGCATGTGACCCCATGGTCAGGTGGACGGGGTCCGCTTGGCCCCGCAGAACCATGGGAGCCCCAGGCTCAGCCGCACTTCCTGGGGAGAAGCTGTGCCGGCAGCTGCGGCCCTGCGTGACTCGGTTTCCCCTCACCCTCAGTGTGTGCATCCACCCTTACTTGCTCCTTGCCCAAAACTGCTTTATAATACTGATGCGCTTGTGGTTTAAATATTAATTTGGAGAATACAGAAAACTAGTAGCAGAGCCAGGCATGTTGGCAAACACCTGAATCCCAGCACTCTGGGAGGCTGAGGCAGGAGGGTCCCAAGTTCAAGCCCAGCCTGGTGAACTCTGGCAAGACCCTCCCTCAAAACGAAACACAGACCAAGGCTGGAGATGGAGCTCAGTGTGAAGCATCTGGGTTCAGTCCCCACCACTGAGAAAGAAAGTGCTCAAAGTAAAGCAGCACTGCTATCCAAAGACAAGCACTAATTCTACTCATTATTTTTTTGATACCAGGGATCGAACTCGGCTCCTTAGTAATTCTACTCTTGTCGATACTTTTGTTTTTCCTTCTAAGGTTTTTTCTCTGTTGATTTTTCTCTCTTATAAACATATATATGTGTGTGTGTGTATAAATATGTATATATATATTTCATTTATATATATATATATATATATATATATATATATATATATATATACTTTTTTTTTTTGGTACTGGGGATCAAACTCAGGTCCTTGCCCTTGCGCAGCAGGCGGCAAAACCACTGAGCTAAATCCCCAGCCCTATATATTTTATTTTTGAGACAAGGTCTCACTGTGTAGTCCGGGCTGGCCATGAACTCATTGTGTAGCTCAAGCTGGCCTCCTACTCACAGAGATCCTCCCGTCTCAGCCTCCCAGAGTGCTGGGATTGAAGGCCTGTGCCACCATGCCCAGCACTTTAGTGGTTTTGCTCTATGTTCATGCTGCCTGCTTGCCCTGGCCTGCCGTTGGAGGCATTCCCTTCTGCCCCTGGGCTGGGCAGGAGCAGGGGAAGGGCTGACTCAGTTTCCCCCAGGTGGGAGGAGAAGATCCCTCTGGCCAAGACTGCGCTGGAGAAGACCTGGCTGCTGCATGAGATCGGGCGCTGCTACCTGGAGCTGGACCAGGCCCTGCAGGCCCAGTACTATGGGGAGAGGTCGCTGCAGTATGCAGAGGAGGAGGGCGACATCGAGTGGCAGCTGAATGCCAGCGTCCTGGTGGCGCAGGCCCAAGGTAGCTCAGAGCCCGGCCCCCAGCTGTCCCCGCCCCAGGTTCAAGCTCCGGTAGGGTAGAGCAGAGCACCTCTGCAGGCCCAGCTACTGAGGACGCTGAGGCAGGAGGATCTCAAGTGTAGGAGTCCCAGGCCAGCCTGGGCGACACGGCCAGACTGCGTCTCAGAACAAAAGTTACAAACAGAACATAAATACAAAACAAATAAATGTTCATCAGTGTTACTCTTCCTGTAAGGTGGGGACAGGGAAACAGCACAGAAAATTGGGGCTTACCTCCCTGAGTAAGGACCAAGGCAGGAGGGAAATTCTTAGTTTTGCTGGTGGCAGTTGGCAGGGGTGGGAAATGTGGCAGTTATCTGTCCACTTCCCTCCTGCTAAGGTCAGATAAGCAGCTGGGGTCACCTTGGTGATACAGAACTTTAGTGTCAGTG
The DNA here is from genome assembly GCF_053883595.1 of Heterocephalus glaber. Classification (NCBI taxonomy): domain Eukaryota; kingdom Metazoa; phylum Chordata; class Mammalia; order Rodentia; family Bathyergidae; genus Heterocephalus; species Heterocephalus glaber. Next base: position 10,965,969 of record NW_028258463.1, read on the forward strand.
ACTCCACTTGGGTAGGCTGGCCTTGAACTGAAGGCCTTCCTCCTGCCTCAGCCTCCCGAGTGCTGGGATCACAGGCGTGCGCCAACATGCCTGACTCCACTTTGATTTTGAGCCTGATCTGATTGGGGCCTCATGCTGGAGCTTAGTCCTAAACATGGGCTGTCATATTTTTATGGAACATGTTCCCCCTCCCCGATGCCAGGGTTGGAACCCTGGGCCTGGCACATGCTAGGTAAATGCTCTACCCCTGAGCCACACCCTCAGCACTTTTAACATTTTGAGACAGGGTCTTGCTAAGTGTAGCCCAGGATGACCTCAAACTTGAGTCCTCCTGCCTCAGTCTCCTGAGTAGTTAATGTCTGTTGTAGCCTCCCTAGGTGTGCAGCCAACCTTGGAGGGCATGCAGTGACAGCCCTGTGGGATCAGGACCAGCCTGTGCTGCACATGCTCTGTGCACAGTCGTGTGGACATGGGGTGGATGTGTGCGTGGAGGCACGTTAATCCCCTGGCCTCCCCAGTCCGTCTGTCTCTCCTTTTGAAGCTGACTCGGGAACGCGGCTCTCCGCCCCACTGTCCGAAGGAATACCTGGGAGCAGTGGGACTGTTTTCTTTTTGAGATTGAACCCAGGGCCTTCGTGCTGAGCTGCACCCCAGCTCTTTCCATTTTTCATTTAGAGACAGGGTCTCGGTCCGTTGTCAGATGCCCATGGTGGGCAGGAACCTGGCATCCTCCTGCCTTAGCCTCCCCAGTAGGTGGGATGACAGCAATGCCCTCCACAGCTGGCTGTTTTTGAAATTTCTGGATGAGCATTACAGAGTGTGGGTCCCTCCCAAACCTGGGGACACTGGAGAGCTGGACCCGTGGGCTCTGCCAGGGGGTGGTGCAGGGCGGTACTAGGGAGGGGCCGGCCCGGATGCAGGGTCACTGCCCGCTGCGGCTCTTCCCTCACCCCAGTGAAGCTGAGAGACTTCCAGTCGGCCGTGAACAACTTCGAGAAGGCACTGGAGCGGGCGAAGCTGGTGCACAATCAGGAGGCGCAGGGAGCCATCATCAGTGTGAGGAGTCGGGGCCGGGTGGGGCGGAGCCTACAGCGGGGCGGGGCCTGCGACGGGGCGGGGCCTCATGAGCGGTTTATCCTCTCTACCACCTGTCGGGCGGGCGCAGGATGGGGCCGGTGCCTGGAGAGGTTGGCTCCTGCTGTTGGTGTGGCAGCTATGCACACTTTTATTTAAAATGAACAAGAACATTTTACATAGTTACCTTCATAACTATTATCCTGATATTTCCGATTATCTTCTGTGTGTGTTTTGTTTTGTTTTGGGTACTAGAGATTGAACTCAGGGCCTTTGCACTGGGCTACATCCTTGGCAATCTTTTATTTATTTTTATTTTTTGGTACCGGGGACCGAAATCAGGACCTTGCGCTTGTGAGGCAGGCACGGTGCTACTGAGCTACATCCCCGGCCCCCTGGCACTCTTTAAAAAAAAATTTTGGGGGGGGGTTCTGAGTTGCCCAGCTTGACCTCAAACTCCTGGGCTCAAGAGGTCCTCCTGCTTCAGCCTTCTCCATAGCTGGGATTACCAGTGTGGATAACCTCACCTGGCTTTCCATTTGTCTTTCATTTAATGGTGACTGTGGCCTTATATGTTGTGGGGTTTTTTCTTCTCTCCCCTATTAGAATGTGTCATCCTTTTTTTGTTTTTGGGGGGGGGGTTGGTACCAGGGATCAAACTCGGTACCTTGCACTTGCAAGGCAGGCGGCAGAACCACTGAGCTAAATCCCTGGCAACTGTGGCCGTATAAACTAGAGTTAGGACTTGCAGTTTGGAGAACCCCACCTCCTTGTCCTGCTCAGTCCTTTGCCGGTTCCAGTCTGTGGCTGAGCTTGTGCTGTTTTCCCAGGCCCTGTGAGTCCCAGGCTAGTCCCCACCGGGCCCCGCATCCCAAGCTCTGCTCCTGTCCCTGCCACCTCCTTTTGTTAACTTCCCCAGGGCACCTCTGAGCCCTCAGTCTGGGTGCCGGCCACCTCTCTCAGCATCCCCAGCCCCAAACATCCCCGGGGAAGCCACATGGCTCTATTAGCATTGCCTACACCTAGCTGGGAGTGGGAGCACATGCCTGTCATCCCAACACTGGGAGGCTGAGGCAGGAGGATCACAAGTTTGAGGCCAGGCTGGGCAACTTAGTGACTTAGCCAGACCTTATCTCAAAGTAAAAAACTAAAAGGGCTGGGACGCAGCTCAGTGGAAAGGCCCTGGGCTCAGTCCCAGAACTGCAGGTGTCTAGATCGCTCACGAGGCAGCTGCAGCCACATTGGTCATCCTTATTGTTAACTAACAGTCAAAAGCAGCCAGCTGCACACCTATGCTCCTGGCACTCAAGCCCAGCCTGGGCTGCGCACCAGTGTGTGCCACAGCTCACACAAGTGGTCCTGAGTCCTGTCCCTTGGGCACCCTGCAAACAGAGCACGGTGCACGCCTATTATCCCAGCCCACAAGAGGCTGAGGCAGGAGGGTCACTGTAAGCTCAAGGCCAGCCTGGGCTACATGGACTCTGTCTCAAAAAACCAAAGGGGGAAGAGGTTTCCGAGCTGGAGTCATTGCTGAGTCTGGCTGGGTTTGGGGTCCCCAGGAATCCCGGTGTCAGCAGGAAGGTTAGGACAGGGGCACTGGGGAACACAGAGTGACAGCACAGCCTCCTGGGAGGGATGGGGTCACCTTGAAGGGCTGACAGCAGAGACAAGGCGCCTGCTGGCCCTCAGTGACTCCCCATGGGACGGGTCCTCAACCCCTCACCTCCTAGCCTGGCAGCTCCAGGCAGGAAGCCTCCAGGGGCCAAGGCTGGCACCTCGCCAAGGAAGAGGCCATCGGGCGCTCAGGCGAATGACACTCCCGGCTGGCACTGTGATGGTGACGAGGAAGAGGGTGGGACCTGCCCTCGGGACCTGGCAGCACCTCAGGAGGCTGAGGCAAGAGGGTTGCTTGAGCATAGGGCTGCAAAGCAAGCGTGGAGAGCAGAGTGAGACCCTGCCTTAAAAATAAAAGGCCCACAGGCTGCGTCAGGGCCCTGGGAAGCCATTCTGAAGGGGCTGGTCCCTCCACTGTCCCCTCCTTGGCCTTCCGGTGTTCAGGAGGCCGAGAGCAAGCAGCGGCTTCCCCTGCCCACAAGTCCCACCCACTCCCGCCACCTGGCGCCACAGGCACGTAGGGGCCCCATGGCTTGGGTCCACCCCAGCCTGGCCAAACGAAACACTGTGGCCTGGATGGAAACACTCACCACTGAGTCTCAGGGCCGGGGTCCTCCATGGCAGAAGGGAAGGGGGCCTGCGGGTCACATCTGGGCCTTTGGGACAAAGGGACGGGATCTTGGCGGGAAGGAGGAGGCACAGGTGCCAAACAGGTAAAGAGCGTTCACCCAGCCCCACGAGGTGCACACCTGTCACCCTGGTGCTCTGGGAGCCTGAGGCAGGAGGATCACAAGTTCAGTCCCCAGCACTGAAAAAAAGAAGAGAAAAAGAGCTCACCAGTTCCTCTGCCCGCAGGCCTTGGATGACGCCAACAAGGGCATCATTGAAGAGCTGAAGAAAACCAGCTACAGGGAGACGTTGAGAAATGCAGGTGAGGCCCTGGACCAAGAGGGCAGCACCTGCTGAGCCGCCCTCTGCCACCTCCTCGTCTTCCTTCCTTTTTTCTTGTTTTTTGAGAAAAGGTCTCGCTCTATAGCCCAGGCTGGCCTTGAACTTGCGGCGATCCTCCTGCCTCAGCCTCCAAGGTGCTGGGACCACAGGCGTGCGCCACCTCACTTGGCCTCCTCCTTTTTGTGGTACTAGGGATTGAACCCAGAGCCTTTGCACGGAGGTCCATTCCCCCAGGACCTTGCACTTGCCAGGCAGGTGCAGCGCCACTGAGCTACATCCCCGGCCTCATTCATTTTTTTTTTTAAGGCAGGGTCTCACTAAGTTCCTAGGCTGGGCTTGAACTTGGGACTCATTTAGTTTTTCAAGTTATTCATGAAGTAGCCGCACCCATGTTGTCCCAGCACTTGGGAGGCTGGGGCATCTCAAGTGTGAGGCCAGCCTGGCCAACTTAGCAAGACCCTGACTTGAAAATAAAAAAGAGGAGGGGATGCAGCTCAGTGTGAAGGCCCTGGGCTCAATTCCCAGGACCAAAAGAAAAAGTCATTCATCAAATGTGCACTGAGCACTTACCGTGCCAGGAAGGGTTAGATTCGGGAGATGGAGGCTGCAGTTCCCCCTGGGCTGCCCAGTGGCCCCTCTTGTACGCTTGCCACCTGGGCCTGGGACTGTTTTGGGGGACCTGGAGGCCAGGCTCTGCCAGTCACAGCCAGGCAGGTGGCACCAGCAGCGGCACAGGAGCAGCCACTCCTCTGGGACGGGCCAGCAGCTGCGCCTCTGCCTCCTTTTCTTTCTTTTTTGGAGGGGGGTATCGGGGATCGAACTCGGGACCTTGTGCTTCCCAGGCAGGTGGCGGAAGCACTGAGCTAAATCCCCGGCCCTCTGCCTCCGTTCTCAGGGTCTCAGGGTCACTGCCTCCCACTCTGGGAGGCTGAGGCAGGAGGGTCCCACAGGAAAGGGAAGGAAGGTTGGGCACAGGGTGGGTTCCGGCACCTGGGCGAGGGGAGTGCAGCTGGCCTCGGAGAGGGACTGAGACTGTCCCCGCAGTGGGGCCTGGCCTCCCCTCAGGAACGTGTCCCCTCGCGCGCCCCAGGAGGCACAGTCCCTGCGCCCACCAGCAGGTGGCAGTGTCGTTCACCGCGTCACCTGCAGGGACTGGGACCTCGGCGGCCTGGGGGCCCTTGGGGACCGCGGTTTCCGGGAAGGCCTGAGGCCGGTGCAAGAAGGGGCTGGCGACTGTGGGCCTGACCGGCTGGCCGAGGGGTCGTCGGCTGCCGCTCTTCCCCGGCGAGACTTCTTACTCGCGTTTGAGCCGGGTCTCGCTGTGCAGCCGCGGCCCCTCCCCGCCCTGTTCTGCAGAGGACGCCCCCGCGGTGGCCGACGAGGAGCCAGGAGCCGTCAGGCCCGAGCGGAGGCGCTCGTGGGACGCGCCCGAGCGCGTGGTGCGGCAGTGGGACCCGGAGCCGGGCGGGGCGCCATCAGAAGAGGAGCTCCGGGTGGCCCTGCAGGGAGCTGGGCCGGACTGCAGCCGGGGTAGCTCCGCCGCGGAGGAGGCTGTGAGCCCGCGGGCCTCGGGGGAGCCCCGGGGGCAGCGCTCGGGGGGACCAGAGGGGCCAGGCGGGGCCGAGAGCGCGGGGGAGGCGGCTGAGAGCCCCGAGGGCGGCCCGCCGTAGTGGGGTCGTCACTGGGGGTCGAGGGCGACCGTCACCTCGCCCTCGCTATTTCCCCATTAAATACGATCTTCACTTCACAGGCCAGACTTAGCACTTTCTGCTCCTTTTCCCCCTCATACTGGGGATCGAACCCAGGGCCTTCATGCAAGCGCCATCACCAGCCAGGGTCCCGCTAAGAAGCTAAGTCACTAAGGGCAGGCTGGGTTTGAATTTGCGATCCTCCTGCCTCAGCCCCCCTCTGTGCTATGAGGACAGCCGTGACCCATGCCGGGCTTTCCCACACCATTCTGGGGAGAGAAGTGAAGAAGCAGGCTAAGAACTCAAAAAGTTTACGGGCAGGAAAGAGCCGTGGCCCTGCGGATGTGACCTCCACCCCCACCTGGGGGGGAAGGAAGTGGATGCTGGGTCCCCAGGTGCACTGTGTTCCCCAGGGGCCCCCAGGAGGAGCAGCAGGAGGCGCGTGTTGATAGTGCTGGGCCATGCCTCTGCCACTTCCGGTGGTGCCCCGGAAAACAGCCTCTCTATGCTCTGCTTATATTTACTGCGCTGCCTAAAACTCAGCGAGTTCGTTCTGTTTCGTGCTGGGAATGGAACCCAAGGCCACAGGCACAGCATGAAGCGCCCACCACTGAGCTACAGTCCCAGCCCTGAGAGGAAAATAGTTCATGAGCCCGGGTGTGGTGGTCCACACCTGTAATCCCAGTGCTCAGGAAGCTGGGGCAGATCTCTGTGAGTTCGTAGGCCAGCCTGGGCTGTATGGTGAGTTCGCAGCCTAAATTACATAGTGAGAAGCAAGTGGAGTTTTTCTTTTGTTTTATTTTGGTACCGGGGATCGAACTCAGGTCCTTGGGCCTTCGAAACCAACGCTAAATCCCCAGCCCGCAAGTGGAGTTTTTAAGTTATTTTGAGACAGTCTAGCTAAATCACCAAATTGCCCCGGCTGTGCTCCAAATTGCAATCCTCCTGCCTCAGCCTCGTAGAGTGCTGGGACGCCGGGCCTGCACCAGTACAGTCAGCTAAACTACGGAAATGTAAGTCAGGCCTGGACTCTCGGGACCCCGCCCACCTGCCACATCCGGTCCCTATTTCAAGAATGAAACATTAACTCCTGGGAAAGAGAATTCCCTCCCGCGTGGTGCCGCACACCCACAGGCGCCCTCCGGGAAGGAGCACAAGCTGGAACCCAGCCTGGGAAATTTGGGATGACCCTGTCTCAAAATTAAGAGTCAGCGTTGGTGGTACAGTGGTGAACATAGCTGTCTTCAGAATTTAAGAGGGGCTCAGGATGTGGCTCAGGGTGAAGGCCCTAGGCTCAAGCCCCAGTACGGCCAAAAACCCGTACAGGCCCATAGGTTCCCCCAACTCCAGGGTCTTCGACCTCCCAGATGAGTTTCGATTTGCCGCCAGAGGCCCCAGCGCCCGGAAGCCCACCCTGGCCTCCCGCGCCCCGCCCCTACCTAGGCCCCTCCTCCGACCTTGCTCTGGCTCCGCCCCACCTCCTGAGTCGCAGAGAGCGGCAGCTCCAGGTCACGCCCCTCCCTTGGCCCCGCCCCCGCCCCGGGCTATACTTACTGCGCGGTCCCCCCCCACGGCGCCACGCCGAGTTCCTCGCGCAGGCCGGCGGCCCAGAGCTCCAGCCCGCGCAGTGGAGGACGGCGCCGGCGCCGACCCAGGATGGTGAGCGCGGGCCTGAGGGAGGGAGCTGCGCGGGCCCTGGCGCAGGCTTCTGCGGGAAGTGGCCGCCCTACGCCGAGAGGAACGAGTTTCCGTGCTCTGGGAGGACGAGGCGGGCAGGCCTCCGGGCACCAGGCTGGTGGCAGTGCAGAGGGAGGGACCCAGCTCGGGTCGCCCCGCCCGCGCGTGCCGGGAGCCGCGCAGGTGGCAGCGCAGTGGGTTGCTGTCGTCACCTGTTGCTTTTAGCGGGCGGGACACCGCAGCCCGAGAGGCCCTGCGGACAGAGGGCGAGCGGGCCAGGTGCTCCGCGCAGCCTGGGGCAGGCACAGACCAGGGCCTTGCCGGGGCGGGAGAGGGTGAAGAGGAGGCGGCCGCGCTGAATGGGGCCCTTTGTCCCCTGCCCTCCTGCCCTGCCCCCCGGCAGCCCTCTGTTGGTCCATTGTCCCCCGTCCCGGACAAGAGAGTATTATCTGCCGCTGCCATTGTTGGGAGAAGGCAGTCTTCGGGGTACCCTCCTCCACCCGACTGCCTCTGCCCCTCAGCCAGGGAAGCTGGGCTCTGCCCGGAGGACGTCACGGGAGGTCCCGAGGACAGAACAGCCGCCCGCCCGCCTGCACAAAGCCCACCGTGCTTCCCTCGGCACGGCGGGCGGGTGACCCTGGGGACCCACAGGCGGACAGGGCCACCACTGCCCTGCCCAGGAGGGGCTGCGACCCGGGGCAGCACTGTTGGGCCCGGGGATTCCCAAGCCGGGCTTGCCGCTAGAGCCAGGCCAGGGCTGGGGCCTGTGACGGAGCAGGGCTGACTTCTTCTCCCCCCTCACAGAGCAGAAGCTTTTCCCGAAAGAGCCACGCGTTCCTGCCCAAGGTCTTCCTCCACAAGATGTCGTCCGCAGGCGCCAGGGACAAGCCCGAGCTGCAGTTCCCGTTCTTCCAGGACGAGGCCACAGTGGCCACGCTGCACGAGTGCAAGACCCTCTTCATCCTGCGCGGGCTTCCAGGCAGCGGCAAGTCCACGCTGGCGCAGGCCCTCGTAGACAAGTACGGCGGCAGCGCAAAGATGGTGTCTGCGGACACCTACAGGATCACGCCCGGCCCGCGGGGGCCCTTCTCCGAGCAGTACCGGCGGCTGGACGAGGACCTGGCCACCTACTGCCGCCGAGACGTGCGTGTGCTGGTGCTGGATGACACCAACCACGAGGCCGAGCGGCTGCAGCAGCTCTTTGACCTGGCCGATCAGTACCAGTACCAGGTGCTGCTGGTGCAGCCCCAGACGGTGTGGCGGCTGGACTGTACTCAGCTCGCGGAGAAAAACCAGTGGCAGCTGTCGGCCGACGACCTGAGAAAGCTCAAGCCCGGCCTGGAGAAAGACTTCCTGCCGCTCTACTTCGGCTGGTTCCTGACCAAGAAGAGCTCCGAGGCCCTCCGCAAGGCTGGCCAGGTCTTCCTGGAGGAGCTGGGGAGCCACAAGGCCTTCAGGAAGGAGCTGCGGCACTGTAGGTGCCTGCGTGGGGACGGGAGGGTGCCAGAGTGGGTGACTGGCGGAGGCAGAGGCGGCCTTGGGCCCTGAGCCAGGGCGGAGCAGGGCAGGAGCCACCTGCAGCAGCTCCTCCCAGCTGGATGCAGACCGCAGTCCCCGTGTCATGGGTGGCAGGGCACCTCACAACAGGGAAGGCCAGCGCGCTGCACAGCCACGGAGGGAACGCCTGGCCCCGTGTTACCAAGCTCAGTTTTAGCAGCAGAATCACATTCCCAAACACAACACTGCCTGGGGTCCTGGCCGGGCTGTGGAGTCTCCCTGGGGCGGCTCCCAGGCCATGCGTGCCCCGTGGTGTGGCACGGTCCACAGAACTGACTGCCTCACACACCTAGTTGGAAACCCCCTGGCTTTCCCGATGGCGGGGAGCCAGCCTGAGTGCTGGCATGTGGCACCCGGCGCCAGCACCCTGGCCGTCCCGTTAGGTGCTGGGTGGGCTGACACACCTGCACCCTCTTTGAAGTGGCTCGTGTGCACCTATGCAAGTCCTCAGGCAGCTTCTCCTGGGCTCCTAAAGCTCCAGCTCTGGAGACACAGCCAGCTGTTTCCTGAGGGGGAACCTGGCGCCACTGCCCTGGCAGGACTGGCACCTGGGGCTGCCGGTACCCTAGGAGCTGGGGTGCTTTCCCACCGGGAAGGCAAGGGACGGGGGAAGCTCATGCCTGACGACCATCATGAGGCTGAGCCGGCCACGCCACCACCCACTGTCCCAGGCGCCTGCGTGTGCCCGGCCTTCCCCAGACAGACCTGCCAACTTCTGGCCCCAGCGAGTGCTGCAGTCTGAGGCAGTTTGTCCCATTGTCATATGGACTAAGAGTGAGCCGCTTGCCTGAGACCAAAGGGCTGGTGAGTGGCAGATGACACTGTGGTCTTTATGGTGCTGCTGACTGCACCCCGTTTCCCGCACCCCAGCTCTTGTGAGTTGCTGTCCCCCTTTCCCTTCTGCGGCCGACACTGGGTCTCAGTCCCCTGCCTGTGCCGCCCACCCCGGTTCCAGGCGCCCTCCAGCCTTGCGAAGCGATAGATGTAGAGAGCTGGGGGCGGGGGTAGGGTTTGGGGTTTCTGTGGTGCTGGGGATCAAGCCCAGGGCCTCGGGCATGCTAGGCAGTGCTCCTCACCAAGCCACACCCCCGCCTGCAACACCCCAGGGTCCTGGACTCGCACCGAGTCTGCCCCCAGCTCAGCCTGTGCGCAGGGGGCTGAGTCGCAGGCTGCGGGGATGGGGATCCCTGCCGACTCATCTTCTCCCGCTGCCCCGTCTCTCCCGCAGTCCTCTCGGGGGATGAGCCCCGGGAGAAGATTGACCTGCTCACCTACTTTGGGAGGAGACCTCCAGGTGTGCTGCACTGCACGACCAAGTTCTGCAACTACGGGAAGGCGCCGGGCACTGAGGAGTACGCACAGCAGGACGTGAGTGCTCCCGGGCCGCTGCCCCTGCCCCTGCCCCAGCTCCGAGCGAGGGAGAGAGGCTGTCCTGCTCGGGCCTCTCGGGGCCACACTGTCCCCGTCCCATGGTGCAGGTGGCCTGGGATGGTGACTGCTGGGGAGTGCAGACCCCGACCCCCCACACACGGTACCCTCAGCCCCTGCTGGACACCCCGGACCCAGGCCTCTCCGCCCCCTGCTCTGCCTGGGTCTCCTCCAGGCCTGCTGTGCTGGGTCCCCGCGCCCCAGCATAGCTAGGTGATGGCGCAGGTGACAGCTGCCATCCCCATGAAGTGCCCGTCGCAGGCCTGGGAGCAAATCTCAGCAGGAGTCGCAGCGGGCACTAGACACTCGGGTGTTGCTGGGCAGTGGCAGCGTCACCCCCACAGCCCCGTGTGACCTGGGAGGGCTGTCACCCCGTGTGGGCTTTCCCTGCGACTGCCCAGCAGCGTTGGTGCCCCTGTCCACAGGTGGTGAAGAAGTCCTACGGCAAGGCCTTCACGCTGACCATCTCCGCCCTCTTCGTGACGCCCGAGACGGTGGGTGCCCGCGTGGAGCTGGGCGCGCAGGAGCTGCAGCTGTGGCCAGCTGACGTGGACAAGCTGTCCGTCTCTGACAACCTACCCCGCGGTAGCCGTGCCCACGTCACCCTGGGCTGTGCGGCCAACGTGGAGCTGATGCAGACAGGGCTCGACCTGCTGGAGATCGTGCAGCAGGAGAGGGGAGGCAGCCGGGGCGAGGAGGTGGGCGAGCTGTCCCGCGGCAAGCTCCTCTCCCTGGGCCGTGGGCGCTGGGTGCTGAGCCTGGCCAAGAAGGTGGAGTCCAAAGCCGTCTTCACGGGCTACTACGGGAAGGGCGAGGCGGTGCCCACACACGGCAGCCGGAAGGGGGGCGCCCTGCAGGCCTGCGCACTGCTCTGAGGGCCCCACACCCCGGGTGGGGGAAGGCCACCCCACTGTACCTGGTGTTTCCGGATTCTTTTTTTTTACTTAGTTAACCTACTTGCAACTTTTTAGAAACTGCAAAGTAACTGCCCGGCCCTTGCCACTGCCCTCTTCCCCTCTAACACTGGAGCACTCAACATGCTCAGGCCCAGAGCACAGGCACCCGACCCCAGAGACTGCACGCCCTGCTGCCGCCACGCACAGCCAGGGCCTGGCCAGGGGTCCTGGGATTTGAACCCATTTGGCCCCTGCAGGGAACAGAAGGGGCTCCTCTCCTGCCTCAGGTCTGCGGCCCATCCCTTCCCTTGTACCCCTTGTACTGTAACTGGTAGCAGTTTCTGATCGAAGGAACAGCAGAACCGGAAGCAGCTGCCCGGGTCTCAGCCCAGAAAGGGGACCAGGAGGATGGGCCCCATCCTGGCTGTGCCTGAGTCGCCCTCCAGGTGTCCTCTCCAGGGGCTGGCGGCACTGGGCCAGCAGGGGAGGGGAACCCTGGCTGGCAAGGGTGCCGCCACCTTGCCCTGCTGGCTCTGAGCCCAGGCGCGGGCCGTGCTCCCGGGCGCCCCACCCTGCTCAGTAACAGGCCTTGCTAATTGGCTGTCACTCCATGACGTGTCGGGGTGTGAGTCGCTGTCCTGTCCTGCCTGCCTTGGCGACTTGTAGACTGATAACGAAATAAATTATGTTAATCCAGCTGCGTGTGGTCTCGGTGTCCCGGCCAGGGTGGGTGCGTGGGGTCGGCTTTGTCCGGCTTACAGCTGGGGCCATGAGTCCTGTGCCCTGGGCTGGGCCAGGCGGGCACTGGTGCTGAACAGAACCGGCTTCCACGGGCAGGAGGCAGCCTCAGGCTATGCACAGGGCACGGCCTCTTGCCCCCCACGGTGTCCCCAGCACAAGCCCCCAAGTCTCGGGGTTCAACACGGGGACAGCACTCAGAAGTCTCCTGGGGGCCAACAGGCCCTGAGCACCTCTCAGCTCCACAGCCACGGCCAAGGCGGGAGAGGGAAGCAAAGGAGCTGAGGAGCAGACAGCGCGTCAGCTCCTGGCCATCTGCGTGTCCGCCCTGGCAGATGCACGGCAGCCCGGGCCTCTCGTGACTGCGGACTCAGGTGCCATCTTCTCCCTGCTCAGGAAGCCCAGCGTGGCCCTGTCTGCCCCAGCCGCCTCCTCACGCGCTGGAGCCTGTGGGGAGAGCAGGATGGGCTGTGGGGCCGCCGCCAGGCCCTCTGCAGCACTGCGGGATCTGTTCTCGGTGCTCCCGCACGCTGTGCCAGCCCACCCGGCCTCGCCAGGCCCAGCTCTGCCAGGCTGGGGTGGGCATCAAGCAGCTGCCAGAGCCAAGGGCCAGAAACAGTCACAAGGTTTTATTTTCTCCATTGTTTTCTTTTTTAATAAAGTTAAACAGTAAAACAAAGATCCACAAGCTGCCTCCCCGTCTGTGGCTTGGCTCCCTCCTGCCCCGCTCACACCAGTGACAGCAACAGCGACAGTGACAGCACGGCTGGCTGAAGGGTGGAGCTGCGGGTGCAGGGCCAGGCTGGGGAGGTGGCCGTCCACGCTCCAGGTTGAGCCGGGTGAGTCTGTGCGTGCGGGGCTGGAGGGGCGGCCTTCATTAGCCAAACTGGAAGAAGAAATTCCCTGGCCCAGACGCTGGAAGGCAAAGGGGCTGGTTAGCGTGCTGGGTTCCGAGGTCGCTGCCCCGGGCTGAGTCTGCAGGCTGCTTGGACCCAGATGCGGAAGCCCATGGGCCACGTGTGCGCCAGGCAATCGCTCACCACTGAGCTACAGAGCCCAAGACACCTCACACAAGAGCACCGAGCACCATCACCTCTTCAGGGCGGGCTGAAGTCCCTCCCTCCTCTGCCCTCTGCAACACAGGACGGAGCCCTGTGGATGGGACCCGCTGTCCCCCTCTGGCCCCCAGAGCTGCCCAGACCCAGCAGGCGCACCTACCTTCGAAGCTGAAGCCCCCAGGCCCTCCGAAGAAAGCCTTGAAGATATTGTTGGCGTCAAAGTCTGGCCAGCAGCGTGGGAGGGAGGGAGGACAGGTTAGAAGGCCTGAAGCTTCCACCAGCATCCGCCCCCTGCCAGCTGGCTCCTCCCCTTCTGGGGGACAGGGAACACAGCTTTCCCTGCTTCCCCAACCCGCGCGGCGTGTGCGCTGTCCCTTGTGATGCCGATTCTGCCACCTGCCCCTTCAGTGCCCCCATCCACCTAGGAACAAGACCCGTCTGTCTGCATCTGTCCCCTAGAACCGCCCTCTAGACCTCGCTAGGGACAAGGCCAGGCTCCCCTGCTATCTCTCCGGCACCAGACAGCAGCCCACACACCCTGGCAGGACACCCTGCTTCCCTCGCTGTGCAGACCCTCTGCTTCTGAGGTCCCACCCGGCCCAGCCCCAGCCCCATGTGGCCTGGAAGGGGCTGCCTCCTGGCCCTGCCAGGCCTCTCCCGGGTGCCCCTGCAGCAGGGGGCCACATCAGGCCCAGGGACGGAGCCTGCACGCCCTGGACTGGCGCTGTGGCGCTGAGGGGACGGGTCCCACCACCCACCTCCTCAGAGCCCCGCGGCCAGCCCCACACCCACACCGCCAGCTCAGCTCAGCCTGGCCCCGACGCACCAGCCATGCCCACGCCATCCTCGTCCAGGTCCTGCCCGCTGTCGTAGCGTGTCTTCTTCCTGGGGTCCGAGAGGATGGTGAAGGCCTCGCCCACCTCCTTGAACTTCTTCTCCTCCTCCTTCTGCACCGCGGCACTGGCCCCACTGTGCCGGTCTGCAGGGAGGAAGGGAGTGCTCAGGCCAGCCCGGTGGGTGGGTGGGTGTCACAGGCCCCGGCCACCCGCCCCGCCCACCTGGGTGGTGCATCAGGGCACGCTTCCGGTAGGCCCTCTTGATCTCGTCCTCGGAGGCGTTCCTGTCCACCCCCAGGATCTTGTAGTAGTCTTTCCGCTTACTCCTCTTCAGTTCCAGCTGTGCGTTTTTCAGGAGCTGTTTGTGTTCTGGGGGGACACGTACACCAGAGGACACGGCTGACCGGCCCTGCTGCCCAGAACCCCAGAGCCGCTGCGCTCTCCCCGGAGGTGAGAAGCTGCCCCAGAAGGGACGAGGGGCAGAAGGCAGGTGGCTGCTGGCCCCTGAGCCCCGGGCGAAGGCCCCGCTGTACCTTTGGTCTTCTCGGTCTGATAGACCTTCTCGTAGTCGCGCACCGCCTCCTCATACTGCTCCATGTCCATGTAACTGTAAGGAACACAGGGGCGGCGCTCAGGCCCGGGACGCGGCCCAGCAGGGCCCAGGCTGGGAGGGCGCTGTGGGAGGCGGCAGCTCCTCCAAGGGAAGTGACCTGGCAGCAAAGGGACAGCAGAGCGCAAAGGGGCCTCGGGAGTGCCATGTGGGGTGAAGCTGCCTGGCCGGGCGGGATAACTGGTACCGAGGGCTGAGTCTCAGCAGCAGGGCGGAGGGCAGTAGGGCCAGGAGCCGCCAGAAGGGCAGCGTGAGGTGGCAGCTGCTGGCAGCCCTCATCAGGACCCCTCCACGTGAACTGGTGACAAGATGAGCGGGCACGAGGGGACACAGACAGCGTGCCGGGAAAGGGTCCCAGGCCAAGGTGGCAGGCGGCCCGGGGCCCAGTGGCCCCCACAGACACAAGGGGCGCCTCCCGAGGCCTGATAAGACTGCCTGCACCAAGGAGCTGATCTAGCTGCCCGCCAGCGGACACCAGCAGCCGGGCCACTGAGGCCACGGGGAGGCGGTGCTGCTGGCCTCAGCATCTTCAGTCGCGCTCTTTCCAGGCCCGGAAGGACGTACAAGCCATACTGCACTAATTCCATGTGTCTTAAAATTCAAGAATATCTTCACCTTTTTTTTCCTTTAGGTAGTACTGGAGATTGAACCCAGGGCCTCTGCAGTGAGCCACATCTCCAGGCCTCTTTTTCACTTTATTCTTGTTTTTTTTTTTTTTTTTTTTGTACCAGGGATCGAACTCGGGTCCTTGCGCTTGCAAGGCAAGCGATGGAACCACTGAGCTAAATCCCCAGCCCTCTTTTTCACTTTAATACAAAGTCTCGCTCAGTTTCCAGGTTGCCTGGTCAGGATGTGAGCTTGCCATCCCCCTGCCTGAGCTTCCCAGATTGCTGAGAATACAGATATGTGCCACCACACCCAACATAGATTTAAAAATTTTTACATGTTGAAGAAAAGTAGCAGAGATACATGGGGCTTCAGGGAGCCAGGGAGAACTTCACTCATAACGGGAGATGTGCCCACACCTACCCTGCCCACCGCCAGGGTTGGGGCCGGGGCTCAGTCAGGCAGGAGCCCCAGGGGCCCCAATGTGCCCTGTCAAGGCCAACTGCCGGAAGGGTGCTGCCCCCACTCCACCAGCCAGCACCAGGTCGCCCAGGTGGTCACAAGCAGAGCACTCCAGGACTCTGGCCAGCAGGGGTAAGGAGTGTGCTGACTTCTGCCCACTGTGATGCTCTAGATCTGTGTCCCCAACGCGCATGCACTCATGGTGGGGCTGGGCGGGTACGACTCGAGTGCCAGGCAATTCTCATCGCCACTCTGGTCCTGGAGGGTTCACAGCAGGGCGTGATGCTGAGGGGCGAGGCCTGGTTTCCTCCCTCTTCCTGCCCACCATGCCCCGAGCTGCTTCTTCTCTGCCAGGCTGCCCTGCCTTGCAGCAGCTGGCTATGGACCGAAACTGCTCCACAAACTGCATCAAAATAAACCTCTCCTCTTCACCTTGTGGGTGTTGGGCATTTGTCCCAGCAACAAGAAAGCAACGGAGACGTTTTGTGTACACAGAGAAGAACTGGCCTCCGCCCCAGATCTTCCCACCCAATCAAGAACCCACTGCTGCCTGCCAAACGAGGATGCTGACACGGGCAATGCAGCGTCCTTTCCTTTCTGCCACCTCAACGATGTTGCAGCTGACCCCCACCCAGCAGCACTTGGTGCCTGTCACAGTCTATCTTTGGCTGGCTCAAAGGACACATTCTGTCTCCCTCAGCTGCTCCTCAGGTCCCCAGTGGTGAGCAGACAAGCCGCTTGAAGGCCACCTCAAAGACTGTGGGGCTCCCATGTCCTATGGACCACCCAGCCCTCATCAAATCCTTCCTAAAGCCGCGCACCACAGGGCACTGGTGTTCCTATCTAGTGTGACAATCTGGGACCTGACGCAACGGGCAGCAGTCTACAGAACTCGAACCCTGCTCCAAGGGCAGCTGATGGTTTACAAGGCGAGCAGTGAGTGTGTGCAGGAAGATGGCATGCAAACCTGCCTGTCTGGGGCTGATGGCAGGAAGCCCTCTGCCTGGGAACTGGTCTGAATACGAGACGGCTGCTGCCCAGGTCTGCCCTCACCCTGGGTACTGATCCTGTCTGAGAGAACACCCCGGCCACGGGTCAAACTAGGCCCTAGGAGCAGGTGGGACGTGGGCTCCTGGGCCACCATGTCAGACAGCACAGCTGCCTGTCCTGTCCTGCACCTTGAAGGAGTTCCTGGCTGCTGCGCATGGACCCAGCCAGAAATGCAGGCCTCAGCTGTCTCTGAGAGGAACTCTGTTCCTCCTCTTCCAGCACCGGACCTCTGGCCAAGAACATCTACTGAGCGCCCACGTGCTGAGCACCGTGCCAAGAGAGAGCGAGGTGGATCGCAAGATGCGGTCTCCGGAGGACATGGAGGACGCTGGGGAGGACTCCGGGTCAGGCACGAAGAGACTTACGGAGCGCAGGGGCGCTAGAGCAGGCTCGGGAGCCTGAGGGACCGGGCGCAACCTCCTCACCGCACCATAAAGACGGGCTAGGCTGGACAGTCCCACCTAGAGCAGGGAAGGACCAAATGACCTCACGCCACGCCCGCTCTACTGTGCCACGGCGCCACGCCCCGGCAGGCCAGCTGGCAGCACCACTCACCACTGTGCTCTCCTCAGGTAGGCCTTGATGTACGTGTCGTCGAGGGTCACGGCCCGCGTGCAGTCCCCGACTGCCTCATCCAGCTTCCTGAGCTTCAGGAGACAGCGAGCAGTCACTGAGCACGCTGCAGGCACAGGGGCCCAGCCGAGAGCACACTGCTGCTGCTGCTGGCCCAAGAGGCCCAGCAGGCCCACCACCCAGCCGAGGACACCACTGCCCAGCTGCTTCCAGACTCCGTGCTGCAAGCCAGGCAGGCACCTGTGGGAAGCAGCCTCTGCCATGCCTCGTCAGCACGGCAAACCTGGAACCCGGGGCGCCCAGCCCTCCGCCTTCGCAGGCCAGCTGCAGGGCTGATAATGACTGCGATTTCTTTTCTAACTGCTGGGCTCCGTAGGGGCAAGGGTCCTGTTCTCCTCTCGGGGTGCAGGCCGCATGGCCCGCCCGGCCATTTCAGCCATGCATGGCAACCACTAGCTGCGCTGGAGGGGACACAGTGCCTGCTCCTATGGAATCTCCTCCAAGGCACTCCTGAAAGTCAACAGGCTCTGGCGGAGGCGGAAACCTGAACACACTTGGGTAAAGCTACCCCGAGGCCCCGCGGCATGTGCCTGCTGGAGAAGAGGGGCCCTGGGAAGAGCAGGAGACCTGCAAACAGCCCTGGGGTCCCAGAGGTGCTGCCTCCACAGGGCAGCGCCTGGCGGTGGGAATCGCCCTCCCTTCGCTTGAGCCTGCCCTCCCGCCCCAGACAGATTTCCCAAGACCCCACGACAGCTGTACAAACCCCTCCTGCTGTCCCTGAACTAGGAGCGTGCTCACCTTGGAGTTGACTGTCCCCCGATTACAGTAGAGCTTGGCGTTTGTTTTTATGTTGTTGGGGTCTATGGCCAGGGCTTCTGTGTACAGTTCGTACGCGAGCTTGTAGTTCCCGTCCTTAAATGCTTTATTCCCATCTTCCTTCTTTGCTTTAAGGGCTTTGGCGTTCTGCAGAGAAGACCAAGGGGAGGTGCTGTGCATCCGGGAAGCCTCCGGCCCACCCCAATCTCACGGTGGCAGGCGTCGGCTCCATGCAGCCCACCACGGGCTCCCGACTCTGGGCAGGGGCCACCCAAGCCGCTGGGGCACCTGTGGGCTCGTCCCCGGGAGCCTCACTCACTCTTCTTCATGGAGCAGGAAGAAGAAAAGAAACCCAGGCCCAACTTCAGTACTAGGAGCATCTGACTCGACACATTCCAATGTGCCTCCAGGCAGACAGAAGCCTTCCTTCGAGGGGCAGCAGGACGCCGGGGTCCCCAGCTCAGCCGCCAGGCCGCAGCACTCACCCTGCAGGCTAGGCAGGCCTTCTCGTGGTCGGGCGCCATCCTGAGTGCTTGCACAAAGAACTGCACAGCCTTCTCGATGCAGTCCTCGTAGTAGAGGCACAGGCCCCGCACATACAGCGCGTCCGCGTTGGTGGAGTCCAGCCGTAGGATGTCGCTGCAAGACCACACGGGCATGCTCAGCAGGGCCTCGGTCGAGCCCAGCCCGGCCCAGCCCCCCCTTGGGGGGCGTGTTCGAGAAGGACCAGAGGCAGACAGGTCCCCAAGAATTCACCAAACCATGCCAAAGTAAGTTGCCGGATGATCCCCTAAGACGTTTCTTCTGTGGTTCTAGGACCAAACCCAGGGCCTCGTCCACCTGAGGCAACCTCTGTGCTCTGGGCCATGCCCTGTCTCGCAACCCTCGCCCTGCTGGGTGGGGGCTCCCACACCCCACAGGGCACATCCTTTTTTGCTGGAGGGGATTCATGCTGAGCTATGAATCTCACGACTGTTAGGCTGCCCAGGCTGCGTTCAAACTTGCGGTCATCCTGCCTCAGCCTCCCAGAGTGCTGGGATGAGAGGCCTGCGCCACCACTCTGAGCTTGCTGACAGCGTTGTGGGGCAAAGCCGTGCCCATCTTCCTGTTTGAGCTGGGTGGAGGCCACAGAGACCTCAGGGCCTCCGGCTGAATCTCCCACCCAGCCCTTTGCAGAGCTCACCTGGCCCCAAAGCAGAAGCAAAGGGACTACACCGAAACAAAACTCAGACACAGCAACAACCCGATTCTCCCTACTGGGCTCGAAGACCTGCTGCTACAGGACTGTACCCCAGCTACCTGCTGGGCTTTCTTTCCAAGATGAGGTCTTGGGCTACTGCTCAAGCTGGGCAGGGACCCGTGTCCTCAGCAGCCTCCCCACTACAGGGAGAAGCCACCATGCCTGGGCCTGGGGTCCTCCAATCCGGCCCAGCCTGGGCTTCGGAGGCAGGAGGCTCTGGCCAGCCCTGGCACTCACCTGGCCACAGACTGGGCCTCTGGGTATCGGCCCAGCATCGCCAGGCACTCCGCTTTGAGGATCTTGAAGCGGTGGCAGGCAGGGGCGAACTCCAGGGCCCGGTCCATGCAGAAAACCACCTGTGGGAAAGGAGAGCAGACTGGGCTCTGATCCCGGACTCCAGAAATGCCTGCACCTTCTCTGGGCCACAGCAAAGGCAGACACAGGGCCCAGTGCTGAGCAGCAGAGTACCGACGTCTTTCTGGCAGTGCTCGGTGTGGAACTCAGGGGCGTGAGCCTGCTCGTCACTCAATCCGGATGATAGTGACAGCCAGCATTTACTGAGCACTTCATGGACCCATTTAATCCTCACAAGAGCTTTCTAATTTCCTTTGTTTCCTTTTTTATTTTTTCCCCCGGTACCAGGGATCAGACTCAGGACCTTTCGCTTGTAAGGCAGGCGCAGCACCACTGACCTACATTCCCCGCCCTAATTTCCTTTATTTTAGTGTTGAGAAAATGAAGGTTGGGATCGATGAAGTTGGTGAGAGGCAGAAGCAGGGTTCGCTGAGACACACTAGGTCGCGGGGCCGAGCATCCGAGGGGGGTCGCAGGGAGGGGAAGGGCCCCGAGTCATCTCCCGCTCTCGCCTCCCAAGGGCCCGGCACAGTGCCCTGGCAGAGCGGGGCCTGGTCACTGGTGCTCAGGGCTTCGCCCCTCCCACCCCAGTCCCCGAAGGGACAGCTGCAGGCAAAGGAGAGCTTTGTTCCCCCCAAGTTCATCTGTTCCTCCGCCGGGATCATAATCCTGCATTTGTGACATCACCGTACACCACAGCGGGGCGGCTGGGACATCGCAGACAGAGGATTCTGTCACACACTCGGGGTCTTAGCCCCAGAGCGGGCAAGGGGAAAACGCAGAAAACCGCCTTTTGGGACAAAGCTCCAGCCTGTGTGACCTCTGAAATGTGACAGGCGGCAGAGTCCTCTCCACCCAACGCAGACCGAGCTTCAAGAGAGGCTGGACGGATAGGAGAGGGACAGAAGGAGTTAATCCTGGGACTCTGGGTAAGCTGATCAGGTAATTTAGCATCACATAAAAGGCCTTTAACAGCGCATGAGTTAAGAATGACTTTGTTTGTTTTTTGAGACAGGGTCTCACCACGTAGCCCAGGCTGGCCTCGAACTTGCAGTGATCCTCCTGCCTCTGCCTCCCGAGTGCTGGGATCACAAGTGTGCACCACCGTGCCCAGCCTTGCCTTGAACTTCTGATCTTCCTGCCTCAGCCTACCAGTGTGCTAGGATTGCGAGTGTGCCACCATGCCTGGCTCCGACTTTTGATTTATAGGTCACAGGTCACATAAACAGAGGTTAAAGTCAACTGCCTTTATTCAAGTAAAATTGGATTACCTGAACCCAATATTTCACTCCAACTGGCTTTTCCTTTAGTAAGCAGCACTCTTTTGGGACATGATTTTACAGCAACCACAGGAACAAAATCAACAAACAACTCACTTGGCCTTTTATTGGTGCTGGGGATCAAACTGAGGACCTTGCACTTGCCAGGCAGGCCTGGCACCACTGAGCTACATCCCCAGCCCCTCATTTGGCTTTTTTGAGACCACTTTTTTTGTTGTTTTTTTTGGTACCAGGGATCGAACTCAGGTCCTTGCACTTGTGAGGCAGGTGGAGGCACCACTGAGCTAATCCCCAGCCCTCTCATTTGGCTTTTTAGTTAAGAAAATGACTATGTTAGCAAAAAAAAAAAAAAAAAAAAAAAAAAAAAATCCTTTACTTCTTCCTGGGGTACTATCAATGAACCCAGGGCTTCTGTACTGAAATACATCCTCAGCCCTGTTGTGTTTTCTTTTTTGAGACAGAATCTCACCAAGTACCTAATCTGCCCAGGGTGGGTGTGAACTTTCAATCCTCCTGCCTCAGCCTCCCAGAATGCTTGGGAGAGAAACGACTTTTGAAGACGAAAGCAAAAGGCCCAAAGCCAAGTCAAGTGACCGCTTGCTATCCTGGTTCTTCTGTACCTCGCTGCTATTCTTACTGCCCACACGCAGGCATGCACACACCCCACCCCGAACACTAAGAAAGGCCAGATGAGCTTCTCATAGCTGTATTTACCTTCCGAAAATCTCGCTTCTCAAAATCCGTTTCTGCTATTTTCTCATATTCCATAACGGCATTAGCATTCTTGAACTACGTGGGAAAATCAGACACGTGGAGAGTTTTAGTGAAGTCGGAGATTTAATAATCATAAAAACCAATAAACTTTGATGAGTGCTCCTTTAAGAAAATCATGTCTCTAGTGTCCCAAAAATTTAAAAAAGAAAATACAAAAAAAGAAAGAAAATGAGGAGACTCTGCTGAACCAGGCTGGTAGGTACCTCCTCGACAGGGCCGCTGAGAGCCAACATCAGCCCTGCTGAGCCGAACTGCGCAGGCAGCCTTGGCCTCCAGAACGCAGGTGGTGCGTGCCGGCAGGGAGAGGCGAGGCACAGTCGAGAGGGTGGAGCTTCCTGGTGTTCTGGCGGTGAGGGTGCACCCCATGGTCACCGAGCTGCGCCCTAGCCCGCAACCCCGCCCCAGGCTGTGGTCAGCACGGCTGCCCAGCTGGCCTCTCCTGTCCTCCACAACCTTGCACAGGTTGGTTTTCCAGTCCTGGGATGGAACCCAGTGCCCTCACTCTGAGCTACATCCCGGCCCCTTTCCTTTTGAGACAGGATCTTGCTCCGTGGCCAGGCTGGGCTCCAGCTCGGGACTCTGCTGCCACACTCCCACAGCGCTGGGATTGCAGGCCTGCGCCACTGGCCTGGCTAATTGTCACTGCTTTTAAAGCCGCAAATCAATCATATTCCAAACCACCTGACAGACAGGGCGGCTGGGGCTGATGGAAGTGCGGTGGTTCCCCCCTCCACACGGTTCCCTCCTGCACACGTGACGCACGGCCACCCGTACCTCCTGCTGCGCCTGAGCATTTTTGTGATCCAGTTCCAAAGCTCTCTGGAAGCTGCGACATGCTGCCATGGCGTTCCCCAGGGAGAGGTGGCACTTGCCCTCTCGCAGATGTCCCTAGAAGCAGAAAGGAGAGAGCACCGTGACTGGTGAGCAGACAGAAATCAGCAGCGCCATCCAACCCCGCACAAAGCCGACAGGGCTGCTGGTGGCAGGGGCAGGGGCTCAGTCTTGGCCCTTGCCCTCAGGCAGACACATCCTGCTGTCCAAACTGGGACAGACTGACCCGGCCCGCGGGCTGCAGCCTGTGCCCTCTCCCGGCCCTGGCCCCAATCCAGCCTCCCGCAGCCCTGGCCCGGCCCGGCCCGGCCCAGACGCACCCGCACAAATCCGTCGTCCAGCCGCACAGACTGCTGCGCGTCCCCCAGCGCCTCTCGGAACCGGCCCAGCATCATCAGCGTGGCCGCCCGGTTCCCGTAGTAGCTGGCGTTTTTGGGACACATATCTACCGGGGAGGCAAAGGGAGGAGCTCAGCGCAGCTCAGGTCCTGACTGCAACCCAGCTGCCGCTCTCGGGCAATGAGGAGGTAACGGAGTGCAGGGTGCGGGGCCGGGCGCAGCTCCCACTGAAACGCTTGTCCAGCCTTTGGGCCTGCTGGGCTCGTCCCAGCACCGCAAGCAGAGCAAATGACAACAAAAGGTCGGGTAGAGTTGTGTGCACAGCAATCCTAGCACTGAGGAGGCTGAGGCAGGAGGATCGTGGACTTGACGCCAGCTCAGAGTAACTGTGAGAGCCTATCCCACAGGAAAAGGACAGAACAGAAACGAGCACTGACTCTTCTCCAAAGGGCCACAGATACATTCTCCTATCTGTGCACATGGGCAGCAGCCATGACACAATCAATTTGTTTTTTTGGTACCGGGATCGAACTCGGGACCTTGCGCTTGCAAGGCAGGAACCGGAACCACTGAGCTAAATCCCCGGCCCGACACAACCCATTTAAAAACCAGACAAGTTACAGCTCTAACAGTGTGAGGCCCTGGGCTCAATCCCCAGCACCCACGCCAAACCGAACTGAACCAAACTGGGGCCGTTGCACTGAGCTACATTCGTAGCCCCTCCTGCCTCCGCCTCCCGGAGCGCTGGGGGTACAGGCCTGTGCCACCAAGCCAAGCCATCTTCCAGGGCGAGTCCTCCGAAGTCACCCATGGAGAGCTCCAGGAGCCGATGCACTGGCCGCCGGGGCTCCCTCTCAGGGCGGCGGCCCCTCACCTATGGCCTTCGTGTAGTAGTTGTAAGCCTCGTGGTACTCTTTCTTGGCATAGTATCCATTTCCTTGCTCCTTGAAGGACTCTGCTTCCCTGAGGAGGAAAGAGAAGGAAGCACGTTACCAGCACCAGGGCAGGCATGGAGGAGAGGACCCGAGCCCCGTGGGGGCCGTCCTCACACGGCCTGGCCCGCACGGCTCGGCCACGATGCCACCACCGCCACCCCCCATGAACAGGCATCGCCGGGTCAGCCTGAAACAACTGCACTGTGGCGCTGGATCAGACCCAGGCCTGTGTGTGCGAAGCACATGTGTGTGGCACTGGGCCTCATGCATGCAAGGCCAGCAAGCGCTCTCGCTCTGAGATACATCGCTAGCCCTTTTTAGAAATTTTCTTTTCAGACAGGGTCTTGCTAACCCGCCACCCTGGCCTGAATCCTGCAACTCTCCCGGCTCAGCCCTCCAAGCAGCTGGGGTTGCAAGCATGCTCCCCCCCACAGCAGCTGAAAATACCCCGCCCCATACATGCAGGGGTGGAACCCAGGGCCTTTGCACTGAGCTACATCCTGGCCCATTTTGTAATTGTTTGAGATAGGGTCTTGCTAAATTGCCCAGGCGGTGCTCGATCTCAGCATCCTCCTGCCTCAGCCTCCCAGAGTGCCGGGATCATGGGTGTACACCATCACATCCTGCAACAACTGAATTTTTCTGCCTTTTTCACTCTCAGTGCATCACAACTGCTGCCTCGTTTACAAACTTCCAGAAAACCTGGTTACAGGCTGGAAATCCCACAGGGACCACTGACTTCCCATAGGAAGTGGGTCACGTCCTTAGGAAATTTAACACCCCAGCGTCCTGGAGTGGTGGGCAGCACAGAAGTAGGTGGCAAAGGAGTGAAAAGCACAGCTTTTCATGTACGGGCTGGGGCCAGCGACAGCAGAGACAGGGCTGAGCCCACACCCCACGGCACCCACAAGGGCACCCACTGCCCCAGGGTCCGTCCAGGCCCAGGTTCAAAGCAGCCACAACGACTGTAGAGTGACAGCAAACTACACCAGCGACCTCTGTCCACAGCAGCCACACCACTCTCCTACTGGCAGGAATGGTGGACGGGTTTTCACCGAGATGGTTACGGAGACGCAGCTCAATCTTTGAGGGGTTTTAAGAAAGAGCTTTTCTTGGGCTATGGGTTTAGCTCAGTGGTTCTGGTGCCTGCCTTGCAGGCGGCAAGGTCCCGAGCTTGATTCCCGGTATAAAAAAACAAAGATAGAGCTTTTCTTTTCCTGTCCTCCAGAACTGAGTGCAGAGTTGCCTGGAATTGGGACAAAAACCATAGCTCTTTTTTTTTTTTTTTTCTGTGGTCCTGGGGATTGAATCCAGGGCTGTGCACTGAGCTATACTCCTACCCTTTAAAAATAATTTTTAGGGCCGGGGATTTAGCTCAGTGGTTCCGGCACCTGCCTCGCAAGCGCAAGGTCCCGAGTTCGATCCCCAGTACCAAAAAAATAAAAATAAAAATAAAAATAATTTTTATACTGAGTCAGGGTCTCTTTATGTAGCCCAGGCTGGCCTTGAGCTCAACAACATTTTCCTGCCTCAGCCTCCTGTGTGCTGGGATCACAGGCATGCACCACCACACCCAACTAGGTCTCATTAAATTTTGGGGGTTTTTTTGGTACCAGGAATCAAACTCGGGACCTTGCGCTTGTGAGGCAGGCAGCGGAACCACTGAGCTAAATCCTCGGCCCTGGTCTCATTAAGTTTTTAAGCTGCCCAGGCTGGGCTTGAACTCGGCACCCTCCTGCCTCAGCCTCCAGAGTGCTGGGATCGTGCCGGGGATTTAGCTCAGTGGTTCCACTGCCTGCCTTGCAAGCATAAGGATGCGATTTCGATCCCTGGTACCAAAAAACAAACAAAGTGCTGAGATCAAGGGCATGCGCCACCTGCCCACCCTGCTTGGCAAGGCCTAGTACTCCGCTCTGGTGACGGTGCAGGAGTACACAGCCTGCTCCTAGGGAAGTGCAGTGCAGAGATCTGCGATGCATTCACTCGAGTATTTTAAGCAGCAAAGTGGCCAAGCTGGCCTCCTTCTATGTGACGACGCCCCATCCACTCCTCCCCACTCCCCCAAAGGGCACGGCAGGTGCAGGTGACCTGCCCGTGCTGACAGTCCTACTGCCATGGCACCCAGCCGGCGCACAGCGACCTGAAGGACCCGACTGCCGGACTTCGGCGGCAGCCACGGCCCCTCTGCGCAGCGTACACACGTTTTCGTGAGCCCAGGGTCGGAGCTCTGCTTCCAGGCAGACCAGCCCAAGACGCCCAGGCTCCCCCAGACTGGACTGTGGCAGCTGGATCAAACCACCATAAAGCAGCAGAGGAGGCGGGTGGCTCCCCAGCAGTGCTGGGCCACACCACACCTGTCCCGCAGGACCTTCCACACATCAGGTGAGCAGCATCAGGGCTGGGGTGGAATAATTGGCCCTAGGTCAGGACAGGCCACACCTCAGCCTCCAGAGCAGGTGCACCCTCCACTGTGACAAGGAGGTGATTCCTCTAGACCAAGACGCAATGCCTCATGCTAACAGTCACCACCCAGAACAGTGGCACAGGGGCTGGGCTCCAGCCTGCAAGATGCAACCCAGTGCACCGGACTTCACCTTCCCTGAGAATGCATCTCTTTTTAGTAAGTGGTGAGTAGATTCCATTCGAGAGCAAACAAAGCGAGCAATGTCGACTCAGCCCACAGCAGAGAACAACGGGGTTGTGTTGGCCGAGCTGCCAGGGCCCTAACCTCACACAGACGGCGGCAGGCGCATCAGCAGTGCCCACACAGCCCCTCATGAAAAGGGCTCATTTTCAGGGGGCGCGGCTGGCCAACAGCTGCCTGAACAATGGCCACTTAGTGTGCGCAGGCCCAACGCTGCTTCTGGCCTCCAGGTCCGATGTCCACCATAGAGCCCCCTAGCCCGAGCCTCCCCCAGCACCGCACGGTGCCCAGGGCCCGAGCTGCAAGAGCTGCACCGTGCCAGGCTACACGAAGAGCAAGCCCAGGGCAGAGCAGCCAGGCCTGCCGCTCAGGGCGGGCCAGCCCAGGTTGCCCGCAGAGGAGAGACCACAGATGCGGCCAGAGGAGCAGGAGATGGGTACTCGGGTGGGGCGACCTGGCTGCCAGGGTCAACTCGCCTGATAACCAGGTGGGAATCGCAGAGCTGAGGGGGAATCGGGGTTCACGGGCAGCCTGGACAAGGGGAGGGAGGAGGAGGAGAAGATGAAGAAGACTCCCAGCAGACTCAGTTCAACCTCGGCCTCTCCCCGTGCAGCCTCAGAATTGAACTCAGCACAGTGACACGTGGACTTTGCCACAGTCCTGCGGTGCTGACAGCTCTCACACGTGCACGGCCTTTCTGCTGGCTGCAGGGTGGTCACGGTGAGTTTCACCTGTTCTCCAGGACAGGCAACCCAAGGAGGGAATCACCATGGCCCGGGGTCGCGTGCATGCATGTTCACCAGGCCTTGTGCTTGCCAGCCAGGCCAAGCACGTGCCCACCGAGGTCCCTCCTGGCCCCGCCCCCCTCCCCGCCTGGGACGAACCTGCCACGTGGTACACAGTAGGCAAGGGCTCCATTGCTGAGCTGCATCCCCAGCCCTTTAAAAAATTTTATTTTGGGGCTGGGGATGTAGCACAGTGGTTCCACTGCCTGCCTCGAAAACGTAAGGTCCTGAGTTCAATCCCCAGTACCAAAAAATTTTTTTTTTAATTTTGAAGTAACAGTCTTGCTACGTTGCCCAGGGTGGCTTTGAACTTGTGATCCTCCTGCTTCATCTCTCAAGCAGCTGGGATTATAGGTGTGCACACCACACCTGCCTCAATATGCTTTTTATTTTTTTTGGTACCAGGGATCGAACTCGGGACCTTGCGCTTGTGAGGCAGGCAGCGGAACCACTGAGCTAAATCCCCGGCCCCCCATTAATGTACTGTTTTTTTTTCTGTTAGTACCAGGGATCAAACTCGGGACCTTGCACTTGTGAGGCATGTGCCGGAACCACTGAGCTAAATCCCCGGCCCCATTAATATACTTTTAATTAACGCACAATACTTGCACAGGAGCTGGGGTGCAGCTCAGAGGCAAAGCATTTGCCCGGCATGCACAAGGCCCTAGGTTTGATCTCTAGCACTGCAAAATAGGGAAACACAAACTGCCAACTGGTGTGCGGCGTCCCACACATTTACCCCATATGCTGGAGAGAGCAGGAAACCTGGTACACGCACTACCCTGGACACCCCTTGGAGGGCCCCCAGGTCCTCTTAAGCTCAGGATTTTTTGACCCAAACTAAACTACCCAGCTCCCCACTAGACCTGGGTCAATTCCAGGCAGGAAAAGCTTCACAACCCTGCGTCACCGGGACAGCCTGGGAATGAGCCCACCCCAAGCCCTCACCAGCAGCATCAGGCTCTGGTGAAGCAGCCACTGGAGGCGCGCATGCAGGACACCAGGGTCCCCTTCACAGGAGGAGGCTCGGGATACGGCCCATTCCTGGCAAGCGGTGGTATTTGGAAATGTTTGTGTTTCAGAAACCACCAGTCAGAAAACTGCGCTCTGCAGCCTGCTCTTCCACACCGCATCTGTGAGGCCTGTGTCCTGAGAATGCAGGAGGCTCTCTCTCCACCCCACATGGTTACGAACCATCCTGCCATGGGAGGATCCGGGATCCCAGGGCTCAGGACTCAGACCAAGGATCCCCAACCAGGCAGCCAGGCAGGTGATCAGCCAACCCTGCAGAGCCCCAGCTCAGCCACGGCAAAGACTCGCTGAAACACTGTCGCTGATGCTGCAATGTGCCCTAAACAAACAACCTGGAAAAGTCTCCATTTTCTCTCAAAATACTTCCAGGCTGAATACTTCCCAAGGTCTCTGCCTCAGGCCAACCAGCCTAGCTTTTCAGTAATCAGAGTGGTAAACTTTAGCCAGCTCCACTGAGAAGGGAGGGCGGGTGGGAGCTTCTAAGATGCCCTCCCTGTGGCTGGGCTCTCTGGGTTTACCTGACACAGCACATGTCTGCAGGCTACTAAGACACAGGTGAGTCGGGGCTGTGGTGCTCACCTGCAACCCCAGCTACTAGGAGGCCGAGGCAGGAGGATTACAAGTTCAAGGTCAGGCTAGGCAACTTAGCAAGACCCTATCTCAAAACTAAAAATTAGAACAAAAGGAGCCGGGGATGTAGCTCAGTGGTTCTGCTGCATGCCTCACAAGCGCAAGGTCCCGAGTTCGATCCCTAGTACCAACAATAAAAACTAAAAAATAAAAAATTAGAACAAAAACTAAAACAGCTGGACATGTAGTTCAGTGGCAGAGTGCTTGTTTAGCATACGGGAGGTCGTGGGTTCAATCGCCAGGGCAAAGGTGGGGATAAATATTACAACAAAACAACAAAAAAACCTTAAGAGACAAAACTCTTCATCAGGTTGTCGACTTTAAGATTCATTTCAGGGCTGGGGATTTAGCTCAGTGGCACTGCACCTGCCTTGTAAGTACAAAGTCCTGAGTTCGATCCCAGTACCAAAAAAAAAAAAAAGATTTCAGAGGGAAGAAGGGACAATAAAGTTCAATGCAAAAGGACCAGCATAGTGTCATTACCCTGCAACACCGTAGCTAGGAAATGTTACTTAGGTTGATTTATCACTTTTACTTAGTTGTTTAGAGACAGGCTCTTCCTATGTGGCTCAGGTTGGTCTCAAACCTGAGATCCTCCTGCCTCAGCCTCCTGAGAAGCTCCACCTGTGTGCCACTGCACCTGGCTTAGATTTCTGCAGGACAAAACAAAACAGCACCCTGCTTTCATTCTGAGTATTTGATTAGAACATTTTGAAATAAAATTAAGCTCTTTATGGCCGGGGATTTAGCTCAGTGGTTCTGGCGCCTGCTTCACAAGCACAAGGTCCCAAGTTTGATCCCCGGTACCAAAAAAATAATAATAATAAAATTAAATTAAATTAAGCTCTTTGAATAGCGTTAATAATGGCTTAAATCAAAACAGATCCTCCAGCTTGGGCAAGTTTGGGTTTTGTGTTTTGCATCCTCTCAATATAGCCTGCTGTCCACAAAATGTAAGAAAAAGCCCGTTTCGTAAAATGACAACTGAGGACAAGATGACTTGTTCTGTAGACCAGAGGCGCCCTCTGCAAGGGCTTTCCTTTCCCCTCAGGCTCCCAGCAGCAGTGCTTCACGCTGCCCACGAGCCCAGCCCCTTTGCCTTCCTGCTGTATTTACTACTTGCGAGTTCGTCACCTCACCCTGTGACTGTGTTTCCGTGGGCTGCCTTGTTCCCTTTATTCGGTCAAATTTCCTAGTTGCTGCCGATCTAAGAGTGCCCTCCCACCCTTCAGAATTCGAGGGATGCAGCCCAGGCTCGGAGTAGATTCCTCCTCGTCCCACGGCCAAGACCTCTGCCCCACTGGCTGGCAAGTCCCCGTCGTGAGCACGCTCTGACCTTCACAACCGAACACAGGACAGGAGCTGCCACCTGGCTTCAGTCCACCTCCCGAAAGCCAGTCCCTGGTTCCCCCCTTGCCTTTTTGAGTTTTATACCCAGGATCGAGGCGTCAACAAAGCCCAGGGACAGTCCACAGGGCAGGCCAGGCACCGTGCAGCTGCTGCCTGAGGCAGACACGGACAGCTCCCTGCTCGCCCTTGGACGGTCAGACGGTGGGGGACACGGCTGACAAAAGCCCCCTCAGGCAGCAGCTCCAACTGCTCTGGATGTGCAGGGAGCCCCACCAGGGCCACGCCTGCCACACCCAAGGGCGCCAAGCAGCACTGCGGGGCAGGGCACTCTCTGCCATCCACGCAGGGAGGCACAGAGGCACAGGGCAGAGAGCAAGACCTAAACTTCAGCCTTGAGCCGAACTGGGCCCTGGGGACCCACCGCAGGCAACCCCGGCACCCCAAGGAGAGGCCTCTGGGCACGTGTGGGCTCCCTGGCACCTTCTGAACCCCCCACCCCAAGCCCTCACCTCCTCCTCTGGCACCACCTTGAAGCCCCCCCGAGGGGCACTGGCACCTCCCAAACCTGGAACTGAGGGAGACACCGCTTCCTGGTACCCAGCAAACTCTCCGGCCGAAGCTCAGGGACACTGCATCCTGCGTGCCCCACAAAGGCCACTGGAGGAAGAGAGGGTCCAGCCCCCACTGCCATCTGGCTCTCCCACTCTGTGAGTCACAATCTCAGAATCAGCCCGGAGCCACAGACCCCCACCTCACATTACCCACAGAAGCCTCAACCTCGAACCTCCTGCCATTCTTATCTGGCTGGGGAAGAAAATAATTTGGGTGGGGTTTTTTGTTTTGTTGAGTCAGGGTCTGGCTTTGCAGCTCAGGCTGGCCTTGAACTCACTATGTAGCCCAGGCTGGCCTCAGACTCGTGGCAACCCTCCTGCCTCAGCCTCCTGTGCTGGGATCATAGGTGTGCGCCACCATGCCTGGGTTTAAATTATGACTCCAATAAAATGAATGGGCCACTGGAACGGCTACCCTCTGAAGCCTACTCCTTCTGCTCCAATTTACACGGTTCAAAAGAATACCTGGAATGACCTGTAAGTAACTTCCACATCCCACCACCGGAGGAAGGGAAGGAGAGACAGGAGTGGAGTGAGGGAGAAGCGAGCGCTCAGGGGAGACAGTGCACGGGGGTCCAGGCACCCAGGCAGCTGCTGCCCATTGTTCTCCAGTCTTCTAAAGTCCAGCAAGAAGGCAAAGGCAAGAGCCCAACACTCAGCGCTTAAAAACTTTCAAAATACCAGCTTCAGTGACTGGCTTCCCTGATTGGCTGGGACCTACAACAGGGTGGCCTTTCAGCCAATTAGAATCCTGGTCGTTGGGAACCCACCAAGTGCTAGAGCAACTGCCACTCACCTGGCCCAACACTTCCGGAAGTTGCTGGGCTCACATGGAGCTGGTTGGATGGGAGCCACAGCCAGAGGAAGAGACCCCTCCCTCCTTGCCTCCCTCCCTCCACGTTCTGCCTTTGCTCTGGTTGGGAGGACTCCACAGCTCTGCTCCATCAGCACCAAAATTCCACCGATTTGCTGTTCCAGGATCGCTTGCCTAGGGGTCTCCTTTTTTTCTGTCGTTGCTGGGGATGAAAGCCAGGGCCTCTACACTGAGCTATGGCCCCAGCCAGTTTTTCATCTTTTACTTTCGAGCCAGGGTCTCCCAGAGTCTCGAAGTTGCCCAGGCTGGGCTTTGGCCTGTGATCTTCCTGCTTCGGCTTCCTAGACAGCTGGAGGACGGGTGTCCAGCTTACCCCATCCCTCATCGTGACTCACTTCTGAGGCTGCTCTCTTCTCCAAGGTGAATTCCTCTCCCTCCCAGGTTGGGTGTGGGGGAAGGGAGCTCCGTCGGCTCTTCAGTTCCACAGGGCAGCTGTGCCAAAACCCAAAACACTGCCCAAACAAGCAGCAAGAACAGGGCTGCAGAACAGACACAGATTCCAGCTCCGCCCTCTCCACCCAGTGTGGACAGAGAGAGAAAAGGCAAAGGTGAAAGCCACCAGGGTTCAAATCCCTGGATCCATGGAGAGTCAGGTAAGAACTGCTCCCGCCTGTGTGCGCAGGGGACGGGTGCGCACACCTGCTGGCCGGGCGGCTGCTCAAGTCCCCAGCTCCCTGGACAAACAGGTGGAGATCCCTCCCTGACTGTAGTTAAGAGCCACCTACGAGGCTGAGGACACAACTCGAAGCTCAGTGGTAGAGCACTGTGATCCCCAGAAAGAGAGACAAAAGTGCAACAAGGCCCCTACAGAGCCGAGCCCTTCGAGCCCAGGGGAGCCCTCGCCCAGGGGGGCCTCACACGGAGGGAGTGGCCTGCCACTTTCCCCACAGCTTCAGCGTAGACTTCTCTGCTCTGACAGGGCAAGAACAGTGTTCCCGAGAGCCCGGGATGGCAGTGCTAACCTGCCGGCTGCCTCGGGAGGAGAAACCTTTGTCAGGGATGGCCAAAACTCCCTGGGCTTTTTCTTTTCTTTCTAGAGACACTAAAGCTAAGGAAACAGAACACGGAGGTGTCAAAAATGCTGCAACAGGGGCCGGGGATTTAGCTCAGTGGTGCCACCGCCTGCCTCACAAGTGCAAGACCCTGAGTTTGATCCCTGGTACCAAAAAGAAAAGAAAAGAAAAGAAAAACATGCTGCAATCAAGTCCAGTGCCTCTTTTCCTCCTGGTTCTGGGACTGAGCCCAGTGGGTTCTTTGGTCTATTCTCACCTCTGAGGACTGAACCCAGGGTTTTCCACTGAGCTACAACCCCAGCCCTTTTTTATGTTGAGAGATGCTCTCGCTAAGTCTCTAAGTGGCGCAGGCTGGGCTCTCACGTCCCAGAGCTTGGGGTCACAGGTGTGTGCCACCACGCCTGGCTAAGGCCCAGTGTCTTGACAGTTCTTGCCATTCTGCTCCCAAGGGACCGAGATGATTTGGCAGCAGTTGCAGCAGCAAGATGGACTTGAGCCAAGATGCAGGAGGAAAGACTCCCTGTGGGGCTCACAACCACCACCAAGGGCCAAGCTCGCATCCCTACGTGAACTGGTGGTCAGGACTGTACCGAGACAGGAAGCTGGCCAGCTAAGCACGCCAGACCGCGAATGGCACCCAGAGGGCTGTCCCCGTCCCGGTCCCTCTCTTTGCTCTCCACTCCGGCTTCACAGGAGTCCAGGAAACGAGGGCAATTCAGCCAAGCCCCTCCAAGCCTGCATCCCTCCCCGTTGTCAGCACTGGAAAACCACACATACACAAGGCCTTTCACACTAGCACAGCTGTCTGCACTTTCCAAAAAGTCAAAGTGATTTTTTTCTGTTTTAGTTTCCTTCTAATGTGTTTACAGAAATGGCACGTAGTAAATTTTAGTATGACCACAAAAGCTCTGTACGTATACATATGCACACATGTACATAAGTCTGGCGAATACATTTTTGTTATTTAATCTAGTTACATTTCCCTAGTGGTCGGTGAAACAAGGGTGCATCTCATAACCACTGACACCTACATCCCATGAAACAAGACAGCTCTCATCAGCTGACACCCTTGCTTATCCTAATGCTCTGTGTGCTTCTTTAGGATGTGGTCACATTGCAGCACGACCCACTTGCTGTTTTTCCAAGCATCTTCACGTTCCTCTACTGTAACTTCATGGTAGACTACCCTCTGCGCTGTGACATTCTTTCTGTGTGGTGCCACAGACAAAACCCAGGGTCACAGGCACCCCTCTACCACCGAGCTCTATCCCAGCCTGGAAGTTACTGCTGAGGACAGGGAGCCCTGAAATGAAGCCAAGTTAGGGACACTCTCTACGTTACAGATTTACCCACAGTAAGCCAAGTCCCTAAATGACACACAGCCAAAGTCCCTATTTATAGCACTAAGAACCACCCCACTCTTCCCAAAACAAGCAGTAAATCCTTACACCAACTGAACTTCTGTGCTGAGAGAAACTTTGTTTTGTTTTTTGAGACTGGGTCTTGCTACATAGCCCAGGCTGGCCTCAAACTCAAGGCAGTCCTCCTGTCTCAGTTTCCTGAGTACTGGGATTACAGTCACGTGCCACGACACCCAGACTCATTTTGCAAATTCTTTTTTGGTACTGGGGATCGAACGCAGGACCTTATGCTTGCAAGCCAGGCAGCGGAACCACTGAGCTAAATCTCCGGCCTATTTTGCAAATTCTTAATGATGTATATGAACCCATGATACTTTTTTTGTTTTTGGTACCGGGGATCAAACTCAGGACCTTGTGCTTTCAAGGCAGGTGTGGTGCCACTAAGCTAAATCCCTGGTCCCCATGATATTTAATTTTATAAATACTAAATGGAACAACAAGAAGAGCCTGGACCCGGGCCTCCTGCTCTCTGATCTCCCAGGAATGCAGCAGTGTCCAGTGTTGCAGCCCCCCGGGGTCAGGAACTTGCAGCACCAGCTTGGTCTTGGGGGTACCCACTAGAGAGCTTGCAAGCTACATGTTCCTTGTGTGGCACTGAGGAGCTCTTCATGTTTCTCACGCGGACAGTAAAACTCAGAATCCTGACTTGAAATCTCCTCTCACACCATCTCAAATTACCGGAGCAGAGGGCAAAATGGACTTGGCATAAAGACATGAAGGAGAAGACAAGGGGACTGCAGGTGGTACTGTCTTGCAACCTCCACAGAAGGCCCAAATTAGCCTGCAGCTGATGAGGAAGGGCCCCAAGCCTCCAGAACGTTTGCATCATTCGGCTTTGGTATCGGAACAACTGCGCCTGCTCCTAACCACGCTCCAACCTCACTTTCGAAAACCTGCCGAGCTGTTGCGAGCATCCAGTGTTCTCGAAAACCACTCGCTCGGCAGCCCTCCTGGCAGTGCCCACTGCACCCGAGCGCGGCCTCGGCCCTCCTCCTTGGAGCAGGGACCCGGGAAGGGGCGACCAGGGTCTGGGGTGCAGAGCCCGAGAAGAGCCCACCCCTCCCCCTCCTGCATCCCCTTTAAATTCTAGGGTAACCAAGGCGACCAGGTCCATGATGGAGACACAGTCACTCGGGCCGGTCTGCTGGCCGCCCGGTTGCGATCACTGGGGACAGAGGGCGAGGAAGGGGCGCAGGCGCGGACAGGCGACAAAGCCGGCGCTGGGAGCAGGGCGGGGCCGGCGAGGCACGGACGGCGTCATCGCCGCGCGCCCACCCACGACCCGGCCTCCCAGGAGCACGACCCTCCTCTCCCGGGGCCCGGGGCCCGGGGCCCGGGGTAGCCTCGGCTCCGCGCCGGGCGGCAGCAGCGGGGGAGGCCAAACCCGAGAGCGCCCTAGAGGTCCCGGGACCGGATCTCAGATGCGGGGGTCGCGGAGGGCGGGGCGGAGCCTCAGCAGCTGGACTCTGCGCCACGGCAGGGCTGGATTTCACCAAGCCACGGGGCCGAAGCCCGTCTTCTCCTTGACTCCGCCGCCCGCTTACCTCTTGGCTTCTTCTTCGTCCAGCAGCTCCGGCTCAGTCGTCGCCATTACCACATCGCACTCCGCGCCCGCCGCCATCTTACCGCCGGGACCAGAGAGCCGGGCGGGAGGCCGGCGGGGAAGAGCACTTCCGGCCGGAGCATCGAGAGACGGATCGGCGGCGCGCCCAGAGAGGCCCCCACGGGCTCGTCTACCAACGAGACGCTCCGCCTGGGGGCAGAGCGGCCTCGCGTCCCTGGAGGTCCACGGTGGTCGCGCGGGGGCCCAAGGACAGCTCCTGTGCGTGGGGGGCGCCACTTTACCCGCGGGAAGGTCGGGGTGCAGGAGAGTGTTGCCTCTCGAGGCCTTGGCTTTCCTCATTACCCCGAGAGTCTGGTTGCCATTGCAAATTGCAATCCTACAGTGCGCTGAAAGGCCGGGGCAGCCTGGGCGGGATTGGGGACCGAGGATCTGAGGGGAAAGAGCCCCACGGCTCCCTGCCCGGTGCCGGCGTGTGTCCACAGCGTCCTCGCGCGAAAGGCAAGAAGACACTGGGAACCCAGTTCCTTCAGCTTTCATCAGACCCTGCAGGCCCTGCCCAGGAAGCCAGGGGACGCAGGGCGTCCTCACCCGCGTCTTTCATCCCTAGATCTCCAGGCAGCGGCTGGTTCATCACCCCAATGACGCCGCCCTTTATGAGCTGCTTTCATGTCGGCCGCCGGGAGCGCAGGCTCAGCAATCAGCCCAGGGAGGCGGACATGACAGGCGCCCGGCCCTGCCCGAGTTTATAAGGCAGCTCATGGGGTGAGGTCCCTGTTCCTCTGTGTCCCTCAAGCTCCCAACCCTCATAAACTCGGTTCGGCACGCTTGGCTGGCCGAGGGCAGTGTGGAGGGGGACTCGGAGGACAAGGCCACGGCTTAGTCACCTCTGCAGGACTTCCCTCCCCCAAGCCAACAGCTGGGGGGTTGAATTAAATTAAGGCTCTCTGCGGTCAAACCAAGGGAGTTTGAGGTTCTCATTTAATGGTAAAGGAACTAAAATAGAAAAGGCCATGGGAATTTTAGAAGGCGCTAGGGCTAGGGAGGTAGCTCAGGGGTAGAGCACTATGCCTCGCAAGCAAGCGGCCCTAGGCTCCATCCCAGCCCTGCAAATCATTAATCTACCAGGAAGAGAGCGAGCGCCGGGGCCCAGCAGAGTGCTGAGTCCAGGGCAAGGGCGAGGGCATTCTGCGGCGCTTTCCAGCGTACTGAGTGGGAGGACACAAGGCTCACAGACCAGCCGCCCTCCTGCCGGTGCCGCCTATGTGCTGCATGCCCAGACTCAAGTCTGGCTGTCTCCAACTCGGCCCTTCCTGCAGAGTCCGGACCTCTGTACTAACTACCGACTGAGATCTCGTGACGTTCAGAGACGCCCGAGGCCTAACAGGCATTGGGCGTATCCTCATCCCTCAACCACAGATGAAACAAACGTGGCACTTGATTCCCTAATTCCCGATCATCTCCTTGATCCGTCCCCCCCACACACACACACTCGTGCCGTGGTACGCTCCTCATCCTCATCCACCAAGTCCTGGGATCCTCCCGATACATCGTCCACTGCGCTCGGTTCTGTCTCCGACCTAACACACCAGGCCTTTGAGGAGTCGTTGTGGCGCTAAGTGCCATGACTGCGGCCATGCGTCCTCCTCCTGGGACACCCCTGCCCAAGCCTTCACCCCGCGGCGCGGACTGGCCCTTGGGCGGTGCGCCTTGACGTCGCTGTCCCGCCCACTGCCCGGGCTGTACTCACCGTGCTGCGGCTCCGGCTGAACTCACTGGAGTAGGCGATTGCTGGCTTAGACATCCAGCTCCTCTGCAGCGTGGCATCCCGGGGACAGCCTCGTGGCGCCCCGTCGGCTCCTCCCAGCACGTGGCCCTGCAGGTGGCCCAGAAGTCCTGGACCGGGCTGGAGGAGCAGCGGGGGGCCGGAGCGCTCCCGTCCACCAGGCCCTGGGTTCCAGCCCCAGCCCCCCAGAAGAGAAAAGGGAACATCTGACGACTAAGTGATTGCGGAAAAGAAGCGCTCCTGTACTAGGTCAGCCTTTGGAGAGAACATTTGGGCCTCGCAGACCCTGAAAAAGCGGCCTGCGGCCGGGAGCCTAGAACCTTCCCTCGCGTACAACCAGGCCTGTTCCCGGCCGGCGTTTCCCCCGGCGGCCCCTGGGGGCGCTATGCGCCCCGCGCCCGCTCTCCGCCGCCGGAACTCGCCTTGCCAGCCGGAAGCTGAGGGGCGGGCCCCCGGCGGGGGCGGGGCCCTACGGAGCCCACTTCCACCCGGAGCCGGATCGCGGAGTCCCGGGGCCCGGCTGCCCCTCCCCCGGTCCCCGCGCGGTCCAGTGGCCGAGAGGGGTGTGGCGGGGCTCGGGAGGTGCGGAGCCGGGACGGGGTGCGTCTCTGTGCCTCCGATTGCTTAGGAGGCCCTGGTGGGGACTCCTGGGGCGGTGGCTCTGGCAGTCTCCTTGGTGTCTCTTAATCGCAGGACTCGCTCAGTGGGAGGGATCGGTGTCAGGCGCTGTCCCTGGGGGCTGCTGGGGACCCGCTGTGAGAGCGAGCTCTGCTGTGTGCGAGGATCTTTTTTATTTTTTGCGGGGATCTTTAGCTGGGATTCCTGGGTCCCTTCGGGGAAGGCGATTCTGACTCTGGGTCACCCCGAGTCGGGGGCTGTGGATCGCGGGACCTGGGCCCTCGGTGGAGGGAGGGCTGCTCTCTACCTTGATCCCCTTTTCCCTCATCTCACCCAGGTGTCTCTATCCCTCTCTAGCTTGGAGGCTAAGCATGGGGAAGAGCTGCAAGGTGGTCGTGTGTGGCCAGGCGTCGGTGGGGAAAACTTCCATCCTCGAACAACTCCTGTACGGGAACCATGTAGTGGGTGAGTGTGGTTGGGGCTGGGGGCAGCGGAAGGCGTTTCCAAATAAGGAATAGGATTGGGTCATGGCTAGAAAAGGCTCAAAGCTGCTCCAGTGGTTTTTGCACCAGAAAGAGGGTGTGGCACATGCCTGTCATCCCAGCATGCTGGGAGGTTGAGGCGGGAAGGCTGCAAGTTCAAGCCCAACCCAGGCAACTAGTGAGATCCTGTTTCAGATTTTTTAAAAAGACCAGTGGCAGTTGCATAGACCCTGTTTTCATCCTTAGAATTGAGGGGGGGAAAGGGTAAAACTAATGTAACTCCCAGCTCTGCAGCCTTAAACAGATCTGGAGGGAAGAAACCCAGGATCTCAGAGAGGGAGGAGAAGCCCCCCATGGTGCGCCGTATTAGGGTGACATCCCTGTCAGTTGCCCCAGCTAGTTCTGGTCCCACCAGGTTCTGGCCCAGCCTCTCTTCAGCCCCAGGACCCTTTATCCCTCTCAGGATGACCTCAGTGCTCTCATTTCCAACCTCCCTCCCCTTTCAGCAAGGCTCTCATCTTGCCCCAGGTTCTGAGATGATCGAGACCCAGGAGGACATCTACGTGGGCTCCA
Source organism: Heterocephalus glaber (assembly GCF_053883595.1). Lineage (NCBI taxonomy): Eukaryota > Metazoa > Chordata > Mammalia > Rodentia > Bathyergidae > Heterocephalus > Heterocephalus glaber. Next base: position 11,004,735 of record NW_028258463.1, read on the forward strand.
TTGAGACGGACAGGGGCGTGAGGGAGCAGGTGCGTTTCTACGACACCCGAGGGCTCCGGGATGGGACCGAGCTGCCCCGGCACTGCTTCTCCTGCACCGATGGCTACGTCCTGGTCTACAGCACAGACAGCCGAGAGTCCTTCCAGCGCGTGGAGCTGCTGAAGAAGGAGATCGACAAGTCCAAGGACAAGAAGGAGGTGTGTGGCGTCGGCAGGGCCCAGCCCCAGGGCTGACCGTGGGACCCATGGCATGGCTCCGTTCTGCACTCATTTGCTCAGAGGTGGGTTGGAGTGGCCTGGGCTGGAGGGCACTGCGGAGTGTCCCCAGAGGTGGCCATGGGGCAAGCAGCTCACCGGAGGGGCCCGGGGCTCACACTCGAGGCTCCCCGACTTCACGGTGGCTCTGTGCTCTTCTTGCCTGATCCCCAGCCGCAGTCATCCGAAGGCTTCTGTCCCTCCTCCAGGTCACCATTGTGGTCCTGGGCAACAAATGTGACCTTCAGGAGCAGCGGCGTGTGGACCCGGATGTGGCTCAGCACTGGGCCAAGTCGGAGAAGGTGAAGCTGTGGGAGGTGTCGGTGGCCGACCGCCGCTCCCTGCTGGAGCCCTTCGTCTACCTGGCCAGCAAGATGACGCAGCCCCAGAGCAAGTCCGCCTTCCCACTCAGCCGCAAGAACAAGGCCAGTGGCTCCCTGGACGGCTGAAGAGCTGCCGTCTGCCCGGCCTTCCGGCCCCGCTGAGCTCCTTGGGAGCGAGGGGGAGCCCACTGGGCCGGGCAGCTGAGCTGTCCCAGGCACTGTGTCCCCTCTCAACCCCAGCAAATGCAGAGAGTCTTCGTCAGCGCCCCTCCCCCCAGCACCCTGTACTCCCTCCCAGCTGACGTCCTGTCTTCACGGTTGCCTGGGGCAGCGCCCCTTCCGGCCCCCGGACAGGAAGAGGAGCTACCATGCCACAAGTGCCCGATCTAGGGTCCGAGGCCTTTTTGATTTTGAGACAGTGTCTCACTAAGGTGCCCAGGCTGCCTTCAAACTTGGATCCTCCTGCCTCAGCCTCCCGAGTAGGTGGGGTTACAGGTGTGTGCCACCACGCCTGGCTAGCAACTGGTTCCTCTGACAGGGTTACCAGTCTTCTGAGCTTCCTGCCAGTTACACGCGTGTGCGAGAACTCTAACTCACTCTCTCTCTCTCTCTCTCTCCCCTCTCTCTCTCTCTCTCTCTCTCTCTCTCTCTCTCTCTCTCTCTGTCTCCCTCCCCTCTCTCTCCCCTCTCTCTCCCCTCTCTCTCGGCCCCAGCCTGGACGTGAACAAGGGGTACAGGTGTTGTGTGCAGGTGCCGTCGTGAGGCACAGCCCCTCACCGTTCGCTTGCCCTGGCTGGGAGGAGCCAGCTGCGTTTGCGTGGTCCTCTGCGTGCTGCTTCCTTTTCTGGCTTGGAGACCAACCTACTTCCCAGGACGATTGATCTCCTAGGTCCTCTCCAGCTCAGACTGTCTAAAGCGGGGCCGGCCCCCTGTGCTGTCACCTCCCTCTCTTGGTGCTTGGCCCCAGCCCTGGCGGCTGGACCCTGTTCTCCCTGACCACCAGGGGGCAGCAGCGCGCGCCCTCAGTGCTCTCCCAGATTGCTGGTGCCTGGCCTCTGGACCAGTTTCTATTAACCTGCGACTATACCCCTGCTGCCCCCAGCCAAGGCTGGACACGGTGCTCCCCTCGCCTCTGACCTTGGATGCCTGGACAGAAGAGGCAAAGCAGCAGCAGCTCCAGGGAGCTTATAACCACCTCTCTGTGCCATTCTGGGCTTCTACCGTGCACCCAGCATGGGTGACGCGACCGCCAGGAGATCCCAGCCGGGCCCTTCTCCCCAGGACAGGGCAGAACTGGGCTGAGCAGGAGTCACCAATCCACAGGCTCTGGCTTGATGTTCATTTATTGATGGATTCACTAGACACAATAAAACCACAACGGCTGTTATCCAAGTTTCCCTCCTCCTTTTCTCACTGGAAATATCTCCCCCCAAAACCCCAATACATGTGGGTCCTGGCCAAGACCCGTGGTGTGGGGGCCCCTGGGGTGGGGACAAAGACTGGCCCAGCTGCACAGTGGGGTGCTGGGTGCTGGGGACCAGGGAGAGATGGGAGCACAGAGTGGCAGGACTGTGTCAGCTTAGCCTGGGGAGACATAGTGCCACCCTAAAAGCCAGGGTATGGGGGGCTCAGTGGAGGGACCACTTTTGGTAAAACGGCCACACCAGAATTGGGTCCCCAGTGCTGACAGCCCAGTGGGCAAATGGAGCCCCCCTTAGCACTGCCCAATCAAGGACTGTGGGTCCTCTTTCCTGCTCCGTGTTCCCCACGGCCACCGTGTCCTGATAGCCTGGAGCCCACTCCAACTGGAGACCCCACCCCTAACCTCCAGGAGCCCAGCAAGGCCCAGGTCGGGGTGGGGGGGCACAGACCTGGCCCCAGGCCGGGAGCAGAGTCCCCAAGTGAGGTCTTTGGTTGGGAGAAAGACAGCACCATGGGTTGGGCTGGGGTTTTGCACAGATCTTGGGGAGTGGTGGGCTGGGAACGCAGGGGCGTGGGGGTGGGGGAGCCCCGGAAGGGCAGGCAAGGAGGAGACAGCTGAGTCCCCGGTCCTCAGAGCAACTGAAGATGCCCCAGAACCAGCCCGGCTGCTCCGGGTCGGGAGTCCGCCAGCCTTGGGGAAGCCTAATAGGGCGCGAAGACCATGGGTCCCAGGGCAGGGCGAATGCCTCCCGCAGCGCGGAACAGAGTTGGGCTCAGGAGCGGCGCGGGGAAGAGGGCCAGGGGCCCCGGCAGGGCGCAGATGGGGGCAGAGGTGGCGGGCAGCGGGCTGGGCAGGAGTCGGGCGGCCAGCGTCCTGGTGAGCTGCTTCTGCAGGGCTAGTTTAGACTACAGAGAGGCAGCAGGGTCAGCAGGGCCCAGAGCCCAGGGTGCCCACCCTCCTGGGGCTGGGGGCGTCTTCCTGTGGAATGTGCTTGCACCCACTGCAGACCCCAACCCTCCTCCCTGCCCTCCGGCACTGTCCTCCCAGGGCCACCTGTCTTCCTGCCCCAGGGAGGACGACCTTGGATGGGGACCGGCAGGGACAGGGACAAGGCAGGCAGATCCCACGCCCAGGCCCTTCCCGGCTGGCCCGCTCTGCACCCTCCCTGTCCTGGGCAGGCAGCAGGTACCTTGAGGACACTCACAGCCAGCGCTGCCTGCTTCTGCAGCTTGCTATGCAAGCTGGGGGGCTTGGGGGGCTTGGGGGGCTTCCCAGCCAGGCGATCTTTGTGCCTCCGGCTGCTCATGTGCTGATGGATGGATGGACAGACTGAGAACTCCCGCCCTCCCCCGCCCCAGCCCCAGGCCCCTGCTCCAGGCCACCCCCTCCATGGGCCCCACCTGCTTGAGCTGCGTCTCCGAGTTGACCTGCAGCTGACACAGTGCACACTGGAAAGGTGGCCTGGGCCCCTGCCGGCCGCCCCGGACCTCGGCTACTCTGCCGTCCTTGTGTCCGGCTCCTCCCTGGGACACTGCGTGGCCCCGGCCCCTGCGAGGAGCCCCCTGCTGACCCTCCACCATCCACCGGTGCCTGGCCCCTGAAAGGGGGAAGACCACAGTCGTCAGTAGCGGAGGGGCCAGGGCCACAGAGGCCCCAGCTGGGTCACTTGGCTCCTTCATTTAACCCTCACGGCCGCCCGGCACAGTCCCTGCCTTCCTGTCTGATGGAGAAAGGGCCTCCCAAGTCTCACTAGGCAGTCCAGACTGGACTCGAACTCATGGCCTGCCTCAGCCCCCAGTGCAGGGACAGGCGTGCACCAGCACCCCGGCAGTGATGGCCTTCCACTCCTGCTGCCTTGTCCCCCCAGGTCCAGGGCACTGACCTGTGTTGTGGGCCTGCAGCTGAGAGGTCGAGTTCACGGCTACCTTGCAGGTGGGGCAGTAGAGGCGCCCCTTCTCTCGCCTGCCTTCCCCACTCCTGCCGCCCCCCGCAGCTGCCGCCGCCCCAGGCTCAGGCCCTGGTGCCTCCCTGGCCAGCTCTGGGGAGCAGGGCGGGCAGCAGGAGGTAGTGTCCAGCAGGTCCTTGTGGCCCGGCTTCCGAGGTGGGGGCTCCAGGTTCAGCGGTGGCTGGTGTGAAGGGCCGAGGGGAGGGGCTGCAGGGGTTTCTGGGGAGACAGAGGAAGCTGATGAGGCAGAGCCCTGGCACCTTGAGCCCATGACAGGATAAAGTTAGAGAGATCAGTCTTAGAAGACCCTCATAGCTCCAATATAGGGTATGTTCATGGATGGAGTACTATGCAGCAGTGAAAAAAACTGATGGCCACATGCAACAACTTAGATACACAATCAACTAATCAACGCTGACTAGTGCTCATGAGAGGTGAGCAATCACCTGACACAGAATCCTATGTACCCTGACTCACCAAAGCCCAGTGACAGTGATTTACTCTGAGCAAACCCAGTAATTTACCTGGGGGGGCGGAAGATACAGCTGGTTAAATATTGTCTCCCCCCAAATTCACATCTCTATGGAGCTCAGAAATGGAGTCATTACAGTATAATTAGCTCCGAGGAGCTAGATGCGGCGGTGCGCGCCTGTCATCCCAGCACTCTGGGAGGCTGAGGCAGGAGGGCAGCAAGTTTGAGCCCAGCTGGTGCAGCTGACAGACTTAGTGAGGCCCCGTCTCAAAATTTAAGAATTAGTTAAGATGCGGTCACGGGGTGAGACTCAGCCAGCGCTCTGTCCTTACGAGATGCCTCAGGACACAGGGACACAAAGATGGCAGCCAAACCAGGCTGAGGCTGCTCCTGGACACCAGAGAGGTGGGGACAGCATCCTGCAGGGGAGGAGCTTGCATGGCCATGCTCACAGGGCTCCCGGACACAAGAGGATCGCAGCCCAGCAGCAGAGGGCGGGACTGACCTTTGCCCCTCGGCTCTCCGGGGTCCCCTCGGGCACTGGCAGGGCCCGGGGTTGGGGACACGGCTGCCCCGTCCCGGGCCAGCGTCTGTGGCCTCTGCTTGCTCTTGGCAGCTTCGACGGCCTTGAGTTTCCGGGCGTGTTTGTGGCCTTTGTAGTGGGCCTCAGCCTGGTTCTGTGGGCAGGAGGGTGGGGGTCACTGTCCCAGCCAGGGTCCCCGTGACCCCACTAGGAGCTGAAGCTGAGCCCCAGGGACAGGCCCAAGGGACACAGGGCCTGGGCCACATGAGAGGCAGGATCTTGTCAGTGTCCTCATCGTAGCATGTGTGTGGCCTTGAGGTTTATAGACTGCGTTTTTGTTCTTGTTTTGAGGCAGGGTCTTGCTATGTAGTCCAGGCCAGCCTTGAACTCAGTGACCCTCCTGCCTCAGCCTCCCGAGTGCTGGGAGTCCAAAAAGAAAGGCTGAGGGGAGGACTGGCCACCTCATTCCCAGGTCAGACCGGAAGGAAGAAGCACCCCGGGACCCTCCTCACCGCCGAGTTGAACCTCAGGTGACAGATGTTACAGGAAATGAACAGCTTCTTCTTCGGCGGGGTGGGGACCCCAAACGTGTGGCTGATGACAGCTTTCTGCACCGGGTCCATCTGTGAGGGGAGCAGAGGGCCACATCCCGGGTTGGCTCAGGAAGGGGACAAAAACTAAAGCCGCCGGAAGAGCGTCCCTTCCTGCCGCCCAGCCGGTCAGCCTGGTTCTCCTTGGAGGTCGGGAGGGACAGAGCAGACAGAACCAGGCCCCAGGTCTCCTTGGCATCTCATGCTGCCCTGCTGGCCTGGGCTCTGTTTTTTTTTTTCCTTTTTATTTCTGTTTGTTTTTTGTATTTTGGTCTCCATTTGTAGTTCAGGGTGCCCTTGAACTCACTACGTGGCCCAGGCCGGCCCCGAACTCAAGGAGATTCTCCTGCCTCAGTCTCCCGAGTCCTGGGATGACAGGAGTGCACCACCACACCACACCCGGCTAGACAGGTCCCATCTTGTCAGCACTGCCGACCTCTCTGGTGACAGCCAGGGTCCAGGCCTGAGGCTCCCTGAGTGCATTGTGGACTTGGAATATTACCTTGGTGTCTTCCATCTTTTCCTTATTTTAGTATTTTTTTACTCCCTGTCCTCAGGGGCCTGGGCTGTCTGGTTTGTCCAGAGGAACTTTCCGAGTACCCCATGGGAAGAGGACAGAGACTTCGGGATGGGGCTGGGGACAGCAAGAGGGTCTGGTGGGCAGGGCGTGCGAGGAAGTGTCCACAGTGAGGACACCACGCATTTTTCCCCCCTTGAGGGACCACTCCCTTGGACAGCGAGCGTGGGCCCATGACGGCAGGCCCGGGGTCAGAGGCCCATCCGAGTCCCCATGTGTCCACATGTCCCAGACCCCCGACACCCTGGAGGGCAGGGCAGGGGACCCCACCAGGTGACTGAGCTGGAATCTGACTTTATCTCTCTAGCTGCGTGGATGGTTCTTTCTGCTCATGGGTAACTTAACATCCACAGCAGAAACCCCCGTGCACACATACACACCTTCAGGCTGGAGCGACACGGCATGAGTTCACACACTTGTTGACAAGCAGAGGCTGGCAGACACACAACCGCAAGCAACACACACTCCAAGCTCAGTCACACACCAAGCGCACACAGAAGGCACAGACACACGAAACCCCCAGATAAGCTGGCGTGGTGGTGCACGCCTGTTGAAACAGCACTCGGGAGGCTGAGGCAGGAGGATCACCACGAGTCTAAGGCCAGCCTGGGCTACAGTGAGTTCGAGGCAGCCTGAACTGCACATCAAGAACTGAACTCCATCCTGTCTCAACACAAGAGTTAATTACAAACAAGACACCAACACACAAACTCGCACCTACACGTAACACACAAAGACCTGCAGGGGCCCTCACTGGCGGCCACCCACCACAGACACATCTACAGCAACGGGGGGTGGGGGAGTGCTGCGATGCTGTCCCGTTGCCTAGGAGACAGTGGGGCCCAGGGGGCGGAGGAGGGAGGAGGAGGAGGAAGAGGAGGGGGAGGGAGGAGGGGGAGGAGGAGGGAGGGGGGGAGGAGGGGGAGGAGGAGGGAGGGGGGAGGGGGGAGGGGGGGAGGAGGGGGAGGAGCTCCTGTGGCCCCGCCCAGGCCGCCCCCTTCCCTGCCCCCTCCAGTCCTCCCCTGGTACCTTACCGTGCTGAAGTTGGGAAAGAGGCTGGGCGGGGCGGTGCCATGGAGGTGGAAGGCCAGCAAGTGCTTGACGTCCAGTGAGAGCTGCAGAGGCCAGGCAGGCGGGGCCAGGGGGGCCAGCAGCGGGCTGGGGGCGCTGGAGGCCAGGCCTGCTGCAGGAGGAAGAAGGCCAGGGTTGGGAGGGGGCCGGGCGCAGCCGGACCCAAGGCTGAGGCTTGCAGAGTCGCCCTCTTTATAAGGCAGCGCCCACCATGCCCAGGGTGGCGACAGGCCGGTCCAGGCTCCTAGCCCCAGAAGAAGTCCCTCCTGGGTGGACAGAGGCAGCCTGATGGCAGGGAGGGGACGGAGGAGTCAGGGCTGGGCCCCGACACATCCACCATGGAAACCACGTGATGTGCCACATGTCCACTTTATTGCAAGTTAAATACAAACTCAGGGGCTCCAGGAAGCCCAGCCCTTTCCCTGTCACTCTATTGTCCCCTCACTCCCTGTAGATCCCCAATTATTTGTAGGAAGGGCTGATATAAGAGGGTCAGGCTGGCTTTGAATTCACTATGTACCCCGCCTGGCCTAGAATTCATGGCAATCCTCCTGCCTCAGCCTCCTGAGTGCTGGGATGACAGGTGTGCACCACCACATCTGTCTCAACATTGGGGTTTTGCAGTCTTTGGTCTCAAGGGTCAGAGGTGAGGGGAAGGGAGGCCTAGGAACTTGAACAAGCAGACTTGGAGGAAGAAAAAGTATCAGAAATCAATCCAGTCCATTTGGGACTTTTTTGGACCCTGTCATTGCAAAACCAAAAGAAGGCCTTTGGTCTCTGCCCAGCCCTGGGGCAGTCTGCAGGTGGCAAAGGGAGGCACCAGCCCTCCCTGGACTTTCAACTGGTGCACAGAGGTCAAAGACAAGCAGGTGACCCCCGTCCAGGCCAAGGTGCAAGGAGAGCTAGGAAAGTGGAGCACAGAGTCTTTGTCCCTCCGTCCCTCAGACCAGTCTTCTTCCTGGAGCTTTTGTACAGCCAACGTGGGCGGGGTCCAGGGGGAGACAGGACGCGAACTGTCACCACTCAGCAAAGGACAGGGGCATTGGGTGGCCCAGACGTTAGCAGCGCTACTGTTGGTGCCCGGGGCTGGGGACAGGGAGCCAGCAGTGGGCAGGAGCCCCTGGCCCAGGTTGTGCTGAGTCCTTGGGGTGGCCTTGGCTCCAGCAGCCCCTCTGCGATCCTGGCCACATGGCCTTCAGGACCCCACGCACAGCTGGCATTGGCACCGCACTTTGCACAGGAGCCCAGCGCCCTGGACAGCACCAGGGCAAGCATGGCCAACTCAGCGAAGAGGCCATGCAGCTCGGAGCACGAATGGCAGGCGTGCACATGGAGCCCACAGGCCTGGAGGGTGTCAGGCCCCTTCGTGTGCAGGGGCCCTCGCGTGCGCATCATGGCAGGTGGTGTGGGTCGTGCAGCCAGGCAGCCCCCTCCCTCCCTGACACCACAGCTGCAGCAGGGCCAGGCCGGGCTCCTCTGGCTGCAGTGAGCTTGCGCACCAAGAGCAGCACGTCCAGCAGCAGGTGCGTGAAGGGCCTGAAGGTGAACTGGCGCAGCGCCAGGGCATGCAGTGCGGGCGAGGCTAGCGCTGTGGCCTCCAGGGTGGGCACGAGAGACACCCAGGGCATGGGCCTTGGCCCAGCCACATCCACAGCAGTCAGGTCCAGCACCACCCAGAGCTCAGGGTCCATGTGGGCACCAGAACTGCCATGCAGATGGAAGAGAGCGTCCAGCATGCTCTCCTCTCCCTGAGGTAAGCAGGGGCCTCGGCATCTGGCCAGCCATGAGCAGGGAGCAGGAGGTCTGGAGCCGCAGGCCCATGCTGCCAGGCCATCCCGCAAGAGGCTGGAACCAGGCCTGTGCGCTTTGGCACTGCGACACTGGAGCCTGCAGGACCTGTGGAGTATCCCACAGTGCCCTGGCCCTTCTGTAGCTCTGTGCTCCCCAGGAAGGTGGTGGCAGCCGGGCCAGCACTCGGGGACACAGCTGTGGAAAACAGGTCCTCATCTTATCTGCCAAGAGCCCCAGGTCGGGGGCACCTTCGGGCACGGGCAGCCTCTGTGGGCAGACACTGGCGCTGGCCGCCTGCACAGCTAGGACCGAAGGGCAGGACGGTCGGGCCTCTCCCCAGGCCGGCACAGGGCGGCCGCGGGGTCCGAGCTGGCTGTGCCACCTTGGGCAGTCGCTTGGCAGCTCCAAATGTCAGTTTTCTGAGACCTGCGGTCAGCTCACACCTGCCCTTGCTCTTCACAAAGAGCTGTTGCATGTTACAGCTCATGACAAAAACCTTACATTAACTTTAATTAATTTGCAATTTAATTTTAATTTAATTAATTGCGAATTTTAAAAATATTTTAAAATTTAATTGATTGCAAATTAATTTTCACAATTGCTCTTCTACATGGAAAAGCACTTCATGATCCACTGAGTGGTCCAAGAAGGCTGGTTTTCCTGCAGCCCAGCCCCGTCTACCTCCTCTAGGCTCTTGCTCCCATCCGGCTTAGGATGGACTGATGGACGTGGCCCTGGGCAGGGACAGGCCCCGCTGGGTGCTGCAGTCACCTCTAGTGGAAGGGCTCAGCCTCCATCCCGCATGCCGCCTCTGGGGGCTGCTCAGTTGGGCACACGCTGGAGGGCTCAGGGTTGGGGAAACTGGCAAGCCCAGGCCACCGCACCAGCCAAAGAACCCTGCAAGGGCAGAGGCCCTCGCTCTTCAGTGGAGGCCACAAGCCCAGACCTCTCTGTCATCTCCTGAATTTCCTAAATTGGAAACTATTTCAGTCTTTCACAAACGTAGTAAAAAACCAACAAGGCCTACCTAAGGGCCAGTCGAGCCCCCGGCACCTGTCTGCAGGCCCTGCCACAGGTAGTACAGAGTGCCCGGGTGCCCACAGTCCAGGCACTGGTGTCTCCCTGCAGCAGGCCCAGCACCGGGCACATAGGCGGCCGTCAGCCAGGTCCCACAGGCGAGAGGGCTGCTGCTGGGAGGCTCCGTGTCCTCCGCCTGGCGCCTGTACTCCTGGCGGCCACCCACCTGCACATCCCTCACACTCCTGGGGCAGCAGTGACTGTCATGCTCGGTGCCCAGCAGTGCCTGGCAAGGTGAGCCTCTGCAGCTCGAGCACGGTGGGCAGCAGTTGTCTGGCAAGGCCTTGGCCATGCAGTGTACGGTGGTCAGCACAGCCACCTTGTCCGGGTCCCTCCAGCTTGGCGCCCCAGTGGCAGGCGCCAGGGTCCTCCGCCATGGGTTGGCCCCGACTGACAAGCAGAGCGTGTGGTGGGCACTGGGGTGGCATGGAGCAGCAGGGCGCGGTGCTGGAAGGTGTCGGTGCCCGCGGTGAAGGTGTCCTGAGCCTCACCACGCCTGTTGCACGCCAGGACAGAACATCAGCTTCTGCTCGTCCTGATCCTCGCGGTCCAGCCAAGGGTGCTCCCTCCAGTGCCTGCACTTCCTGTTGGAGTCGGACACCTTCCGGCCGACTTCTTCCCAGGGGGCACCACAGCAGCTCCAGGGCCCCCACGCCTCCCCAAGCAGGGCACCGCCCTGGACGGGGACCCGGATGGCTGGGAGGCAGGAGGCAACCCTCTGGGAGCTGGGGACTGCCTGCCTAGCCGGGCCTGCGGGCCTCACTCCTGCCCTGCCAGCGGGCAGCTGGAGACGGACGAGACAAGGGAGAGCTGCGGGGGCCACGGGGAAGGCTGGGCTCCGGGGGCCTCCGTGAGCGTGGGGGCCAGGCAGCAGGCCAACGTGAGGGAGAGGGGTCCCGCGGCTCCCTCCAAGCCTCCTTCCCCCCAGGACTGCGGCAGGAAAACTGGGGATTGAACCAGGGCCTTTGCACTGAGCTACATCTCCAACCCTATTTATTTTTGATTTTGAGACCCGGTCTCCCTAAATCCCCCAGGCTGGCTGCGAACTCTCCCGATCCTCCTGCCTCAGCCTCCCAGTGTGCTGGAGTTACAGGTGTGTGCCACCACACCTGGCGACAGCCTCATTTTACTGGAAGTGTTCAGGAGATGGTGGGGCCCGGGGGCAGCGACTCTCAGGGCCCAGGCAGGGTCACATCGCAGGGGAGCGGTCCCTGCAGCTCCCAGCGGCCCCTGGGAAGGAAGGCAGCGCAAAGCTAAGCTTCCCTGGCCCCGGGCTCAGGAAGGGGACTTGCTTTCTCCGACACTCTCTCTCCACACACGCGCAGGCGCACACTCACACAACTCACACACCCAGGCAGTGTGGCCCGAAAAGGTCACCAGCTCCCGACGGTGAGCAGCTGAGGCTCCGTGACAGCGACTCGGCCGAGGCTCCACAGGCAGGATGAGAGCTCTGGTCCCTGTGAGACCCAGGGCTCCATGGACCAGGCTGCGTGAAGCCTCTCTGTTCTCCGAGGGCCATGCCGCCCCACCCCAGCAGCTAGGGACGCGCGCACACAGGCACGCATGCGCACACACAGGCACCTGCGCACGCACACAGGTGCCCAGGACCCACAGCCTCAGGTCTGAGTCTCCCCGGGAGCCCCCAGCGCTGCCGTCTGCCAGGCCAGCTTGGAAGGGGCCGTGCCTGGCACACACCGAGCTCCTGCCATTGGCCTCGCAGCTGCTACTTCCGGTCCCTTTCCCTGCCCCTTCTCATTCATTGCTTTCTGCTTTTTTTTTTTTTTTTTGGTTTCTGTTCCTGGGGCTTGAACCTGCGCCCCCCACACTGAGCTACATTCCCAGCCCAGGCAGGGCTCAAACTCACGATCCTCCTGCCTCAGCCTCCCAGAGTGCTGGGATTATAGGCGTGCACCACGGAACTCCTGATCCGACCTTGCCAATAGGCCCCTCTCCTACCATCCTCTTCCCTGACCATCCTCTCCTCCTTTCCAGGGGCTCTGGCCGGAAATGTGCCCTTCCATTCTGGACTCTCCCAGGTCCCGGACCTGCCATCCACAGAACCTGTAGATTCCACCTCCAGGACCCAGGCAACCTGTCCGCTCTTCTCGCAGCACCACCTGGTGGCCTTGTTCTGGTCCCCTTCACCTCTTTCTGCTTAGACCCCCTCCCTGATAGTGTCAGAATCCCTTTCCAGGTCTGTCAGATGCCCCACCTTGCTGAGCCCTCCAGCCGCCACCATGACTCCCACCCCAGCCAGCAACAGCAGCCTCCTCTGGCTCCTCAGGGTGCCAGGTCCCCAACCCCAGGACCTTTCCACACGCTGCCCTTCTAAAATGTTCCTGCTCTCCCTCTCACCTTTTGCCTACCTAATCGGTTCCCCTTCTGGCCTTAGCTGTCCCCTCTTCAGAGGAAGTGGCTCCGAATGTCCTTTCCCAGGAAGTCCTGTTCTTTTCTAGCTATGGTGGTCCCAGTTTACAGATCTCTGCTTGTTTTTGCGTAGCTCTGTTGCTCCACCCCCTCCCTTCCCTGCAAGTTGGGGAGAGCTCACTCCTTCAGGTCTGACACCAGCCAGTGCCCGCCATGATCTGAGTGAGTGAGGAAGGGGGGGCTCGCCAGAGAGCTGAGCAGGGTCCCCCACGTGCCAGCGATTGTGTGACCAGCCAGGCCGCTCAGAGGACCTTATGGGGAAGCGAGGCCGGGGTCCCCTTCCTCCCGGAAGTCCCCCGGGTCCTTTCCACACCCCAGGGGCTGCAATGCCGCCCCATTTCTGCACGGGGGCGAATGAGTGACCTCGCTCGGTGTTTGAATGAAAGAAACAGAGCAGGTGGGGGGATTCCAGAACGGCCCTGTCCGGCGCCGCGGCCACCAGCCGTACCTCGGGGCTGTCAGTGACTCCCGATTCGGCCCACGCCAGCCAGGCTCGCGACACGCGGCACAGAGCACCTCCGCGCCCAGTCCTTGGGACCGTGGGCTAGACAAGGTCACGCCCCCCGCCTCAGCCGACCCAGGAGGTGCCCTGCGGGCCCCTCCCCCGAGTGGGAGCCCCAAACGGTATCGCCGGGGGGAACACACACACACACACACACACACACACACACACACACACCCTCGGCCGCCACCGGGATCCACCGAGCGATGGCAGCCACAGGCGGCAACCGGGCCGGAGAGGCGCCTTACTCACCTGGCTGCCCCCGCCCACCAGACGGCGCCCCGCCCCTCGCCCACCAATCGCGTCCTGCTCTTCTGCCCCTCCCACCGCCCCGCTCCGCCCACCTCAGGCCCTCTCCGCCCACTCCGGGGCCACAGAGCGCGGGCCGGGGTAGCAGCAGAGCTTGTGCGGGCTCCCGGGCCCAGTGTCCGCCAGAGCTGGGGGCCGAGGGCTCCGGAGCAGGAGCAACCGAAGGTGCGCAGGGAGAGGCCGGGTCTTCCACACGGGGACGCGCGTTCCTGGTGCAGCCACCCGTCACCAAGCAGGTCGCTGCCAGGCCCCTAGACTCTGGGAGGCTGAGGTGGGAGGGTCGCCAAGTTCTAGCCCAGTCTGGGCAACTTAACCACTTAGACCCCGTACCAAAAATTTTTAAAGGAAGCCGGACGTGGTGGCGCACACCTGGGATCCCAGCACTCAGAAGGCTGAGGCAGGAGGATCGCTGGGAGTTCGAGGCCAGCCTGGGCTACATAGTGAGTTCAAGAGCAGCCTAAACTATACAGTGAGACCCTGTCTCAAAAAACAAAAAAAACCCCAAAAAACATTTTTGGGGGGGGGGGTACCAGGGATCAAACTCGGGACTTTGCGCTTTCGAGGCTGGCGGTGGAAACACTGAGCTAAATCCCCGGCCCAAAACAAACATATTTAAATGAAAAAAGGGGTGTGTCTGATGAGAGAAGATGGAGTCTCGGTCTCGAGGGAATGTTGGGGACCCTGACTGCTCGGTCTCGAGGGAATGTTGGGGACCCTGACTGCTCGCCCGACAAGGGAGGGGTCTGAGGTTGGGGCTCTGTTTCAGTGATTGTGCTGCGTTCCTTGTGCCTGGGAGGAAGGAAGTGGGGGAGGGGAGGTCAGGAAGCTGTGAACTCTTCCCAGAGCCGCAGGGCCCAGTTCTTCCTGTCTGGTTTAACCTTCACCTTCGCCTTCCACTCTCCCGTGAAGTGGGAGACATGGGGGATAGTGGGGCCCTGGGACCACAGCTGCCACCCAAAGGGGGCTGGCCTGTGCTGTGGGCAAGGGGCCCAGCGCACTCTCAGGCCCAGCTCTCCTTCCGGCCAGCCGGGCCCCCCCCCAATGTCACCTCTGGGCCCAGGTACAGCTGATCCGAGACCTGGCCCCTCCGAAGCCTCCGGCACTGTGCCCAGCACCCTTCACCCCATCCCCTGCGGAGCTGTGGCCCAGACACACGCCTGCAGGCACCTGGCTCCATCAGACAAAGGGACCTCCCCTGGACACCTCACCACCCCCAGATGGCACAGGGGCTGCCGGGTCCAGACTGCACCCCGAAAGCATCAGGGTGGGTGGGGGCTCTGACGGCTGAGCGTTCAGGGCAGTCCCTCCCCACCCAGGCCAGGCACGGGGTCCACAGCTCAAGGGTCAGGTGCCTCAGGGGGCCACACAGGGCAGACCTCAAGTGCCGGGGAGCAGGTGTCTGTGATACAGCACCCTTGCTGCCACCAGGGGAGGGGACTCAGGGAAGCCACTTCCTGCTGTTGGGCAGTAACACACACACACACACGCACGCACACGCACGTGCACACACGCACACAAATGGGACGGGAAGACACCAGGGTACACGCATGCATCTGTGTCCCCAGTGAGGCTGAGTCCTCTGGCTGCACACACTGCTGTGCACACACGCATGCGTGCACACACACCCACAGGGGCCCCATGGGAGCACGCATGTGTACGCAGATGCACACGATTAGCAGACGTTCGTGTGTGTGTGTGCATCGGAGGGACAGACACGTGGACGCACAGACCCAACAGCTCATGCACGCACTGCCTTACACACTCAGACACACCTGCCTCATAAGAGCACACCGCAGTCTCCCCATTCCTCAGCCCCAGCCCAAGCCCCAGGCCAGATGGGCGGCCCCTCCCAGAGGTGCACACAGGCACCGCAAACTATAGCCTGACATTTCTATCTCAGATAAAACCAAAGCTCTGCCAGAAAAATGGGGTGCAGTGAAAAGGAGCCAAAATAGGGGATCAGCGCAGAGACTGAGCCAAGACCCACGCTTGCCTCTTCCCTGTAGGGTTAGGGTTCCCACCACACCCAGGGGCTCGCACATTCCCCAACCCCACCCACTTCTGGGTGGTCTGCACCTCTGAGGAAGTTTTGATATCCAGAGCACCCCTTCCCCCACAAACTGGAGGAGCCCCACAGCCCACTCCCGGGCTGGGCTCTGAGCTCTTGCTCCTGAAGTCGGTCCCCAAAACATTCCTGAAAGGACGGTGACTGTTCCCAGGCAGCCCCTTGTGTGCAAGGCAAGTGGGGAGACCCCAGACAAGGGGGGGCACCTCTGTCAAGCCCAGCGCCATGGGCACCCACCTGCTCCTGTCCCCCAGTCTGCTCTTCCAGCTTCAGCACCCCCAGCCCCTCAGGGGTGTTGAAGATCCGATCTGGTACTTGGAAGCTTCTGCCGGTCCTGGGGACGCCATGTGCCAGCTGTGCAGCCCGGGACCCTGCAGGGGGCTCCTGGAGCTCCCCAGCCACTCCTGCCCCCACCTTTGTTCCTGGGTGTACCCAACCAGCCTGGAGCTGGGGCAACTGGCTGCCGCGTCTGTGTCTCTGACAGACAACTTTGGGGGCCCACAGTGGCAGGAAAAGTATGAGGCTTGGGGCTGGCAGCACCCCCAGCCTCTGGGCTCCCCAGCCCGGTTCTGGGGCTGCACTCACCCCGGAGCATGGTCGGCTTTTTACAGGCTCTGCAAGGGAGACTAGAGCGCAGAGCAAATGAAACTCAGCCAGAGTGACAGAAGGGAGGGAGTGGGGGACAGGAGGGCAGGCTGTGAGGGAGGGACTCCTGCCAGCCCCGGGCCCAGAGGAAGGAGCTGCCTGCTCCCTGGCCCCCTCAACCCCAGGCAGGCAACAAGCCAGGCACGTCCTGCCCTGGCGAGGCCACAGGACATGGGTGGGGAGGGGCGCACCAGCGGGTTCTGTCCACAGAGACCTCAGGGACAGAGGGCTGCTGGCCCCTCCCTTGCCTGCCAGGAAGACCTTGCTGCAGTCTGTCCTGCCTCATCCTCCCCTGCCCGGCCCTTTCCATTACCTGCTTTTGTTGAAGGGTAAACTGAGGCTCAGAGAAGCTCATTTTGCCACAGAGCATTTGCTGCGGGGTGGCGGTAGGGGCCTGGGCCCTGCTACTTGGAATGGGGGTCCCCGGCTCAGCTGAGACCCCACCCCCGCTGGAAGCTGCAGCCTGCTCACCTGCGCCCCTGCACACCTGGCACCTGGCAACTGGGAGGGACAGAAGATTGGGAGAGGGCCAGCGAGGCTGGATCAGTCTGCATTCCAGACTCCAGCCCTATCTCCACGGACAAGGGCCTGGAATTTGACTGCCAGGCAGCCCAGAAAACAAAACAGGTTTTCGAGACCAGGAAGGTGCTCTGGGGGACGGAAAGGAAGGGAGCCCAAGCCAGAGCTCCCCACCAAGGCAGGCAGAACCTTTGTCCCACACCTCGCCCCTCTCCTGGCTCCAGGCTGCTGATGGCCAGGGTCCAGGAGGTTAGGGGAGCAGCGCACCCTCAGGACAGAGTCAGCGAGGAGGAACCAACCACACTGGGAGGTGAGCATGGCAGTGCTCTGGGAGCCTGGGCCCTGATGGACTTGAAATTAATCCCCCTGCGGCTGTGGGGGGGGGGCAGGGACTCAGGTGTGAGCTGAGCTCGCAGTCTTTGATCTTGGGGCAGCAGCGGCAGGAAGAAGGCTTCCAGGAAGAGGAGAGGAGGGGCCATTTGGGCAGGAGCTGACCCTGGCCCCCGGTGTCCTGTGTCCCTCCTGTCTACCCTGCCCTGAGCAGTTCAGTAGCCAGGGCTGAAGCCATTTCTTCCTTCCCTGGCTTTCTGAGCTTTTTGTTTTGTTTTGTTTGCTTGTTGAGGCAGGGTCTCACTATGTACCCCAGGCTGGCCTTAAACTTGTGTGATCCTCCTGCTTCAGCCTCCCCACTGCTGGGATCACAGGTGTGCACATCGGCTGCTCTCCTCGCCAGGGCTAGGCTCGAGAGGATTTAGAGTCAGAGGCCAGGATCCCAGCCCGCCGTGTGGCCTTGGGGAGGTGGCTTATCCTCGCTGCTGTGCAGGGTGTGGACGGAGGTCGTCACCTGCTCCTGGGCCGCCTGCCCTGCTGCAGGTGGGGGGACTTTGTGAGCAGAATGGCTCTTGAGCAGGGGCAGGCAGGTCACAGCTTCCCACCCGTGTCCCTGTGGTCACAGCGAGGAAGCCTGAGCCAGCACTTGGTCTCTGCAGGTGTGGAAGAACCAAGCACACTTGTCTTGGCACGCAGGTGTGCATGTGTGTGTGCACACGTGTGTGATGGTCAGCAGGGTCACTGGGGACAGGCGGGAGGCGGGGAAGTGAGGGTCCCCAGGGTGTTGGCAGGAGGACCCCAGAGCTGGGTCTGGCTGAGGAGCCGGCTCCCCTCCTCACAGCCCCTGGCCCACCGGGGACAGGAGCTGAGAGGCTCCCGCCCTGTCTAACGCCTGTCACATGGACCCGAGCCCCACAGCCCCCTAGTCGGAGTGACAGCTCCCCGGAACAAGTGCCCTTCCTGGGGCGGCCCCGGGGGCTGAGGGTGTGGGGTGCAGCGCAGTGAGGCCCTCGCACTTGACCTGGCCTCCCCGGCTGGAGTCCCCAGGGGAAGCAGCATTCAGGGGGCTGCTGACCCTGCCCCTCCCTTGCCTGCTGTGCCCGACACGGGGCAGCTGCTGTTCTTGTCCCCCAGGCAAGGACACGGGAGGAATTCCACACCGCACCAGTGAGTGCTGGGTGTCACAGCCCACGGAGCCCAGAATCCCAGTCTCCCCAGGTCACAGGCCCCGCCCCCAGGCCAGGGCTCCATCTGCCCTCCACTGGGCTTGGGGTGCCCGGAGGACACCGACGACGTAACCGGCCGCTTAAGTACCAGGCAGGTGGCTCGTGGAGAGAGACGCTAAAACGGTGACCGCCCCAAAGCCACCCCTCCCTCCCTCCAGGGCCCCTTCCCAGCCTGCACGGAGCCCACTCTGCTGCACCAGGGCCCGGGGCCCAGCCTTCCATGCCGTCCCTTTCTTTCTCATGACCCCTAAGCCTCACTCCTCTCCTTTGCTGGGGACACCAGGAAACAAATTACTCCCGCCCAAAGTGCTCCAGTGAGCCACGCGCCCTGGCACACCCCTGTAATCGGAGCGAGTCAAGAGGCTGAGGCGGGAGAATTGCAACACTCGAGCCCAGCCTGGGCAACTTAGCAAGACCCTGGCTCAGAATAGAAAAAGGGCTGGGGCTCCAGCTCCACGGCAGAGCTCTTGACACACTGGGGACCCTACAGACTCAAGGCCCAGCCCACACCCCACGGCCCGGCCCTCCATCCTCCACCAGCGAGTCACCGAGACCTGCACACGTCTGTCCACACACGCGCATCCGAACGCTGGGCGCACGGAGCCTGGGTTCCAACCTCTCTCCCCTCGCCCCGACCTCCTTTCCTGCCATCCCCAGAAGCACGGGCCTGTCACCTGGGCTGGCACAGCACACCCCTGCTCTCTGTGCCTGGCTCAGCCCCGAAGTCAGACTCAGTCAGGCTGGGGGGGTGCTCTGTGGCCCCAGCACATTGTGTTCATGGAGGGGGACAGAGCAGGTGCCCCATGAGTGTCACCCAGAGGACATGCAGCTCCCAGGCAGGAGTCTGAGGTCAGCGTGGCCCCGGCAAAGCACCGAGCTGGGCTTTGAGATGCATTTCGGTAGCTGCAGCCTAGGAGCAAAGGGCGAGGATGCTCAGGCCTCCTGCACCCGGCGGCTGTGACACTGTGTCCACCCTGCCTGTCAGCTGGTATCTCCTCACCCAAGGCACGCAGTCACCCATTCCCCAGAAATCTGCTCCGCAGTCGGGGGAAGGGGCCTCCTGGGCCTCCCAGCATCCAGCCCCTGCAGACCCGGCCCTCAGAGCAGGGCCTGCCAGTGACAGGAGGCCTTGGCTGAAGGCTCACCCTGCAGCAGGCTCGAGCTGAGCCTAGGGCTCGGACCCCAAAGGTCCCTGGGAGGCCCCCAGAGTCAGGGTCTCCCAAAGGCCTGAGGATCCCCATCCGAGCCCTGCACACTGACCTGGTTCCGAGGGCCCAGGGCCCAGGCGCAGCTGGCGCAGCCGCCGCTGGTGTGCTCGCCCCCCGCAGTGCACCTGAGCCTGGGCCTCCGAGTTGAGCTGGATGTTGCACACAGCACACAGCGTGTACGATGGCTGCTTCCGCTCCCGCTTGGCCTTCGGGGCCTCTGGGGGCCGTGGGGGGCACTCGGCAGCTCCGGACTCAGGGGGCTGTCTCTCACCCGGGGGGCCAGGGCTCAGCGGGCGTTTCATGCCTGCACAGGGATAGAGGGAGACAGAAAGAGGCTGAATGGCTGCAGCCCAGGAGCAAGAGAGGCCCAGGGCCGACAGCCCTGCTTTCCAGAGGTCCCGGCCCAAGGATGGCAACAGGGGGCCTCAGGTGCTATTTCCGGCAGAGCAAAATGCAGACCTTTAGGGAAAGGTGTCGTGGGAAGTGGACACAGCGGGAGGCGGAGACACCCGGGACTGGGGCCAAGGTGGAGCGAAGAGGGGATGCTCAGCCTTGGCCACCAGGTGGGCCCTGGGGCGCAGCAGCCAGCGGAGTCACGTTCTGGGACGCGGCAGCCCTGGGGCGGGAGACAGACGGCACCAATGCAGACACAGAGCCTCGGGCCAGAAGCCCAGCTTCCCTGTGCCCTGCGCGGGCAGGGTGACACGGGGTGACAGCCTACAGGCCATCCCCACCCTGTCCCACGCGGCTCCAGAGCCCCGCTGTCTGAGATGCCCCAGTGGAGGGTCGTGTTTGGGTAGGGACGGGCCCCTGCGGGCTGGGAGACCCCAGGCTCGGTCTTTCTCCTGTCACAACGGTGCCCCCATTCCTGTGTTGAAGCCCTAACCTCGGTACCCCAGAATGTGGCTGTATTTGAAGACAGGGTCTTGAAAGAGGTAACTGAGTTAAGATCGAGTCACATGGGTGATCCCTAACCCACGTGACTAGTGTCCTCGGAGGAAGAGGAAATTTGGGGACGTGAGGGATGACTGCTGGAGGAGATGCTGGATGTTTAAATTTAAAAACTAATTTTTAACAATAAAAGACACATTGCCAGGAATGATTCGATAAGTGTGTTCCAAGCCAGGAGATTTTGAGGATTTTGAGAGGGATTCATGGCAATGTCTTTTACTATAATACATCTTTAGATTTAAACATTCACCTTCTTGTATGATCATCCAGTGTTGATCAAACATTTACAGCAATTTCCATCAAATGAAAACATGATACTGCATCCTCATCCACCTTATCCACTGGATCTGGAACTGTGTGACTTCCAGACGCTCCTCAAAATCAAAATGACCATGAAGGGAGACGTTTGGAATTGATTCAGGGCATCAAGGCAGCCAGGACCACGCAACTAAAGACACTCAGGAAAGAGGACTCCAGAGCCGCTGCAGGAAGTAGCAAGGACAATGGGATGAGTGCGTCTGAAGCAAGGGGAAGAAATTTAAGGGGGATTCATGGCAATGTGCACTGTAAGCAATTATTAAAACAATTTTTAACATTCTCCATATTTGGGGGGGTACTGGGTATCAAACTCAGATCCTGCAGGGAACCACTGAGCTAAATCCCTGGCCCCACATTCTCCATATTTTTGATCCAACCTCGTAGTTAGAGGGGAGATAATACACAGGGAGAAGGCAGCCTCTGCAGAACCAGGAGAGAGCCCTTAGGGGAAACCAACCCTGTTGGTATCTTGGGTTCTTTTTTCTTTTTGGAGACAGAGTCTGCCCAGGGTGGCCTTGAACTCAAGATCCTCCTGCCTGGGCCAGGGATTTAGCTCAGTGGTTTTGCCGCCTGCTGGGCAAGCACAAGGACCCGAGTTCAATCCCTGGCACCAAAATAAAATGAAATAAAATAAAATAAAATAAAAAATCCTCCTGCCTGAGCCTCCCAGAGTGCACTATTACCCCTGACTCCTGGTGACTTTTTTTTTTTTTTGGTTTTTTGAGACAGGGACTCCTTTGTAGTTCAGGCTGGCCCTAAACTCACCATGTAGCCCAGGCCAGCCTCAGAGTCACGGTGATCCTCCTGCCTCTGCCTCCGGAGTGTCACAGGCTTTCGCCACCACACCTGGCTCCTGCTGACTTCTCGATCTCAGACCTTTAGCTTCCAGAGCTGTGAGAAAGTCAGTTTCTGTATTTTTAAGCCAGAGACAGCTGGCAAAAACTACTGCTTCTCTCTGACCGGCATTTCCGGGGCCTGAGTGCCCTGCACCTCAGACTAGTTAGGTGAAGTCGGGATGTCTTGCAAGATCACACATTCTGTGCCAGGCGTGGGGTCATCCCAGCACTCGGGAGGCTGAGGTAGGAGGACTGCCACGAGTTCAAGGCCAGTCTGGACTGCACATTGAGAGCCTGTCTCAAACACACACACACACACACACACACACACACACACACACGGTGCTGAAGTCCTGACGCCCAGCACTTCGGGGTGACCTCTGGAAACAGGTGATGCTGAGGCCATATTGGTGCGCCCCTAACTCAATTCCTGTGACAATAAAGCAGAGGTGGAGGAGGGGGGAGGGGTGTGAAAATGGAGGTGAGCAGTGGCCCGCACCAGCTCCCCGCAGTGAGTGTTATCATTACGCACTGCGGACCTGCATGAATAAAGATTCGCAAAAATAAAAAATGAGCAGAGTTAAAGCCACGCATCTACAAGTCAGGGCACCACCACAGCCCATGACCCACTGAAGCTGGGGCTGGGGGGCTTCGAAGCGAGCCCTGGGTGCCAGTCTCGGGCCAGGACTGGCCCAGTCCACACCGGGAGGCCTGAGCGCCCCCACTGCTCTGCTACAGCATCCCCAGCGGCTGGAGGCCTTGGGTCTGTCCCCTTGGGCCCATGGTGCCTCCAGACGCATGTGGGGCCTGGCTGGAGTACCAGGGGCGCAGCCAGCGTCTAGGAAGGCACCCTGGCAGGGCGCCCACTCCCCGAGCCTCAGGGCCCAGGCACAGCTCTCCCCTGCGGGGAGGTGAAGGGAGATCCAGTGCAGCCTGACACCCCCAGCTGGTCCCCAGCCCTCCTGGCAGGAAGCTGAGGCAGGAAGCTGTTGGGGTGGCCCAGGTGTCAGGGCCTGGAGGAGGCCTCAGAGGAATGAAGTGTTGCTGGCCGTGCCAAGGAGACCAGCCAGCCTGGCAGCAAGGGAACAGGGACATTTTAAAAGCTCAGTGAGGTTTATGACAGGCAGGCCAGGGATGCGGCCCAAGAGCAAAGACAAATAAACCTCTGTGACACAGCCTGGCCCACAGCTGCCCAGATCCCCTGCCAGCACGCTGGCCCTGCCACAGCCAGCCTGCCTGACTCAGCCTCCCCAGCTGTCCCCACAGGAGCCAGAGCTCGTGGCAGGGGATGGAGGATGGGCAGCCTCGGGGCCTGCCCAAGCCCAGCCCCTCAGCACCAGCCAGGCTCGCCCCAGGTGACCCACGTTCCCTTAACACACGGACAAGCTGAGTCCAGAGCCAGGCAGTAGACTTGCTTCAGAGAAAATGGAAAACTAGAACATGAGTGGATTCTAAAAGGTTCTCTATCCCTCTCCTGCCTAGACCTTTTCTTTATCGTAACTCCATTTATTGAGGGTGCCTTACACAGTCTTGTTAAGTTGCCCAGGCTGGCCTCCAGTTTAAGATCCTCCTGCCTCAGCCTCCTAAACAGCTGAGATTACAGGTGTGCAACGCCTTGCCCGGTGCACTCACACACACACACACACACACACACACACACAGTCCTGGGAATTGAACCCAGGGCCTTCACACTGAACTACATCCCCAGCCCTTTTTATTTTTTATTTTGAGTCAGGGTCTTGCAAAGTTGCTAAATTGCTCAGGTTGGGCTCCTCCTGCCTCAGCCTCCCAGGGTGCTAGGATGACAGCCATGCACCACCAGGCTTGACTCGAGCTCTCTCCACCCTCACTAGCCCCTGTGGTGGGCTCTGGTGTCTGCCTGGTTCCCCCTCCCAGGTCAGAGCACAGGCCAAGTTTCCATAGACCGACCCAGCACAGCTGTCTGACACGGAGCCTCAGAAGTGGCCAGGCCAGGCGTGAGGGGAGGAAGGCCAGGCAGAAGCAGAGAGGAGGTGGGGCAGACCCTGCCTGTCTGCCTCCTGTCTGTCGGTATGTGTGCCTGGGACGGGGCTCCCTGTTTGCCACCTTCCCGGGGAGAACGGCTGAGGCTGGGCCTGCCCCCCTGGGTGGTGAGTCTGTCCCGGCGGAGCTTGGGGACGGGTCGGGAGCCCTCAGCCAGAGGGAGCAGGCTGGAGGTGCCGGGCTCGGGGGACAGAACCCCTGTGCCGCCTAGGGGCGAAGGAGGCCCGACTTTACACCCGGGGAGGAAGGCTGGGCCGAGTGGGGACTGAAACGGCTCCCAGGGTTGGCTCTGAAGGGGAGGTGCCGGGAGGGGTTTCTGGCCCCCTGAGAGTGCGGCCACATGGGCATGAAGCCCACCAGGGAGGGCGGGGGCAGCGCTGCTGGCCTGATGTCCTGCAAGCCCTGCCGCCTTCCGCAGTAGGGAAACGGGAAGAGAGCGTGAGCTAAAGGCAGGGACAGACGAGGCGTCAAATCCAAGAGCCCGGTGCGCCCGTCCCTGCTGGTGCCCGCGTGGGTCCCATGCTCCCTCACTTCCCGTGCCCGCCCCGCAGTCCCCCCAGCATCCCTTGCGGCCCGAGGCTCCACCCCCATCCCTCAGCCTAGGCACCGATCGATGATCGATGGCTCCGTGGGTCTCCTCTGGCCTCATCTCGCAGGCTGCACCCTGACACTCACCTGCGACCCCCACGAGGCGGGGCCTTGATTTCCCAGGGGTCTGTGACGCCGGCCTGGAGCCCCACACACGCCCGGCTGAGGTCCCATAAAGGGTCATCGAATGAATGAATGAGCTCTTGTCCCAGGAGACAGCAGGGACTCTCCCTGCGGGACTGAGTGGCTCTGCAGCAGCTGCCAAAACAAGCTGCTCAAACGCAGCTCCTCCGAGGGGCGAGGATCTCAGGGCCCCACGTCCGCCCGGCCACCAGGGCTCTCGCCCGCTGGCCACAGCTGCACAGCCCACGCCTCGCGTCTGTCAGTGTGGAGCTGCAGTTGCTGACTTGGAAGGGATCTTAGAGGTCACCCTGGCCCTTCTGGAGCAGCTCTGACGAGTTACCCTCTGTCCCCTGCTCCGTGTGCCCAGTCGGGGAGCTCCTACCGCCAGGACGGCCGCCCCACTGTCGTCCAGCTGGCACCCGGGCGGGGGCCGAGCCTGTTCTCTGTTTCTATAGATTTTTGTGGTTTGTTTTTTGAGACAGGATCTCGCTGTGCAGCCCAGGGTGGCCTTGAACTCACAGAGATCCTCCTGCCTCAGCCTCCCTGTGCTGGGATGACAGATGGGTGCCACGGTTTCCAGCTTTCTTCTCTCTCCCTCCCCTGCGCTCCTCTCTCTCAGCTCGGGGCTGCACCTGCTGACAGCCCCCGCCCCTGGTCTGATCCCCGCCTGAGGGAGGTCACTCCAGACCTGGAGAGGGGCCTGTGTGTGCCGCCAGCCCCCCATCCCACCCCGTGAGAACAGGAAATCCCTCCGCAGGACTGCAGGTGCCAGCTCAAGCCACCCACAAAGCCGTGGCATCACCAAGACACCCAGGAATAACACAGGGCTGAATGCCAACCCCGCACACAGAGCCAGAGCCGCCAGAGTTCCAGGCTCCTTCTGCAACCCTTCCCCGCAGTGACCCTGGATGCTCACCCACCGGCCACACGAGGGCGGTGGGCAGGGTCACCCTGGCTGGCTCCCAAGTCTAGGCTCTCCTCTCCTCTAGGCAGGGCCCCCAAACCCTGCCCCAACATCCCCAGTGACCCCAGGAATGCAGAGCGAGGTGAGGGGTTGGGGCCCTGACCCTGTGCCCGTGCTGGGCACAAAACAAGCCATCATCTAAACAGAGCCACGTCCCCAGCGTGGCCACCCGGGTCTCACCCCAGGACCTGCACTTCCTGTCTCTGCCTATGCCCGTCCGAAGCCCAGAGGACAAGGAAGAGACGCCTGCCCGCCCGCCTGACCGCCTCAGGAAGGGAGCAGGGCAAGTAACAGCCCCTCCCGGAGCCTCAGTTTCCCCCGTGTGAAGCCGCGATAAAGACATCCATGGAGGGGGCGGCCTGAGAGCTCCCTGCAGAGCCACAGGTGACAGCACGGGGTCCCCAGTGAGGTGGCCCTGGTGCCGCCGTTGCCAGGGCTGGAGGAGGGGGGGGACTTAGCGAGCAGCCTCCCTGCCGGGCCCCTCTGAGAGATTCGGCTCCCAGAGATGCGCGCTGGCTGTGGGCCTGTTCACCCGCAGTACCCGGATGCACCAGGTGCATCCTGGGGCTCAGCTCCCGGGAGGGTGGGCGAAGCCCTAGCCTGGGGCGCCTGCCCCTGCTCCCACTCCTGCTCCCACGAGAGGACAGACACAGACATGACCGGCTCGAGTGGCCCCACCAAGGCCCTCCCCTCCCCCAGCTTCTGCCTCCTAAAATAGCCCGGGCACCGCGCGGCCAGGCGGCTCCCCACGGCTGCAAATCCCCTGAAATCAAATCCCCACCCTGCCCCAAGCAGGACGAAGGACCAGGACTCGGGACAGTACCACCTCCTGCTGCCGCCCAGGCTCAGTGCTGGCCAGGCCCCCCTGCCCTGGGAAGTGGGTGTCCTTCAGGGTGACCCAGCCCTAAATCCCCACCTAATGAGGCAGGCGCTGGGGACACGGAATCAGACACCGCACTAATTGCTTTGCTGCGGGGTGGAGACCAGGGCGGGACCAGTGTGAAGGCCTCGATGTGCCGGGGAGGTTGGGGACACACTCTTCCCCCCGGAAACGCAGCCAACCACGGAGCAGACCGGGGAGGGGACTCGAGCAGCCTCTGCCTCCCTCCTGGGGCAAACGACAGGGCCTGTGCAGCAGCGGACACCAACTCCCGACTCCGCACCACCCGCTCCCAGAGAAAACACCCTGAAAATGGCAGAGGCAGAGCCCCATTGCCACGAAAGGGACAGCATCACGGTGATAGCAGCAGCGACGGCGACCGGACAGCAGGAACTTCCTCTCAGTGGCTACTGGAAACCAAGGGCACAAATGAGAAGGAAGACAAGCAGGCCCGGCCGGGGTCCACTCTTCTGGGGGCATGATGGCCTGTCATCCCGCCTGCCCTGGAGGCTGAGGCAGGAGGATTGCGTGTTCAAGGGCAACCTGAGCAACTTAGCAAGACTCGATCTAAAAAGAAAATTTAAAAGTGAGCCTGGGGTTGTAGCTCAGTGCTCTCCCTGGGTTCAGGTTCATTCCCCAGCCTTGCCACACACACCCTCTGCAGCATGACGGAAATGATCTCTACCTCCTCTCCGCTTGGCGGAGCTGCCTGAGGTGCACAGCCAGTGCCGGAGCGGGCAGCCCCTCCCCGGACTCAGTGGCCACAGCAGGTCGTAGTCAGCTGGTGGGGAGACAACTTGTGTCACCCGGAAGGGAAGCAAAGGGCTGGGCCAGGTCCTTACTGGGGACTTGGCTCACCCCCCTCTTTTTATTTATTTTTATTTATTGAGACCAGGTCTCATTCTGTAGTTCAGGCTGGTCTTGAACTCACTATGCATCCCTGCCTGGCCTTGAAGCTGCAGTGACACTCCTGCCTCAGCCTCCAGAGTGCTCGGACTGCCTCCTGCCCGGTGACTGATGCCCCGCTCAGGGTGAGATGCCTGACCCTGGGGCTCAGGGTCCTGGCCACCCCTCCCTCGCCCCGCAGTGTGCTGCTTTGGGTCACACTGCCCCACACCCTGGCCTCTGGTGCAGGATGGCTCTGAGGACTCTGACTCCCCCTTCCTGCCTCCGGACACTGCCCCGGGGCTAAGGCTCCGGGGGCCGGGCGCAGTTTTGTGCCGGCAGCAGAGCTCCTCCAGGAAGGAGGCTTCCCGCTGCCCCAGGAAGCACCCCCCTAGCTCCCGGAGGAGGGCGAGGTAGCCGCACTGCTGGGACTCTTCCTACTGTGTGACTTGGGCCACCACTGGCCTCGGTTTCCCCACCTGTAAAACAAGCCCGGACATGACTTCGCTCCCAGGGTCGTCTGGGACTGAACGAGTCAGCGTCAGCGTTTGGGAGGTGTTTAGCAAACAGGCACCCTCGAGTCGAGGTGCGTGTTCACATAAATGGGCCGTCAGCCACTGGCTGGGTCTGGGCTGCTGGCAGGTCCAGGAGGCTGGGATTCAGATCCCGTTTTACAGGAGGGACCTGGTGATGCCCGTCTGTCATCCCAGCACTCAGGAGGCTGAGGCAGGAGGTCAGCCTGGGCTGCACAGTGAGACCCTGTCTCAAAAAACAAAAACAGAAGAAGAGGAAGAGGGGAAGAGGAACAGGAAGGGGAAGAGAAAGGAGAAGAGGAGGAGGAAGAAGAGGAATAATCCAGATCCGGTCCTCAGGTGAGGGCTGAGGCCCCAGGAAGTGACTGCCCCGACACCGGAACCCTGGTCTCCGTCAGGCCAAGCCGCCTCCCCTCTGCACTCCCCAGGCGCCAGGCCTGGCCCAGGTGGGCACAGAGCCCCAGGCCAACAGAGACCCCTTTGTGCCCTGCCCAGGGCCACACCCAGGCCTGACAAGCGCCCTGTGTCTGGTCTCTTCCCAGCCAGGTCTGTGGCCGCAGTGGGCAGGGTCTGGCCACATGAAAGGCGGGCGGGTCACAGCATCTAGGTCCTCAGCGGGGTGCCCCCAATCTGGCTCCCCCTGTGCCGCCCTGTCCCCACTTCCTTCCGGTCCTCCACTTTCCCAGTTGGATCTGGGAGCAGCCTCCCCACTCAGCCTTCCTGCCTCCTCCTCTCTCCCCAACATTCTCCTCACACGACCCCCGACCCCTGGACAAAGCCTTTCAAAAGCAAAACACGGCCAGGAGTGGAGGCGCACGCCTGTCATCCCAGCACTCAGGAGGCTGAGGGGGATTGTTAGAAGTCTGAGGCTGGCCTGGGCTACACAGTGAGATCCTGTTTCAAAAAACCCCCACAAGGGCCAGGGTTTTAGCTCAGTGGTTCTGCCGCCTGTGCAAGCGCAAGGTCCCAAGTTCAATCCCCGGTACCAAAAAAACCCCCAAAAATCCCCAACAGACAAACAGATACGAAAGCCAATCTGGGCTGGGGGGATCTTGGCGCAGAGCACTTGCCTAGCATGTGCAAGGGCCTGGAAACCAATCTGATCATATCATTCTTCAGCCCAAACCGCCAAAGCTCCCCCTCCCCTCCACCTTGGACACCCTTTGAGCAGCCCAGACCTGCCCGGCCGCCTCCCTTCCCTCTCCCAGCAGCCCCTTCCTAGGTGCCACCCCCAGATGGACTCCAAGATAAATACCTCCTGCCACCTAAATACCCCCACAGAAGTAACACTGATGATCGCCAGAACTGGATACAGAAAGCCTTGTCCTTAACTGGGGTGGGTGAAAGAATTGGATGTCACCAGGTGTGGTGGTACATGTGTATAATCCCAGCACTCAGGAGGCTAAGGCAGGAGGATCACCCCAAACTGGAGGCCAGCCCGGGCTACATAGTGAGTTCGAGGCTAGCCTGAACGACATAGTTAAGAACTTCTCTCGAAAAACCAGCAAAACAAAACACCAAAAAAAAGAAAAAGAAAGAAAGATCAAAATTTGACCACAAATCTCTCTTTTTTTTGGTAACTTAAATCTCCCCAGTCGATTGTACCATGGCAGAGTCGGGTGTCAGGAGCCCGTGGCTCCCAAACTGACGGGGGCATCAAACCCCAATGGATGCTGACGAACACAGTTTCAGGGAAATTAAAATGCAATGAAAAACATGGGAATGCGTTTAGCTGTACCATAGGGGAAACTGGAAAACCCAACCAAGGAATTAGGTTGGCTGGCTGGGCTCAAACTGGAACACACCGCCCCTTAGTCTGGGGCGTGGGCGAGCTGGGTGTAAAATGTTTGCATTCAAAACATCCTCAGGGAGGAAGTGTTCTGGCAAACGCCCCGTGCCCCTCCGATCTATTTTCCTGAGACTCTTGGCCACACTGGGCTCCTTCTGTCCCCTCTGCTAGCCCGGGAGCGCCCCAAAGGCCCTGCTCTGCATCCAGGCTCCTCCTCCCCTGTTCTGCTCCCTTGGCTGAGGGCAAAATATCACCTCTACAGAGGCCTTTCGAGAGGAGACACCCGAGCTGCTGTGCCTCGCTCCGCCTGTGCTCGTCTCCAGCTGCCCCCTGCAGCCCGCCAGGCTCTTCGGGAACCTTCCTGATCCCCCTCTGGCTCACCACACCACAAACCATCCCGCTGAGCCGGAGTAGCTGCCCCACCTCACACCTGGGGACACTTGAATCCCCAGTCAGTTCCAGGCTAAAGCCATGGCTGCTGCCCCCCCAGAAGGGCTAAGTAGGACAGTGGTTTCAGAACGAGGTCATGGATGCTCCTGTCCCACATGCTGGCCCCAGCCAAGGGCCACGCAGTCTGGGAGCAGCCTGGCTGGGCCTCCCAGCCCGCTGCACTCAATCCCCGCAGTGCTGAGGCTGCAGCAAGGGGCTGTGGGGATCGGAGCATGCAGGAGCCCGGTGTCCCCCCCAGGACAGAGAGCTGCCTCGCCCACCTGGCTCCACCCACCCTGGGCAGGTAGGCTATCACTGGTGTCGGTGTTGTAGGATGCAGAGCTATAGCCAGCTGGGTGCAGAGGTCCGGCCTGGGCACCCAGGAGAGGCAGCAGGGACCTGGGGACGGTGGCAGGGCAGTGGGTGGCAGCTGGCTCTTTGCCTGGGCATCTGGGGAGGAGGGTCAGGGAGTCAGCCCTCGCCCAGCCTGGCCCAGAGAACCTCAGTCAGACAAACAAGAGCAACACAGCGGGCCCTGTGCAGGCTGAGGTGGAGGCAGAGGTGGCAGCCGCTGGACCGGTGGGAGCCTGGAGGTTACAGCAGGAAGCCAGGCTGGGTGGCAGCCCAGCTCCACAGCTTCAAGGAAAAAGAAACTTGGCCCTTCTGCCCCACCCGGGCACCTCGCTGCAAACTCCACACCCATGCCTGGCCCGGCCCAAGGTCAGTGGGTCACCCAGACAGGGGATTCTGGCTCTGTCACCCGGAAGGGCAGCGTTCACTGTTGGGAGCCGTGGTCCCCAAGTTCTCGACGGTGGAGGACTGAGGTCTGTCCTCGTGGGTCCCGATGCGTCCACTGGGTGCCCAGCAGGGATGGCAGCTCCTGGACATGCTGCCACCCTCTTCTCCACATGTGCACCTGCCCTGTCCCCCAGGACTCCTCAAGGGAGAGAGAGAGGTACAGAGCCAGACAGAAAGTGTGTGGCAGACAGACACAGGGAGGCAGAGAAAGAAGGAGGAGAAGGGAAAGGCACCGAGGGCCCCAGAGCCGGGACAGGAGCCAGAGGACAGGAGGGGCGCAGGATCGCAGGGCAGCACAGGCAGCTCGCAGTGCCAGCCGGGACAGACACAGGTGTAGGCAGGCGGGGACTCACGGGAACCAGCAGTATGGACAGACGGACAGAGAGAGGCTGGGACTGCAGATGCCGAGACAGCTGGAGCCCAGGTGCAGGTGTCAGGCAGGGGCTGGGGGAGCCCTGGGGTGGGGCTGCCACCTCCTGTCCCCAGCCCCGAGCTGCTGCAGGCCCTGGCCCCTGGCCCCCCTCAAGCAAGTCACGCCCCGGCGGGTCAACCAAGGTGAACAAATCAGGGGTAAGGGACAGAGAGACGGTGGCCTCTCCGTGCAGGATGTGGGGCTAGCAGTGCTGTCAGGAGCTCACCTGGGTACATGTGCTCCATTCCACCCCGCACCGCATGGCAGAGACTGGGCCCCGGTGGCAGGGGCGTCCCCAGACGGCCCAAGCATGGTGGGGACCAGTGTGCAATTCTTTTCCGCTGGGGTGACCCAGCGCTTGGCCCCACACTGGCCCCGACCACGGCCCGAGACCACGTGGGGAGGAGCCGTGTTGCAGATGCCCGGCCCTCGCTGAGATGGCCAAGAGGGGCACCGCCTGACCCCGCGCCCCCGCCCCTCCTTGCTCCCCGCCCCACTCCTCCACCCTCAGAGCTCAGCACCCCTCCTGCACCTCCTTCCCGCTTGCATCTCACAGGACAGTTTTACAAACTGTTCCAATTTTGGGGTAGAGAATGAGGCCAAGAGACCCAAGGGGGGACAGCTTCGGTGACAACTGTCTCTGTTTCACCTTGAAATTCCTTGCTGGTCTGGGAAGGGGGTCCCAAGCCCAAGCTTGCAGGGCTGCCACTCTGCTGGGTGACAAGGAGAGGGGAAGGCTTCAGATGGCCCTGTGGGCACAGGCCCAGCCCGGCCTTCGGGAACAAGGAGGTCCTGGGGCAGTAGATGTATGTGGATATGGGACTCTTTTTTGGGGGTGCTACTGGGGGTTGAACCCAGGGCCTTTAAATTGAGCTATAGCCTCAGCCCTTTATTTATTCTTTTTTTTTTTTTGGTGCTGGGGATCGAACTCCAGTCGAAGAGAAACCACTGAGCTAAGTCCCCGGCCCACGGCTGTTCATTTCTAAAATATCGAGATAGGAGCCCAAGTTGCCCAGGCTGGGCTTGAACTTGCAAACCTCTGGCCCCGGCCTCCCAGGTGTGTGCCACCACACCTGGGCCTCTTTTTTGGGTCTCAATATTTTAAAGTTATAAATGAAGCTTAAAAAAAAGCAAAAGAAACACCGAACCACTGCCCACCACAGTACGCTCTCGCCTCCTGCCTACACAAACGCACCTTCCGAAGGACCCTGAGCATGGAGCGCCCGTTCAGGGTGCATCCAGGTGACACCGGGGGATAGAGAGACAGCTGCACGGTGCCACTAGCTGAGACCCCCATTTCGTACTGCCAGCGACAGGGACCCCCACGCAGCTCGAGGTTAACAGCCTTGCATCTGAGTTCCAGCCACCCCAGGCCATCTCTGGCCCTGGGCACACTGGTGACCCATGGGGGCTGTGGTCCTGGGAACAGCTCCTCCCTCTGCCCTGCCGACCCCTCCTGCGACAGGAGGTGGGAGGAGGAGAAGGCTCTGGGGAGGGCGGTGTGCAGGGCCCTGCCGGACTGAGCTGTCTTGTGCTGGGAGGCAGGCCTTTCGGTCACCGGTATTATTTATCTTCCTGGAAAAATTTTGTGCGGCTTGGTCCCAACGTGAGGATTTCTGGAGATGGGGAGGGCAGGGAGGTGACTCCCACAGGACATTTTTTTAGTTAGGTTTGAGCCAGAGCTTGTTCCAGGGAGGCAGAGCCCCAGGCGGGCTCTCAGTCCTGGCGCCCTGGCAGGGCCCTCCCCACCTGGGAGACAAAAGGGCGCCCTGAGCAGGAGGGAGCAGGGGTTGAGACCCCGGCACAGGCAGGGGGCAGGGGTGGTAATGAAGGGCACCAGCAGGCTCTCTGCCCAAGGTGTAACAATCCTTTTGCCCACCCCATCCCCTGCGGATGGGCTTCGGTGTCCTGCAGGAGGGGAGCAGGGGACGCTTAGACTCACTGAGCCCTGGCCAGGCGCCTGGCACCAGCTAAGCAAGCGCTCTCCACACTGAGTAATCCCCGCATCTAGTCGCTCCACTCCACAGGTGAGGCAGCGACCCGGCGGCTGAGGGAGCTGCCCAGGTCACAGTGAGGAAGGTGACCGAGGCCCTCTCTCCCAGAAGCCTGATGTCCACACTGACGCCGGAGGGAGGGAAGGACACAAGGGAGGACTTCCTCACTGCGATGTGCGTCGGACAGCGATGGGAGCTGCCACCGGCTGTCCAAAGGCCGCGGAGACCTCTGGGGGCGCCCTGGGGTCCCCTCCCCCACTGCAATCGGGGCGCTCTGCTCTGCCCTGCTCTGCCCTGCTCTGCCCTGCCCCGAGCAAGGGTCCCAGGTCCCCGAGGTGCGGAGGCCGCCTGTCCCGTGGACCGGCCCTGCAAGCCCCTTATCCCAGCTTCAGCCCCCCGACCTCTGGCGCGCTCCGCCCCAGAGGGTGCACGTGCGCCCCGAGTCTGCAGCAGGCACATGGCCGGGATCGTGGCCACAGATCCCAGCCCGCGGGGTCCCCGGCCCTGGCCACACCTCCGTGCCCCGTGTGGTAAGCGGGGTGCAGGTATCGGGCCCTTAACCTAGCTGCCCGCGGAGCAGCAGCTTGGGCCACTCTCGGTCATCCCCTCGGTCCCCGGTCCTCGCGCCCCTCGGAGTCGGCCCAGAAGGTCCAGCCGGCACCTCTGGCCGCCTCAGATCTGGGTCGCACCCCGAGGATGCCCAACGTCCCCACGCGCGGCTGTCCCCAGTCTTAGGGGCCAGCGGGATGGGCGGCCCTTTCCTCCCGCCCCCGTCCTCCGGGGACAGCCCGTGTCGCCGCCTTACCTGCGGGGACAGGGGGACAGGCAGCAGCCACCTGGCTCGCCGGGCTCGGGCTCGGAGCACGGCGACAACGAGCAGGCGAGAGGGGCGTGGTCTGGGCGGGGCTTGCTCGGGGCGTGGCCTGCTGGGCGTGGCCCGGCCCTCCCCTCCAGAGCCGCGCCGAGCCACTTGCGGGGAGCGTCTGCTGCTCCGCGCCTGGATCGGGCGGGCCCGGGCGCTGAGGCGCTGAGGACCTCGAGACGTCTCCCAGGGCTGCTGGTCAGGAGCCCCGGAGCCCGCGGACAGCCAGGAAGTGCAGAGACGCCGCCTTCTCTCTCTCTCTCTCTCTCTCTCTCTCTCTCTCTCTCTCTCTCTCTCTCTCTCTCTCTCTCTCGCTCTCGCTCTCTCCCGCCCAGCAGGGGGTCTCCCACCTGCAGTCGCAGCACCCGAGGAGACTGAGGCAGGAGGATCGCAAGTTTGAACCCAGCCTGGACGACTCAGCCAGACTCTGTCCGAAAATAACAAAAGGGCTGGGATGTAGCTCAGTGCGAAGGCCCCGGTGCAGTCCTCAGCCCCAGTCAATTAATTAGTCGATCGAAGCAGGCTCCCCGTCCCGGAGTGAGCTGCGTGGGAGCTCAGGCCACGCGGGTAGCCGGCAGGGCCCGAGCCTCCCCCTCCCCGCACCAGCTGCGTCCCTCAGCTGTCGCCGTTTAGCCCTGGAATGCCAGGCGCCCGGACTCCGTGAGTCCAGCCACACTCAGGGCCAGGGAGCTTAGCGCCCGGCGCCCCCGCGCTCCCTCTTTTATTGACCTGTGAAAGGCACGGAGCAGCGGGCTGGAGCGGATGGGGCGAGGCGGACCGAGGCAGCGAGGTGACAGGAGAACCCCTGGGGCCAGGCCCCCGGAGAGGGAGAGGAAGCAGGGGACCGAGCCTCCTGGGGTGGGGTGGGTGGGTCTCCCCCCACAATCAGAAAAAGGAAACCACCACCCCAGCCGCCGAGGACCAAGCCAGAGTTAGGGGCCCAGGGACTCCCCCCCCCCGTGGGTGAAGGTGACTCCTGCCTGCTGAGCCTCTCTCACTACAGAAATAGGCCTTTCCCTGAAGAATCAGCCTACATCTTGCCTCCTTCTCTCATTAAAATGAGACCAGAAATGTAGGCCTTTGTCATTCTCCTCACCCCGGCCCACCTGCACACCCCTCAGCTCTGGCTCTCCCTGCCTGTCCCCCAGGGAGGTGACCTTCGAGGGCCGGCTGGGGACACGGAGGCCTCTCGGCCTGGACAGCAACACAGACATCTGCGTTGGTTTTCAGAGCTGGGGCTCAGTTCCGGCCTCAGACAACAGGCAAAGGCTGTACCCCTGAGCTGACCTGGCCCCTCCAATCTAGACTCCTGCTTTTTCTCCAGGAGGCTGAAAGACACCCACCGCGGAGGCGCATTTTTACATCATTAAAGTCACTGCCATGTTGATCAGTGCCTGGGAAGGGTGACAATGGAGTTCAAAAAGAATACTTTCTGAGACAGGATGTCGCTATGTAGCCCAGGCTGGCTTTGAACTTGGTGTGATCCTCCTGACTCAGCCTCCCAAGTACTGTGATTATAGATGTGCTACACTTTATTTTTGGTACCGGGGATCGAACTCGGGTTCTTGTGCTTGCGCAGCAGGCAGTGAAACCACTGAGCTAAATCCCCAGCCCCTACCCTGCTTTTTTAGAAGAATACTCTTGTAAAAATGCTCTTGAGGGTGATGCCTATGCTCTTTATCATGTAGAGGAGCATACATGTTAAAACATATCCAACTGCACACTATAAATATGAGCCGTTTATTTTCTACCAACTATACCTCAACAAAATGTGGTTTAAAATATCACACACTGCCAGGCATGGTAGCACATGCCTGAAATCCCACCACTCGGGAGGCTGAGGCAGGAGAATCACTGTGGGTGAGGTCAGCCTGGGCTATATAGCAAGGACCTATCTCAAAAGCCAAACCCAAACAAAAAAACCTACATGGGCCGGATTTAGCTCAGTGGCACCACACCTGCCTCACAAGTGCAAGGTCCTGAGTTTGATTCTCACTACTCCCTCCAAAAAAAGCCCTAAACATTTTCTACCATTTTCCCATTTATTTTTAATTTTTGAGGAGCCTCAAGAAACAGAAGTGGCTCTGGCAGGGAGGATGTTGGGGCCCTCGTGCAGTAGTTGATCCTCCAGCCTGTATCCAGCTTCATCCAGTGTACGTGAAGAGCGCGTGTGTGTGTGTTATGTGTGCACACGCACTTCACTCCAGCTGCCTCGCTGTGGGGACCCTGAGCCAGCCCCGGTGCCCGGCTGCTCGGGGCTGGTGGCTCAGAAAGGAGCCAGCCTGGACCTACACTCCACCCAGGGGAAGTGGGCAGTGGACTTGGGCTCCGCTGCCCCCTGCAGGCCGAGCCGGGCACCAC
The DNA here is from genome assembly GCF_053883595.1 of Heterocephalus glaber. NCBI lineage: Eukaryota > Metazoa > Chordata > Mammalia > Rodentia > Bathyergidae > Heterocephalus > Heterocephalus glaber. Next base: position 11,040,757 of record NW_028258463.1, read on the forward strand.
AGCAGCCCGCAGTCAGTCCAGGGAGAGGTCGGCCAGGTTCTGGGCACAGTGCTGCAGGAAGTCGAAGTCTTCCACCAGGAAGGGCACGCGGGACCACTTCTTGACCTGGATCCGGCCCTGCGGGGTCTCCAGGAGCAGGCTGCGGACCTTGAGCACTGGCAGGCTCGCCGACCTGTAGATCATCTGCAGTCCCCAGCTCTGGGTGGGGCACAGAGGACTTGAAGCCCTGGGCCCAGGGTGGGATTCTATGGACACCACACATGCGCCTCCAGCCCACACGGCCCCCTGATGGGACTTCCATACCTCCCCGCAGTTGCGGCAGCTAATGGTGCCCCCCGGCTTCCAGTCCTTGAAGACTCTGTCAATGACCACGTGCTCCCGGGACACAGTGTAGTAGATCCTGGAGGAGAACAGGGCAGCCACAGCCCATGTGGACCCTGTCCCCAGACCCTGCACCCTGGAGCTGGCAGAGCCTCCCCTTGCTGCCCATCAAGGGGCACGGTGGTCCCAGGGCCAAGACCAACCCAGCCCCCACCAGGTCTCCCGTGGGGTTCCTGCCTCCACCTGACACCTGGCCTCGAGCCTTCCCTCTTCCGCTCCCGGGTCTCAGAGGGAATCCAGGACTGTGATCACCTCCCGGTAAAGGGGGCACGTTCAGGCCAATCGGCCTGCTGTCTGCTCTGACTGAATCTCTCCTGTCCCTTCCACCCAGGCGGAGGGGCACATCCCATCGCTCTTGCCTGTGTCATCTTCTACCCATCTTCCCACAGCCAAATACTGCCCCTCACATGGGAAAGTGGGTAAAGACCCTTGGCACAGCAGCCTGACATGCTGCAGGTGCCTAACAAGTGCTCCCTGCTGAATGGGAGGAGACTGGGGGAAGATTACCCTCTAGGGGTGACAGGTGGCACAGCTTTTAGAGACAGTCTTGCTGTATTGCCCAGGCTGGCCTTGAACTCCCGGGCTCAAGCCACCCTCCTCCCTCAGCCTCCCACAAAGCTGGGACAGTAAGTGTGCGCCACTGTGCCAGGCAGCCAGCCTCTCTTTTCTTTTCTTTTTTTTTCCAGACCAGGGATCAAACTCAGGACCTTGTGCTTTTGAGGCAGGCGGTGGCACCACTGAGCTACATCCTGGGCCCAGGCAGCCTCTCTCGACGTGCTCAGAGAAGGCAGGACAGGAACAGTGTGTGGCCCCTGGGCATGACACCCAAGCCCTAGTCCATGCTGCAGGACACAGTGGCTCTGAAGTGGGGCAGGTCACCCAGCCTCTCCACCCCCCCCCACTTGTCAAACTGCGTCACCAGATGCTGCTTGTCTACCTCTCTAACCCCTCAAACCCTCCAAGCACTGCTGCCACCCGCTCTGCTCTCCCGACAGCCCCCTCCGCAGCTCACGAGAAGCTGGGGTTCACATTGACGTGGTGGGTGCCCTCCACCCTCCGCAGGTCGCTGCCGTGGCCCACGGGCACCATGCAGTTGATGCACAGGAGCCTCACGTGCTCTGCGGGGAATTGTCGCCGCTGGCTGTCCCTCTGTGAGGTGCGGGCCGCACGCTTGACTACCGCTTCCTGCTGCAGATCCCGGATCTGGGGCCGAGGAGGGGGAGCAGTCAGAGCTCCAGGAGCCCCCCGGGCTGCATCCTCACCCAACACCGACCTTGGCCTGGTACTCAGCCGGGTCCATCTTCTGCACGGCGGCCACCGCCTGCTCCATCAGGGCCTCCAGAGCCTCATTGGTCAGCTCCCGCCGCAGCTCCCGGCTGCCCTCCGTGGCCACAAACGAGTACACGCTCTGGCTGGCACGGGCTCGGCCGCGAGCCTGGGGAGCAGGACAAGTGGGGCTCTGAGTGGGGCTGGGGCACCGGATTCCTAACGGCTGGGGGACTGGAGGGTTGAGCACCTGGACCATGGAGATCTCGTTGGTCAGAAGCCCGTAGCGTACCACTACACTGCACTTTGCGATGTCCAGCCCCTCCTCAGCCACACTGGTGGCCACCAGGAGGTTCAGGGTGCCAACTCGGAACTTCCGGATCACTTCCTGCTGGTCCCTCTGTGGGGAACAGGCAGGACAGAGGCAGACCCTGCCCTCGGCCTGGGCACATCCCAGCCCCCCTGGGTGTCCATGCATGTGCCCTTGGCCCCCAGGGTTCACACCTGTGTCATGTGGGTGCACTGGCTGCTGTTCCCGGCCCCAATCAGCATCTGGGCCCTGATGTCCATGCCCCGCAGGCCTGGCTGCTGCTGGAGCCAGAGCAGGAGGGAGTGGGCGCTCTGGCGGGTGCGGGTGAAGACAATGCCCCGGGGGTTGGCTGAGCCCCCAAACTGCGTCTGCAGGATCTGCTCCAGCATGTCCAGTTTGGGGTTCTCGGGGCCGTGCGTTGCTAAGCGGGTCAGCTCGTCCTTATGGTCTGCGAGAGCCCAGAGGCTGACTGAGCCCGCAGCCCTTCTTAAAAGCTGTTTTTTGGGGGGGGGTTTGGTTTTTTGGTTTTATGAGACAGGGTCTCCCTTTGTAGTTCAGGTGGCCTTGAACTGCCTTGCAAGTGCAAAGTCCCAAGTTTGATCCCCGGTACCACCCAACCCCCCAAAAAATGTTTTTTGGGTTTTTTTGTTTTTTGAAACAGGGTCTCACTGTATAGTTTAGGCTGGCCTTGAACTCACTACGTAGCCCAGGCTGGCCTGGAACTCACCACAATCCTCCTGCCTCAGCCTTCTAAGTGCTGGGATTACAGGTGTGTGCCACCATGCACAGCCCCATTTTTGGATCTTTAAGGACCATTCCAATTAAACAGTTTTAAAAATATCTGTCAATAAGTGAATTCGTATTCACAACTATGCTAACCTTCACAAAGGAGGAAATGAACTTGTCATATCCACAGCTGCTCTGGGTTAGAAAAAAGAGTGTTTCCCATGGGCCCCTTCCCAGACTTCTCACCATAGAACAGGGCCAGCAGCCAGTGCTCGGTGGGCAGGATCTGGGTTTTGGTGGTGCGCTCCCGGTCGTAGAAGCCCCGCAGCGAGGCCAGGGCGTCCACAGCGCGCACGGTGTCGTGGATGAGCAGCGCATCATTGTAGCGGCGCAGGTGGAGCGCGAGCACGCGCCGCTGCTGGAGTCCGCCCTCTGCGGCTGTGGGTGGGGCAACGGGAGGCTTCGACCACAGGTACCTCCTGCTGGGCCCCACCCCTGAGCCACCAAGCCCCGCCCAGTGGTCAGGCCCCGCCCCGGGCGGCCAGGCGCCACCCCCCCACCTGTCTGGCACAGTTCCACCACGTGCTGCTCATACATCTGTGTCCCAAAGTCTCGGCTCAAGTCTGGCATCTCCGGGCAGTCGTGGATCTGAGCCATAAGCTTCTTTATCAAGTCCCCAAAGGGGTCCTGGCGAGAGGAGCGCGGGTGAGGAGGGAGGCCTGGCTGGAGGAGTGGCAGGTCCGAACCGGCTCCTGGTTCGCCCCTCATGCGTCCTCCCCGCCCGGCGCTTCCCATGGGACATCGGCCAGGGCTCCTCCTGACGGACACAACAGTGTCCCAGCTCGCGCCAGGGCCATCCTGTGTCCACAGCGCCCCCTGGGTAAGCCCGGGCAGCCGTGAGCCCAGCCGAGCCGCGCCCCTGGCGCAGAAAGGAAACACAAGCCAGCAGGAGTGGAGCTGGGGAGGCGCGGGCGGGACAGCTCCCCGCCCGCCCAGCCCGAGCACCTGGCTGCGCCTCTGGCACAGGTCGTACTTCTTGCAGGGCTGGGGACGGTGCTCCAGCAGCTGGGGGCGGTAGGTCTCAGGAGACATGATGCGCCACGTGTCCAGGTTGGCACAGAGCTGCGGGGAGCAGGGAGGGCTTCGCTGGGATGGGAGGCCTCTGGGGCCAGCGGGCAGGACTTTGAGGTGGGAGGGTCGCAGCGGAAGATTGCAGAGCCCGAAGCAGGGCCACGGGGCAGGGGCAGGGGCAGGGTTAGGGTAACTGGGCGGGACCCTGTCTCAAAATAGAAAGGGCTGGGGATGTAGCTCAGCGCAGAGGCCCTCAGTTCAGTACCGCAAAAATAAATGGGTGAAACTGGCTGAGAGGGCGGCGTGCTCAAGACGAGCGCTGGGGGAGTGAGGGCCCGGCCCGGAAAGGAGGCCGGCCAGCCCCTTCAGTTGCGGAAGGGCTGGGAAGGGCTGGGAAGGCCGGGCAAGCGGGCGGGAGGTCCCAGGGCCCCGCGCACCTGCAGGATGTGCTCGATGGCGCCCTGAAGCTTGGAGTTCCCGCCAGTGCCTGGGGAGGCCGTGAGACCCAGCACCTGAGGCAGGGGCCACTGCTGGCGCAGCTTGTGTTCCAGGTACTGGCTCAGGATGACGTTGTAGACGGTGTCCTTGTGCGTGTGGTGACATTCGTCCACCACGATGAGGGAGAAGGCTGCGGCCGCAGGGAGAGGCAGAGATGCCTGCGTGGGCCCTTCCTCCCCTTTGCTCTGCTGTCCATGGTCCTACCCATCCCAGACCCCCACCGCCCGGACAAGGGGTCGGGCGACGATCTGTGGCCAACTTACAGAGGAGTAGACAGCCTCGCTTCGGGAAGGGGCCTGCCCAGGATCTCTCCAGCGCTCTGCCCAGCCCCGCACGCCCCAGCTGGAGCAGGCCCAGGTGTGCACCCTCGCTGCCCACAGCCTCACCTGTGAGCTCCACGTGCTCCTCCTCCTGTGTGCTGCTCAATGCCATCTGCAGCAGCTCAGCTGTGCAGATGAGCAGGTCGTGGCTCCGGGCCACGTGGCCGAAGCCAGCCCGCGCCCCCATGTCCCCGCTCAGGGTGGTCATGGCCCAGCGTCCACCCAGCATGAGGCTGAACTCCTCGGCGTGCTGGGTCACCAGGTGCACCTGTGGGTGCAGACAAGGTGGGGAGAGGACGCTGGACTGGGGGGCGCGGTACAGGAAGGGGTGAGGGGACTCCCACATCCTGGCAGGTCCTGGACCCGGGCACAGTCAGTGAGTGTCAGGGCCACGCAGCTGTGGCACCCTGGAGGGAACCAAGGTGCCGAGGGCTGGGCCACTTACCCTGTTGACCAGCACCACCACCTTGGCTCTGTCCACTGTCTCCAGGTGCCTCTTGGCCACATAGGCGGCCGCCCGGGTCTTTCCGGTGCCCGTGGGCAGCCAGATGATGACGTTCCTCCCCTCCAGGGCAGGCATGATCACCTCCCACTGGTAGGGCCGCAGCTCCATGCTGACAGGCAGTGCGCAGACCCTCAGCCCAGCCCCTGAAACCTCCCTCACCTGGACTCAGCCACCCGAGGGAGCCGGCGGGGTGCTCAGGACACGCCTGGAACCTGCCAGTCGGGAGCGGGGACAGGAGCAACACTGCTCGCAGACTCTGCAGACTCCCTTGGCCCAGGGCTCTGGAAAGCCCCACCAGTCCCATTGGTGCTGAGAAAAGGAAAGTGAAACCGAGGGGAGGAGCCACAGCCTAGGAGCCGGACTCCACTCTGCCAGGGCTGCAGTGCAGGGATCACCCAGCCTGCAGCCTGGAAAAGGGAAGCAAAACCAAGCGTGAGGGGTGGAGCTCGAGCTGCTCCCAGACCTTCGGAGGAGGCCAGAGCTGCTTCTACCAGTCAGGCGCAGGGCCTGACCCCACCACCCCCGGCCTCTGGACAAGGAGCAGCCTGGAGCGGGGCAACAGGGACCAAAGCCCCACAGGTGCCACTGGCCCAGGAGGGGGAACTGGCACTGGTGTGCAGGGGCTGGGGCAGCGAGACAGAATCAATCACACAGGGGTAAAAACCACAGCGCTTTATTGTTTCCTCAAGGGATTAATGCCAGGCAATGAGTGGTCCCCACGCCCGCCCCGGGGGCAGACCGCAGGGCAGCAGGGCCAACCATAGCCCTCCAACTGGGCTCAGCTGGGACCCCAAGGTCACTCGCTGAAACAAGGCGCAGTCATGGCCCTCAGGGCCAGAGCCACTGGACCAGGACCAGGAGCCAAGGCTTGCGGCCAGGGAACCAGGGCCAGGCCCAGGGCCGAGCATAGTTCATCCTCTAGCAGAGGGTCTGGGGCTGGGGAGGCTGAGCGCCCAAGGGTCCGAGGGCTACTTGTCGATGAGCCCGCCCTCCTTGAGCTTGAAGTAGAAGAACTTCTCCAGCGCACTGGCGCAGCGGCAGTACTCGCTGTCCGGCGGGTTGTACTCGCGGCAGTTGGCGATGACCCGCTGCAGGTCGGCCACGAAGAGCTTGCGGGTCACGTAGTAGCGGCTGCGCAGCCGGTCCGTCATGGTCTTCAGGTCGATGGGGAAGCGGATGACCTCGTAGTAGTCGGGGGCCTCCGACTTCTTCACCGGCTCCATGAAGGGCCAGGCGCTGGGGTGCGACTGGAGAGAGCCAGGCTGGGACCCGCTGTGTCCTGCCCTGCCCTAGCCCACCCAGCCCGGTGCTGCCCCCCCAACGTGGACAGAAAGGCTCCGCCCCGGCAGGGCTGCGTCTCCCCACCTTGATCTGGGCCAGCAGGTTCTTGAGGGTCGTGTACAGCTGGTCGGGGTCCTTGAGCTCCTTGCTGGGGTGAGAAGTGGGGTCTCAGGCTCTGTGCACCCCAGCCCCCACCCGCCCCACGCCATGCACTCACCCCTTCTCCTTCCCCAGTGGCTTCCAGCCCGTCTCTCCTGCAGCGGGAGGGAGAGAGCGTCCCTGAGCCCACCTGCAGTCTACACCGGAGGCAGGTGCACAAGGTGCCCCCCCGCCCCCGACCCTGCTCACGGATGCCGGGCACGCTCTCCACGGGGATCTGCCGCACACCCTCCTTGAAGCAGCTGAGCCCAGGGTAGACCTTGCGGATCTGGGCCTGTTTGCGCTCAATCAGCTTCTTGATGATCTGAGGGTGGGGGGGATGAGACCCGGTTCCCACTGTCCTCCGATGTCCCCTGCGGGGAGGGCACGGAGCACACACGCATGCACGCACACCTCTTTCTGCTTCTTGATGATGTGTGACAGCTCTGTGTACGGGATTCGGGGGTTCAGCTCGCACTCCATCAGCGTCGCCCCCTCGTAGTCCTTGATGTAGCCTAGGTAGCGGCTCTTGGGGACCTTGATGTCCTTGGAGAAGCCCTGGGGTATGCGGCGAGGACCCCATCCTTCAGCACGCGCTCCCCAACTCTGGTGGCCTGAGCCCCCCACCTCATGGGGCCACTGGATCTGTCCCCAACCAGGGGACTTCCCCGCAGATGCCAGCAGGAGCAGGGATGCCGAGGGACAGCAGGTGGGGCCGGGTCACCTGCTTCTTGAAGTAGCCGATGGCGTACTCGTCGGCGTAGGTGAGGAAGTAGAGGATGCCGTGCTTGATGTGGTACTCCTTCAGGTGGTTCATCAGGTGGGTGCCGTAGCCCTGTTGGGATGGGGCAGGGTCAGCCTGGGAGGCACCTCCTGTGACGAAGGTCAGCTCCTCACCACAGCGGAGGCACCGCGATGGAAACAGAGGCTCCGTAACAGTGCTGCTGGCTGGGGGCGCAGCTTGGAGGCAGCCCAGCACCAAAGGGAAAACAAGAACGAAGGAAAAGCAAAGTTGCTGACTCTCAGGCACCATTTTCCAACACTCCCTTGTGTGTGGTCCTGAGGACTGAACACAGGGCCTCTGCACTGAGCTGCATCCCCAGCCCTTTCAGTTTTTTTTCTTTAGGTACCGAGGATAGAACTCGGGTCCTCGCAATTGCGAGGCAGGCGCAGGAACCACTGAGCTAAATCCCCGCACCCCAGCCCTTTCATTTGTTCTGAGACAGGGTCTCACTAAGTTGCTAGTTGCCCAGGCTGCGCTCCAACTTGAGATCCTCCTGGCTCAGCCTCCCACAGTGCTGGGATTATAAGCACCTGGCCACAACAGATGATTCCCAAATGCACAGTTCCTAAGGGCCAGCTACCCCTGCTGGGGCCATGAAGAAAAAACTCTGTCACCGAAGGAAGGGCCAAGGTCCCACTGGCCCTGCATGCGGCGGAGGGCACAGCCTGTGCTCACCTTGACCTGCTCATTGGAGGTGACAGCGCAGAACACGATTTCGGTGAAGCCCTGGGTGGGGAACATACGGAAGCAGATGCCGCCGATGACGCGCCCGTCCTTGATCAGGGCCAGCGTCTTGTGCTTCCTAGAAGACAGGGGTGCATCATGGCCGTGCCTGTCCCTGCTCCCCAGACCCCAAGGCCCGAGGGCCGGCTGTGGTCAGGGCCGGCAGGGAGGGGGGAGCGGGCCTGGCTGGGAAGGGGTCAGATGCTGTCCCCAGGCAAGGCGGACGGGCCGGGACGCACGGGTCGAAAACGAGGCGGGCGATGTACTCCTTGGGCATGCGCGGCAGCTGGTGCGAGAAGACGTTCTGCAGCCCCACCAACCAGAGCAGCACCCGCCGGTTGGCCTTGGGTGCGAGCGAGTTGCCGATGACGTGGAACTCGATGATGCCACGCCGCTCCTCCAGGCGGGCGGTCTCGTCGCGCGCGGCATTGGCCGACAGCAAGCTGGTCTGGGGGCAGGGAGGGTGGTGAGTGGGGGCAGGGAGGGTGGTGAGTGGGGGCAGGGGGGCCCCGCCCCCGTGGTCCGCAGGCCCCACGCCCACCTCGGGGCCCAGCATGGCGGCGGGGTCGGTGATGGTCAGCATGACCTCGTTGACCAGCTCCATGGGGATGTCGCCCATCACGCGCAGCCGCTTGGCATCCTCCAGGGTCAGGTTCTCGGGCAGCTTCCTCTTTTCGCCTGCGGGAGGGTAGGGAGGTCACTGCCCACAGTCAAAGAAGCTGAGCTTAAGGTGAGAGGTCAGAGATCTGGGGTCAGGTCCCCACCTGGCATGGGCTCCGCCCCCGTGGCATCCAGACTCAGGGAGCTGTTGCTGCCGCCTCCCATGCTGGAGCTGAAGATCGGGGTGCTGGGAACCACCGCGGCACTGACCGTGGCTGTGGGAAAGAGAGCATCAGGGACAGGGACAGGAAGGTGATCCAGGCCCTCCCGGCCCCGGCCAAACCCCCAGAGCCTGCAGTGCCACTTACCTGGCCGGGGCACCAGCTGCGCCCCCTCCGAGGGTGGCATGGTGAAGCCCGACTCCCAGATGGGAGAGTTGGCCCCATAGATCTCCTCCTCGAGCATGGACAGGAACCTGGGGGCAGCACAGACAGCCCTGCCACTCCGTCCTGCAGCCTCAGGGGACCCGAGGGCCACCCACTGGAGCCCACTCTTGGGGCTGGGAAGCCGGGACAAGACAAGGTGCTGCCCTGGCGAAGCCCTGGCCCTGTGCCTTCTCTACTTGGAGGTGAGAAGCAGGGCTGGCCCAGGACGAGCAGGGCACGGGGAGTCTGGCTCTGAGCACAAGCCACTGGTGCTGTGGCCAGGCACCCCTGGGTGGGAATGGTGTCACTGCCAGTGTGAGCTCTGGCTTTTTGGGGTGCTAGAACAGGGACAGCCTCGAGGACATGAAGCAGGGCTGGCGGAGTCCCAGCAGGCCAGAGGGAGCCTTACTTGGGGAAGTGGGTGAGGATGAGCGTCCTCTTCTCAGGCACCAGCTTGTCCTTCTCCACTCGGAACTTTTCCAGCAGCTGCCGGCGAGTCACAGTGAAAATGGACCGCAGCAGGCTGCGCCCGAATACATGGGTGGTCTCGTAGCGAGGGAGGCTGTCACAGCTTTGGGGCACGTGGCAGTAACAGAGCCACCTGGGGACAGGGGCGGCAGGTGAGGGGAGAGCTTCAAAGCCAGGGTGGGCTGGAGGCCTCGGGGCGAGCTGGGCCCACCTGGTGTAGTTGACCTTGTAGGTGGCCACGTCCTCGGACTGGGACCTCTGCCGGAACTGAGCAGGCGTCTCCAGCTTCCAGTAGTTGAGACAGAGCAGAAACATCTTAGAGAGCTCAAACATAGTCTGCCGCTCCCGGGGTGCCAGGTGACTGAACTTGTACTGCACAAAGTTAAGCACACCCTGGGGAGGGGACAAACCGGAAGGAGGCCAAGTGAGCGACCAGGAGGAGGTAGGCACAGAGCACGCCCTTCTCTAACACGAGCTCCCCACTGCTCCAAGCCTTCCCCAGGCTCCCCTTCCCTGTCCCACCTGCTCAATGTTAGGCTTCTCGAATGGGGGGCTGCCCAGGGACCCTTCCACCACGGGCCGGGTCATCTGCAAGATGCATTTCCGCAGGAGCTGGAGGACAGGGGCAGCAGAGCTCAGAGCTCCAGAACCGCCCAACGTGACACAATGCACCCCCTCCCCTCCCGGGAAGCTCACCTTGAAGAGGTAGAAATACACCTGCTTGGTGTCCGTATCCTCCTCCTTGTGCACCGACATGAACAGGTTCTCCACGTCCACCACCATGCCCAGCAGCCGGTTGATCTCGTCCTCCGACACGTTCTCCAGGTGAGACACGTGGTCAGCTGCCACGGGGACAGGTGGGGACAGGTGCAGGGTTGGGAAGGCTGGAGAGGCCTCCAAAGGGCTGCCCGCACCCGCGACTGTCTGGATTTCCTGGGAGCCCCAGCCCTGGCCGTGCCTACCCAGGGGGTGCTCGCAGCTGCGGCACAGCTCGCCCAGGTTAGCAGCTGGCTGCTGCAGGTCCATGCGGGGCGCGGTGGGCGGCTTGGGGTTCTTCCAGCCATTGCACTTGCAGGTCTCGTTGGCCTGGGGGCGGGTGGGGGCGTCAAGGCCGTGCACCCCAGCCAGGCGTCTGCTCCCCGCGCCCGCCCAACCCCCGCGCCCACCTTGCAGGCCGAGAAGACGCCCAGCTTCTCCAGCTTCTTCGCGCGAGGCAGGCCGCGGACCTGCGCCTTGCGCTGGCTGGCGCGCTGCTGCTGGCTGAGCCCGGGCCGCGCGGGGTCCCCGCCGCCCCCCGGGGCCCCGGGCCCTGCGCTCCCGGCCGGGGCTGCAGCCGAGGGGGGTGCGGGCGGCGCCGCGGGCGCAGAGGCGGGGCCGGGCGCGGGAGGCGCGGTCGCAGGGCCCGGGGGCGGCGGGGGGCGGGGCTGCGCGGCCGGGGCCGGGGCCGGGGCCGGGGCCGGGGCCGGGGCCGGAGCCGGAGCCGGAGCCGGGGCCGGGGCCGGGGCCGGGGCCGGATCCGCCATGGCCGCCCGCAGCCCCGCGCCGCGCTCAGCCTAGGGCCGCATGGGCGCCGGCGCAGTGCGCAGGCGCCGCGCCGCGCACTCTGGGAGTCGAAGTCTTTCCCGGGCTTCCAGACTGTTCCGCCCGACACGCCCGGGGCTCAGGTGAGTTCCTTGCTGGCTGTGTATGTTTTCTTTTCTTTTCTTTCCCCCCCCCACCACTGGGGATTGAACCCAGGGCCCATCAACAGCTGCATTCCCATTGTTTTTTAATTTTTTTTTTGCAGTACCGGGGATTGAACTCCAGACCTTGCTCTTGTGAGGCAGGGGCGGCACCACTGAGCTAAATCCCCAGCCCCCTTTCTTTATTTCTTTGACACAAACTGCTGAATTGCCCAGCCGAACTCGAACTTGAAACCCTCCTGACTTAGCCTCCCAGAATGCTAGGATGACAGATCTGCGCCACCGCGCCGGCTACTTCTGATCTTTCTTGGTGGCCAAGACAGTCACGACTGCTGTTCTCTGGGGAACAGAGCGTCTCTTAGGCGCCCTCGAGGACGCCTCTCCATCCAAGCTCAAGGGCTGAAGCCCAGCCCTGGAGTCGCCCTACTGGACCCACCCCAGCCCTTAGCCCCGCAACGCCCCGCGACCCTGGCCCCTCGAGGGTGGACGGAGATTTAAAGGCAGTGAACCTGCTGGGCGCGGAGGAGCTCGCAGGTCCCTGCAGCGCTCAGGGCGGATCGCCGAACTTGAGCCCGGCCCTGACAACTTAGTGACTTAGCGAGTCTCAAAATGGAAAAACGGAGAGGTCTGGAGAGGGCACGGTGCGAAGGCCCTGGGCTCAGTCCTCAGTACTGAGGAGCAACTACGCAGCGAACGGCGCTCCACGACTTGCTGGTGACGCGGGGTGCTGGCCTGAGGACACTCGGCTTCTCCTCTTGCGCACCTTGTGTACAGGGGGCGGGAGGGTGGGGCGGGCTCCTCCACACGCACTGAGCCCAGGAGCGGCGTCCCGGCCGCGACTGGCACGAAGATGGCAACTCGGGCGCCTGGACCAGAGCCGGACCCGAGCGGGGCGACGTCCTCCCCTCCGGCGTCCCGCAGCCCTGTGCCCTTCCCCAGCCCGGCCCTCCGTGCGCCCCACCCCGCGGGTGACCCCGTCGGGGGTAGGTCCTCGCCCGGCGCGTGTGGGCGGGGCAAGTGCGAGAGGCCCTGCCTCCTGCCGCCGTCCAGGACCTGCCCCTCGCTCCGCACCTGTCTCCGCGCTCCCGCCCACGGTTGCACCCTCAGATGCGGTGCACCAGGAGCCGCGTCTCCAACGACCGCGGGGTGGCGTCCCCTGGCCCCAGCGCGGCGCTCCCAGAGCCAGACCCGGGGACCACGCTGCTGGTGGGGCTGCTGACGGACACCTCGGAGGCCGAGCGGGACAGCGACCGCGCCCAGGGCTTCCAGGTGAAGATGGACGCGCACAGCTTCGGCCCGGAGGAGCTGCTCCTGCGGGTGGACGGGCACAGCCTGGTGGCTGGCCAGCGGCTGGAGGAGCACTGTGATCCCCGCGGGAGCAGCTACCGCCTGAAGCAGGTGTACCGGCAGATGCAGCTACCTGGGCACCTGGAACCCGCCGCTGCCACCTGCTCCCTCACGCCCTCCAGCCAGCTGTGGGTTCGAGGACCATGCAGGCCACTGCCTCTGCCTGAAGCCCCACCCGACCCATTCCCAAGCCTCCCGAGCCAGGGCTCTAAGAAGGGACCCCGCCCGGACTGAGCCAGTAAACCACCCCGCACCAGCTGTGGGTCTGCTGTCTTCTGGGGCCAGACAAAGGTAAAGGGTTGGAGCTGGGGTACACTCCCGAATCCCCGCCACTGGAGAGGGTGAGGCGGGACAATCATAAATCCAAGGCCAGCAGGGGCAACTTAGTGAGACCGTATCTCAGAATAAACAGTATAAAGGGCTGGGGATGTGGCTCACTGCTACATCGAAGTCCCAGGTTTGAGTCCTAATGTTCCCCCAGCCCTGAAAAGGGCGGAGGAAGGCAGAAAAGGCACCCAAGGTCAGGGTGCTCCAGAATCAGAAACCAGGATGGGGTCGTGGCCTTCCCAGCCAGTGGTGACTCCACCAGAGAGCAGCACAGAGCAGGAAGGGCCCCCTCACCACCTGACCCAGAGAGTAGCCACCGAGGGGCAGGAGGACCCTGTGGGCCTGCTTGGAGGCTGAGAAATCCAAGTGCCATAGCCTCGCCTTCATGACCAGGCCAACATCCCAGAAGACATCAGCAGTTTCCTTCTGCTTCCAGAGTGGCCTGGTACAGACCAACCAACCCCATACAGAAGGCAGGTGTGGTGGTGCACACCTGCAATCCCAGCACTCAGGAGGCTGAGGCAGGAGGAGCGCTGCAGATTTGCAGACAGCCTGGGCTACAGTGAGATCCTGTCTCAAAGAAACAAAACCCATAGAGATCATTTAACACACTATGCCCTGCAGTGTAAGCTAGCGGGGAAGAGCAACTGCAGGTCCCTTGACTTCACATTATGGCTGGCCCCAGATCAGCCCCCAGCAGAGCTGTGACTAAGGCCGTGTCTCCCGGTTACCATGACTACCAGCATCTCTCCCACAGGGGAAGCGTTTGCTTCAAGAGATGTGGTTGGTTGGTTTGTTTGTTTTTGGTACCGGGGATTGAACTCGGGTCCTTGCGCTTGCACAGCAAGGGGCAAAACCACTGAGCTAAATCCCCGGCCCATGAGATGTGGTTGGTTTTAGATTAACTTCAGGTGACCTAGAGAGGCCAGGGTCTGGCAGACTGCCAGAGAAAGACAGAGACGAGGGTGAGGTCCATCGATTGGCTTACTCTATTGACAGTATACTGATTGGTTACATGTTGAAGAAACATACAATACAAAATACAGAAAAAGTTGGTTCCGTCCCCCTGCACCCCCTACCCCCCAATACTCATCATCGTGATTTGGTCAGAACAGGGCTCAGAACAGAGGTCAGGGTGACCAGGATGGGGGCGGCCGTGGCCGTGTGGCTGTCTCACGGATGTGGCGCTAATGCTGTGGTCTGGCGCTCAGAGCTGGCCAGTGGGGGCTGCAGCTGAGGAGAGCTACCTGGGCGAGGCCACTGCCCACAAGGTGAGGACCTGGGTGCTCTTGAGTCTGCCCTCTGGCGAGGGACATGGAGACGTCACTGCTTCCAACCTGTCCCCACAGAGGAGGTGGGGACAGGAGCACAGGCTGTTGCTGGAAGGGCCAGCAGCAGAGCAGAAGGGGAGATGGGAAGAGCAGAGATCACATATATTAAAAAAGTGACGTAAGACTTAAAATTGAATTAGTATTTGTACAGAAGGTGCAGGTGGATCAACTCCCCAGCCCAGATCAGAGTCAGACGGGGAAATCACGAGCCTCCCGGCCCTTGGCCCGTGGCGGCGTTAAGTGCGATTGGTTAGCGTGGATTCCGGTGGTCGTGGTCAGGGTCGGGGAGAGGGCAGCAGGGGCTCAGTTGCTGCAGCACTGGCCCCGGCCGACTGGGTTGCTCTCCTGCAGGTCCACGCCTCGGTTCCGGCCTGGCACACCTGCCGTGTTCTGGGGCTCATTCTTGGGCAGCTTCTTGGCTGTGGGGGAAGGAAGTGTCTGTGGGCTTCTCCCATGGGTGCAGTGGGCCCTCGCCACCCCATGAAGACATGACACAGAAGCTGGGCACAGGTGGCCAGGCAACTTGCCTAGGACCACAGGACTACAAGTGGTAGGGCCAAGATTTGAACCCTGAACCGGAGGGATACGCAGATGCTAAGAAGGGGCGGGGAGGCCAGGGCACGATGGCTGACTCCAGCCCGGGCTTGGCACGCTGCTGGCTGAACTGCCCGGGTCTCCTTGGCTCAGCCGCGGGGATGGCCGTGCCACCAGCACGCTGGACGGCGGGTCCTGGGCCCGCCCCCGCCCGCTCACCTATGGCCATGAAGATCTCGTTAACGTTCATGGCAGTCTTGGCGGAGGTCTCCATGAACAGCAGGCTGTTGTCCTCTGCATAGGCTTGTGCTTCCTGGCGGGAGGGACATGCGGTGGGACCCAGGGCCCTGCCTCCCCGCACGTCTCACACCCAAGTCCCCAGGCAGCAGCCCCGGTCCCCAGAGCTGGCCAGTGAGGGCCCCAGGCACCCCGCACCCCGCCCTCCTGCCGCCAGGGGCTGGGAAGCTACAGCTCCTGCGGTCACCCGCAACCCGGGCGGCAGGGACACAGCCTGGCTGGGCGCAGTGCGACCTGCACGTCTAGCCCTGGGGGCCGGAGCCATGTCACCCAGGGGTACACCAAGAAAAGCACCTCCTGGCTTACAAAGCACAACCTGTAAGAAACCCTGCAGACGCCCGCAGCCGCAGGCTCCCGCCACCCCACCTGAAACTCCACGGCCCGCTTGGGGGCCAGGTCGGCCTTGTTCCCGGCCAGGGCGATGACAATGCTGGGGCTGGCCTGCCGCTGCAGCTCCTTCACCCAGTTCTTGGCCCGCGCGAAAGTGTCCTGAGGAGACCGGGCAGATGAGGGACCCGGAGCGCCCGGGGAGCGGGGCGGGCGGGAGACCCCACCGGCCCAGGGGAGGGGAGGGGCGGGGCCGCACCGTGTTGGTGATGTCGTAGACCACGATGGCGGCCTGGGCGCCCCGGTAGTACATGGGTGCCAGGCTGTGGTACCTCTCCTGGCCGGCCGTGTCCCAGATCTCAAACTTGACCGTCGTGTCGTCCAGGCAGACCGTCTGTGTGAGGAAGGCCGCTGCGGGGCGGGGCGGGGCGGGGCGGGGCGGGGCGGGGCTGTGGTCAGGGCCCACACATGCGCACACGCCTGGCAGCCTGGCCAGCCAGCCCAGTCGGCAGGGCCTCACGCCAGCCCACGGCCACGCCTGCCCCAGGCCATCCCGTGGTCACACTGAACTCTGACCTTCGGGGACCATGGGGACCCAGTCGGAGCCCGGAACACGGGGCGCTGGCCAGGTGTTCTAGGAGGCCTCTGAAGTTGTGACCGACAGCTGGGGTCCCCTCTGCCTGACCTGCAGCTGTCCCGAGCAGGCTGCTCTCCTTGTCTGCCCCTCGGCCCCAGCCATCACCCCACTTCCTGTGTCCAGCTACAGGCGGCAGGCGTGGAGGGAGCAGGAGAAGGACTGCTGACGTGGACCTTTGTCCCCAGGAGCACAGAGGCAACTTGAGTCTCAGGCTGGGCCTGGCCCTGCCTCTCAGCCTCAGTGCCGACCAGTGGGGCCCCGGCTGCAGGCTTGGAGCTCCTGAGCTGCAGAGGCACCTGCCCTCAAAACTGCCTCCTGGTCCCCGCTCCACCCGCACGCTCACCTCCGATGGTGCTCTCCTGGTACTCGTGGAACTGGCCCTTGACGAAGCGGAGCACGAGGCTGGACTTGCCCACCGCTGATTCCCCCAGCAGGACCAGCTTGAACTGGCAGATCTTGTTTCCCACAGCTGGTCCGTTGGGGCGAGCTGCGCCTCCCCGACCTGCCATGGCCTGTGCCGCAGGCTGTCGTGGTCCCTGGGAGCGTGGGGCGGGGGCTGGTGCTGCACAGAGAGGGCTTGGTGGGGAGGCGGCCTCCAACTGCAGGGACAAGGGGGGCGAGCCTCGCTGGGCTGGGCGGCAGACGGACAAACACCTCCCTGCTCTATGAGGCTGCGGTATGGCCGCAGGATGGGGGTTCTGAGACCACCTGGCTGCCCGGCCCAAGGCTGCACCTTCGCCCCAGGTAACAATGCAGCAGGACCGGAGGGATCCAGCCTGTGGATGACACCAACAGGCTCTTTGGGTCGGGAATGGGGCACACGCCTGGGAGGCTGAGGCAGGAGGATCAGGTTTGAGATCAGCCTCAGCTACCTGGTGAGTTCAAGGCCAGCCTGGACTACACAGTGAGACCCCATCTCAAAAAATAAAAGCCCAGGAAGATATTAGAATTCAGGTTAACAAGCTACAAACTTGTAGTCTGGTCCTGGGGCCGCAGCCAGGGCCAGAGTGGGCAGTGAAGCAGACTCAGGTGCAGGGAGCCCCAGGGAAAAGCCCCTAAGGTAAGGCGCCTGGACCCAGGGTGTGCGGGGACCAGGCCGGCCAGTGCCAGCTGTCCTCAGCACAGCTCCGCTGCTGCTGCCTGGCCAAGCCAGCCCGGGCTCCTGGGTCTGCTGCCAGCCACATCCCCTCCCCATCCTCCCCACCTGAGGGGCCAGAAACCTCACAAACACATTAAAAACCAACACACTTGCACACGCACACACGCGCGTGCACACACACACACACGCGAGCTTACTCCTAGGTGAGCTCTGCCAGCAGCAGGACTGGCTGCCAGCTTTCCCTCGGTTCCGCTCTCCTTGGGCAGAGGCAGGGAGTCAGAGAATAAGGGGGTACGGAGACATCGAGGCCTGTGGACGAGGGCACACTCCCACTTGGTGAGTGCAGCTTGGAGGCTCCAACTCTGTCAGGTTTGGAACTGCAAAGGGCACAGGAGCCTAGAGACCACGCTTTACAAACCAGGGCTCTGGGCAGCCAGGACCCCGGTGATGGGGCTCCAGGAGGGATCCTAGGGGCCCTCGAGCCACCCCAGCAAGGGAGTGTGTCCTCTGGCCAGGACCGGGGTTCGAGGGAGGATGGCTCCCTGACCCAGCCAGCCAGCAGCCGCAGGCTCGCTTCCTTCACCTGAATCATCTTCCAGGCCAGAGGTCCCACGGCCACTGATGAGCACGGGCAGGAAGTGATTCACTTGCCGGGAACAAGTGTTTGCTCTCGAGACAGCGCCAAGGGAAAGGGCTGTGAAACAGGGCCACCCCTTCCCTGAAGAACAAGGAAGGAAGTGGGGGGTGCTCAGACTGTCGTAGTCAAGACGCTGTCCCCTCAGCCAGGTGGCCACTGTGCTTTCTGCCCCGTCTCCAGGGTTCCTTGCAACACTGTTCTAGGAACTCATAATGCTGACCCAAGGGAGTGGCTTGCAAAGCCAGCTGGCGTTTGCTCAGTGACTGTACGACCATTATCTCTAAGACTTAACCTCCCCAGTTCTGGGCAAGCAACTGACCCTCAGGCACATGCATGGGCATGGGCACCACAGGGTCAGCTCCGGGAAGCCACCCGAGCCACGCCCATGGGCTCTCCTCGTGACGGGGCCCGGTTACTGAGGGCCCCTGCAATGCCAGAGAAGTGCAGCAAGCAGTGGTGACCCTGGTATCCGTGAGACCCCCAAGGACTCAGGGACAGGTGCGACCTGGCTGGCCCGCAGCGCCGTGGCCACCGGGCCAGTCGACACCCGGGCGGCACACAAAACACTTCCCAGGGGCCCGGAGGGTAAGCGCCAGGGAAGGGGGCTCTGCTGGGCAGACGAGGGAGAGGCAGCTGAAGACCCGCTCCTCCCAGGCTGGCGGGCAGAGGCTTTCGGGGCTGCAGCAGTCAGCTGGGGGCAAAGTCAAATTCCCCTCCAGCACTGCCGCTGCCTCGGGACGGCGAGACAGGTGCTGCCGACCCCCGTCCTGCCCTCCCAACCAGAGCCCTGAACCCACCCGCCCCGCGTCCTCCACAGGAAGGAGTGAGCGCGAGGACTCGGGGCGCCCTGTTCTGAGTGTCCCCAGTACTCAGGGAGGGTGGATGGCCGAGCTCTGGGACATTCTGTGTGCGAGGAAACAGGCTGACCCACCAAAGAGTGTCCCGGAAACCCCATGTCTCAGTGCAAGTCCTGGAGTGGTTTTCAGGGCCAACTTCGGGTGGCCCAGGTGGAGCTGGGAATCCCAGAGAGCAAGGAACTTGGGGGGCACAGGAGGCACCCACATCATCTGGCCCCGTGCTCGTGCCTCCAAGGCCCCAAGGCCTGCTACAGCCTTCCTGTCCCTGGTCCCAGTCTCCTCTGCAAACCCCCAGAGCCACCCGCTGCATAGTTCCGGTCCTTCCCAGGGAGAGGGCCAGTGAGTCCAGCTGACTGCGTCTCTCGTGCTTCCTGTTTGGCTGCAGACTGCGAGGCCCTCAGCCCTGCCTGGACACTGGGCAGACCAGGACCCGGCTGCGGGCTGGCGGGGCCAGCACTCTCTAGGTTTGCCAGGGAGGGGGCGGAGAGCAGGAGCCTACCCGGCCTGGCCTGAGGTGGTTCTGGCCCAGCTTTGGGGGAAAGGGTGGCCCTGAGTCCCATGGAGAGGACAGCAGGAGTGACCTGGGGTCACAGCAGGGAGGCGATGGGTTCAAAGGCTGAGCGGGAGCCAGGGGAGCCTCCGAGGCTCAGGTTAGTGGGGCCTCAGGCCGCACAGGAAGGAGCGGTGCCTCACAGCAGCCCTGCCCATCTTCAGGCTGGTTACTGGCCAGAGGGAGGGAGCGGCTGAGGCCCCAAGGTAGCCAGCACCTCCCTGTGTGACCCCCAGGCTGGGACGCTGGAGGCTCCACTGACCTCGGGTCAGCTGTGACCGTGGCCGGGCCAGCTGATGCTCTCAGCTCCTTATCTGCACACTGGGGCTCTTCATCCTGGGCACCCTGGGTGGCTGAAGAGGCTGGATGAGGCTCCTGGGACCCAAGGCCATGAACAGCCGCACCTCCTGGGCTGCCAGGGCCCGGGGGGCAGAGGGGGGCTTCATGAACACCCAGGCCTCGCTGGCCAGGCATGGCGGGCAACGCAAGGCAGGAGGTCACCGCCCAGGGTCGTACAGGCACCCAGGACTCTCACTGAGGCCCAGCTCCCTGTCAGTGACATCACCAGCTCATCCATGACAACGGGACGAGGGCCTCTGTGTCTCCAGCAGGACACGGCTCTAAGCAAGGGAAACGGATGACACCCAAAACACGCTGCAGGGGGAGGTTCTACACTGATGGGCAGGAACGGGGACACACACAGCGTGGAAGTGCTGTTCAGACCTGGAAGCTGAACTTGCACACAAGCCCAGCTGTAACACGTAAGTTACCTGTCAACAACAAGGTTAAAAACTGCTCATGAGGCGGAATTTTGCATGTAACAAAAATTAAAGCTCAGGAATATGAGACAAATCTAGCTCTCCATTATTTAAAGTACTTTCTGCTCCCTCACTAGCATGCAAAGACTCAGCCTGTGATAAGAAACAACCAAAAGATGAGGGTACAGCTCAGGTGGCAGAGTGCTGGCCTCGCCACACACTAGTGAGGCCCTTGCTAAACGGGTCGACCAAGAGAGAAGCTACCGGAAACACGAGTCAGGGAAGGGCAAGAAAAGGACTCCACACAAAAGCCCCACTGCTGCGTGTTCATGAGGCTCATACTTGTTGTCTGGACTTAGCCATGGTATTCTCGCCTTTCTGACACAGAGGAGGTCACGAATACTGCAGAAGAGCAGAGGAGTGGGGACCAGAGAGGGCTCCTCTCACCAGCAGGTGGCAGGTGGCAGCAGAGGAAGATGCTGCCTTCCGGTGGCCACAGAAGGGGTCCGCCCCAGCACACCCAGCTCCTGGGTGGACGGATGCCCTTCCGGGCCCAGGTGCGGGGACGTGCAACAACTGGGAGGCCAGGAGCCCAGCCCGGCCTGGCCCTGGCCCTGCCCACACCAAGGCCTGTGAGGGGAGTGTGGGGCACCTTGGTGTGTGGCCCCAAGACACACTGCCCAGTGTGCAGGTACTGCTCAGGACAGCACGGCCAGTTTCTGTGGCCCTGTCTCTCAGGCAAGGGCTGACCAGTGCACGATGGAGGCCGCTCTTGAGGGACAGGCCCTGGTGGGAGCTCCAGGAACCCTCCCCGATCTCGAAGCTCCTTCTCAGCTCTCCATGGCCCATGGGTTCCAGCCAGTTTTCATATGTTTTGAGATAAGCCTTGCTAAGTTGCTCAGACAGGGCTCAAACTCTTGATCTTCCTGCCTCAGCCTCCCAGAGCGCTGGGATCCTGGGCGTGCACCACCAGGCCTGGCTCTGCCTAGTGATTCTGGGAGGCCCCTGAATCCTGAGATGACTTTCCAACCCCATACCCCTCCGTGGATCCACTGTAGCACTCTCTGGGCACAAGCACCCACGTGCACTCGGTCGGGACGGCCATGGGGCAGCTGCTCAGTGGCTCACATTAGGGGATACTGAGAAGACCCAGCCAACCCCCAGCTGCCTCCCTGCCCACCCAGGCAGTGACCACAGCTTAGGACGCCAATGACTGCCACCTCACCGCCCAGGGCTGGCGTCCCTCCAGCACGGCTCTACCCTGTACTGCCCCAGTGCCAGGTCTCCAAGGACATCTGCCGGAAGTCAGGGACGGCAGCAGCACCTCCCCCAGACTCTGCTCAGCTCCCACTGGGGCCTCACCACCCCACTCCACAGGACAGTCCCGAGGGGGCATCCGGAGGAGAAAGGGGAAGAGCACCAGATGACAGGTGCCAGCAGCCACCTTCTGCTCCTCCTCCTCCTCCTCAGACACCAGGGCACACCCCGTGGCCAGGGGAACCCCACAAACAAGGTCAGAGCTTCTGCTCTGTCATAGGAGAGACAGTGGCTGTCCTCAAAAGCATGGACACCCGAGGACAGTGCTTGAGGCCAGCTCCTCCTTCACTTTTTTTTTTTTGGTATGGGGGATCAAACTCAGGTTCTTGTGCTTGCAAGGCAGGCGGCGGAACCACTGAGCTAAATCCCCAGCCCTCCTTCTTCGCTTTTGAGGAATGAAACAGGATGGTGCCAGGTGAGGAACTCAGGTGACAAATGGGCCTAAACGCCAATGGCCAAGTCACACTTCCTCCTTGGTGCCCCGTCCAAGACTGCTGTGGAGATGAAGGTTGAGGACGCAGGGCCTGGGGGTGACAGGAACAAGAAGGCAGGAGCCACGGGCACTGCTGTCACTGCACTGTGATGACAAGGACCACAGTGCCACTCCAAGCCCAGCTGGGCACCTCTGTCATCGCTGCACGTAGCACTGGGCTCAGGCGCTCGTGGGCCTGGAGAACCACACAGGTGACAGAGCAGGCCTGCAGAGGGCTGCCAAGGATGCAGGACACGTCTGTCCCCAAACGACCCAGTTCCCAACAGAGTCACAGCCAGCGAGGGTCCCCACCTCCTGAACGACCCTTCAGCTCCTGCCGCTCCCTGGCTGGACACCTTCAGTCACGCCCTGCACCCCAGTTACCAGGATGGCTGTGGCTTGTGGCACTGAAATACCTCCTCTCCTATAAAGAGGACTGGTACCCCACGTCCAGGGCCCTGAGGAAGCACCAGCCCCGCAGCACTTGGGTGCTGGCCCCCGGGAACCCTGAAGGTTGGGGGTCTCCACATGGCCCTCCCCCTCCCTTCACCCCACCCCACCCACCCCAAATGCTGACCAGGATGCCTTTCCCCAGCCTCGGATTCCCTGGAGCGAAGCGGGGATGGCCACCTCTCCGCAGACCTGGCAGAGCCACAGCTGCAGCCGCAGCCCACTGGACAGCACAGCTGTGCAGCCCCAAGCCACCCCTTCATCTCCAAGCACTCTGCTCTCAGGAACGGGAAGAAGCCACCGCTGTGGAGGGGGAGGGGAAACCGGTTCCTTCTAAGCCCAGCTGAAAATGACAAGGGCTGGAGATCCGCAGCAGTCAGGGCAGCTCAGGGAGAATCTGACGAGCTCGAGGGCAGCCAGGGTGACGAGACCTCCTGAGCCTCCTCCTCACCACCTGAGGGGGACACACGGGGCTAAGAATAGAGGCAGGAGGCCTGTAGCCAGCTCGGGGCTCAGTTACACATCTAGAGGTGACAGGACGACCGGAGGGTTCAACCTGCTCCATGATTCGGGATTGCAGCTCCAAGTGACAGCGGGCCCCAGCCACCACTGCCACATAAACCCTCTGGAGAGGGGCTGCGCTTCCGAATGGCTGCAAAAGTGGGGGCCCAGGCCATGAGGACTGTCTCGGGATCTGCGGAGCCAGAGCTCAGGCAGGTTTGGTGGGCAACATGGCCCTGAGACGGGAGGCGGGGGGGCTATGAGCACCCCTCCTGGTCTCAGCACGTGGTAAACTGCAAAGCAAACACCAGATCCAACCGACCATGCAGGACCAGCTGCAGACGGGGCGGGGTGCAGTGGGGTGGCCAGGTCCTCGAAGGCCAGGGCGCCAGGCACAGGGTCGCCTGACCCCACGCGGTGTCCCCGATGACTCTGAGAAGAAACAACCTGAACTGTGCACAGAACTCCATGTCAGTGCAGAAGGGAGAAGCAAACCACACAGCAGCCTTGGGAAGAATGCTGGCTCTAGGATCCCAGCAGGAAACAGACAAAGAACATCTTGTAGTGCCAAAAAGCAAGGAAGTGCTCCCACAACCAAAACTCAAACAAGAAGCCTCACAATGACGCAGTAGGGGCATCCACAGGAGGCTGAGAGTGGCCTACAGTGAGAGCTGGAACAATCTGAGCGACCAGAGAAAGCAGGATTGGATTATAAACCAAAGTGTAAAATAAGAATCTGTGACTCAATACCACTAGATAAATAACTGAACAAATAAATACAGGGGAAAGAGGAAAAAAGAACTGAGATGTGTTATGTACATGTACCAATTCTCTACAATGAATGCAATCGTTATGTACTACAAACATGACTAACAAAAATCAGAAATTAAAAAAAAAGAAAGGAAGGAGGGCCCAAAATCCAGACCAACCAACCATGGGAGAATGACGTCTTGAGCGGTCAACAACTCGGGCAACACTCTGCCCTCAGGAAAGGGGCAACGTCAGTGTCCGCGACGGCCAGGCGGTACCTTGGCCGCTTGATCGTGGCTGGCATCCACCGTGAGGCCCCCTCGGCCGCCTGCCTGCGAGGGAAACGCCACTCACGCCCAGGTCTTCCTCCCAAGTGCTCCTGAAGGATCGCCTCTAACGGTGAAAAAGACAAGCAAAGCCAACTTAGGCCCTTTCCACGGACACCTGGCCAGACGCCTCAAATGCCAGCGGCACTGGCATCGAAGGACATCTGAGAATCTGCCACCGCTAAATGGAACCCCAGGCCGCAGCTCTCCTAGGCCCACGCCGAGGACAGTTCACTGGCCACGGAGCGGGAACAGAGGGCGCAGGCCTGGAGGTTTCTTTCCCCCCTTCCCTCCTTCTTGTATCCCCGCGGTGCCCCTGGCTGGACCGGAGCTCCCCACCCACAGCGACAGCCCGCCCATAGAACAGCATCCCAGGCCACAGCGACACTCACCTCCTGGGCCTCCTGCCCTGGAAACCCCAGGTCCGGCCTGGAGCCCCGCCCCCGCCAGCTAAGCCCCGCCCCTCACACAGCGGTCTTTGCGTCCTGCCCTCCAGTTCGCTCTGCTCGGTCCGGGCAGCTGCGAGGCGAGGCGGACTGAGACTCGGCTCACGCCCCATGGCAGGACAACAGCATGGACACCCATGGCTCCACACGCGAGCGAGCTCCAGCGAGCGCAGCGAGGGTGGAGGGTGTGTTCGGGAAGCCAGCGGGTCTGGACGCCTCCAGGCCATTAGCAGCCCTTAGCAGCTCCGAGCTGGGGACGCCGCAGGCCACATAACAGGATTCCTCCTGTCCCCCCCTCCCCGGCCGGGCACGGACGCCAGGGGAGGGGCACACAGAGCAGGGACACAGCAGCAAGGAGAGCCCGAGTGTAGGCAGGGGGAAGGCACTTTCAGGCTGAGCTGTGGGAGCAACGCTGGGAGAGCCTTCCGGGCAGAAGACGGGAAGGCTGCGCACCACCAGGAGCCCCGGCAGGACCTGGCCCCGGCTCTGCCACCTGCTGCGCCGTGCCCACCCGAGACACGGGCCCCACCTCCCAGGCCGTGGAGGACGCAAGGAGGGAGCCCGGGCTCTGGCGCACAGCTGTTTGCTGTTCTTGCCCCTGTATTCTCGGAGGCCAGGCTGCGACTGCAGGACTCCATAAGAGTTCCTGCCAAGGCTCGGCAAGCACCGCTGCCTTGATTTTTAGACAACATAGTTCTTATTTATTTATTTTAGATTTTTGAGACAGGGTTTCATTAAGTAGCCCAGAACTGGCTTCGAACTCCAGATGATCCTCCTGCCTCAGCTGCCCGCATGCCACCTCGCCTGGGTTTGACTATCCATTATTTTTTTGTAGTTTTTGTTGTTGTTTTTTGAGACAGGGTCTCACTATGTAGCCCAGGCTGAGTTCGAACTCACAGCCATCCATCCTCCTGCCTCAGCCTTCTGAGAACTGGGATCACACGTGTGTGCCACCACGCCCATCTCTGGACATCCTAGTTTTTAAACCTGACCTGAACCACTGCTTCTCCAACAGCTTGGACAAAAGTGCCAAGCCAGGAAGGGGGAAAATGCAAACCCCAGGAATCCTGATGAGAAAGTCCCCAGAGAAGTCCACTACCAGCACCATGCTGTCATCAAGTCTCCCACTGTAGCTTAAACCATGCAAACTTGCATTTGAATCCATGACAGACACATGCTGCTTCAGCATGGACCTGCCGGGTGCCTGGAAGGCGGAAGCCTCGCTGGGTAGACCAGGAGGGGCTGGGAACCCCGGGGTGGAAGCAGTGTTGCCCAAGCATGCTCCTCTGTGAAATGGGAACACAGCCCTCGCCAGTTGTGTTCAAGATCCGAGAAATGAGCCAATGCATGAAGCTGGCAAGCAAGGACCAGAATCAGCTGGTCTCGGAGCGGGACGGCTTTCAAGGCCTCTGTGGCAACCTGTTCTGCCCCTGGCACTTTGTTGCTAATTCTGAAAGCTATTTAGCGCCCTGACTGTCCTGGAAGGAACAGGCTAAAGGAGGTCAAGTGACAAGTCCAAGGTCACACATCCCGGAAGGAGCTCGGGTCTGGCTGACTCCACAGCTCTGCCCAGTGCCTTCTGTCCCACCATACTGCCTCAGTTTCCCAAGAAGGGGTTAGGAGAAGCAGGTTTTCTAGTAAGTCCTTGCTGGATGGGTCTGAGTGTACATTTCTGACCTTGCTCTGCTTCCAGGTGAATTCTGACAGGGGAAGCTGGGGGGCCATTCTTCCCACTCACAGCAGGCTCTTGGGGGGAACCAGGGCAAATGGGGCAGGGGGTCCTTGGACAGCTCCGTGGGCCCTCAACCCTTACTCACCCAGGGGGACCCTGAGTCCTCTCGCTTTTACTTTCATTTTCCGGCAATCAGCAGTCAAGACTTTGAGGTTTCCAGGAGATTTAATGCACACAGATTATCAGCAAACTCCTGGGCCCTGGAGAGGACTGGCCTAGGCCTCCTTCATGGCCTCCAGGGGCAGAGACAGGGGAGCAGGTCAAGAAAGAAGACAGGAAGTCAGCGCAGATGCAGGGTGGGACACCGAAGCCAAGGAGGGAAGCTGAAGGGTAAGGGGCTGCACTGTGCCCGTCCACACAAACACCCTGCATGTCCATTCGCTTACTGGAGCAACAGGAGGCCAGATGGGAGCAGGGCCCACTGTTGGACAGGAGGGGCTTGCACCCGACCAGAGTCCCGGGCCTGGCCTGACCCTCTGTAACTGCAGTCTTGGGCAAGGCGCCCAAGCCCCTGAGATTGTCTCTAAAGTGCAGGTGCGAACTCCACCACCACCATGAGGACCCTTGGGAGGAATGTGGGTGAAGAGAATTTTGCTACTTTACAACTTATAAACAGTTGTTTCAGTCCTCCTGCCGCAGAAAGGCAGAAAAAGGCCCATCAGAGCCCCAGCTTGCCCTGCGGAACAGTGTCCCACTGGGATCCTGTAATTTCTGAATGCCAGGAGCTGTATCACCACCTGGGCTCTGGTTCCCTCGGTTCTCCTTCTAAAGCCTGTTTTGGAGTTGGAGCCAGAAGAGTTTGTCCACACAAAGGGAGGAAGACCCCCTCTGAAGCTGGCCTGCCTCATCCCAGGACTCCTGAGGCACGCCCCAAATCACAGTCCACACCTGAAGAGCGAAGGCGAGGTGGCCACGCCCCTCAGGCTGAGGACCAGTGAGGCCAGAGGCTCCCCCGGGCCCACAGACAGAGCTCGAGGTCCAGCCAGTGACCCTGTGCAGGGTTATTGTCGTCCAATGTAAAGGAAGTAAGTGCATCACAGGTCTAGCTCTGAACATGTTATAGCAGTCAGAGCCGGGTATGGTGGCTCACATCTGTAATCCCAGCACTCAGGAGGCTGAGGCAGGATTGCTGAGAGTTCCAGGCCAGCTGGACTATACAGCCAGACCCTGTCTCATAAACAAATCATGGGAATCAGACACTAGTAGCTATCCAGAAGTAGCCAAAAAGAGCTCAAAGCAAAACTTGAGCTTTCGTAAGCAGCATCCAAGAGCTTAAAGTGGCCCAGAACGATGAGGAGCTACAGAAACTCCCAAGGCCTGCACAGTTTTCCTTCCCTTCCTTCCCGTAGATAGCAAGGGTCAGTGCTGGCCTCAGAGCCTGGCTACTCCTCATTAAGGCACAGTCTCGGGACTGTACTTTGGTCACATAATGAAAAAGCCTTCCAGCTCGTTCTGAGACAGCAGCCATTGCACACACTTATGTCCCAAGCAATGCACAAGGCCCATGCGTCCAGAGTCGGGGAACCAGCAGTCTCTGGCCTGTATGTGAACCTCCTCGGCTAAAACATGACCACATTAAGAGTGCGCACTGGGATCTCAACTTATTCCTCTGCCACAAGCCCAAGCGAGAATGGACTGGAGACCTTGTTGTGGCGGGAACTGCTGTTCAGGGTGGCAAACCTGTTTGGGGGTAGGAAAGAGGTGCCCCCAACCCCAGGGTCCTCATGCTTGGTCTATATTCCCATCCCTACAGGTCAGCAGTCCTCAGAGGGGGCTGGGGAACCACTCACATGCTCTGGGAGGGCAGGACTGAGCCTGAGGTGGGGGAGGGGGAGGAGGAGGAGGAGAGAAGATAATGAATGGGCAGATCCACCCGGATCTGTGATCTAGAGCTAAGATTGAGCAAGCCTCAGCTAAATTCTTCAGAGGCAGGAAGAGAGATTTGGAGAAAACAACAGAACTAGAGGACAGGGCTGGGGGAACAGGGGACAAAACAAGAAGACAGCTCGTCCCTACTCAGTGACCCCGATTTCAAACTCTGCCGAGGTCCTGGCTTTGGAAGGAGAGGAAGTGAGAAGCGGGGCAGCAAACTTACAAACTTACTTCGGG
Source organism: Heterocephalus glaber (assembly GCF_053883595.1). Taxonomy (NCBI): domain Eukaryota; kingdom Metazoa; phylum Chordata; class Mammalia; order Rodentia; family Bathyergidae; genus Heterocephalus; species Heterocephalus glaber. The sequence continues at coordinate 11,068,739 of NW_028258463.1, forward strand.
GCGAGGATCGGACACGCCCAGACCCTTCCCCCGCCCGCCACCCGCAGCCCAAAGGAAAACGAGATAAAAAATTCTCCAGGGCTGGAGGGGACAACTGTTTCGGATGGGACGCAGAGAAGAAAAGCGTGGACAGACAGCGCTCCCTGACACTTCCAAACCAGAAGGGAGACCGGCTCCTTCGCACCTGGTGGAGCCTCTCACATTCCGGGAGCAGGGGAAGAGGAACTTGGGGTCCCTCTCTCCACCACCGGGCTGGAGAGGCCTGGGAGAGCCGCGGAGATTCCCTAGGCTCCCGCGCGATAGGCTGGCAAAGTAAAGAAGGGGCTCCCCCTTTGGCCCGATGCCCGGGGAGCTCCTCAAGAGGGGGCTACGGGCCGGGGGAGGGGTCAGTACCCCCTAAGCCGGGATTGGGCGGGAGGAAGGGGCGGCAAGACCCTGATACTGGAACGAGCACACTCACCGTGGCTCCGGGGCGGCGGCGTTCTGTGGGGCGGGGGCTCCAGCCGACTCCGTTCCTGTCCCCCCGGCGGTGTCCCAGGCTCCGGCCTCCACTTCCGCCTTTCAGCCGCTCCGGATCCGGATCTCCGCCTTCTCCCCGCCCCTCATGCTTCCAGGTGACTGACAGGGCTTGCGGACCAATGGGAAGCACACTCGGCCGACCCGCGGGCGGTGCCGGTGGGGGCCGCGGGAGAGGCGGGGAAGAGAGCGCGGGGCCTGGTGGGACTCGTAGTCCGCGGGGCGGGGAGGGGCGGAGCCAGGACGGCCGGGACTCTGCTAGAGGGAGGAGGGCGGAGCCCGCCACTCGGCGCACTGGAAAAGGCGGCCCGGCCCTACCCGGCCAAGTCCGCGCCGAAGGCGGGCACGGAGGGTGCCTGCAGCGGGGTGGCACGGTGACCAGAGGACTGGGGGGCCCTACCCACACCCCATCCAGAGCCACCCTGCTCTCTGAGGCCGGCGACCCCGCCTGCGCCCTTCCCCTGAAGACCAGAACCACGCCTCCCAACGCTGGCCGGTACCTGCTCTTCCAGCGTCTCCCAGGGACCCTACGTACAATCTGCACGCAGAGCCGGCTGTGGTGGCACAGGGCTGTCAGCCCAGCCCACGGGAGGCTGAGGCAGGAGGATCGCCGTGAGTCCAAGGCCAGCCTAGGCTAGATAGTGAGTTCCAGGCCACCCTGAACTACATAGATTGTTTAAAAAATTTAAAAAACTGTAACAAATCAAAACCCACCCGAGACGGCTGTGGCCTCTGTCCCCTCGGACACCGGCTTAACCAACTTTACTCTGGAGCCAACCCTGGAGAATCAACCAGTCTGGGACAACCAGACAAACAGCTATGCCCACACCTAGTTCCAGCTGATTGACAGGGTGCTTGTTTTTTTTGTTTTTGTTTTTTTTTCCTTCCTTCCTTCCTTCCTTCCTTTCTTTCTTTCTTCTTTCCTTTGATTCTTGAGATAGGGTCTCTCTGGAGTTTGAGCTGGACTTGAACTCACTGTTGGCCTCTGGTAATCCTTCTGTCTCAGCCTCCTCAGTGCTGGGATCACAGCCCTCGCTACCATGCCCTGCCCAAGGTGCCTGTTTCTTACAACACCCCAAACCCCTCCTACCCCCCTGACAGTAGTCATCAGAGTGCTGAAGCTGAGAGACAAGACAGGCCTTGGGAGAGGGGGAGGACTCTTAAGCTGGTTCTTAGCTGGTGATCACCCGCCCACACACACCTGGCAGCAGTTCCCTATGCAGGACACCCAGGGTCCCCTGGGCCCATCCTTGCAGGGCTGGACGAGGGCCTGATCCAGGATGGGGAGGATGGGCTATGACAGCCCCTTGGGAGCTCATTAAGGTTTCTCCTCACCCCTGGGGTCCCTGGTGGCTCACCCGGTGCCCAGTGGATTGGCTGGCGTCTGCCTTTCCTAGAGACAGCAACAGGGCCTTGGGGGTGGCAGGGATGACTGTCATCGGCTCCTCCAAAGCCCTGGGGCACTCAGCCCAAACCCCAGAAACAGCCAGCACTAAGGGCTACAAAAATAGAAGTTTATTTCCTATCCAAAAGTGACCTGGGGTGTTGGGCGTATGGAGGGCTCTGGCCAGGGTGGGCGGGTCGGCAGTGACACTGGAGCGATTCGGGTTGCTGGCTAGCAGCAGAGACCAGCCCTAGAGACAGCCTTCGGAGACACGGACAGAGGTGTTGGCAGACGGAGCCTGGGGTAGAAACGGACATTCAGGGCGGAAGCGACGCCTTGGGCATGGAGCCAGGAACCCACTCTCAGGCAGGGCTCTGTACAGAGACCGGGCAAAGAATTGAAGCTCCAGAAGGCCCCTGGGTGTCAGGAAATGATTCAGAGAGATGGGGCTACAAAGAATGGGGGACTGTAGACCCCATCTAAAGTGGACAGTGGGCAGCTGGGTGTGGTGACCCCCCCCGCTGTGATCCCAGGACTCTGGGAGGCTGAGTCAGGAGGATCACAAAGTTCAAACCCAGCCTAGACAACTTAGTGACTTAGTGAGACTTGAAAAAATGGGGTGGGAATGTAGCTTAGTGCAAAGTCCAGGGGTTTAATCCCCAGGGATCCCCCCCAGGAGGCCAGTAGCCATCCAGCACCAAGTGATCACCAGTAATCGCCAGATAACTGTTGGCTCAGGGTGGGAAATGCTACACAGTTTTAAATTATTTTTCCCCCCAGTACTGGGAATCGAACTCAGGACCTTGTGCCTACTAGGCAGTTGCGGTGCCACTGAGCTACATCCCCAGCCCTTCACATATTGAACTCAGGTCCTTGCGCTTGCGTAGCAGGCGATGAAACCACTGAGCTAAATCCCCGGTCCCCTACGTTTTTATATTTTGAGGCAAGGTCTTGGTGTATAACTTGAAATCCTCCTGCCTCAGCCTCCCAGAGTGCTGAGATTACAGGTGTGCGCTATCACGCCCAGATGAAATACTGGACTTCTATGTGACCTATCTTTTTTTTAATGTTGGCAGCTCATTTGCATTTTGGGAAAATGCTCTGAGAGGCGAAGACGACATACTGGGGGCTGTCAGTTTGCTTCCTGTGTATGCTGGGAGCCCCTCAGGCCTGGGCAGATGGCAGAGGCCTAGGACATCCTGGTTGCTCACATCCAACCAGAACTGCACGTGTGCCCCTCTCAGGGTGACACTGTCCTCGGAGTCTCCGGCAGAGAACTCAGGAGCCGGGACAGAGGACCCCAGGGTGTCGCTGAGCTGATTCCGGGGAGGAGTTCCCCCCGTGGACGCAGCCCCGGCTGTGCCTTAGCCTTCATTTCCAGGCTGCACCTGGGCCCCCGCCCGCCCTGGCCCAGTCTCTACCTGCTTCTGGCTCCTGGGAGGAAGAAGCCTGAGGCATCCGCCAGCCCCGCCGTCTTCCCAGTCCTCTGCTGCTGGACGCCAGGCCCTGGACAGCCCCTCAAAGAGGAGGATGGGGAAGGTTTGCAGAAGGGGTGGGGTCAGAAGTCCGAGACTCTGGTGCCAGCCAGACCTGAAGCAAAGGGTGAGGGCCCGGGTCCTCCCTAACGGCAGGCCCGGGCCCAGGCCGGGGTCAGTGCAGTGAATCCGACCTGGACTGGAGGCTGGGCCTGGCGAGGCTTGGGGTCCCAGGTAAAGGCACCGCAGAGGGGCTCGGCAAGTCAGGCTCTGAGGGACGGGGGACCGGCGCAGACGGTGTGGAGCCCGCGCGGGCCGGGCAGTGGACCTCAGCAAGCGTCGTGTCCTGGAGGCTACTGGGTGGTCCGGAGGCACAAGGAGAGCTGCACAGTGGCCTCCACTTGGGACGAGGAAGGTCTGGAGGCCAGGCTGTGGGTGCCGGGGACCCCAGGGGGCCCATGTGGGCCTGCAGCAGGCCCATCATGAGCCGCAGCTCCCGGCTCAGCTGAGACACTTCCTGGTTGAGGCGTGAAATCTGTCGAGAACACACGGAGGGGTCTTGCGGAGCCGCAGGCACCCCCCTCTGTGGTTTCCAGAGTTCCAGGCCCTCACCCTGGGAGGACGGCCCGGGCAGATGCCCCAGTCTCTGTCCAAGGATCTGAGGCAGCAGCAGGCCTATTCCCTTCCCTCCCTTTGACAAAGCATAGACCTGTGTCCCGAGAGTCACCGGCCACAGGCTCAAGCACCTGCACTGTGGTGTTCAAACTCCGCAAATGCAGTCAGTCGAGGAACCTGTCCAAGTGGGGATTTCTGGGGCCCACCCCAGTCCTACCCCAAATTGAGTGAGGCCCAGGAATCTGCATTATTTTCAGGACCTGGGATTGAACCCAGGGCCTTTGAACTGAGGTACATATCCTCACCCCTTTTACTTTGAGACAGGGTCTCACTAAATTACTAAAGTGCCCAAACTAGGCTTGAATTTTTTTTTTGGTACTGGGGATTGAACTCAGGACTTGTGCTTGCCAGGCAGGCAGTGCCACTGAACTATATCGTGGCCACTGGTCTTGAATTTTTAACCCTCCTGCCTCAGGCTCCCAGAGTGCAGGGATGGCAGGAAGCCACCTCCATCCTTGCCAGGAATTGTATTTTAATAGGTGACTGACAGACACTCAGGTTTGGGGACCACTGGTCTAAAAGTGGGGTGCGTTTGTGGCAGGGAGCAGAAACAGGACTTCCCCCTTTGTGAGGCAGTTCGGGGCAGGTCCTGCCCTGGCCCGGGCTCCGCCCCTCAAGGTACCCGCTGTGTATCAGAGCCCAGGGGAAGGTGACTCCCTGGAGTGGGCCTGGCTGTGCCATGGCGACCAGCAATACTTTGGTCTGGGATCCCTCGGGAGGGGCCGGAGGCGCTGACTCTGGGCTCATCCAGGCCACAGAAGCCTCCGCCTGCCCCCCCATTGCCCAGGGCGGGGGCCACACAGACCCCCGCCCTGGGCCTCATCCCAGGCTTCGAACCTTGGCTGGCTGCAGGAGTGCTTCACTGCTAGCTGCAGCCCACTTGCATGTCCCACCTCTGGGAAGGGTGTGTTATAATTTCACCTGTTTTTAGGTGAGGAAACTCAAGTCCAGAGAGCTCGTGGGACTTGCACAAGGCCATCCAGCCGGTGTGAGGATTGGAACCCAGGACCCCCGCTCCCGAGCCATGCCCATGGGTGCCCGCCTCACCCACCTCCTGGTTCAGCCCGCAGACTTTCTCCCTCACCGACTCCGCCTCAGTGGCCAGCTCTGGGCCCGGCCTGGGGCCTGCAGGAGAGGAGTGAGGGTGAGCCTGGGACACGGACAGGGACAGGGGCAGCGGGGCAGGCAGGGAGCAGAGAGGAAGGCTCTCGGGGCGCCTCCCTCCCTCCACCCGCGTGCGCTCGGGGTGGAGCCTCTGCCAGCCCAGCCCCTGTCCCTCGGTGTCCCTCCGCTGTGTGCGCCCTGGTGCCCTTCAACAGCTGCTCCACAGGGCGAAGTCCTACCCTACCCCAATCACTGTTTCTTTCCTTTTCTTAGTACTGGAGATTGAACCCAGGGCCTTCACACTGAACGACATCCCCAGACCTTTACTTAATTTCTTACTTTGAGACAAGGTCTCACTGAGTCACTGAGTTCCCCAGGCTGGGCTTGAACTTGCAGTCCTCCTCCCTCAGCCTCCCAGAGAGCTGGGGTCATAGGCGTGCACCACCACGCCAGGAACCTAACCCCTCTAAGAAGCAACTCAGTGTCCTTTCCTCTGCTAACAGAGTCCTGCTTTTGTGTCTCAGTGGTATTTTGTACCTGACTCTAGAATCACTTATCTGGATACACAGTTGTCCCCAACACTAGGAAGGGATCTCCTCAAGAGTGTGGGCCAGGTCTGGTTTATCTGTGCCTTCCTAGTTTGGTGCCTGGCATGCAGTAGGTCCCTGCTGGATGTGGGATGGACAGATGGTAGATGGATGGATGGATGATGGATGGTGGATGGGAGTTGGAAGATGAATGGATGGTGGATGGTAGATGGATGGATGATGGATGGATGGTGGATGGATGTGGATGGATAGATGGTTGAGGGATGATGGATGGATGGATGGATGAAGGATGGGTGGCTGACGGTGAGCTGACATCTGCCACTGGCCCTTACCTGCAGGGGGGCCCTGGAAGCGGGGCCTTGGGGGCTCAGGCCTCCTGCTGAACCGGAACGTAGGGGCCTCAGCTGTGCTGCCTGAGTCCTCGATGCCATCTACTACCCTGGGGATGGGGCAGTGCCCGTCAACACACGGAAGGTGTACAGGCCAGAGCAGCTTGGGCAGAGGGTGAAAGGGCCTCAGCCATGGAATGGGGAAGGGCAGTGGTCAAAGGCATGGGCTGTAAGCTGGGTGGGAAGGGCAGAGCAGCCGGGGTAACAGGAAAGAGCACCCCTAGGAACGCTGGGGATGGAGCCCGCAGAGGTCCTGGAAGCGAGAGGGCATACAGGACAGGAGAGGAGAGAAGAGGAGGCTGGCGTCTCACCGAGGACTGAGGTCCAGAGGTCCACAGGGTCCCAGTGGGGGAATGAGACGCTGGGGGGGCTTCCGGGCAGCTGAGCCCCTGGGGGGGGCGTGGGGGGAGGGGGAGGAGAGGAGGGCCGAGAGCGGGGGCAGCTCCTCGCCCAGGAGGCTGAGCAGGGAGCCCTGGGGCCGGGCAGGGCTGAGGCCGGGCAGCAGGAGGGGCCGCAGGGGCGGGGCAGCCCCCCCGGGCACCCCTGAGCTGCCCTCTGTCTCCGAGATGGACGGCAGGGTCTTGTCCGAGGAGGAGCCCAGGCTGTCGGAGCGGGGCTGTGGGCAGAGGGGACAGCAGCACTGCAGGAGAGGGGAACAGACCCTTCCTGGAGAACAGGGTCCCCCCGAGCCCATAAAGGGGGTTACCTGGGAGAGGCGGGGAGACCGGCTGCAGCGGCTGAGGGCCTGTGGGGACACCGGCGGTTCAGGCTGGCCCCCCGCCCTGGTCCACCCAACAGGGCCAGGTGTGCAGAACACGGGGCCTTTGCGTAGAACCGCGTCGGACACCCTCAACTCTGGCTCCAAGGAATTCAGGGTGGCAAGGAAGCGGGGTGAGGCTGAGGGTGCCCACAGGACATGGGGCAGAGCTGGAAGCAGGGGAAGAGCAGAGTTGGGGTGGGAGGGGCACAGGGCTGTGACGATGTCTCCAGGGAGGAGGCGTCACCTGGGCTCTCTGGGGCTGGGGGAGGTCGGGACCTGGAGGTCGACATACACTGGTGTCAATGCCCTGGCGCAGGTTGAAGGTGAGGTCGCGGGGCAGGCCGGCCCGGAAGGCAGCCCCGTACTCTGGGTACAGCTGCAGGACCTCGGCCAGGCCCTGGCTGCTCAGCTGCTGCAGGCCGCAGTAGGTCAGGGCCTTCACATCAGCGCTGGTCTTCAGAACGAAGCTTGGGCCCACCCCTGGCTCAGGGATGTCTGCCCCAATCAGGTCCCCCTTCCCTGCGGGGAGGGGCGGCAGCAGTCAGCTGGGGCAGGGGGCCGGAGGATGGCTGGATGGATGAGGGGTGAGGGATGGGGCAGGGATGGATAGGGGTGGATGGATGGGAGGGTGATGGGAGGAGGTGGCTGATGGATCTGAGGGATGATCCGCGTCCCGAAGGGTGGTCCGAAGGGCTGGATCAAGGGCTTGTGGAGATCAAGGGAATTGGGAAAAGGTCAGTGGAGGGTGACGGGTGGAGGCTGGGAGACCATAAGCAGATGCATGAGGAGGGCTGGGGAACGACCAGTGGAACTGGGCTGTCATCCATGGAGTGGCCAGTTAAAGAGTAAAGGCCAACAGAGGTCAGGTCATCAGGAAATGGTCCATGGAGGTGCAAAAGGCCCATAGACCTGAGGAACAGTCACCGGGGAAGGCCAGATAGGCTGGGGGGGAGGCCAAAGAGATTAGGGAGAGGAGCATCCCAGCCCCCAGACTCCTGGCTGTCCCCAAGCCCCTGGGGACAGCTCTGGGGCAGGTGGCAGGTGGGGGGGGCTCCTCACCCAGGATGGCCAGGACCGTGCTGTCCTGGAGCACCTCCAGGGAGCCGGAGCACACGTAGTAGTGAGCCTGCAGGGCGTCCCCACGGCGCAGCAGATACTCGCCCGGGGCGCAGAAGGAGGCCTTGATGTGCAGGGACAGTGCCCGCAGGCAGCCCCGGCTCGCCACCCCGAACAGCGGCAGCTGCAGGATCTCCCGGTTCAGATGCATGGCGACGTCGGCTCGGAGCTCGTCTGGGAAGTCACGCAGTAACTGCATAAGGGGCAGAGGTCATTCCAGCCACATGGCCACTACCGCTGCATCTACTCTCGGGCTGTGCCGTGTGCGGGGAAGGTGCCTTGGCCGACCTCTCGGAAGCCGCCTGCAAGTCTGACCTCAGGCTTGCTGGCCGCGCCAAGCTCCCAGCCTGACTTCCGGCGCAAGACCAGGTCTGCTCCCAGTCCGGCACACACCAGGCTGTACCTGGTCACTCCCATGCATCCCGGCTCCTCAGCCCCCCGCAGCCAGAGCCACCCTGAGGATCGGCCTGCAACCAGGAATCAGAGGCTGGGGGAGGGCTCAGCCCTGCTCCTGAATCCTCGGGGGCCTCGGGCACTCTACTGCCGCTCGCTGGGCCTCGCTATCCCCAGCTGCCAAGCAGAGGCTTATGCCAGGCCCAGACGCCGACGGAGGACCTCACAGTACCGAGGTCCCGCCACACTTCCATCTGCCGCAGGCGAGTCTGCTTCACTCTGGCCTCTCCCTCGGGCGGGCGAGCTCTCAGGCCCCTGGGAGGGACGTCCCCAGGCCTCCTCCCTCCCTTTCTCCACACCCCGCCCAGCCCCTGGCTTTCTCTTCACTTCTCCCCACCTCTGCACCAACCCTTGGGCTTTTTGCATGCCCGACCTTTCACCTCCCTCCCTGAGCCCCACCTTCACCCGGGATGCCTCTACCTCCCCACTCCGCGCCAGCCAGACGCCACAGAGCACCCCAGCCTTCATCCTGCCCTCCTCCAGCCCCACGCTGGCCTCCAGGCCCAAGGTCCGGCAGCGTGCAGTCTGAACTCCAGGCTGTCCAGCCCTCCGGCCGCCCCTCCCCTGCCCTTCTCCTGCCCACCGGGCTGCTCCACTTGGCTCTGGCTCTGCTACCAACCTTTCTGGGCCTGTGTTCCTACAGGGTCTCGCTATGTAGCCCAGGCTGGCCTCGAACTTGGTGATCCTCCTGCCTCTGCCTCCAAGCGCTGGGGTGACAGGTGTCGCTGCCACCCCAGGACATACTGATTAACGGAGTGGCAGGGTGAGCGCAGGCCTGAGCTCCCTTCTGGCTCCCGTAGGTAGCCGAACGCACAGGAAAGGGGGGCAGCGTCCCCAGCCCACTCGAGATCCGCCGCGCACCTCGTTGGCGTCGATGCCGCTGTTGGCGGCCCACGTGGTCTGGAAGTACTCGAGCACGCGCTGCTCGAGCGGCCGCGGCAGGCGGTGGACGCGCACGAAGTCCTCCAAGTCCTTCAGGCGGCGGTGGTAGAGCGAGCGGCGCGAGTACAGGCGCTGGATGACGGCAGTGACGTTGCCGAAGACCACGGCGTGCATCAGCGCTGGACGGGCGGCAGGGGCGTCACGGGGTGTCCCGGCCCAGGACCCCCACGCGCCGCGCGCACCCTCGGGGCCCGCCCTCCCGCTGGGCGGCTCACCGCCGACCAGCATGGTGCACACGGAGAAGACCTTCTCAGCGTCCGTGTTGGCGCACACGTTGCCGAAGCCCACGCTGGTGAGGCTGCTGAGCGTGAAGTAGAGCGCGGCGATGTAGGCGCTGCGCCTCGAGGGCCCCGCTGAGCCGTTCACGTAGGGCGCGTCCAGCCGCCGGCCCAGCTCCTGCAGCCAGCCTGGGGGTGGGCGGGCGAGGGGCTGCAGGACCGGCGCGGGTGACCCGGCCTCCGAGCCGGCCTCGGCCCCACACTGCTCGCCGGGCGGGCAGCCGTGGCCGGTGCTCGGCGGGGCGGGGGTGACGGGGGTCACTGGTGGGAGGGAGGGGCCTGGCTGAGGCGGGGAGGGACGGAAAGGACACCCGGGAGAAGGGAGAGCAGAGAGGGCTGGTCCAGGGCAGGGAACTGGGCGGGGGGGGGGGGGGGTCAGGAGAGAGGCGCGGGAGCGTGGGGAGGCCTGAGGACGCAGGGCAAGGGCTGCTAGGGTGCGCGCCGAGCCCAGGATTCCGGGAGGGGTTGTCCACAGGATTGAACCCAGGGCCTTCACACTGAGCTACCTCCCGGCTCTTTTTATTTTAAAAAATTTGAATTAATTAATTAATTTTGAGACCAGAGTCTCACTGTGCAGTCCAAGCTGGCCTTGATTTCAAGATCCTCCTGCCTCAGCCTCCCAAGTGCTGGGATTACAGGTGTGCACCACCGTGCTAGTTTAAATTCTCTTGATTATCTCATAAAGTCCTTCAGGGTTGTGTTTTAGGCTGCCAGATTTGCCCAGAGCAGCATCCCCAAGGAGCCTGGGAGGTTTGGGGAAACACGGGGATGTGGGTGGGACCTGTGAATCCCAGGAGACAGTGGCTTGGGGACAGGAAGGGAGACAGGTGGTAAAGGACTGTCCGGGGTTGGCGGCTCACCAATGTCCCATAGCAGTGGGTCATTGGCCTCCATCTCCCGGCGCCCGATGACATACCAGATGCAGGCCATCCAGTGGGCAAGGAGCACAAAAACCGACATGAGCAGCGTGAGCACCATGGCGCTGCACTGCGAGTATGGCTCCAGCTTCTGCAGCAACCGCAGGAGCCGCAGCAGCCGCACCGTCTTCAGGAGGTGCACCAAGGAGGTCTGCAGAAGGAGAGGTCAGTGGGAGACTGGGCGGACACCCCCTGCCGTCCTGAGAACTCAGGAGATGCAAGGGGAGAGGAACCAAATAGCAGCCACTAGGCGTTTGTGACCCTCATAGAAACCATGCCTGGGGTCTAGCTCTCAGCTCCACTGATGACCAGCCCAAGGGGACAGTCATGGGACTCGAGACGGGGTTGACAGGCACCAGAGCCCTTTGTGGGTGCCCTGCATTGTTCATAGCCCTCCAGGACAGGGCAAGAGCCTGGTCTGGAGGTAGGGAGGCAAGGCTGCAGGCAAGACCTGGGAGGAGCATGGGAGGAGCCCTCCCCGTGTGGGTCACAGATCCGAGGCGGGCAGCACGCAAGATTGAACCCAGGGCCTTCACACCGAGCTGCATCCCCAGCTCTTTATGTTTTTACATTTTAATTAATTAATTAATTTACAGACAGGATCTCACGATGTATTCCAGGCTGGCCTTGAACTCACAGCAATGCTCCTGTCTCAGCTACCCCAGGGGGAGCTAGGGCTGCTGGGCAACCAGCTGCAAGGGGCTGCCCTAGGGCTGGTAGACCCAGCAGGGCTTTGGGAAGGAACCGTAAATGTTCCTGTGGATCACAGATAAACATTTTTTGGTGCTGTTCTGAGGATCCAACCCAGAAGTGCTCTGTCACTGAGCTACGCCCCCAGGCGTTTTTATTTTTTGAAACAGAATCTTGCTAAAGGTGTAAAGTTGCCTGGGTAGGCCGGGGATGTAGCTTAGTGGTTCCGGCGCCTGCCTTGCAAGCAGAAACTCCCGAGTTTGATCCCTGGTACCAAAAAAAAAAAAGGTTGCCCGGGTAGGACTAGAACTTGGGATCCTCCTGACTCAGCCTTCCTCAGTGCTGGCCAACATTGGCTAATGTTGCTAAAACTGCTTTTTTTTTCTTTTTAGTTCTGGGGATTGAACCAGGGGCTGAAGCATGCTGGCAAGGGTTTTAATTCTGATGTACACTGCCATCCCTGAGACTGCTGTTTTCACTGTGATTATTATTATTACTATTTGTTGTTGTTGTTTCAGACAGGGTCTCACTATTGCAGTTCAGGCTGGCCTTGAACTCACTCTTCAGCCCAGGTGGCCTTGACCTTGCAGTGATCCTCCTGCCTCAGCCTCCCAAGTGCTGGGATGACAGGTGTGTGCCACCGTGCCCAGCTCTATGATCATTAATTCCCCAGTTAGCCCTTCCAGTCTTGGAGATGTAAGCAGGTGGCTGCTTATTTTCTGGTGGGGTGGCTTGGCAGCGAGGGCAGGAGGCTCTGGGGTTTGGTGTGAAGGCCCAGCTGCCCTGGGGTCCTCCAGGAGACCCCAGTGCCCTGAGCCCACACTGCTCCTGAGCCGCCTTGCATCACGTTCTCTCATTCTGGGTGAAGGAACTGGGCAGGAGCGGCCCCGGTCCCCACCGGCCTGTCCAGGCCTCCACACCTGCCTTGGCCCAGAGCACCTGTCTGGGACCAAACCTAGGCCCTGCAGGGGTCCCCGGCCATGGGGCCCTGTGGCCCACACCTCTCCTTGGGCTAGAGGGTCCTGCCTGGCTCCAACTGCACCAGCAGCGCCTCGCCTCCCCGTTTGTGCCCTGCCTTTCCCTGGATGCCCCTCGGGTGCCCTGGCTGCCCGGAAGGCAGGTGGCAGCTGGACCAGGAGTCTGGACCTGATCCAGTGGCTGCTGACCGTGTGGCCTTCATTCGCGGCCTCTCTGGCCTGTGCTGACCTCTGAGGAAGAAGGGTAGGAGGCCACCTGAGAAGAGCACCACGGCCAGCGGTGCAGGTACCGCCCTGAGTGGGCACCGAGGGGCAGCCACGCACACACACGTGTGCACAGCCAGGAGAGGAGCCCTGTAGCCGTTGGCGGCTAGTTAAATCCGGCTGTGTGTAGGTGGTTTCCTGCTATAGCCGGGTACAGCGAAGGCACCAGGGAGCTGCTCCCCTCCCCTCCGACAGCCGAGGGGGTCTGGGGACACAGGTGGGGCTGGGCAGGGCTGTGTCTGCCCCAGAAGCCCTCGCCAGGAGGCTGGGTGAGGGCGAAGCTCCGCTTCTGTGCCCGCAAGTCCTGCACACATCTGTCCCGCGCCTCGCTTCCTGGGCTGCCTTGCGGCCCCTCACCCCTGCCTGCCAAATCCTAGCGCCCTCTGAGCCCCAGCCCCGCTCCCACAGACTCCTTCCCAGCCCACCCCAGCCCTGCCCTGCTGGGCTGCTGCCCCCTCCGCTTCCCCGTCTTGTCGCTCAGGTCTGCAGCCCGGGTCTGCAAGGTCGGCCCAGCCCCAGCCACGAACCTCGCCCCACCTGCACCCCGCGCACCTCTGCCCAGGTCCCCTTGCCCTCGGAGGGCGCATCCCTGTCCCTTCTCCCCACAGAGGCCAGCCGTGCACCACACAGGCTCTGTGCCGCCTAAGTGCTCATTTGTTTGCTAAGTAGAAATGAAGAAGCACCGTTCATCTGGCAGCCACCCAAGTCCGCCCTGGCAGCCAGAGTCAGCTTGCGTTCTCTCAGCCTCCCTCAGAGACAGAGCCGGGGCTCCCGGCGCCCAGCCCAGGCTGAGGGCGAGAGGCAGAGGTGCGTGGGCAAGGTCACTCACCACAGTGACGTTGAAGATATAAAGCAGGTCAAAGGGCAGAGCGGCAATGAGGTCCACGAAGAACCAGGTGGCCAGGTAGTGGAGGCCGATGGAGCGAGGGGCCGAGACCACCTGGCCGGACTGGGACACGTAGGTGGTGCGGAAGTTCAGGATGATGTCTGGGGTGCGAGAGGGCCTTCCTAGGGTGCGTGGCCAGTGACGGGAGGAGGCGGCAGGGAAGCGGGGAGATGGGCCAAGGGAAGGGACTGGGGCTGTAGCATGGCCGGGGCGAGGAAGCCGTTTCCAAAGGCGTCCCCGCAGCCCACCCTCCCCGCTGGCCCGGCCTGCCGGCAGAGGCTCTGACCCACAATGAAGAGCATCTCCACGGCAACATCACTGATGAGCACGTGGCGGGGTGTGGCGGGGGCATCATCGCCCAAGAAGCAGACATTGAAGGGGATGGTGACCGCAACGTAGAAGGTGGCAAGCAGGATGAGGCCGTCCCACACGGCCTTGGGGATGCTGTAGTGGAGGAGGAGGCAGCGGGACCCCCCCACGGAGGCCACCTTGTACTCAGGCACCGATGGCTTTGGCTCAGACGCGTTCTAAAGGGAGAGGGGTGGTGGTTGGGACACTTAGGGGAAAGAGGAGCCAGGGCTGGGAGGGGAGAGGCAGGCTCTGGGGCTGGCACTTCCTTCTCTCTGCATAGCCCTCTCTGAGCAGCCACGTTTCAGGGGCCTTGGCACTGACCCCATGTAGGTGAAGAGGTTCTGGCAAGTCAGACGTGTGCCCTACCTGAGGGGTCACTGCCTCTCCCTCAAGTTCCCCTGGGCTCTCGTGGGTATAGGGGCACTAGCACCATACACCCCAGTCTCCCTAGCCCTGGCAGATGACACAGAGGGTCCGAGATGCCAGGCTGGAGGGTGGGCTTTCTCTCCAGGACCAGAGCAGCTTGTGATTTGAATTCCCACCGCCATGACACAGCCTTTGGTCAAGGGTAGGTGTCTTGTTGCTGCTGGGGCCCCACCCGTGTGACACCACGAGGGAGATGTCAGCTACAGGAGCAAGGGAGAGGGACAGAGCAGAGTGGTACCCAGACATGGGTGGACAGGGGCACAAGCCGCCCGGCAATGAAGAACAGGCAGACGGAACCAGAGCAGACCTGGGCACTCGGCCAGGATGGGACATGACTCACATTGTTGGTCTCCATGCTTCCCTGGCCCCGGTGACTGAAGTGGCCAGTCAGTCGGCGCAGGATGCTGTGGCTTTGCCTCTGCGAGGACCGAAGTTTGGAGCTGGCTCCCCGCCTGCCAAGGGAATTTTCTGTGGGAGGAAGGAAGGGTGTGAGTTGCCGGGGCCAGGTAGGCAGAGGTCCGGGGTGACTCGGGACCAGGACTCCAGGCCCTTCGTGTCAGTTACCGTGATTACTGTCCCCATGGATGCCCGGGGGGCCGAGCCCTGCGCCTCCACTCTGAGTGATGTCCTTGAAGGAAAAGAGGAACAGCACGACCTCGCCCATCTCGTTCTTGATGGGCATCATGTCCAGGAGGCACCAGAAGGCTGAGCCTGCAGGGGTGCAGAGGTGAGGGTGAGCTGCACCCCTCAATGTGCAGTCTCCCCTAGGCCACGAGTCAGGGAGCGACTCAGGTCCTCACCGTCCTTGTGGTAGAAGCAGATTTCGGCCCGGTGCTCCTGGTGGCCCTCCAGGGCCTTGTGCAGCCGCTGCAGCGCCAGCTGGCTGGTCTCTGGGCCGTAGAGGAAGCGGCAGCTGCAGGTCTTCTGCATGACCTCTGTGCGGCCGTAACCTGTGAGCTCACAGAAGCCGTCTGAGCAATACACGATGGGAAAGCCCCGAGGGCCCTGAGCATTGGCCAGCAGGAAGTTGCTGTCTGTGGGGGCAGAGGTCAAGGTCAGGGCTGGTCCAGGAGAGGACGGAGCTGGGGGGGCAGCGGCGCCCGCAAGTTGTGGTCCCAGAGCCAGCAGCTTCTCTGAGTGACATATTCTGAAAGAACCAGAGAGAGCACAGGGGCAGGGCCCCAAGGGTGGCCTACAGCTGAGGCAGGACGACTGGGGTGTTGGAGAAGGAACCCCAACAGGCCATGCGGGCCACCTCCTGCCATCAAGCTGGCGGGCAGCACTTCGAGGTAGCAGCGGTGCATCTGCTGGCCATTTACAGGCTGACCCTGGGCAAGTTAATGACCTCTTCTGGGCCTCCGTTTCCTTATCTGCCAAGTGGGACACAAAACACCTTCACACAATTGCACGAGTTGCATCATTCACTTGGGAGAACAAGTTCTAGTGAGAGCCACTAGGAACAGGTAGAATGACCCCTTCTCTCAGCTTTGGGGTCACGTGCATGGGCTGCTATCCTGTGACAGTGACCAGGGCGAAGATTCTGCCTTTTTAGCTACTTGTTAGGAAACCGAAAGGCAGAAATTTTCCAAACTCAGAAATTTCCTTAGTGTGGGGGGAAGACAGGGATGAGAAGGTCCTCCTGCCTGCCTTCTGGGAAAGGTCCCCCTTTTTAACATTCCTTCAGCTGTTTCAGGGATCTGACCCCAGGGCTGGGGGTCGGGCTGGGGAGAGCAGTGAGGGTCAGGACCAGCGACCCCAGCAGCAGAACCCGGCTGCTTCCTGGGGTCCAGCAGAGGGAGGTGGTGGGTTATCGGAGGACAGTCTCAGTGAGGGATGGGGCTTAGGACAGGACGGGTGCTGGGGCCTAGGAGAGACAACAGGGCTGTGGGGTGGGTGAAGGGGGCACTGAGGGTGCCTACGAGGCCCGGGGCCCTGTCTCCTTCCATCCTGGAGCCTGTTGCCTGGGTGATGGGCGCTATGGAAACAGGGAGGTGTCAGGGGAAGAGGGAGGCGGCTAGGGCACTGGCGGCTCGTCTCCGCCCTCGGGTACCGCTCCCCATCCTGAGCCCCAAGAGGGTTCCCGGGGGCAGGGGGAGCTCTCTGGGCTCCAATCAGGAGAAGGGATGACTGGACCGAGGCCCAGAGGAGCGGCGCGGCTGTCCAAGGTGCTGAACCGCTCTTGTGGGCGACGGAGGGGGGGGTCCCCTCTGTCCCGGGGACGCCCCCTCTCCTCCCCCTCCCCCCCTCGGTCCCAGGGGCCCAACTATTTGGGGGCGCGGGGCCCTAATCCAAGCCGGGTCCTCCGCGGTCTGATCAGAGGCAGGGGTATTGGAGGGCGCCAGCCACTTTGTCCCGCCCTGGGCTCGGAACCCCACGAGGGTCACACCCCCTGCCCGCCCGGCTCCCGCCCGGCTCCCTCCCCTCGCCAGGGCCTCGGGCTTGCAGCGCCCGGTCCCCAGCCCTCGGGGTCGCCCTCGCGCGGCCCGGCCCGGCCCGCCCCACTCACGCGTGCCGTCAAAGCGGGTGGCGATGGTGTCCAGGAAGGTGTTCTGCGGGGCCAGCAAGCCCTTCATGACCGGCATGGCCCCGGGGCGAGGCTCCACAGCGAGGCTCTCCGCTGGAGAGGGCGCCCCATGCGCTCGCCCGCTGCCTCCGCTCGCCGCGCCGTGCCCCGGGCTCTGAGTTCCCGGGCGCCGCCGCACCCGAACTCCCCGCGGGTCGGGCTCTTTCCCTGGGCGGCCCGCACCCGCCAAGTGGCTGGCGCAGGAGGGGCCGCCGGCGACACCGCACCCGCCCCGCTCGGGAGGAGAGCGGCCCACGGAGGGGCGGGGCTCGGCAGGAAGACACACACCCCAAGCGCACCTTGGGAGAGCTGGAGACACGCCTCCGGGTTGGAGGGGCGGGGCTTTGAACACACCCTCCTCCCCGGACGGCCACGCCCCCACGGGTCTCCCTCAGAACGCCTGGAGACTCCTCCCCGGTGGGGCGGGGCCAGGAGGCCACGCCCTCCTTCCCGGTCGGCAACGTCCCACGCGCAACTCCCCGAGAGACCCTGGCCAAGCCTACGGGCCTGGGGCCGAGCTTAGCAGCCTGGCTCGCCCTCCTTCCTGGTGGCCACGCCCCGCGCGTGGTTCGAGGCCCGCTCCCGCGGCTCCACCCTACGGGCTTCCCCGCGCGCCGCCCCGCCCCCGCCAGGCCGGCGTCCAGTTCACGCTGCCGCCTGCCCGAGTTGGGGTTGCCACCGCATCTCGGCGTCCTGCGCTCCAGGGGAGGTAGCGAGGGTTCGGAGGCTGGTTCCGTGGACAGGGTGTCGACCCCCCGAGGGCCCGGGACCCCAAACCTGGAAGCACAGCTAGTGCTTCGTTTCGCACTCAGTTCCTCGAGGCCTTGGCGAACTCTGCTTCTGAGCACAGCGGGCGGGATGGAAAGTCGGAGGCCAGGGGGCTCTGGAATCCCCGCTCCCGGCGCTGTTGTGTGATTACTGTGACAGCCTTTCCGAGCCAGACAGACCCTTCCCTTGACCCAAGAAGGAGCGAGGGGGCCGGCGCCCCTGTTCCCCAGGCCTCCGGGTGCTCCACTGGTAAACAGCGCCACAGCTTTTTATCCCTGTGCTTTCGGGTGTCCTGTTAGTTAGAAAGCTGCTGTCCACGGCTCGAGGCTGGGAGTCCAGCCGAGGTCTTGAGAAGGTGCTGGACGGGCCGCCAGGCACAGGCCTCTTGCCTGGCCGCTCCTGGGTCGCCAGCGTAACTTGGCATTGGTTGGCTCGTTGCTGTGCCACCAGTGTCTATGTGCAGGTTCCCTTGGGCCTAGGTTCTGTGCCCGAATTCCCTTTATAAGAACCCGACTGGTGGTGGGGGAAGTCCCTGGTTTCACCGCATCGTGATGGGTCGCGTCCCCCAGGACCCTGTTTACAACTTCGGCCACACTCTGAATGCTGGGGATTAGGACTGCCACGAAGGGACCTGGGGGAACCAGCGTCTTTGGCTAGCGCTGCAGAAAAGTCTCCCCCACCTCTGCCTAAGAACTTCCCCATGCCGGTGGTGGTGGCCTGCGCCTGTAATCTCAGCTACAGGGAAGGCAGAGACAGAAGGATCTCAAATTTGAGGCCGTCCTGCATAAATCGAGGGAGACCTCGCCTCGACATAAGGTCAAAAGGGCTGGAGATGTCGCCTGGCGCTCCCGGCGCCAAGAAAACAAACAAAAGGCTTCTGTGCCTTCTCCGAGTGCCAGGGCCTTCGCCACCACCACTCCCCGAGACCTCTACCCCTCGCCAAGCGCTGTGGGGGGTTCCCTGTTGAAGCTCACAGGCCGCGTCTGTCCGTGTGCAGCCTGCCTCGCGCTCGGGTTGCGGACCGACTCCCAGATCCCCGCGACGCGCGGGACGCAAGACCAAGCCTTGCGCACCCCTGGGCCTCTGGCCCGCGTGCTTGGGGACCGCAGGACGCTCTCCCGCCCTCGGACAGAGACCAGCCGCACGCACAGAGCCTCGTCTTTATTGCCTTTTGTCAGATGGGCGAACAGGGTGGGTGGGGTGGTGACACGGACCGGGACGTCGAGGGGCTCAGAGCCCGCGCCGCGCCCCCGGCTGCGCGCCCGCGCGCCGGCCCATGGTGAGGATCCCGGCCGCGTGGTTCCCGCCCGCCAGCAGGAGGCGCTGCAGCCGGCCCTGCAGCCCCGCGGGCCCCGCCCGCCGCTTGCCCAGCGTGAGGATCCCAGCCGCGTGGTTGCCCGCGCCGTGCAGCAGCTCGTACAGCCGGCACGAGCAGGTTTTCTGGCGACAGCAGTCGGGCAGGGGCTGCGCGGCCGCCCCAGGGGACAGCAGCGCGGGCGGCAGGAGCAGGAGCAGCAGCAGCGTCACGGTGGCGCAGGAGACCTGGGGGGACACGGACGCGGTGAGGGGGTCCCTACCGACAGCAGCGCCCGCGCCCGCGCCCGCGCCCTTCCGTCGTCGCAGCCCTCGGCAGTCCTGACTGCAACCAGCTGGGATCCTTCGAGAAGGAAGGCCCGGAGGCTGCAGCGGGGCCCTCTGCCCGCTTCCTTTAGGCCTCCTGTCCCCCATTAAAGGCTGCTCCCCGTCTGAGACAGGCCAGTCCGATCTGTGCGGCCGCAACTTGGAAACTCGGAGAAAACAGAGCACGGCATTTAGCACCCTTACGCGCCCCAATGTCCCACCCGCAGGCAAACAAGGGGACCCCGGGCACTGGCGGGGCCCCAGGCTGCCTGGCAGATGGCTGTCCCCCTCTGTTGGCCAGGGCTGCTGGCAGGGAGCTCAACAAACAAGCTCTTAGGAGAAGGGGCGCGGCTGCTGTCAGCCAAGGGGAGAGCCCTTGGCCTGTCCTGCAGCCAGGGGAGGCTGTCAGCCCAAGCCCCGGTCTTACCTTTGTGGGGGGCAGGTTCATGGTGCCAGCGCCCCTGGGCTGTCTGCAGAGCAGGGCTGCGGGTGCTCAGGAATCTCAAGGCTGTGACTGTGATGGCCACAGGGGCCTGGGTTTATAGAGCTCCAAGGTTTCCGGGGAAAGGGCAGGCACCTCTGTGTGCCCGGGCCCAGACAAAGGCACGTCTAAGATTAGCATCCCACAGGGGCCCGGTCTCCAAGCTGGGCCCCAGGAATGGCCTTGTTGCCCTGCCTGCTCCCTGGAGATGAGATGTCTCCCGGCACTAATGAGGCCACCTTGCCCCCCGGAATGTGAGCCACAAAGGACGCCTTGGCAGGCGCTGCCTAGGACAGTGAGGGAGGAGGCGGCAGCTAATTAGGGCAGCGCTGGGGCCGTGCACAGTGTCCACACTGCAGGCCTCTCCCGCCCTTCTCCGTGGAGACGGCCCTGGTCGTGGTGTGGCCTCTATCTGCCCGAAATGCCCTTCCACGGACCAACACAGTGGAAACTTTGGATGCCCACTGTGGGTGGCTGGAGAAAAGGCCACCAAAGCCACTGGGAGGTGCCTTCTCCCCGCTGTCCTGTCTGCTACCCATCTCCGGGGAGCAGGCCCAGCCTCCGTTTGACGCTGCCCCTGACACTCCCACCATGGAAGTGCTTTGTGGGTCCTGGACCAGGAGAGGGACACGCTAAGGCAGGGCAGGGGACCTGGGAACAGTCCCCCCACTCCGTGTTCTGCTTGGGACAGAGGCAGGCAGAGCCCCGGGATTGGGGGCCCCAAAGGCTCCTGTGTGTGCATGCACTTGGGCACAAGTATGGCCCAAGTTGGGGATGCCTTGGGGCTCAGGGTGGAAGGGGACTGGGTGGGTGAGACCCCTAAGGTTTCTCCAGAGCAGACTGGAGCCAAGATTCTAGGTGGGAGAGGTTTGGTGGGGCTGATCCAGGAGGCACAAGAGGGTGGCCCCGGGGAGTGGGCCCTGCCTGCCAGGGACCCTCCAGAGAGCTGAGGACACTTCATTCCACACAGGGACCATGTCACCGAATCTTTATTCAGCAGCTCCAATGCTTAATTGGCAGCCTCCCCCTGGGGAGTCCCCCCTGCCCCTCATGCTTCCAGCCCACCCAGCACCCAGGTCAGGTGCAGGGCTGTGCCAGGGGCGGGGGGCACACAGGAAGCCATGGGTCGAATGGGGACTCTCCAGGGGCATTCAGGGGAGGAGCCTGCCACCTGCCCCCTCAGCACTGCCTGCAGTGGCTCTGATGGGCCAACATCAGCTCTCCCGGGGGACCCAGGGCTCCCGGAGAGCTGGCTCAGGACAGCAACCTCCTCTGCAGGAGCTGGGCCAGCTGCCTGTGCCTCAGCACTCGAGGCATCGCAGGAGGAGCAGAGGACGAGAGCCGAGCAGCCAGGGCAGCCCGGAGGGCACTGAAGGCCCCACGGGCCACCAGGTGCACATGGGAAGGGCCCACACTGCCCCGGAAGCGCAGGAACTTGTAGTGTGGGGAGGCATCCTGCAGGCAGAGGTCCAGCTGGGGACAGAGGCCGGAGAGAGGCAGGCGGGCTATGGGCATGTGTCCAGGAGTCAGGCTCGTGCCAGCCTGTGCCTTGGACCCTCACTCCTTTCCCAGGGTCCAAAAGGGCCCTTGTTCCCCGTGCCTGCCCCACCCTGCCCCCCAGGGCAGCAGCCAGACCTCTCCAGGCTCTCACTTTGTTGCGATTTTCCTCCGACAGATTCCTCAGCCCCCTCAGCTCCAGGAACACCTCGTAGTGCAGAGCGGAGCCCTCGGAGGAGTCTGCACAGGCCCCAAGCCCACCACTCCCTGAGAGAGGATCCTCTCCTGCTCCCCATGGGGTTTTTTGTTGCTCTTTTGAAACAGGGTCTCACTTTGTAGCCCAGGCTGGCCTTGAACTCTCTGCAGTCCTCCTGCCTCAGCCTCCCGAGGGCTAGGATCACAGGTGTGCAAAACCACACCCAGCTTGGGACTCCCCATTCTGAGGTTCATGGGGAAGGGGCTTGGGGGGTTACCGGGAAGGGAGCCTGGAGCCTCAGCCTACACTGGCCAGTGGGGGAAGAAAGCAGGTATGACTGCGGCAGGAAGGACCGAGCCGGATCTGCAGAGGGCCAGGGTGAGGGGCTGCGGAGGAGCTAAGCCCCACTCCGTCCAGAGGTCACGGCAGTGGCCCCTCAGGCAGGAGTCGGGGCCAAGGGCTCACCCAGGATGCTGCTCTCCACGCAGCAGTGGTCCAGCAACTTGGCACCTGGCCACTGCACCACGGCCCGGCCCAGGGCCTGGGAGAACAGACGCTCGCTGGTGACTTCCCCTCGGACGCTCAGGGCCTGGCCCAGCCTGGGAGGAAGAAGGCAGAGGTGCCGGAGCCCAGGGCTCGCACGGGGCAGCCCTCGGCACCCAGCGCCTACCTGTCCACGAACCTGACCACCGGACACTGGTTATGGGCGCCAACCACCTGTATGACATCGCCCAGGCGGCACCTGGAAGGGCAGCAATAGGGATGAGCTGAGCCCGCTGGCCCTGGGCTGGGTGGCAGGGCGGGCAGGCACCTGGTCAGGCTGGCGTGGGTGGTGAGCACCAGCTCGTACTCCTCGCCCTGCTGGGCCTCGGCCAGGAGGAGGGTGCGGCTGTCGTCCTCCAGGGCTCCATGCTTGGCCGGCAGCAGCTCAACGAAGGGGATCCCAGGGGGCAAAAGGTAGATGCCCTGGGGCTGGTCGGGCCACAGGTTCAGGGCCAACAGCCCTGGGAGCAAAGCGCGTGCCTGTCACCTGTGCTGCCTCTCCTTCCTGCCAGACCATGCCCTGGACCACCACCCAGCCCTGCTGCCCCCCACTGCCCCCTGGGTCCTGGGCCTGCTGGCCCCTGGCCGGGTGTGAGCTGGGGAAGATGGTGGTAACCATCCCTCTCCCAGCCCTGTCTGGCGTCTGCTAACCTCCAGAGGCTGCATATGCTGGAGAGAAGAAGGCCAGGCCGTGGCACCACAAGGCCCTGAGGGCAGCGGCCGCCTCAGCCTGGCCGCCGGCATCCAGAGTCACCACCACCTGCAGCTGTGGCCAGAGCTGCAGGGCCAGTCCCCGGGGTCCCCGCTCCAGGGCTGCCCGCACCTCGGCCGCCCGACCTGGGAGCGGCGCCCCAGGGTCCCCTGCAGCTATGGCCTCTACCAGCTCCTGGCCAGCAGCCTCCAAGCCCGAGAAGACGTCTAGGAGCTCCGTGGCCGTCCGGGCTTCCAGGGCCCTGAGCCCTGGGGACCTCAGGGCGGCCAGCAGCAGGGCCCTGGGGTCCTCGGCTCCGGGGGGACCCGCCTGGCCCAGGATGGGCCCCAGCCAGGGCAGCGGGCACGGCCATGGGGATGCGGGGGTCACACGGGCCGTGGCCCCTGGAGACATCGTGGCAGGGTGGGCCTGGCCGAGGGCCGCCACACCCAGCACTGTGGCCTGGAGACAAGAGAGGCTGTTGGCTTGGCCGGACCTCAGACTGGTAGGTGCCAGGTGGGGTCTCCACCGGGCCAGGCTCTGGCCATCCTGTTACCTGCAGGGCAGCCTCCTGGGGGTACTGGCTCGAGGCGGGGAGCTGCTCCTGCCCCCCATTCTGTTCCTCCGGGGCCTGGCTAGGCTTGGTCAGAGGGAGAAGGTTCCGGAAGGTGCTCATGTCTGTGGCCCCCAAAGACACCAGAAATGACTCAGAAAGCCTCAGTTTCCCCAGTTGCAAATGAGACTGTGAGATCCCTGAGGAAGGAACCCCAAAGAGGCCCGGGGGGCAGAGGGATGGGGGAAGCCCGGCGGGCACCCTGGCCCTGTCCGAGGTGGGCGGGCTCTAGACCCTGACTCCTCCGGGCTTTCTCAGCTTCCAGTCACCTCCAGACCCGACACGCACCTGTGCTCCCCCCGGGGGCGCGGCGGGCTCCCCGAAGGCACCTCGCCAGGGCCTGATGCTGGCTCCGGGCTGCGTGCCGAGTGCTCTGCTCCAGTCTGTACCGCTGCCAGGTGGCCGCCCAGCCCAGGGCTCCCCAGGCCACCTGCTGCTGGAGGCTGGCGAGCCGGGCCAGACTGGCGCCCAGGCATCTGTGCAGGGCCACAGCGGGCAGCAGCAGCAGGAGCAGCGGCAGGAGGGGCAGCAGGAGCAGGACCAGCCAGCACAGCATGGCCAGCAGTGCCGGGGGTGGCGCCTGGTTCGGTGCTGCTGTGCCCGTGGTCACAAGGCTGGGCACAGCTGAAACCCGCAAGGCAGAGGTGACCCAGGCGCTGGAGCCGCGCCGGCCCGGGTTCGAATCCCACTGAGCCACGCCCACGTTCACACCCTCATCGGTGCACGGAGGATCAGAGCCCGCCCCCGCAGGAGCAGGGCGGCCCCGGCCCCGGGCCTGGCACGTCGTGCTGCCTGACCAGTGCAGGCGGCTTTCTCTGCCCAGGTCCTCCCTGCCTATGTCCCTCTGAGCACCGGTCCCAGCCCGCTCGGCCCACTCCCCGCCCTCGACGCTTCCGGACTCTCGCACTTCCGGCCAGAGAGGCGGATTTAAAGGGTCCGTGGGGACTTCCGGCCGAGGTGGGGGAGGGGTGCTTTTAAAGTGACGAGACCCAACGGGGCGGTCACGCAGGTGGTGCGGGCAGCTGGGCGGCGAACAGCAGGATCCTCAGCCTTGTGGGGTGCAGAAGAGAAAGCCGGGTGTGGAAAATCCCCCCGCGGAGCTCACTTCACCCTGGGGCATCTGGAGGCTTGAGAGCCTTTAAAGCAAAAGCTTCTCTCAGCCAAGAACCTCTTCATAAAGGTCTCTCTGAGCCGCACCCCAGCCCGTTTGTTTTTATTCCGAAACAGGGTCTCACTAAGTTGCCCAGGCTGGGCCCAAACTCGAAATCCTCCTGCCTCAGCCTCCTGAGTGCTGGATGACAGCACCAGCCAGTCCAGAGAGAAAACACTTTTATTATTGAATCAGCACTGAGCCCACAGAAGCTGAGAGACTGGAGGCGCTGTCACCCCTCTATGTAGACAGGAGCCCCACATTTCCAAGATACATTCATCAGTTCAGGGCTGCTGAAGTCCCTGATGCATTGATACATCCTCCCTGTGCCTCAGCTGGGGCCCTCAGAGTCCCAAGTCCCTGCTTTTAACCCTTCGCCTTTTTTTTTCTGGTACTGAGCATTGAACTCAGGGCCTTCACACGGAGCTATATCCCGGGCCCTTTTGTGACTTTCCTAAGTTGTTCAGGATGGGCTCAAACTTTTGATCCTCCTGTCCGGCCTCCAGAGTAGCTGGAATTACCGACCTGCACCACTGTACCTGGCTCATATTTTATAACATTTTCATCACCTCGAAAACAAAGCCTTAGCTAGGCATGGTGGTACACACCTGTCATCCCAGCACTCAGGAAGCTGAGGCGGGAGGATTGCTGAGTTTGAGGCCAGCCTGGACTACATAGTGACTTCAAGGCCAGCCTGGACCACAGTGAGATTCTGTCTCAAAAAAACCCCCACAAAAAACAAACCCTTAGTTGGATATGGGGTACATGGTTGTCATCCCAACATTCTGGAAGGCTGAGGCAGGAAGACTGCAAATTCAGACCCAGATTGGAGAACTCAGCATTTCAAAATAAAGGTAAAAAGAGCTGGGAAGTAGCTCAGTGCTGGGGTCCTGGCATTGATTCTCAACACTGAAAACAAAAACAATGACCCCCGAAAAGCCCCTGTACCCTTTATCACCTTCCAATGTCTTCCCAGTATCTAAGCAACCACAAATCTACCCTTTTTTGTTTTTGAGAAAGGGTCTGTGTAGTCCAGGTTGGCCTTGAAGTCATGGTGATCCTCCTGCCTCAGCCTTCTAAGTGCTGGGGTTACACGCGCGTGCACCCCCAGATCTGGTCTGTGTGTCACGTATTTTCTCTTTTTAAATGTGTTTGTATTCTTCAGACACATTAGCTGTGTGCTGTCTTGGTCTAGTTTTGGTGTCAGGACAATACTGGCTTCATGGCATGAGTCGGAAAGTGTTCACTCCTAGTCTTTGGTGAAGTTAGTGAAGGAATTGGTATTAATTCTTCTTGATGCATTTGGAGAATTCAGAGGTCCTGGGCTTTTCTGAGAGGTCTTTGAGTCCTGATCCATCTCTTGCTAGAAATCTATTCCAGTTGTCTATTTCTTTCTTTCTTCTTTCTGAGACAGGGTCTCACCATGTAGCCCAGGCTGTCCTCCAACTCCTGCCTCAGCCTCCTGAGGGCTTCGATCACAGGCAGGAGCCACCACACCCTGATAAATGCAACCCTGAAGACCAGAGAGCTTTCTAGCAGGAAGAGGGAGGGCAGGCGGGAGAGGCAAACTGGGCGTCTCATTTTCCAAACATCACATGAGCAGGAGGGGCAAAGGCGCCCTATCTGCCATCAAAGCCTATGACACGCCCCGGGAGGCCACCCCCTCCCCCAGCCAGTTCCCCTTTTCCAGGCCACACTAATGACTCAAAACTTGTCCCTACTAAGGCTCCCTCCCCCGCCACAGGTTGGAAAGAAAAAAACAGGACCCGATTTTGTCCCTGCAGAGGGAGCCTTTATTAGAAGTAACAGAAAATGTGCAGTTTCGTGACTGCCCCAAATTGTACACAATACACTGTTGGCTATATACTAATCTGCCTCAATGGTAAATATGTATCTCAAATAAGTTCATAAAGTTTGAAAAAGAAAAAATTATAAAAAGTATACTTTCATCGCAAGGAAGGGACGTTCACTGAAGTCCCCCACGGCGCTCTACACAAACCCGCGCTTCCGGGGACCTGGGCAGCGCCTGGTGGGAGACAGGGCCGGGGCTTGCAGTGGCCTCTCCTGTGGCTGCAGGGGCGGAGTGGGTGGAGAGGGACACGGGATGCAGACAGCGCGCTGGCGGCGTTCAGCCCCAGAGCGCCCCAGCCCGGCACAGCCTCAGGAAGATCCGGAGCTTGGCCTCGGGGCCCAAGCTGCGCTCTTTGCCATCTTCCGGCCCAAACCTGGTGCTGGGTGCCCGCGGGCCCTGGGGCTGTGCCACCATGGACCAGAGCAGCTCAAGGCCCATGTTCCCCCGAGTCAGAGGCAGGGTGTGGGCATCTCTGAGACCAGCGGGAAGGGCTGGGGAGCCTGGGCCTGGGCGGGGTCTCTGCCATGATGCAGGGGTCCGCCTGTACCCGAGGCAGAGTCCACCCGTGGCATCGAAAAATAAATCAGTGTGTGAAACCCAGGCAAGGCAAACAGCAGGTCTTAAAAAGTCACCTTCCAATAAATAATTTACTAGCAAGGAGTATTCTTGAACAGCAAACACTGGTAAATTCAGAATTTATTTTTGTAAAAAAAATATGTTTATTTACTCACATGTATAAAAATAAGGTTTTTGGGCCACCTCTCCTGGGGTGTCCTGCCCCTCTCTAGGAGAGGGGCCAAGGGGCCGACCCGGAAGCTGTCTGCTCGCCTGCCGCCCACGCCTTCCTCCTGGGGTGACCCCAGAAGAAGTGGGCAGGACCAGGCCGGGGCTCCCCCGAATGCCTGCCGGCCTCCATTCCCAAGCCCGGCACTGGGCATTCGAGGTGACCCAGCTGCCTGGCTTCAGGCCACCGCCTGTCACCTCCTTCTCTGCAGCAAGGCCAGGTGACAGGGCAGGAAAAGGGGGTGACCTGGATGTGAGTGGCCCAGGACCTGAGGCGGGAGTAGAGAATTCTGGTGTCCAATTCAGGTGGGAAGGGGAACCAAAAAAGACACTGGAGCCTGCAGAAAGCTGGGACTGGGACAAAGCACTCTGGAAGCCTGGCGGGGACAGCGGGGCCCAGACCCCTGCGGACCTGCAGCCCATCAGTCGCCCACACTCGGACACACAGGACAGGAGCCGCAGCCCCAGAGAGCACGGGGTGGAGGGAGGGTGCGGAGACTCGAGGGCCAGGCCGGGTGGAAGCCGCCCACAGCCCCTTCCCCGGGCCCTGCCTGCGGGCATCGGCCTGGCAGGGCCCTCCCCACCCTCGCCCTTCTCCCACGGGATGGCCTCAGCACAGCCACCCTGCCCGCACCTTCTTGCTGCGCGCTGGGCTCTGGAGAGCGAGGGGCGGAAAGGCCACGGAGGGCAAACACACTCACACACGCACACACACACCCTGCACAGGTGCCACCGTGCACAAAAACACTAAGGTCACAATGGGATCAGCACTTCACATTATAAGCTTTGTTTCCAAGGAGAAGCAGGTCGCGGACGCGGCGTCCCCAAGAGCTGTCCCTCGGCCAGGACGGAGGAGCTGGGCGGAGGCCGGGTCACGACTGCGTGTGGGGCATCCACTGAGTGTCCATGGGCCGGCCCAGGAGCTCCTCCACGCGGCGTGCCACGTCCATCGTGTCCTCCAGGTCGAAGTCCCCGTCAGTGTCCAGGACGGAGTCGGGGCTTGGGAGAGGAAGGACGGGAGGTCAGAGGCCAGCTCAAGACTGCTGTGGACCAGGCGAGGGCCCCAGACTGCCTGTCCCCGAAGCGGGGGCCTACAGAAGAGCACTGCTAGCTGGGCATGGTGGCACACTTCTGTCATCCTAGCCCTCAGGGAGCTGAGGCAGGAGGATCTCCGAGTTTCATGCCAGCCTGGGCTAAGCAGTGAGTTCAAGGCCTGCCTGAACTACATAGTGAGACCCTGTCTCAAAAAACCAAGAAAGAAAAACAGACCACTACTGCTCTGAATGCCAAGGACTGGGATGCTCTGTTGTTCAGCCCTGCAGATCCAGACCCCAGGCTCCCGTACTGCTTTCCTGATACCCAAGCTCTGCCCCTCTTCACACACAGCAAGAACCGTCTCCCCCCTCCCGGTGGGGGCTGACACCTTCGCCCCAGCCCACTTTAAACCACTGAGGCACCGGCTGAGTCCTTCCTGGACCCCAACAGCCAGTGCCTGCCCAGGCTGGGTGCTCTGAGACCTGCCACGCTTTGGGGTTGCCTGGGCCAGCCCCACCCCAAGAACACAACCTACTTCTGCGGGTACATGCTGTATGGAGCCTGGGGACACACGGCCGGGGACGGGGCCTGGTCCATGTAGGTGGCGCTGGCCCCAGTATCTGCAGACGCAGTCGCGAACCTGCAGGAGGAAGCAGAGCAAGCGGAGCCTCAGGCCCAGGGGTCGGTGTCTGGGGGGGATCTCGACGCTTTCCAGGTGCGGAAGGACAGAGTAGGTGCCCAGGGGTCCGGCCACAGCATGACCAAGCCTGCTCCCTCCCGAGGGCAGACCCAGGGTCCTGAGGGAGGGAGCCTCGGTGCTGGGCCGGGGCTGGGGACAGCGGGGTAGGGCCCGGACACTCACTCGGGGACCACCTGCTTGATCTGTGGCTTCACGTAGCCGTCCACGGCTTTAGCTGTGGGGAGAGCAGGCGAGCACATATGAAGTGAAAACGCATCTTGCAAGACTGCAACGTGCCTTTGCTTATGGAGGAGACACAGCCCCCCGATTTTATCTTAGGATGAGACACAAACACATTTCTGCCGCCAGAGGCCTGGGGGAGAAGCTCAAGGCTAAGACGGAAAATCACCAGGGAAACATGCTGCCTGAAAAAACCAAGCCTACTGTTGACTGCATACTGGTCGTGAAAAGGAAAGAAAACCTTTAGAAGTCAGGATTTGGCAGAGCCAGGAGACAGGGCTTGGCGTCCCCGCGGGTTCTCCCGGCTGCTGCATATGGGGTAGTTTGATGCCCGTCCCCAGAGCACGGGCAGGGGCCAGGCCGATCACCGGAGCAGGGGCACAGGGGAGTGCGTGGTGCTGGGGGCCAGGACTCATTCCGGGGATGGACGCGAACGAGGCGATGGGGCCGCCGGACTGCGTTAACAGGGGCTGCTGTGATCAGCGGAACCCCAAGCTGGCGACCTGGCAGCCCCAGGAGGAGATGCCGCCCGTGCCCAATTTCCGCTTCTCAGGCTATGACTCCATGTGCACCTGGCACTTTACAGTCTACAGAGAATGGCAGACTGGCAGCAAAAATGAAAACTAAAGAAAGGTGATAGAAATAGGGTTTTTGTTTGCCAAGTGTGGTGGTGCCCGCCTGTCACCCCAGCAGTCAGGAGGCTGAGGCAGGAGGATCGCTGTGAGTTCGAGGCCAGCCTGGGCTACAGAGCAAGACCCTGTCTCAAAAAAAACAAAACAAAATGTAACTGTGAAAGAAAAGTGAGCCAGGGGCTGGAGATTTGGCTCAGTGGTTCTGCCGCCTGCCTTGCAAGCACAAGGACCCAAGTTCGATCCCCAGTACCAAAACAAGAAAGAAAAGCAAAGTGAGCCAGGGACAGGAACACACACTTCAGAGAAAAAGCAGATGGCCCGTGATCCAGCACTAAAGACACCCGCTCTGGAGGGTTTGAGCTTGAGCCCAGTGTGGTCACTTCCTAGCTGTGTGGCTCTGGACAAATGAGTTTATTTCTCTGGGCCTCAGTTTCCTTATCTGTGAAAATGGGGAAAACCGAATGCTTCCTTCACAGAGTGGCTCTGAGGATGAACTGAGGTATGATAGGAAAAATGCTCCAATAAGTTCCAGGCACACAGTAGGCACAGAACAATGAGAGCTGCAGTTACTGGACTATTTATCATTGTGGTCATCATCAATGAAAAGATGTTTGTGGTTTCGCAGAATCAAAGCAGTGGAAGTGACACCCATAGGACACTACCGTACACTATTCAGAGAAGCAGCTGCCTACTTCTGGGTAGTGGGCCTGGATTCTTCTATCTCAGAAATCTTAGCAAACATAGACCCTCTGACACAAATTCTACTTGAAGAATTTATCTGAAGGTCCCAGCACTCAGGAAGCTGAGGCAGGAGGATCACTACGAGATCGAGACCAGCCTGGGCTACCCAGCAATACCTGGTCTCAAAAAAACCAAAGGAAGCCAGGGATGTAGCTCAGTGGTTCTGGTGCCTGCCACTCAAGCACAAGGTCCTGAGTTCGATCCATGGTACAAAAAAAAAAAAAGGAGAAAGCATTTATCTTAAGGAAATGGTTAACCAGATACACGTATAAGGTTATCTCATCACTGATCACAACAAAAATGTGAACGCACTGAGCACTAAGTGTCTTAGCTATGCGGTGCCAAGCCCGGTGTCTCCACCTCACGGCATTCTGCAGAATCGCTGAGGTGACCTGCAGCCTGCAGTGCTGACCTGTGGCACCTCAGCCCAGGATTCGGTGCTCAGTGGGAAAAGCCGAAATACGGAAAATGAAGTACGGTGTGAAGAAGCGGGGCTCTCACCTGGACCCCAGGCCCACTGCACCCTGGCCTCCGTGCTGCTGGCTGCGGCCTGTGCCCAGCAACCCCTGCCTGCCTGGCCACCCCGGCTGCTCCTTTTCGGGGAGGGTCCGGCTGAGTCGCTCAGGCTGGCCCGGAGCTCACTGAGGAGCCCTGGGGTTGCCGTCTGCGGCCGTGGCATACGAGGCAGGCGTGCAACACTGGGCTCTCACCCCTGGATACGTGGACAGCAGGGACTGGACACTGGCCGTACCAGGGGCGTGCAAGACACACTCACATACATGCACACGTGTGCGCGCGGAGACTCACAGCAGAAAGACCAAAAGCAAAGGCACAACTGAATGGAACCGGGACATGAGGCCTGTTA
Organism: Heterocephalus glaber; assembly: GCF_053883595.1. Classification (NCBI taxonomy): domain Eukaryota; kingdom Metazoa; phylum Chordata; class Mammalia; order Rodentia; family Bathyergidae; genus Heterocephalus; species Heterocephalus glaber. The sequence continues at coordinate 11,099,839 of NW_028258463.1, forward strand.
CCGGTGTCACGCTCGCAGGGGACGGGCGTGTAGTACTTGGAGTACACCTCGTCCTTCGGCCGGTCAGGGAAGACGTAGATCAGGTAGTTCAGGTCCCCCAGGCGGTCGGCCAGGGACCGGATGGAGAAGTCCCGGGTGGTGAAGGGCATCAGGTTCCAGAACATCCTCTCCTCTGCACCAGAAAACAGAAGCAGCCACACTCTCACCAGAGTGTCTTCCTCTTTTTGAGATGGGGTCTCCCTGTGGAGTGCAGGCTGGCCTTGAACTCATAGCGATCCTCCTGCCTCAGCCTCCCGAGTGCTGGGATGACAGGCGTGAGCCATTATGTCTGGTGCAAATCTCCATTTTATGTTTTTAAATTTTTTGGATTTGGGGTTTTTTTTGGTTTGGGGCGGGGGGGTTGGTACCAGGGATTGAACTCAGGACCTTGTGCTTTCGAGGCAGGTGCGGTGCCACTGAGCTAAATCTCCATTTTAACGTAAGCACTGGCAGGAGAGAGAGCGGTTCCTGAGAGCCCTGGCGGAGAAGTGGGGCGGCACGTGCCATTCCCACAGCCACAAGGTCAGTCCCGGGCCAGGCAGCATCTGGCCTGCTCCAGAAGAAACAATTCCTGCTAAGCCGCGGCTCTATACAGGGAGCCGGGCAGAAACGGCCCCTGCCTGTCCCCTGCTGTTAGTCACAGAGGGCCCGATGGAGACCTGAGCGTCAGAGCTGGGGCTGTGTCTCCTCTGGGTAACAATGAGGTGGATGTGCAGAGGGCAGCAGCTGTGCCGCAGCGTCTCCCACGCTTACGCTGCTGTGTTCAGGACCCTGTGTTAGCAGCAGCTGCGTCACGGGACACGGGGGGTTTCCTGCCATTAGCTCTGGGCCCAGTGAGCAGTGAGTCCTCCAACTGCTAAAGAGGTTTTTGCAACAAAAGCAGCCCTGCAGACAGCTGTGTCTTAAAGAGAGGGGCCTGGAGGGGTTGGCTGGGAGCGGTGCCACACTCCTGTCAGCCCAGCACCAGGGAGGCTGAGGCAGGAGGACTGTCCTGAGTTCGAGGGGCTGCATAGTGAGGCCACTCACGGGAGTCAAACTTCCAGGCGATGGTGATGCCCCCGATCTCTGAGTCGCTGAAGCGCAGCAGGAAGGTCCCGTCAGGCTTGTTGATGAGCAGGTCGTGTGCCTGCTGCTTGTTCACGAAGCCCAGGATGGCGCTGGACCGCAGGGGCCCGAGGAGCAGGGGAAGCAGAGGGCGCCGTGTTAGTGCTGGCCTCGCACCTCGCGCTCAGCCCAGGCTGCCTTAGGGAAGGACTCGCTCACCCGTCATTCCAGTGGGGTTTGAGGTGCTTCTTTAACACCTCCATCACGCCGTCGAACCACTGCCAGAAGGTGTAGTTCCGTCCTGGCAGGTTCTCCTGGGCAGGAACACAAAGAGGAGCGGGGAAGCCAGGGAGCAGTTAGAGGATGACGGGGACGTGGCACCGAGGGAGCCCCAGGCTCTGAGGTCACCGAGCCCAGGACGCGGGGGACGGGGCAGCCGGCCAGGGGCCACGGGGCCACGAGCAGCGCCTGGACCCTTCACACACGTCCTCCTGGGCCCGGGAAGACGAGTCCTGGGTTTCGCTGCCTTTGCCTGGCAGCGCAGCATCTCCCCAAGCTCCGAGGGTGCACGTTTTTGGGGGCCATCTCAGAGCCGCAGGATCACAGCCTGTGGCGTCACTAGAGCTGCGGCTGGGCTACGTCACCCTGTGAGACTGCAGGGACAGAGAAATCCGGAGGAACGCACCCCCCGCTTCTACTAGCTGTGTGTGTTTATCTGAGACAGGCTCTGGCTATGCAGTCCAGGCTGGCCTTGAACTCACTATACCCCCTGGCTGCCTGCCTGCAAATTCTCAGCGATCCTCCTGCCTCTGCCTCCCGAGCGCTGGGGTTGCGGGTGTGCACCACCACGCCCAGCTCTATTTCTTTTATTATTATTTTTTGTGTGTGTGTTACCGGGGATCGAACTCGGGACCTCGTGCTTGCGAGGCAGGCGGTGGAACCACTGAGCTAAATCCCCGGCCCTCTATTTCTTCTATAAAGGAAGAAAATGCATTAACTGTTCACAAAGGCCAATTTACTTAAAATATGAAGACAGGATTTTCACAAGAGAGACTCTGGGTGCCCTTTGCTCAGAGGCTCCTATTACTTGGTGCACTTTATCTGCACTCGGAAGGTCAGGGCACAAGCGCGGGGACCCTGGGGACTCTGGTCCAGAGGAGTCAACCCAAGAGCAGCGGGCAGCGGCCCTCACCCTGTTGAACTGCGACCAGGACACGGACATGCCGCTGTAGTCCTCCAGGTGGCTGCTGCCGCTGTTGAACAGTTTCTGTGCCAGGAACACCAGGTTCTCCTTGGTCAGGCCCCGCGTGCTCTGCACCTCGGCCTTGAACTTCATGTTGAGCGCCTCACACAGCTGGGGCCACAGCACCTTGTCAGGCACGGCAAACGGCACCCGGCCCTGCGGGGCAAGAAGCCAGGACGATGAGAGAATACAGGATCGATTCCCCCACACCGCAAAAGAAAGGTAAGGACAGCAGGCAGCTGGCACTGCGTGTGCCCTGCCATGCCTGAGGGGCTCTGCATGGCCCAGGGTCTGCTCATGCCACGTGGGAGGTCCCTTCTCACCGTCCCCAGTGGTGTGTCCAAGGTCTGCTGTTTCCTAGGCAACTGCCGGCCCAACCTCAGGTCCCAACACCATGGAAACCAAGCCTAAGCCCGGCCTGGCTCCATGGCACAGGCTCACAGGGAACCCAGGACCAGGAGGAGGGCTGCCTCGGTCCAGCCGGAGATGTGCTTGTGTGTGTGTGTGTCTGTGTGTGTGCATGCGCGTGCACGATGCACATGTATGTGCACATGTGCACTGCTGCCCGGACACCTGCCACGTGACACAGCTCAGCATGGGGGACTGGAAATTTCAATAACTTTTTTTTTTTTCCAGTAGCAGGGATCGAATTCAGGACCTTGCACTTGTGAGGCAGGCACGGTGCCATTGAGCTAAATCCCCGGCTAATATGAACTTTTAATAAGGTGCTTTCATTCTGTTCTGCCGCAGCACTTTGTTTTAATTGTTATAACATTGGTTTTGGTTTTGGTTTTTTGAGACAGGGTCTAGCTATGTGGTTCAGGCTGGCCTGGAACTCACAGCGATCCTCCCGCCTCAGCCTTCCCAGTGCTGGGATGACAGGCCACCACACACGGCCTGAAATGGTTTCTGAATAAACCCTTCCTTCCCATGATATAAAGTTCAGAAAGCACAGGAATACACGATGAAGTGTCTCCCCGCCCCTGGCTTCAAAGCCCCCTCCTCAAAGGCTGCTAATGGAGTTTTGCAGGTAGGCAGGCCAGCAATTACCCCGTTTTTCAACACAAAGCACAGCATAAGATCCGTGCATTCCCCATCCCTCTCCACTCGGTGCTACACCGGAGAGGCCTTGGACCAGCGTGGGGATAGGAAGGAGGTTGGAGCCCCTCTGCCCCGTGCCCCTGGTGGCAGAGATTCGAGAGCCCACAGTGTCACGGTGTCCCAGGGCAGGGACAGGGCAGGTGACACTGCATTTACCTGGAGCAAGATGGCCCTTAGCTGAAGTCGCTTCCAGGAGGAGCCCTGAGTCCCGGGCCCCAGGCAGGTCTCCCCCGAAATTTGAAATATTTGCTGAGTCCCAGTGACAAGACACACACCTGCTCTGTGGCCTAATGAAGGCTCCTGGCGCCCGCAGGATGGTGCCGTGGGCGACCTCAAGCCCACACCCGCCCCACACCTCCTGCTCCTCTCTGCTCTTTGGGGAGAACGCATGGGAAAGACTCGAAGCCCGGAGCCCTGCGGCCCAGGGACCCCACTTACGGGCTCGGCGAAGGCGTTGTCCCACAGCACGGTGGCAGTGGCATTGTTGTCCTGGCTGCCGTGGACGATCACCACCACCGGGAGCGACAGGGTCTGAAAGACACAGTGAGGGGCCGTTCTTCCCGGCCTCCTGCCGCAGCGCTGCTGTCCAAGCGCACACTTGGACCCTGAATGGCTCCAGGGACCTCGAGGCTGTCACAGAGCCACAGGCTTTGGCACGTTCAGCATCTTAGATGAGATGTTGCTAAGATACTTCTTCTTATTTACTTATTTTTTGGAGACAGGGCCTCACTATGTAGCCCAAGACGGCCTCAAACTCAGGGTGATCCCCCTGCCTCAGCCTCCTGAGTGCTGGGGTTACAGGCAACTGCCACCATGCCCGCTTGTTGCTTAGATGCTTCTAAAGGGTGGAGTAAGTGTCTCAAGGTCACAGGGAGAATGTGAGAGAAAAGAGAAAGAGTAAGGAGACACTTTGGGGGGAAATCCCACAAGACATGTTTAAAATCCAACAATCTTTCCCAATTCACGAGGAGTAGTTTCCAGTGATCCATTCTGTACCTACCCCTCCAGTGATGTCACCTTGTCATCAGGAGTTCCTGTCTTAACAGAATCTCAAGAGAGGACAGCTCCAAGGACAAGCTGTTCTCTTTGTCAACAGTCAAAGATAAGGTATTACACGCTGCGCTGCGTGTGACATCTGCACATCTGCACTCGCAGCTCTCTGGGAGGCTGAGGCAGGAGGGTCACAAGTTCCAGCCCAGCCTGGGGAACTTAGCATCTTAGTGTGACCCTGTCTCAAAATAAAGAGAGGGGGGCAGGGGGTTGGGGCTGGAGCTCAGTGCCAGGCCCTGGGTTCAATCTCCAGGACCAGAGAAACGAAAGCTTCCCTGGGAGCACAATTCTTTGGTGACAAAATGCACTGCGCACACTGACACACCTGCACAGGTGCACACACGGGGGCATGCACCTGGGGCCTGCACAGGAACCCGGCTGTGGGAGGCCTCACCTTGACCTGGAAGACCAGCTCGTTCCCACCGATGCTGAACTGTGACTCGAACAGGATGGTGAACTTTTCCTCCGTCACCGACTCTGCCCCTCGCCGGTCCGACCTCTTGATCCGTTTCAGAGACTGTGAAGGGGGTGAGTGAGATGCGGCCCATGGGCCCCCCAGGGGACCCCCTGCCCACCCGCTGCGCCCTCACCATGTTGCGGAAGTGGGCGCTGAGTGTGCCGGTGGCCTGGTGGTACTCCATGACGCAGCAGTTGTTCAGGATCTCGCCACTGCTCTCGCTGCAACCACAGGGGACAGCTGGGGACCCCGCGGGCTCAGCGCCTGGCGCTGGGGACACCCGGGCAGGGGCAACAGAGACGGCTGCTGAGGACAGCAGCGCTGACAGGAAGTGGTGGCCACGTGCGTGAACCAAGCAAGCCACGTGCTCAGTCCTGACCACGACACGAACCAGACACAGCAGGGCACGGATTCCCACTTCCCTGGCGGGGCCTCGGGGCCGGAGACACCTACTTGCGCGTGCTCTCGTTCTTGAGCAGGGCCTTGGCCTGCTGCTCGCTGATGATGGTGGCCTTCACCTGCGGCGGGTTCATGTGCACGTTCAGCTTCCCGCCCACCAGCAGCCGCACGGTGGCCGCGAACTTGGTCTGTGTCTTCAGCACCTGCGGGGGCTGCTTCTCGATGATGAAGGTGCTGCGGGACATGGGGACAGGCCTGCTGGTGGGGCGGGTGGGGCGGGCGGCACTGTGGGGACAAGCGCGGGGCGGGCCGGGCGCCGGACTCACCTGGTGACCAGGGCCGAGATGATGTCCGTGATGGTGGCGTTGACGTCAGCCAGCATCTCCTCCACCGGCCCAGGGATGGGCAGCTGCTGGCACAGGTGCTCGGCCCTGCGGATCTGCTGCCGGTTCTGCCAGATGAGCTCGGCCAGCTTCTCACACCTGCGGGCCAGGCGGGACGATGGCTCCCCCGGGATGGGACAGGAGGGGACGGGAGCCCTCCCCCCGCCACGAGCCCGGCCCTCGCCCGCCAAAGCCCTTCCGGGGTGGGGGACGCGGCTCAGCCCGACCTGGCCCTACCGCCTCGGGCTCCCACCCCGGGCCACTCCCCATGACGCTCCTCCCGGGGCCAGAGCGGGACAGGGACGCGGCCTCACCAGGACTGCAGCACGTCCAGGCTGCCCTCGGGGGGGCCTCCGTTCCCCGCCAGCTGCTGCCGCCGCTTCCACTGGATCAGCTCGTCGTCCAGGATGACAGTCTGTTGCTTGCGCAGCAGCTGCAGCGTCTTCTGGTGCTTCTCGGCCAGCTCCTGGGGGACACGGCCCTGAGCGCCCTCCTCGCCGCCCGCCCCGCCCCGCCCCGGCCCGGCCCGGCCCAGCCCAGCCCAGCCCGGGTCCACTCACCACGCGGTAGCGCTGCAGCGTCTGCGCCTCGCGCTGCAGCCAGGCCTCCAGCGTCGCCTGTTTCTGCTGCAGGGCTGACTCCCGGCTCAGCCGCTCCTGGGGGCTCAGCTGGGCCAGCTGTGCGAACTGGGCTGGGGGGGGGGCACCGAGTCACCACGGGCGCCCAGGGCAGAGGACACGGGGCAGAGCTCTGAGGCAGACCCGAGTGCTGGACGCCGTCCTCGGCCGCTGGGCCTCCTGCAGCCCGGCCCCGAGTCCAGGGCTCCCGCGGGCAGCTGGACTCTGCCACCACCTCCTGGCGGAGCCCTCGGACCTGCTGCTGCCCTGCCCTGCCCTGCCTTCGGTGGCACCTGTGTGCCCAGCTCTGGCCAGGTGAGTCCGGACACTTCGCTAGCTCTCCCCTGCTTCCCTTTCCCCACCTGAGGTCCGGGCTCTGCAGGCCGCTGTGGAGGTTGAATAAGCGAGGACCCAGGAAGTGCTCAGGAGCTGCCTGGTGCACGCTCAGTTCTCCGTGGATTCCTGCTCGGCCCTCTGTCAGCAGCGCAGGAGGCAGGCAGGGACCCTCGCCCGAGTCTCTGTTCCCACCCCGGGAAGCCCGGGCCTCGCTGGCTCCATTGGGGTGGATTCAGAGGGAGGAAGACCTGCCTGGCTCAGCCTGTGGCAGGGCTCAGTGTGGCTCAGTGTCGCTCTGTTTCAGCCACTGTTCTGTCTGGGGGTGGGGCTAACAGACACGCTTCCTCCTCGGAGTCTCGTGCACAGGGCTGGCAGTGCCCGGCTACTCAGATTTGGAGCAGCCCAGGCCGCAGACAGGAAACTGTGCAGCTCCACCCACAGCCGAGAGGGCTGGCGGTGACCCTGGAGTGGGGGCTGCCTGTGGGGTCTCTGCCTCCCCTCATGAGCGCCATTGGGGGGCGCTGTGGCTGCCCGTGGTGGCAGGGGGACCTGTCTGACCCCTGAACAGGACACAGGGCCGGATGCTGGTGACCAGCGACACCACCTGGAGCCTCACTCTCCCTGCTTGCTCTGGAAGGTTTTGTTAGACCCACGATTTTCTTTTTCTTTCTTTTTCAGGGCTGGGAGTGGAACCCCTGATGATGCATGCGCTAGTCAGACTCTGCTGACGAGCCCCGCCCTGGCTCCCAAATGCCTGGTTTTGTGTTTCCTACCCATGTCGCTTCCGTGGAGTGCGTGTGTGCATCACGTGCTGTGCACAAATCCCGAGGCCCAGGGCCACTCTGCACCCCCCTCCTGCCCCCTCTGAAGCCGCCCTTTCCAGGCTGCTCGGCAGGGTCCCTGAGAGGAAGCTGGGTCCTCTTTGGGGCCCCTGGCCCCCGACCCTGACGGCCGTGCTCACCCTGGAGCCGCAGGCTCTCCTGGTACTGGATGATGAAGTACTCCTGGGCCTGCTGCAGCTTCTTCAGCTCGCTCTCCGTGTCCTGTGTCCCCAGCCGCAGCTCCTCGAATGCCTGGTTGATCTGCAGGTGCTTCTGGGACAGGGCGTCTGCCAGGCTTCCAGCCGGGGCACTGCCCTGTGGACCAAGGGGGACAGCATGGCTTTAACCCTGGGAAGAGCCAGGGCCAGGCCCACTCTGGGCTGGGTGTTGGGGTGCAGGGATTGGGATGTCGCCGAGGGGCTGGGGTGGGAGGGACAGCTGCCCATGCGGACATGGCGGCTCTAGAGCAGGGTTTCCTATTCCAGACCTGAGCGACACCAGGGTCCCACCTGGGGTCCCCGCTTCCCTGGAGAGGGGGATTCAGCACGGGCCAGGTGCACCGGGCATCCTCTGTGGCCCTGACCCTCACCCCACCTTGTTCAGGGGCCTGGAGCTGCAGGCTTGCTAGCGGGGCATGCTGAAGGGACCCCAGTCCCCTTGTCCTTGCCCTCCCTGCATGGGGTCACCCGGCTCCACCATGGGGCAGGCTGACCCTGTCCTGGGCACCAGGAGGGCCCCCAAGGAGCTTCCGGAGCAGGCATATGAACAAGCAGTGAGGACGCGGCTGCTTAAGTGACCAGGTTGACCTGTTCCTTCAACACCCCTAGGGAGCAAGAAACCTCTCCAGATGTGTGCATGCTGTACCCACACACAGTGCTGTGGGGGTTCAACTGTTTTATTTTCTTTTTGAGACAAGGTCTTGCTATGTAGCTAAGGCTGGCTTTGAACTTCCAGCGACCCTCCTGCCTGAGCCTCCCAAGTGCTGGGATAACAGGCAAAGGGTCAGATTTTATTTTGTGCCTGTTCCCTTGGTCTTGCGGCTCCAGTCTCAGCGAGGTTATACACCGACTGAGAACAAAGCTAAGGGGACACTGCAGGGTGCGGCCTGGCGTCCACACAGAGCTGCCCCAGAGAGGGCTGCATGAGACAGGCCCACGTCCCCACGCAGGACACTCACACTGGCGGCCTCCCGGACCAGCCTCTGCTCGTTGTACAGGATGTGCCGGATGCAGCGGACGAGCTCCAGGGGGCAGCGGTCGTAGGTGTTCTGAAAGACCAGAGCCACCACACTGTCACACCACGGTCAGGGGGAGGACCTGGGGACAGCGGAGAGGGCAGCGGCCACCTGCTCCTCTGGCACCGGGGAGCAGGAAGCACTGTGCAGCAGAAAGCCCAACCCGGGGCTAAGGCCAGGCTTCTTCCCGCCTCTGTGGCCCCAATGTCCTGGGGCGATGTCCAGTAAAGCGGGTGAGTAACCTCTGCCTGGGCCACCCAGACCGGGGTCTTCTCCCGGGCCAGGCCACAGTCACCGTGAGGGTGGACGGGTGTCGGGGCCCCGAGTGCGATGCCTCGAGTAGAAGACAGCACCTACTGTGTGTGTGGCTGGAATTCTTGCTTAGTTTATTTTTTGCTTTTGTTGTTGCTGTTGTTTGTTGTTGTTGTTCTTGTTTTGGTACTGAGGATCGAACTCAGGACCTTGCACTTGCGAGGCAGGCAGAGGAACCACTGAGCTAAATCCCCAGCCCTGTTCTTTGCTTTTTGAGACGGGGGTCTCACTGTGTAGGCCAGGGTGGCTTTGAACTTTCGGCGATCCTCCTGCCTCAGCCTCCTGAGTGCTAGGATGACAGGTGTGCACCACCAGGGCTGGCACTAGTTTATCTCAGTTTGTTGAAAAGAAAGTTTTGTGTTACTATCTGTTCCTTTTTTTTCAGAATCTTTTTGGTTCATGTCTTGTACTTTGAGTAACTACTTTGAAGATAATGATTTGCAGCATGTTAACTATTATTATTCTTATTATTTTGTTATGAAATTTTGTTTTATTTTTTCATAAAATAAAGAGAAGAATTCTGACTGGGGGTGTGCAACGTGAGTCTGTGCATGGAGTAACAAAGTAAGAATAAATAAATGAAGAAGCCACTTGAGCCAGGGCTTTGGCTGGGGCCAGAGCGCTGACCTCACATGCCAGCCCTGGGCCCCGCCCCAGGGTCCCTCTCTCCATGGTGACTGTAGGCAGTGGTGAGTGTCACATGGTGCAGGTCCCTGAGCACGCATGTGGTCACGGGGTAGAAAGTAAGAGGCTGCCAGGCATGATGGTGCACACCTGTCACCTCAGCACTTGGGAGGCTGAGGCAGGAGGATTGAAAGTTTGGACTACTTAGTGAGACCCTGTCTCAAAAATTAAAGCCAAACAAAGTAGGAATACCCTAGGCTTGGTGGCAATGCCTATATTCTAGCTACTCAGAGGCTGAAGCAGGAGGATCACATGGCCCAGAAGTTTGAGGCAGCTGGGTCAAGGTAGTGAAGGCTCCATCTCAAAAAATTCAACTACAGGGCCGGGGATTTAGTCAGTGGTTTCGCCGCCTGCTGCACAAGCGCAAGGACCCGAGTGCGATCCCCGGTACAAAAAAAAAAATTCAACTACAGGGGGTTTGGCTCAGTGGTTCCACTGCCTCGTAAGTCCAAGGTGCCAAGTCCGATCCCCAGTACCAAAAAAATTCAACTACAGCCTGAATTACATAGCAAGACCCTGTCTCAAAAAAAAAATCAATGTCAAAGACATAGCCAACAAAGCAGGGTTGCAAAATGGCCCCAGGTGAAAGGAGATTAAAGAGATGTGACAGCCAAGTGCAGTGTGGATCCTGGACGGACCCTGGAGCCGGAGGGGGACGGCCCTGAAGCACACTTCTGAGTCACCGTGGGACCTGCAGATTGCTGGTGCGGAGCTAGCACGGCTGGCGCAGGCAGAGCCTGCTGAGGGCCTGGGCAAAGGGGCCCCGGTGCTGACACACTCAGTGGCTAAAAGATGAATGAGTGAGGGCGCGTGTGCCTGTGTGCGTGGGTGCGAGCGTGTGCATAATGGTGGCAGTGGCTACCTCCAGGCACATGTATGGGTCTGTGTCATTCTTGCAACTTTCTGTAAGTTCAAATTCTTTTCTTGGAGACAGGGTATCGCTCTGCAGTCCAGGCTGGCCTTGAACTCACTATGTAGTCCAGGGTGGCCTCAACCTTGCAGCGATCCTCCTGCCTCAGCCTCCCGAGTGCTGGGGTGACAGGTGTGCACCACCACACCCAAAACGAATAAGAAGTAAGAGCGAGCCGCAACCACAGAAGCAAGTGATCAGAGCCCACGTATCTGCCACACCCCTCAGCCTGGCCAGGCGGGCTGCTCTGGGGACTGTGGGCAGGAGATGCACACACACACACACACCCCTGGGGGCCCCGAGCCGGGCGCACCCTGCCGCCCGCCTGCACCCACACACCTGCAGCTGCGTGGCGTAGTGGCCCAGCTTGATCTTCAGCAGGAACCCGTCCTCCCCCACCTGGTGCTCCGCCTTCTTCTGCAGCTCCTGCACCAGGCCCTCCAGGAGCTGGGCGGCCTTAATGTTCTCCTGTGGATTATCAAGATCTATTGAGTCCCTAGGGGAAAAAAATTACAGGATATGTACACATGCATGCTCAGGGACCTGCACCACGCAGCGCTGAGAGGCACATCCCTGCCTACTCTTGCCAAGGCGACAGGAACCCCAGGGCGGAGCCCAGGGCCAGGCATGTGAGGTCAGCACTCCGCCTCCAGCCACAGCCCTGGCCCTCAAGTGGCTTCTTCATTCATTTATTTACTGATTTATTGATGGATTGATTGATTGATACAGACCCTCACTGTGTAGCTCAAGCTAGCCTCAAACTCCAGGAGATCTTCCTGCTTCAGCCTCCTAAGTGCTGGGATCACAGGTGTGTGCCACGGCACCTGGCTACTGCACACTTCTGACTCAGAGCAGCTCAGCTGGTGGAAATGACAGCCATTCCTCCTTCCCCTCTCTCTCCTTTTCTCTCCCTTTGGTCACCACGGGCCACTGTGGTGAGCAGGCAGCACTGGGGTCCTGGCATGTGAAGGCACTGACAGCTGCCAGGCTGAAACATCCATCACCTCAAGCACCGAGCCAGATGGGACAGCAGTGCAGCTGACGGCTCCTCCGTGTCTAGCCTCCAGGTCGGTGGGCAACTCACTTCAAACTGTGAGCCAGAATGCCAGGGCTGATGTCTCAAGAAGACACGAAAATCTTGGCGGGCCTGGTGGCACATGCCTGTCATCCCAGCACTCGGGAGGCTGAGGCAGGAGGATTGCTGTGAGTTCCAGGCCAGCCTGGGCTACACAGTGAGACCCTATCTCAAACAAACAAGCAAAGAAAACAGTCTTACGGAGGCTGGGTCAACATGAAGGACTAAAGGCCTTTCTTGAAAACCTTTATTTTCTTAAGAAAATCAAAGCTACATAATATTCAGGTTTTCCTTAATATCAACGTAAATAAGTCTTTCTGGCACTCATTCAGTAGCAAGACTACCTGGGAAATCTGCTACATGAGACTTTTATTTGTATTTTTTGTTTGTTTTTTGACAGGGTGGCTGTGGAGCCCAGGCTGGCCTGGAACTCACAGCAAACTTCCAGCCTCAGCTTCCAGAGTGCTGGGATGCCAGGCGTGTGCCACCATGCCCACCCTGCATTTTTTTTTTAAGACAGGGTCTCACTGTGTAGCCCAGGCTGGTCTCAAGTGACCCTCCTGCCTCAGTCTCCCAAGTAGCTAAGACTCTGGGTGCCCGGCTAAATGAAATTTTTAAATTTGTGCCAGGGGCCGGGTGCAGGGGCACACACCTATAATCCCAGCCCTGAGGAAGCTGAGGCAGATGGACTGCAAGTTGGAGGCCAGCCTGGGTTACAGACTGAGACCCTGTTTCGAAAAGAGGGGAAAAAAAAAAATTCCTTGTGCAGTGGTGGGGCTTGAACCCGGGGCTCTGGGATGCCAGGCAGGCCCTGCTCTTCGCAGTCCTCCGAGTCATTTGATGAGGAAAGAAAACAGGACGGGATGGAATCGCGCTGAGCTGGCGCACCTGCCGCTCTGCGTGCCGCTGGTTCTCCTGTCCTAATGAGGCCAAGTGAGAGCCGCGTGACTACGTAGAAAGCTGCTTGTCCCGGGGCTTCAGATTTCTGACTGGTAATCTGCGACCAATGGGCAACGGCAGCCACGGGTGTCCAGCAGCCCAGGGCCAGCCGGCCGGGGTCCCCAGGGGGAGGCTGTATCTCACTGCAGGAGCTGCGTGGCTCAGCCACACACGGCCCGGATTTAATCCCCACCCCCACAAACAAAATAAAACAAGAAAATAAGGCTGTGGTACCAGCCAGCTCCTCCCTCCCCAAATATGTATTCAGAAATTAGGGAAATACAGATAAAAGTGTTGGTTTGGCCAGGTGGGGCGGCGTATGCCTGTGATCCCAGGACTGGGGAGGCTGAGGCAGGAGGATCGCCATGAGTATGAAGCCAGCCTGGGTCACACAGTGAGACCCTCTCTCAAGCCTCCCCCTCCCCAGTAAAAATAAAGACAGGAAACACTGTTCACCTACCAGGCCTGGCTCTCTATCCACTGGGACAGGTAGTGGCGCACCTCAATGGGGAAGTGCTGGCCGTACAAGGCTTGCATCTGGTGCAGGGCGTCCCCCTGCAGCTGCTGGGCTTGGATCCACACAGCCATGGCTCACAACCTGGGCAACAGACAATCCGGTGTGGATGAGCTGCTTTTTTACATTCTCCTTTTAACCCACTAGAGTCAATATTCACACAGTTTGAAAGTAAATATCCCTCTTGGCAGACTGCAGATCAATATATATAGACACATGGGCCAGGGATTTAGCTCAGTGGTTTCACCTCCTGCTGTGCAAGCGCAAGGACCCAAGTTCAATCCCTGGTACCAAAAAACAAAAGCAAAAAAGACATTGTTTCCATATATATATATATATAGAGAGAGAGAGAGAGAGAGAGAGAGAGAGAGAGAGGGAGAGAGACATAAAAATACACACATACTTTTCTGACATGTATATATTTTTTGAGACAGAGTCTCTCTATGTAGCTCAGGCTGGCCTTGAACTTGTGGCGATCTTCCTGCCTCAGCCTCCGCGTGTGGGGATGATAGGTGTGCACTGCTACGTGGGCTCAAGATCAATATTCTTGACCTGAATGTCAGCTTTTCAGTGTTTTCAAAATGTAGACATTCTGTGGCCTCAGGAAAGTACCGGCTGGGGCCCTGAAGCTCTGACCATAAATGCCCTGCAGTTCTTTATGGCAAAGCACAGAGTCAGCCCCGGGCAAAGAACCGCCTAGCTCTGCCACCCCAAACATATTCTTATTTTGTGCAAAAGTGTCAGCAACAACCTGGCACGGTGGCACATTCCTGTGATGCCAGCGCTCAGCAGGCTGAGGCAGGAGGATCGCTGCAAGTTCAAGACCAGCCTGGGCCACATAGTGAGACCCTGTCTCAAAGAAAACCAAGCCCAACACAACCAAAAGTGAAAACTTCTGAAACACAGGCAGAACCCTGAGTGCTATCGCTGGTTACGGAAGCAGCAATTGTTTGACACAAAGAACACAGATTTTGTCTGCCAAAACCCCCACGGCTCACTTTGCAGGTAACCCCCGGGGACCCAGGAAGCAGTGCTCTGTCTGGTCACAGCAGAAAGAGCCTCATGGTCCGAGCCCTTGCCATTGCAGCCCCACGGGGAGTCCTCTTGTCAAGCATGCTCCCCATCTCAGCCTGAGCTGGTTTTATCAAATCCCCAGCTTCCTCCCCAGACTCACCTGCCAGCTCTTCCTGTGAGGGGAGGGGCAGGCTGGGAACATTACTTTACCCGAGGGAGGACACTGAGCTGCATGCAACCCTGCACTACCTATGTCCAAGGAATGGGGTCGGGACAGGCGGCATGTGGAAGGCCAGGTGCTGGCTTGCAGTTCTCGAAAGATCTGCTACTGTCACGGCCCAGCCTGGAGGGACTCCGATCGAGTAACACTGAGCTATTTCTGGGCTGAGCCCCGAGCCCCCAGCCAGCGAGGGAGGAGGCGGGGCAGTGGCCAGGACCGGTTTTAGCCTGGGACAAGGCCATGGGACACTCAGCCGGGGCCTGGGTCTATTTAGGGCTTTTGAAGACGCTTTGAGGCTGGGACCACTGAGAGACGCTCAAGACCCCCAAGTTCAGCGGCTGGGACAGAGCCCTCTCCAGCAGTCACTGCACTGTGCAATCGGATGCCTGATATCCGGGAGACGCTTCATTATATGATGTACTTTTTTTTTGGTTTTGTACCGGGGATCGAACTCAGGACCTTGCGCTTGCGAGGCAGGCGACAGCACCACAGGGCTACATCCCCAGCCCTATACGATGTACTTTTTAATCGCATGAGTCATATCCCAAGACTGAGAAATCAGAACAGATAGCAAGCAAATCATGACTTTTGCTTTTTGTTTTTTGAGACAGGGCCTTGCTAGGCGGATCAGGCTGGCCTTGAACCTGCTTCAGCCTCCCAAGCGCTGTGATCACAGGCGTGCGCCCCTACACCCAGCCATGGATTTCCTCACTGAACTCCCACCGGGAAGAACCTGCCAGGACTTGTTTCCTTCCCTCTCTCTCTGGGGCCTATGGCAGCCCCTGGCTGTCAGAGCCAGTGATCTGTGGGGTTAGAGAACGGATACAGGCTTGGCAGGGGGTTCAGCTCCCTTCAGGGTCCTCACAGAACAAGGCATGGGTGGGGCAACACCAAGCATGAACATGGGCCGGATGTCAGTTTCAGGGTCCCACAGCTGTACAGTTAGGGCCAGCGGGCTCCAACATGACCTCCCGCCCCTTAGTGACACACTGGCTCGAACCTGCTGAGCGGGGAGCGGGTGGAGAAGTCCTTGCCTCAGCATCGTGTCTGCAGGACCCGGGCAACGCTGGTCCCCAGAGTGCTCACTAAATATCTGCTGAGCGGATGAGCACACCAGTCGGTGCTTCACATGCCCCACAGCCCAGGCACGCCGCAGGAGCCCACTGCATTTTCAGAAAGAAATGCTATGGGATCTGCCGCCCCTGGGGATGCTGCACAAATGCAGCACTAGCTATGGCAAATTTTATAGAAGTTCTCGGTTTTTATCAGAGTAGACTGCTTCCCAGCACTCTGGGAGGCTGAGGCAGGAGGATCACAAATGCAAGTCCAGCCTGGGCAGCTTGGCAACTTAGCGAGATCCTGTCCCAAAATAAATCAAAAAGGGGCTGGACGTGTAGCTCAGTGTGAAGACCCTGGGTTCACTCCCTAGTCCCCCCACCTCAAAATACTGCACTTCTGACCTCTTAGGATTTGTCAGGACAGTCTTGGGATTGCAATCATGAGCACATCATAATCATAATCATTATTTTCTAAGACAGCCATTGGAAGGATAGCAGTTGGGAGGGGTAAGCGGCAACTGGTTTATTTTGATAAACATCATATGCAGTTTTGCTGCAGAAAGACACTTTGCCACAGCTGGGAAGGGTCTTGCTTCCTACTCCCAGACAGCGAAGAGTAAATGCCAGGGGCGTGTGTGTCTGTGTGCACGCGTGCGCACAACTGTTCCCCACACCTCGGCAACGCTGGCCAGAGGGACACCAATACCCCGGCGTGTGTACGCACCGAAATCCCACGCTGCACCTCATGCAGAAGCACAAGAAATAAGTCAATTCTGTGTCAACTAAAATTTAAAAAACAATTAGATGTAAATATGTGCTACATAGCATAGAATTGTGTTCATTTAACTCTTTAATGATTCTGTCAAACAGAACACACGAAATGTGATTTGTGGGGTTATCATGTAACCACATTCAATACCCAGTTTATTTATTTACTGGTTTTTCGAGATGGTTTCTCTATGAGCCCAGCTGGCCTTGAACTCGTTGTGATCCTCCTGCCTCAGCCTCCCGAGTGCTGGGATCACAGGCGAGCACCACCGCACCTGGCAGAAATACTCAGGCTGGACAGGCACACCCAGTTTCTATGACTACAACCTAACTCTGTCCCAGCACCCTCCGCTGGGCTCCGTCTCCCAGCGTGAGTCGACGGCCTGCCCAGTCCCTAGGGCTTACCCAGCCGTCCAACCCCTCGGCCCCCGTGTGGCGACTGCACTGGCCCTCTCCCAGCACCTGGCCCACCGTGGTCCTCTGCCCACTCCCAGGCAGCTCCGTCTCAAGTTGCGCTGCACGGCCACGGCATGATTTGTACCTGGAGGCGTCGCAGGCTCCTCTGCAAAGGGGCCAGGGATTCACTGTGAAAATCCACTGCTTCGACTTGAGGCCAAGGACAGCACTGACGGAGGCGGCAGCATCTCACACAGCCCGGCCCAAGCACACACACCACGGGCTACGGGAAGCCGAGGCGTCCATACTGCCTCACACATCTGGATGTGACCAGGCCAGGGCACAAACCACACAGGCCCCGGACACTCATCATAAAAGTCTCAGAGTGCTGGCGCACGCCTGTAGTCCCAGCACTCGGGAGGCTGATGCAAGAAGATTACTGAGAGTTCAAGACCAGCCTGAGCTACATAGTGAGAGCCTGTCTTCAAAAAATAAAGCAAAGTAAAATAAAATAAAGTAAAACTCCCCGAGTCTACCAGTTTACAATGTTACAGGCCTGCTGGAAACCCTACAAATGGATGTCTACTCCACCAAGAAATGATGTACTGGGGAGGGATAACCAGAACTTTGTCTCAATAACGAATACCTTTATATCAGAACCTTTCCTTTTTAAAAAGTAAAATATAGGGCCGGGCATTTAGCTCAGTGGTTTTGCCGTTTGCCTCGCAAGCGCAAGCACCCGAGTTTGATCCCAGGTACCAAAAAAAAAAAAAAAAAGTAAAATAGAAGCATTTACAAAGAAAACGATCTCTCTGAAGACTTCCAGAACACAGGGTCCCCAGTCATGCTCTAAGAAAACATGGGGACAGGGCCGGGGATTTGGCTTAGTGGTTCCACCGACTGCCTTGCAAGCGCAAGGACCCGAGTTCAATTCCTGGTACCAAAAAAAGGAAACAAGGGGACAGAATTACAGAGTGTCTGGCTGGGTGTGGTGGCGCTCACCTGTCACCCCGGCACTGAGAAGGCTGAGGCAGGAGGACTGCAGCGAGTCTGAGGCCAGCCTGGGCTAACAGCAAAGCCCTGACTAAAAACAAACAAACAAGCAAGCAAGCAAGCAAAGCACCTCACACATGACTCCTCATTCACAGAGAGGGAAAGGTATATTTTAGTGGGTAAATTCGGTGGTCAGACACCTTCAGTTATGGGTCAAACCGACACTATGTGCCTCCAGCTATGGTGTGCTGAAACAGAAACAGCAAAAATCACAAAGAAATATGAAGAAACAATAACTGGACAAATCCAGAAATCCAAATCACAGGGCTCACACGAATGACTGAAAAGGAAGAAGTAGAACTGCTCTAGATTAAAGGCGATGAAAGAGGCATAATAACCTAGGAGAGCATAATTTAAAAACAAAAACACAACTCCGAAGGACATTATTGAGATAGGAAGATTTAAGCCGGGTGTGGATGGTGCATGTCAGCTATCCCAGGGCTCCGGGAGGCTGAAGCAGGAGGATCGCACGTTTAAGCCCAGTTTGGACAATTCAGCAACTTAGTGAGATCCTGTCTCAAAATCTAAAAAAATAAACAAGGGTTGGGGATGAAGCTCAGTGTGAAGGCCCGGGTTCAACCCCCCCAGTTCTGCAACATAGATAAATAATTGAGCCCTATAGGTCAGATAGTCTTTTTTTTTTTTTGACTGTTTTTGTTTTTTGAGACAGGGTCCCTCTTTGTAGTTTAGGCTGGCCTTGAACTCTCACTGTTGCCCAGACTGGTCTTGAACTCCCTACAACCTTTCTGCCTCAGCCTCCCAAGTGCTGGGATAACAGGTGTACTGACGCCTGGCAGTAATTTTTTTTCCGAAATAAAGAAGATTTTCCAACAGGAAGGGAACGGAGAGGTGGCCAGAGGGGAGTGGAAGGTGTAGGGAGAGTGAAGATGCGCCTGTCCGCGCCCCAGTGCCCCACGATGCACGTGATCGTCATGTACTGAAAAGGTGTCCATACAAATTTAAATATTTGAAAAAATAAAATTTAAAAAATTCTGGGTAAAAACTGCAAATGTGAAAACCACAGCGCTGAGAGGGGCCGCGTGGCCCCGGAATTATGTGCGCATCCGGGCTTCGCAGCCCGGGCTGCTGCGGAGGTCACAGGTGTCGCTGATGCCCAAGAACATCTACCGGGGCCAGGAAGAAACCCGAGTGCCGTGAAAAACAAGAAACGCTCCCCTCGGCCCGGCCCGGCCGCCTCCTGAGGATCACCCGCTGTCACAACACAAAACCATGGCTGAGCGCAGCCCTGGGCGCCTCTCCGAAAAGCCTGCTGGGAGAGGGGCAGGAAGAGGGGACCTGGGACCCCAGAGCTCGGCCTAAGGCGCATGCGCCGGCAGCCCGGTTCAGCTATGACTTTGCCCGGATGGGTAAGGGTAGCCACATAAACGAAATCTAAAGGCTCTGTTGAGATGGAAACACCAGGTAGACACATCCGCTGAAAGAGTAAGAAAAAGGTAAGGGTGGCGGATGAAGGCTGCCACCCCCACTGCTCCCCTCGCCGGCTGAGGAAGGAGGAGCGCAAGTTCCAGCCCAGCCTGGGCGACTTAGCGGGACCCTGTCTCAGAATAAAATAAAACAGCAGCTCAGTGTACAGCGCTTGCCCAGCATGCCCCAGGCCTTGGGTTAAATCCCCAATACCAAAAAAGAAAGTTAAATGAAAAGAGTGTACAGCATGTGGGTTGAAGACAAATATGGAAAGGCCACAAGAAGGATAAACAGCACCATTACATTTAGGTGAAGGAGCTTTGGTGCATTTTTTGTACAGTTCTTTGATTTGCTAAATTTTGTTTAAAGCATTAAAGCCTGAGGGCCGGGATGCACCTCAGTGGCTGGGTGTGCTTTCGATTCCTAGCACCACACTCCAAAATAAAACAAAATGCAAAATTAATCATCATAGGCAATTAACACTACTGCATGAATCAAAGCTTTTTGGTTTGGTTTGGTTTTGGTTTTATTTTCAACAGGGTCTGGCTCTGTGGCCCAGGCTGGCCTCGAACTCAAGGCAAACGTCCTGCCTCAGCCTACTGAGTGCTGGGATCACAGGTGTGTGGTACCATGACTGGCTGGTGTCTACTTATTTTGCACAAAGCTCCAAAGCCCAAAGCTGGTGCTCCCCTTGGGAGGCTGGACAGGCCACTTTGGACAGCCTCAGTAAGAAAGCCTGAGATGCCCCCTGTCCCCCGTGATCAAATGAGCATCAGTCTCCGTCATTGGCAGGAGTCTAGGAAAGAGAATAACAATAGCACACTGGCAAAGCAAGCCACCCTCAGTGCAGACCAATATGGCATCTGCACCTTTCTTCTTACGGACAGATTAATTCCAGCCCTCAGGAGGATGAGCCAGGAGGATCTCTGAGAGTTCGAGGGCAACCTGGGCTACAAAGCGAGTCCCTGTCTCAAACACAAAAACAAAAATGTGCAAAAGGAAGCTAAATACATTTTGGTTAAAATAACAGAAGACTAAGCCAGCAGTGGTGGCACATGACTGTATTCCCAGGAGGCTGAGGCAGGAGGATGGTGAGTTCAAGGCCAGCTGGGGTAACTTAGTGAGGCCCTGTCTCAAATTAAAATAAAAAGGAGGATGGGGGTATAGGTCAGTGGTAGAGCACCTGCCTAGCACACACAGGTCCCAGGACCCCAAGAGAAAAAGGAAAACTAAAATCTCCTCTTTAGCCAGGTGTGGTGGCCCATCCATATCATCCCAGCACTCTGGAGGCTGAGGCAGGAGGCTTGCTTCGAGTTTGAGGCCAGCCTGGGCTACATAGAGAGCCCGCTCTCAAAAAAACCTAAATATATAAATGAACAAATAAACAGTCTTCTCTTTTAAGAGAAAAACGGCTTTTCAGCTAGTTCCCTGTCTGCTCCCCTGAGGACACCCTGCTATGGAGCTGGACCACAGCTGACCCAAGGTGGCTGAGGAGCCGCACACTGAGAAGCTGATTCCGAACTCAAATAGAAGGCATTTCCGGGAGTCCTCTTGTCTTAGAAAACGGCAAGGAAAATTGCCAGGAAGTAGGGTTATCTCTGTGTAGGAAGCAATACTGTCATCAAGACATTTAGTGTGAAGATGAATTAAAAGCTGTACACAAAGGCCCAAGTGCGATGGCGCACGCCTGTCATCCCAGCACTCCGGAGGCTGAGGCAGGAGGATCGCCGCGAGTTCAAGGCCAGCCTGAACCACATAGTGAGGTCCTGTCTCAAAAACAAAACTGGGCACGAAATCAGCGTGCACGTTCCCTCCCCCTTTAAACTGGGGCTGTGCAATGCCCCGGGTTCTTTTGCTGAAACAAAGCGCCTGTTCCCGGAGCGGCGGCGGCGGCTGTTACAGGAAGCCGGCGGCGAGCTCTTCCCGAAGGTCAGCTGCCTGCATCGCCCCCGCCTCGC
Organism: Heterocephalus glaber; assembly: GCF_053883595.1. Classification (NCBI taxonomy): domain Eukaryota; kingdom Metazoa; phylum Chordata; class Mammalia; order Rodentia; family Bathyergidae; genus Heterocephalus; species Heterocephalus glaber. The sequence continues at coordinate 11,120,889 of NW_028258463.1, forward strand.
GCCCCCGCCAGCCCCGCCCCGAGAGCGCGCGCGCCGGGAACGCGGAGGGGCCGGGGACCCGCCTAGGGCCGGAGAGCCCACGCGGGGTGCAGCCCGCAGCGTTCCGGGGCGGGGCGTCCCCACCTGAAGACCAGGGGGCTTGGGGACCGCAAACGTCACCTCGCAGAAGGTCTGGGCCACGGACACACAGATCAGTGTTCAGCTTTGCTCTGCTGAAGCTAAAGTCGAAACAGTCGCCCACGTGTGAGGGAGCCGCGGGCTCACCCCTGGCACCCTACAAGCGAACACTCAGAGCCAGCAGCACGCAGGAGGCTGAGGCGGGAGGATCAGTGGGAGTTTGAGGCCAGCCTGGGCTACATGGCGAGAGCCTGTCTCGAAAAAGAAAAAGAGGGCCGGGATTTAGCTCAGTGGTGCCGCCGACTGCCTCGCAAGCCCAAGGACCCGAGTTCGATCCCTGGTACTGAAAAGAAAAGAAGCAAACATACAATGGCTATGCAGTTCCTTAAGGGAAAGTGGACAGAACACGGACACACCGGACTGCAAACGTTCGGGGGGGGGGGCTGAACAGCTAGGAACTGCATCGGAGACTCGGCCCACCTTCACAGCAGGAGCTGTTGGTTCTCCAGCGAGCCAGGGGCAGAAAGCGCGTTCAGCCTTCGGCGGAAAGCGCCCGGAGCCCCTGCCGCTGTCGGCGTCGGCGGAACAGTTCCGGCGGGCGCGGGAGCGGGAGAGGGTCGCAGGCGCAGCTCCGCTCTGGCTGTGGCGGCCACAGAAACACCAGGCTTTCTGTGCGCGAGCTCCGGCTCTGAAACGTCGAGCTTTGATGATGGGGAGGGTTTTGTTTTGGGTGGTTTTTTTTGTACTGGGGGTTGAGCGCGGGGCCTTTGTACTGAGCTACATCCTCAGCCCTTTCCAAACTTTAAAAAAAATCTGAGACAGGAGCTTGCTAAGTTGCTGAATTGCCCAGGCTGGGTGGGCTTCAACTTGTGCTCCTCCTGCCTCAGCCTCCCAGAGCCTGGGATTACAGGTGTGCCCTCCATGCCCAGAGTGAGGACACCCAGATGAAGGCTTAAGAGTTCGAGGAAGAGCTCCTGAGTTTATCATGTGGGCTGAATTCCACTTCACCTCGGGCCTACGCTGGAGCAGCACCCAGAGGAGCTGGGAGAGAGAAGCCAACTCCAGCGGTGGCAGCAAGAGTCACCACAGTGACAAGAGATACCCAGGACCTGTAACCCCAGCCCTCGGGAGACTGAGGCAGGAGGATCGCCATCAGGTCAAGGCCAGCCTGGGCTACACGGCGAGGCTCTGTCTTTTTTTTTTTTTTTTTTAGGTTAAAAGCCGGAAACTTTATTGGCGAACAGGAGTGGGGAAGACAGGAGGGGCCCCAAATTGGCTGCCCAGAGGCTTTGTCTTAAAACAAAACAACACACAAGGGGAAAAAGGGAAGGGCTCCCAGACCTGGCAAACGCTCAGCCGGAAGAGGGGAGCCAGGCGTGCCTTCGCCTGTCTCCCAAATCAATTCCAAGTCAGCTTTAGGTGCTGAAGGCAGTGGGTGGCAAGTAACGAAAAGCGAGCTGGGGCGGGAGACTTTCCAGTAAGGCCAGAACCTCGGCCCTGACCACTCGAGGTCAGATGAGCAATGTGATGTCCCTATGAAGCGCAGGCTCGTCACATGTGTCCCCAAATTCCCGAGCTGGTTTCCACTAGCTGTATGATTGTTCATCACCAGTGTTTATCACAGATCCTTTGACAGAAGAAAACATTTCTCACACAGAGACAGTGTCATTAATACAATGAAAAACAAGCACGGTAGCCAGGCATGGGGGAGCCCCCCTGTGATCCCAGCACTTGGGAGGCTAAGGCAGGAGGATCGGAATGAGCTTGAGGCCACCCTGGGCTATATAGTTCAAGGCCAGGCTGAACTGCATAGCGAGACCCTGTCTCAAAAGCAAACAAACAGGGCCGGATGTAGCTCAAGGGCACCGCGCCTGCCTGGCAAGTGCAAGGTCCCGAGTTTGATCCCCGGTACCAAAAGAAACAAACCTTGCCATAATTAATAAATGCTAACATGAAATAATGTAGCAATTACTGTGCTACTGTGCCCAGTACTCTTTAAATACTGAGTGCTAAGGGTCCAAGCTTACCAAACTTCAGGGTGGAAAGTGACTTGTGAGTTCAGCAGTGTAACAACCTGTTACTAGGAAATTTGGCACAAGAACACCTAGGAAAGAAAGGTGCTTTGGACAACCTCTCACACCTTAGCTAGAGGTGGAATCCATGCAGTGTTTGTATCTTTTTTTTTTTTTTTTTTTTTTTTTTAATTTTTGGCACAGGTAGTCCAGGCTGGCCTCGAATTGGTGGCAATCCTCCTGCCTCAGCCTCCAGTGCTGGGCTTACAGGCCTGTGCCACCACGCCCGGCTTGGTCCAATCTTTAAAAGATTTGGTGCTTTGCCTCTGTAGAATCAGAATGCGCCTCGCCTCGTGCCCTGAGCTGAAGACGCAAAGGCATCTGAATCACCGGCCCCCAGCCGACAGAGGGAGCTATCCTGGGCGGAAGCGCGGCTCTGCGGCCTCACTTCTGGCACAGCTGGGCAGGGCCGGTGTGCAGTAATGGGTGTCCGCCGCAACTCAGGAAAGCTGTGCTCTGCACAAAGAGCCTAACTCAGGGAAAGGATGGTCAGTCTGTGATTTCCTGTGCAGAGGTCATTAGTGCGAATCCCATCAGCCTCACTGTAGAAGCCCCGGCAGAGGCGGAGTCATTGCTGTTCGGGTCCAGGTAATCAGGCCCGAGCTGTGGGGCCCAGGGACACCGCAATGGCAGCCTCAGACGGGAGTTGTGTGACTGTGGTGACGCCCAGACCAGCTGGGATTCCACACAGGGCTGCTTCTCCGGGCAAACTCGCTGCTGCTTTCAATGATGTCTTGAGAAGAAAGGGCAGGCCGGGGATTTAGCTCAGTGCCACCACCTGCCCCGGGAGCACAAGGCCCCGGGTTTGATCCCCAGTACCAGAAAAACAAGAAGAAAGAGGCTGAGTGGCTGGGGGGGGGGGGGTGGACCACACCTGCGATCCCAGCACTCTGGGAGGCTGAGGCAGGAAGATCATCGCGAGTGTGAGGCCAGCCTGGGCTACATAGCCAGTGCCTGCCTCAAAAAACCGAAGAAGAAAAGAGAAAGAGGCTGAATATGGATGGACGCACAGTGCTGCCAGCGCCAGAAGATTCTTCACCCTGGGGACAAACGGCCAGTGAGAGACCAGCTGCAGTGACAGCCGAGCCGGATGACAGGCGCTCTTCACGCTGGGGTCCATGGAGCGGGCGAACCCGGTGCGGGAAACCTGGCGTCACCTGCTTGGTGCCAGGGGCTCGCTCCGAAGCCATCACTACCCAGGGCGCCAGTGAGAGCCATGGGGACACCGTGGGGGGACCCAGGCTGGCCTCCAACTTCCAGCGACCCTCCTGCCTCAGCCTCCTGAGTGCCGAGATGGCAGCTGCGCCCCAGCACGCCTGGCCATGGATTGATTCGACTGTTGACCTCCAGGGGACGCCAGAGGGATCCGCCTGGAGGGAACGAGCGGGTCGGAAGAGCGAACCAGGGGACAGCAAACCCCACCCTGACTCCAGCTTCAGCCTCCTGGGGAGGAACCGGAGCCCCAGAGCCCGTGTGAAAGCCCAATTCCACTGGTTACTTTCCAGACAGTCCTCAGGGCTCTCCCCTCTCTTCTTTTTTACCAATCAGGTCACTATGTTCATCTTTTTGCTCAGCAAGCTGTGTTTGGGCCTTAGAAACAATCCCAGCGACCTCGGCCTTCCTCTCAGTCCCTGCGTCTCTGTCTCTGCTGCAAAGCGGTGATTACAGCAGTCGGGCTGTGTCTGTACCAAGGACTTGGGAAAGGGAGAAGGAAAAAGACAACTAAGGAAGGGGAGGACAAAGAAAGGGAGGGAGATGTGATGGGGTCAGGAAAGAGAAAGGCTGCTGGACGTGGCAGCGCACATCTGTGATCCTCGGACTTGGGAGGCTGAGGCAGGAGGGTTGCCATGGGTTCAAGGCCAACCTGGGCTACACAACGCCAAAAAAACAATAAAAAAAAAGAAAGAAATGGACCACATGTGTGTGAATCACTTCTTAATGAAGCCTTGGGTGGAGGCTGACGCTGGACGCCACGGGTGTCTGTCTAATGTCCTGGGGTAAACAAGAGCCGCCAGGCAGGGGATTTTCCAGTTGGCTGAGGAGAACAATGCAGAGCAGAGCAGGTCGGGTCACAGGAATAATCGGCAAGCCCGGTGGCTGAGGCCTCACACAAAGCCAAGCCTGAGCAATCAGGGGAAGAAGAAGCAGAGCTCCAGGCCAGGGGCGCCCAGTATTGTGAGAAGGACAAAGGGATGCAGAAGGGCAGTGGGCAAGCCTGGGGGCGGTTGCTAGGAGACGTGGGGGCGGTTGCTAGGAGACGTGGGGGCCGGCAGAGCCGCTCCTTAAGGGACAGAGCTCTTTGCTTTGAGACCGCAGGAGTGTGCTTGGTGCCTCTGAAATGCACTCCAAAAAATGGTTAAAATAGGGCTGGGCCTTGTGGTGCACGCCTACAATCCCAGCACTTGGGCGGCTGAGGTGGGAGAATCACTGAAAGTTGGAGGCCAGCCTGGGATGCATAGTGAGACCCCGTCTCAAAAAGTAAAAATAAAAATAAAGGCCCAGGGATTCAGCTCAGTGGTTCTCCTACCTGCCTCGCAAGCACAAGGTCCTGAGTTCGACCCCTGGTACAAAAAACAAAACAAAACAAAACAAAACAAAAACCAGAGATGTTCTGCAGTCAATCTGTCCGAGGCACTAAAAATACAGAGCACAGAGTTAAAAATTCACAAGGGCGCCCAAGTTCCTGTCCACAGTGGCAGCCACCCCAGCCCGAAGCAGTTCGGTTCCTTTCCTTTCCCACAGAAGGAAACATAGGTCAGACTCTACCAGCACAGCACGAGCTCCTCGGCAAAGATCTGGGTGTAACAAAAACATCAAGAAATTCTAGAAAATGACTGCCTGCTTCTGGGTTCAACACAATGCACTTTCATGAAAGCAACAGAATAATTTTTTTTTCATTTATGTAGATTCTTTGAGATAGAGGCTCGCCATGTAGCCCAGGCTGGCCTTGAACGCACAGAGATGCTCCTGCCTCAGCCCCCTGAGTGCTGGCAGGACAGGCTTGTGCTACCACGCCCACCTGAAAATCTCTCTCTTTTTTTAGTACCAGGGATCAAACTCTGGACCTTGCGCTTGCAAGGCAGGCGGCAGAACCACTGAGCTAAATCCCTGGCCCTGGAAATCTCTTTTGAGAGGAGAAATTGTGTCCATGACTAGATCTCAAATTTCAAGCATCAACTTTTGTGTCTCGTAAAGACAACCAGTAGCTAAGTGCAAAAGCCAAGTAGGATTCTTTTCTACCAAAGCAAAACACCACTTGCAAGCCCGGTGCAGTAGCACACACCTGCAATCCCAGCACTCAGGAGGTTGAGACAGGAGGATCTCTTCGAGCTCGAGGCCAGCATGGGCTACAGACTGTCTTTTTCTGTCTCAGAAAAAAAGACCAACCCCAGAGCGCTCCCACCCCTGTTCCAGCACTGTTTTTGCCCGCGCCTGGCTCTGCGGGGCACTCGCATGGGCTTGTCACATGACGCTGGAAGCTGAGGTGACACTGTGGCTGGGAGGGGTTCAGACACCCTGACCCAGGCGAGGACGCCAGCCCAGGGCACCTCGGGGCTCCGGACACCACATGCCTCAGGGCATGTATGACACTCACTGCTGCTATTTTCCATTAATTCTCTCTGGACCGCACTGGGCCTTGGGTGAAGGAGACCCCGGTGTGCAGGGAGGGGACCCAGCTGCGCTGTCCACGGTGGCCACCACCAGCCATGCCATTGTGCACGCATGCACTCACAGCACTCTGGGAGGCTGAGGCAGAAGGATCGCCTTGAGTTCGAGGCCAGCCTGGGCTACACAGTGAGATCCTGTCTCAAACAAACAAACAGACACTTGAGGGTCACATTACACTTACACAGTGCTGCTCCATAACACCAATATTTTACATTTCCTGTACAACAACTGCCACAGTCTTCTTGTTCATGTACATTGTTAACATTTAATTTTTTTGTCTGTGCTTTGCTTCGAAGAAAAGGTTGGAAGCAAGTCTTTGCAGGTCTTATCATACTTACAGCAATGTCTGAATATGATTATAGTATCTGGGCTAAAATTGTACTGAGTACTTTTTAAATTACTATTCTGTTGGGCCGGGGATTTAGCTCAGTGGTTCTGCTGCCTGCCTTGCAAGCGCAAGGTCCGGAGTTCAATCCCAGGTACCCAAAAAAAAAAAAAAAAAAAAGAACTACAATAAATTACTACTCTGTTATATAATCTGTCTAGCAAGACAGATTTAAGAAGACTAAATCTGATGGTTCTTTAATGGGACAAGTGGTGAGGATTGGCCATCTGTTCAAAGAATAGGAAACTCATTTTGGGTCTCCTTAAAAATCCGAACTAATGGATATCAGAAAGGAAATCCATGTGACCCTACCACTTCTGACTTATTTTCTAAAAAAATTAATGATCAAAAAAAGTCTAATAATTAAAATAATATGGTCTCTCCAGAGACACACTCATTGGCGGATACAGTAGACAAAAAGTAGGTCTGAATGGATGAGGACTTAATGTGTGACAGAAGTGGCACACGCCTGTCACCCCAGCACTTGGGAGGCTGAGGCAGGAGGATCACTGAGAGTTTGAGGCCAGCCTGGGGTACATAGTAAGACCCTGTGTCAAAAAATCAAAACAAAAAACAAAAGTCAGTGATGCAAACGGCTGCCCCGGGGGGTGGGCAGGGAGCCCACTACAGACCTGCCCAGCATGGCCGCGGGAGGCTCAGCAGGACTCTTGTCACTGGCAGAAGGGAGCCAGTCCCAGGAGGATGTGAGGCCACCCAGCCTAAAGCGCTGCGCCCAGGGCCGGGGATGAAGCTCAGTGGCACTGCATCTGCCTGGCAAGCACAGGCTCCTGAGTTTGATCCCCGGAACCAAATAAATAAATAAATATAAATATAAAATGCTGCACCCTTCTGCTGTTTATGAAAGTGACGAATGTTGAAAAATCTATTAATTACGATAAAGTAATCCTATAACCTATCGATTGCTAATGAACTGTAAGCCTGGTTGGGCCTTGCAAATATCGGGGGGATGCTGATACTCATGGGTTCTCCAGGGACATGAACCCCTCCTGGCCCCCAAATGGCCAGCGAAGGTCACCGGATCCTTCTCGGCTCCTTATCATCTCCCCTGCATTCCCCGGCCCCGCCCTGCTGCTCACCGACCTCTTATGTTTATGTAAGGGTTTTTGTTTGTTTACTTTGTTGTTGTTGTTATTTTGAGACAGGGCCTCACTCTGTACTTCAGCCTCGCCTTGAACTCACCATGGACCCACACTGGGCTCAAACTCTCAGCGATCCTCCTGCCTCAGTCTCCTGAGGGCTGGGACTACAGGTGTGCGCCAGCAGGCCTGGTCCCATGTCAGAGTCTTAGCCCGAGTCCCTGAGCTCTTTCAAGTGTACTAAAGTCTTTGTGTGTGACGTATATTTTACTGGGAAGAGAGTCAACTGTCTACCATCAGTGTTCTGAAAGTTCTGCTAATCTCCGAACGTTAAGACGGACTGGGATTTTTAGTTTTGTAGGTCAGGCTGTTGCCTCAGTTCACCTTAAGAAGCATATTTGAGTGTCAGTCATGGTGCTGCACACCTGTCATGCCAGCACTCCAGAGGCTGAGGCAGGAGGATTACCAGGAGTTCTGGGCTACAGAGCAAGACCCTGTCTCAAAAATCAATCGAGTAACAAAAATAAAACCAATGGAGAACATAATTTTGAATTAAATGAGATTATCGTAGTCTCAGGAGGCAGACGTTATAAGATAAGAAGCAGAACAGCCGGGGATTTAGCTCAGTGGTTTCGCCACCTGCTGTGCACGTGCAAGGACCCGAGTTTGATCCTCGGTACCAAAAATAAATAAATAAATAAATAAATAAATAAATTATGGCCGGGGATTTAGCTCAGTGGTTTCGCCGCCTGCTGCGCAAGCACAAGGACCCGACTTTGATCCCCGGTACCAAAAAATAAATAAATAAATAAACAGAACATAACCAAAACACCAACAAAAGAATTTATTGATATAGCATACTGAGCAACACATTTAGTTTTATCTCTAATATAGAATATTACTTATTTATCTTCACATATTTAATTATTTATGGATTTAGGTTTTAAAAGCACTAAGAGTTATGTACTAATATGATTCCTTCCATGCTTTGGAATTCTACAATCTGGCTTCAAATAAAAATTCTATTATAGAAAATGCTACTAGGGCTAGGGATTTAGCTCAGTGGTTCCACCACCTGCCTGGCAAGCAGAAGGTCCCGAGTGAGTTCGATCCCCAGTACCAAAAAAAAAGAAAGAAAGAAAGAAAGGAAGGAAGGAAGGAAATGCTGCTATATGAGAACCCACAGCCCAGAATATTTTTTTGGTACCAGGGATCGAACTCAGGACTTCCTGCTTGCAAGGCAGGCTTCGGAACCACTGAGCTAAATCCCTCGGCCCAAGGCAGACTTTTAATTAATTAAACTTTGCAAGGGATAAATAGATCTGCTGGGCTCAAAACTATTTCTTAAAGTTGTAATTTTATTTGTTCCACAGCAGGAAGACCTAAACAGCCGTGCTCCGAAAGTCTCCTAAAACATCAATTTGGAATTAATTTTTATTCATTTTCTGCGAACTCCTTCACACGTCACAGTGCTTGGAAGCCCTAGTTCTGGGTACAAGGAAGTGATTTAATGTAAATTTAATTCAGGGAGAACACAAGTCTCGGGAGGAGAGGACCCAGGGCAGGGAAGACTCCGGCTGGGCTCCGGCACCGGCCGCTCCCAAGTGCAGTCCATGGCCAGCGTTTAGGGAAGCCCTTCTGTGTGACTAACACAATGGTGAAAAAAGAGAGCTTCAAAGCCAGTGGCTTTCCTAGGTCTCATCACGAAAGAGAAAGTAGCTCAAGAGCCAAGGCACCATGTGTACTGAACTAATACAATGTGTAGGATGACAAGAAGCTAAAATAAATTACATCCATTTCTTTTTCCAAAACTTGAAAAAAACCAGCAGGGCACAGTGGCACACACCTGTAATACCAGCTGCTGAGGAGGCTGAGGGAGGGGTACAGCAAGTTTGAGCTAAATTTGGGGAACTTAATGATTTAAGTGAGATCATGCTTTTTAAAAAAAAAAAGTTTTTAAAGGGCTGGGGGATGTAGCTCAGTGGGAAAGACCTGTGTTTGGTTCCCACTACTGGGGGAAAACCCCACTAACTGCAAACAAAAAGAGCAGCCTTTACATGCTAAGGCAAACCAATAAATAAGTCATTTAAATAGCTTTTTTCCTGATTTTCAGGGGGGACTGAACCCAGGCCCCTTTGCATGCTAGGCCAGTACTATCACTGAGTTACAACTCCAGACCTCTTTAAATTTTTATTTTGAGACAGTGTCTCCTTAAAGTACCCAGGCTGGCCTTGAACTTGCAAGCCCCCTGCCTCAGCCTCCACAGTGGCTGGTGGTATAGTCATGAGCTACTGTGCCTGGCTATGTCATTGTTTTTATTTTTTGATTTCTAGTGCAGTCGAACATTATTTTATATATTATTGGCCATTTTTTTTCTTCTTTTGTTCATTTTCTTACCCTAAGAACCCTCTTTATCTACATAAATTATATGTATATATATGCATATGAAAATATTGCCGGGTGCAGTGGCACACACACTTCTGATCCCAGCACTCAGGAGCCTAAGGCAGGAGGATCACTCAAGTTTGAGGTCAGCCTGGACTACATAATGAGTTCAAGGCCAGCCTGGACTACCCACGTACCTTGTCTCAAAAAATAAATAAATAAATAAATGAAACAGAGTACAGTGGATAATCCTTTACCAAACATGATAACAAATTTTTTCTTATTTTGTCATTTACCTTTGGGTTCTGGCATTTGGGGCAAACGTGTTTAATATTTCTGTGTTTGCACACATCAATGTTTTCTTTTATGAGTTATTCATAAAAGCTACTTTTGTCAGTTCACCGGTGGAACTGGAACATCATGTTAAGTTCTGTCCAAACTAGACCTCTTCATGCTTGGGTAATACAAGCATCAGAACCCTGCATTTGAGGCTGTTGCACTTTTAGGGCAACACTGACAATCCATGCTTGGGGTAGAAGGGTTACTCTGCTAGTACACCCACCCTTTTAAAATTCTGTGGTCTTGAGCCAGGCGTGGTGGTCCACACCTGTAATCCCGGCAATCGGGAGGCTGAGGCAGGAGGGTTGCCTCGAGTTTGAGGCCAGCCTGGGCTACATAGCAAGACTCTGTCTCAAAAAACTCAAAAATAGGGCTAGGAATTTAGCTCAGTGGTTCTGCCTCCTGTCTCACAAGCACAAGGACCTGAGTTCGATCCCCAGTACCAAACCAAAAAAAACCCCCAAAAAATAAATAAATAAGAATAAAATTCTGCTCTGTTGTGGTCTTGCAAAACTCATGATCACTGCCCGGGCATGTGAATTCCAGCCCCATCCTCCAGAGGCCAACGATTTTCTACTTTGTTTTGATGCCTTCAGCAGTTAGGCGGCAGCCAATTCTGATCCACGTAACATTTTCACTGATCGTTGAACTTGCTGTGAGAGAAGCTCATCTCTGGGAGGTAACGTCATTCCGAGCTCCCAAAGACAGTTATGTAACTGACACGCTAACCAGAGAAGAGGGGAGAGAGAGAGGCCATTAGCCTCCCGGACCTGCCTGGGAAGCCACCACGCCTTTGGGGTGAGACCTCCAAGTCTGAATCTCCCCATCATCCTCCCTCACCTTTGACCAGAAACAAAGCCTACTCCACACGGAAATCCACCAAGTGAACTGTCACGCTGGAAAAAGCTGTAGATTCCTAGTTTACTACAAACCTAACAAAATGACCAAAAGAGCCTGGAGAGGTGGCGTATACCTGTCAGCCCTGGCACTCAGGAGGCTGAGGCAGGAGGATCGCCACGAGTTCCAGGCCAGGCCGGGCTACATAGTGAGTTCAGGGCCAGCTTGGACTCCATGGTGAGTCAGACCTGTGTCAAAAAAACTAAACCAAACCAAAATAAAACAAAGTGACCAAAAGATTTCTAGAAATATTAAACAAAAATAAAATTATTTCTGAGAGAACATTCTGTCTCCTTGGAGCTCTGTAACAAGGCTAATCAATTCCAGTAGTTAGTACTTTTACAGATTCAGTGCTCAGCGATTTCTGCTTCTCCCCGTGTCCGTGACATTTGTAAGCAGAGCTCACTGACCACATCTGGCCCGGGCTGGAGTTTAAAATCCTACTCTTAGAAAAACAGATTTGCCTCCAGCTACAGGCTTTGCATTTTCGACAACCCAAAGAATTTTTACAAACTTTTTGATTCACCCTCACCTTGAAGCCTGGAAAACCCCCACAGAAGGCTTTAAAATTCACCAGACATAAGAGAGAAAAAAAAGAAAAGAAAAGCCACCAGAAAACAGCTCTGGCTGAGTGGCTCTGAGACGCGACACCAAAGGAAATTCTCACTGTTTCCACTGACGCTGCCACTTCTGTCAACAGTCAGAGAAGTTCGGCCCTGGGCAAAGGTGACAATGTGTCCACGCTGGACCCTGACACTCCCCACTCCGGTCAGGGCACAAGGCATAACATTGTCTTGCCCGTGACTTGAGCTCCCAAATTCAAATCGCTACACTTCAGGGTGTGAATTCTGTCTCCAAGATTTAATTTAACAATCTACCCCACCCCCAGGAGAGGTGCTGAGAGAAAATAATTATCAAATGGGAAAAGGAATGCTGGTTGTTTTTCTTTTCAGACAGGGTCTCACTGTGTAGCCCAGGTGGGCCTCAAACTCACGGTGATCCTCCTGCCTCAGCCTCCTGAGTGCTGGGATGACAGGCGTGTGTCTCCACGCCTGGCCTTAAGAAACACATTTCTGGGCTGGGGATTTAGCTCAGTGGTCTCACCGCCTGCTGCGCAAGCACAAAGACCCGAGTTTGATCCCCGGTACCAAAAAAAAAAAAAAAAAAAAACGCAAAAAGAAACACACTTCTGAACTGGGTAGCTCTGAACACAGCACTTTGTTCAGTTGCCTTAAAAAATAGAGTAAAATTGGTAAATCTCTATATTTCAGAAATCAGAATTTAAAAGTCCTCTAAAAAGCTTCAATGGAACCAGAATAGGACCATAAATCCCTTCAAAATCAAGTTGAAAAAAAAGGCACTGGACACTTCAATTCTCAGTATAGATGGGCGGGTGTGGTCGTGCAGGCTGGTCAGCCTAGCACTCAGGAGGCTGAGGCAAGAGGATCTCTGTGAGTTCGAGGCCAGCCTGGGCTACATAGTGAGCCTAGTCAAGGGTCTTTAAGCAAAGACATGGCTGTCCCCTGGCTGCAGTGCTTACGGATGCAGCCCAGGGATCTGCTCTGCCTGGTTTGGATCCAGCCTGCATGACGAGCAGTGACGGGCACCGTGACCTTGGACAAGTTACGTAGCTTCTCTGGGGCCATTTCTTCATCTTCACTGGGGATAAAAAGGCTCCTCAGGGACCATGAGACACGGCCAAGCCAGGGAATGACTCCACAGCGCACAGCAAGGGGATAGGCAGTGGCAGGCGCTACTTGAGTGATTTTTATGCTGTAAGGTCATGGGACACTTTCTCAAACTCTGGGTATGGACACAATTTTTAAAATTAATTTTTCTGACTGGGTATGCTGACGTGGGCCTGGCATCCCAGCACTCGGGAAGCTGAGGCAGGAGGATTGCCTCAAATTCGAGGCCAGCCTGGGCTACACAATGAGACCCTGTCTAAAAAAAAAATTCCCATTCACCTCTTTCCAGGCGGCACAATAATGACCACACGGGTAATGAGTGTTTCTTCTATCCAGCTGAGGCCTGGCTGAGCCCTACTGGCAGATAATTATTTTAAGGCAAATCATGGTTGTGGCTAATGCTGGTAACTTTGGCTTGGTTTCCTACATTTGAAGAAATCCCCTATGGGGATTAGGGGTAGGACTGGGAAACACTTGGGTTTGTCCTGCTCTTGTTGAAGAGCAAGGCAAATTCACACGTACTCGCCGGATGAAAATATTAGTCACCAGGTTAATCCCGACAAATAACAACTGCGCCTGGCTCAGCGATGTATTTCCCCTCCCTGTCCCCAGCCTCCCTCTAACTAGTCAGAAAGGAAAGTTTTCATTTTCTGAGAATCTCATTACTGATCTCAAACCAGGCTCTCCATCTTAGTAAAATTTTAAAAATGAGTCAGTCCCAGCCCTGCAGAACCCAGCGCTGCGGGCCCAGCAGGGCTTCGAGGAGAGGACAGGAGAAGCGGAGAAGCGGAGAAGCGGAGAAGCAGAGAAGCGGAGAAGCGGAGAAGCGGAGAGCCAGCATCCCAGCAGGTTCTGCAAGCTGGCCCCAAAGCAGGGAGAAAAAGAGAAACATTCATCTCATCTACCCTCGGGGCATGACACGGGGACCTGGGAATCATTCTCTTGGGGAAGCTGAAAGGGCAGCAGGGCGTGGTGGTGCACACCTGCCATCCAGCCCTCGGGAGCCGGGGCCAGGAGGACGGCTGTGAGTTTGAGGCCAGACTGAGCTATGGAGTGAGGCCCTGCCTCAGCCCGCTCCCCACAAAAGAAAGAAACTCAAAGGGGCAAATACCACGTCTGAGACGAATGACAAACTTCCTTCCTGAAGGTCAGGGTGGAAGGCAGGGGCGGGGAGACCCTCGGCAGCCACCTCTGCTGCATCCCCAGCAAGAGCACACGAAGGAGACGTCCTGACACTGGGCGTGCATCGGAGGCTGGCTCGCTCGGCAGCAGCCCGAGTCATCCCCTTTTAGGACAAAGTGGGTCCGTGGCCGGGAGAGGCCATCTGCTCCCACCAGTGGCTGTACGCCGGGGCCGGGAGCGGCTCGGTGCAGCGCTGTTACACAAGGACCGGGTTAGAGGCCCAGCACCTTAAGGAAAAGGGAGACCGAGCATTTAAAAAGTATCCAGAAGGAGCTTTAAGGCTGAAGGTGACACCTAGGTGCTGCCACATCCCTGCCATCCAGCACTCGGGGGCTGAGGCAGGAGGATTGCTGTGAGTTCGAGGCCAGGCTGAACTACATAGCAAGAGCTTGCCTCAAAATCAAAACAAAAGACTGAAGGTGATTTCTCCAACATTCCACTCCAGTATCTTACACTTCTCCTTGGATTTTTTGTTTGTGTGGATGTGTGTTGGAGACAGGGTCTCACTACGTGGGCCAGGCTGGCATCAAACTTACGACGATCTTCCAATCCTCCTGGCTCAGCCTCCCAAGCGCTGGGATGGCAGGTGTGCCCACCATGCCTGGCTTCTCATTGTTCTTAACTCCTGGCTGACAAGGTGCGTGGCTTTTAGGTAAAGTCAGAAAACCTGCTGCAGTCGCTGCTCTAGACATGAGGGTCCGTGTGTGTCGGACACCGATGGCAGCTCCTCCAGAGTGCTGAGGAGCCGGGGATTTAGCTCGGTGGTTCTGCTCCCTGCCTCAAAAGCACAAGGTCCTGAGTTTGATCCCTGGTACCAAAACACCCACAAAAAACAGAGTGCTGGGGCCGAAGGCCTACGAAGGCTGTTCAGCTCTCTCCCTCTCCGTCTGTCTCTCTCCCCGTCTCCCCCTGTGTCCTCTGTTTCTCCCCTCTCTCTCCGCTCTCCATTTTCCAGGTACTGGGAGGAGACAGCAGCCCCTGCTCCTCTGCTAACTGTACATCTCTTGCTGCGGTTCTTGTCTTCAGTTTTCTCCCAGGGCTGTCACAGAGGATTGCAGCAGGTCCTGCCTTTCCCGTGGGTGTCGCCAAGCGAGCAGCACAACGGGCTGACGACAAACCACAGGACACCTCACAGTCTTCAGATGTTTAAAATAAAAATGTGACGCTACAAGCAGGCGGACGTGTGGACCTAATTTTGAAAATATAAACAGGAAGCACCCCCACCTCACTATTACCTTAAAAGAAAAAGGAAACCAAACCCCAAGACACCTCCCAAGGAAGCCATGGGTGTGACCCAAACTAACAAAGTAAGAAAACGTCACCTGAACCCCAAAACCGCGGAGCAGTTCCCACTCCAGCAAGCAAGCTCTGAGGTCTGCAGCGAGCGCCCCTCGTTGACCAGGAAAACAGCCTTCATTTGGTGGTGGAGAGCAGGCTCCAGGGCTTAGGTGTTTTTTTGTTTTCCTTTGTTTTGTTACCAGTAGAAGACCATCTTAGAAAAGCAGACATCGTCGATATTTTACTTCAAACAAGGCCTCTATAATTAAGAGCGGGTACAACTTTAAAGACCTTTCTGTCACTGTGATGCTTCCAATCTCAATGTACAAGAAACTGTTTGAGTGTTGGAAATTGGGTAGAGTTGATTTTCTTGTTCTCAGAAATTAGCATAAAACTGCTGATTTATAACACTGCCAGGGAAAAAATACT
Source organism: Heterocephalus glaber (assembly GCF_053883595.1). Classification (NCBI taxonomy): domain Eukaryota; kingdom Metazoa; phylum Chordata; class Mammalia; order Rodentia; family Bathyergidae; genus Heterocephalus; species Heterocephalus glaber. The sequence goes on from NW_028258463.1 coordinate 11,136,427, forward strand.
TCTGATTCCAAAATAGTTTTACTCACAAAATCCATATTGAAAAAATAGACCTTTAAGCACCACACATATTTGGGACAGTCATACTTTATTTTGTTTTTTGTGCTTTTTTGAGACAGGGTCTCGCTATGTAGCCCAGGCTGGCCTCAAACTCGAGGTGATCCTCCTGCCTGAGCCTCTTGAAGGAACAGTGATACTTTAGAGCTATCTTTTAGGGGTTTTTTTTTTTTTGGTACCGGGGATCGAACTCAGGACCTTGTGCTTGCAAGGCAGGCGGCAGAACCACTGAGCTAAACCCCCGGCTCCCTAGAGGTATCTTTTAAACATTATTTTTATTCAGAAGTTCCAGAGTCCAAGTCTTGTGGTACTTTATTATACAGTAAATGGATATTCAAGAAGTCAGGAACCTGGATGTGCCAGGTAGTTTAAAAGAGTAAGTTTCAGGGAGCTGGGGATTTAGCTCAGTGTTGCCACCGCCTGCCTCGCAAGCCCAAGGTCCCGAGTTCAAATGCTAAAAAAAAATTTTTTAATTTTTAAAAATTCATAAAAATGTTTTTTAAAAGGTTTTTATACCAGACATGGTGGTGCATGCCTGTTATCCCAGCATACAGTTTCAAGCCAGCCTGGGCTACATAGTGAGTTCAAGGCTGGTCTGAACTACATTGGCGACACCCTGTCTCAAAAAAAAAAAGGTTTTATGCTATATTTTGTAGGAATAGTATAATAATATATACTCTATCTTCCCATAGAAGAGAGAAATGCATAGGCAACAGAATATCCAGTTCTAAGATACCCAGGGCCCCGTAGAGGACTAGAATAGTTAGGGTTCCTCTGATTCCTTCTGCTCTTCAGTCTGTTCACCTCTTTATCACATCTTTTTTTTTTTTTTTTTGAAACAGGGTCTGGCTGTGCAGTTCAGGCTGGCCCTGAACTCACTTCATACCCCTGTCTGGCCTTGAACTCGAAGTGACCCTCCTGCCTCAGCCTCTGGAGTACTGGGATGACAGGCTGCCAGTCCACGTCAGGCTCCTCCCATCTTTCTTGCCAGCGGACCACAAGGCTCAGGTACGCGCACGGTAACAAGCCCAAGGGATCCCAGCCAGCACATTCACAAACACAAGCCCTACGCAAAAGAATCCGAACCCTAACAGTAAATTTCACACAGAAAAGCGGCCTCCCACAATCCAGGGCGCCTTAGTCTCAGTGTGGGTTTTGCATATGTAAATAAAACAAAAACAAAGTCAGGGAGAGGGGAGAACAGAGGTGAAGTGAGGACTCAGGGCGCAGGAAGTGCGGCCAGTGCGCTGATGTCGCAACCCTGCAGGCCTCGGTGCACACACTTCTCACACGCATCGCATCGGGCATCACGCCCAGAGCACACTGAGGACACTTGGCCCAGGTCACAGCCTGCGGGCAGAAGGAGGGAAGCCGGAGGGGAGCGCCGGGGAGCAGCGGGGTGCCAAGGGGTGCCAGGCCGGGGTGCAGAGGTTCCCTGTGGAGTTTACTCTGAGTTACGCAATAGCCAAACTGCTGCTGATAGAAATCAACTGGCTTTTTTCCCTGATGTTTTGCTTTAAAAAAACAAAAATCTCTCCATTCCCTCCCTGTGTCTTAGCCTGGTGCTGAAACGTTTGTGTCCGGCGTCCGCGGAGAAGGGATCTTCCACAGAGGACACCTGGGGTAAACGGGACACACGGAGTCACCGCTGCACCGCACATTCTCCTTAAAAGCAGCAACCTCGCCTTCGCTCAAGGCTCTCGGTGTGATGTGTGTGTCCTTCGTGAGACGCCGTCCACGCCAAGGCCAGGAAGACCAAGCCTCCTGAAGTCGCTGGGCACCCACCTGAGATGCCCAGCGCTGGCCCACGTCCCCACTGTTTCTGAACCAAGTCATCCACAACAAAATGCACCCTCTCCCAGGAACCACAGACACGGAGCTGAAAACAACTCAGCGAGCAAGCCCACAATGGCAGAGCCAGGGAGAGGCGCGCCCCGGCATGGTCACCCAGGGACAGCACCACGGGAGGCCGGGCAGCTGACCGCACACCAGGGCCTAGCAGCGCCGGGACTGGGCGCCCGGAGCTGAGCAGCAGAGAAGCACCGCTGGCCCACCCAGCACCGCAAGGCTGGGGATTCCCCCGCCAGGGACAGGGCTCAGGGCTGGGGTCTCAGGGCCTCGGCTCTCAGGGCCCTTCCGGCTGGAGGCTCCACGACCTGTTCGACACATGCGGGGCAGGATCCTGGGGGACGGGAACCGGGATCTATTTTTGCCGTTAAGACCCTCCTGGTTTCCCCGGATCCCTCTGGTCCCTCTCCCTGCACGGGGCGGGACTAGGTTTCATCCCAGCCTTCCCCATCCAAGCTGGCTACAGGTGTCTGCGCCAGCACTGGCCGCCCACCTCCAGATTCCGGAGGACGCCCCTTCCCTGGGGCACTTTTGTACTCTTTATCCCCGGCTAGGAAAATAAAAGGAGATGAAATAAAGGACTCCCTCCATCGCAGGCCACGGTGCAGGCCAGGCCCGCGGGTCCTGAGGGCCCAACCTCAGCCTTACCACAGGCGCTTGTTGTCTGAGTCCTTATAAGGCGCTGGTGCTGAAGCTTTTGGTACCCATCCCACAGGCACCCCGCTCATCTCTCCTGGGGGGCACCGGCACCTCCTTTTTTTGGTGGGGGATGCCAAGGGGACGCGGGGACTCTTGGGCCTTGGGACGGGAAGGTGCCAGGGGCCCCCTCGGCCCCTAGGGGTTCAGCGCCGAAACCGCACACCTGCAGCCGCGCGACCCCCGCGCCCCTCTGGCGCCGTCCCCGGTCTCTAGGGCCCCGATCCGATTGCCCCCCAGGCTCCCCGATCCCTAGGTCCCGGATCCCCACTGCCCCCCCGCCCCAGTCCCCAGGGTCCCCGACCCCGCGCCTCCGCGGCCCGGACGGTGGCGAGGCCCGGCCTCGGGGTCCCAGAGTCGCCGCCCCCCGCCGTCAGCGCCTACCTGGCCCGCCCGGCCCGCGCGCCGCTCCTGGTCCCGCGAGGCCGCGATCCGCTCGGCCGGGTGCGCGCCCGCCCCGCGCCAGCGCCGCTTCCTGGTTCCGCCCGCGCGCGCCCGCGCGCGCCCGCGCCAGGCCGGGCGGGGCGAGTGACCCTGGCGGGGACTCCGCTCCGCGTCCCGCAGCCCGGCCCGGTCCCGCGGGGCCCGCGATCTCGGACCCTGGGCCCACGCGGCGCGGCCTGCGCGGCGCTGACACTGCGGGCGCGGCCGGGTCCCGTCCCCTCGTGGGCAGGCGGCCGAGTCGCCCTCGCCCCTGCTCGTGCCCGCGAGCCGGTTTCCCTGGCGACGCCCGGGGCCGCGCCGAGCTCTGGGCCGCTCAGCCCCTCGCCCGCAGGTGGAGCCGGGCCCTGTCGGCCACGGCAGGCCGGGTCTGCGCACAGTGGCTGCCGGGCCGGGTGGGCGCAGCAGCCCGGAGCTCTCGGCCTCCGTGCCCGGCCCTGCTGCCCTGCCTGGGGCGCCACTTTTCCCGGGGTCACCGCTGCTCGTGGGCCGCTCCTCTCCCGCTGCCCTCGAGACTCGCAGGCCGCAGGAGCCTCCCTCCCTGTCCCCACCCGGCCTCGGGCCTCCAGGTCCCCACCACGCTGCCTGCGTGGTCACTCCAGGCCTCTGGAAGGGACACTGCAGGAACTGCGCCCCTAGTAAGAGCGGGGCGTCTAAAAGCGGACTCCTCTCCTGCAGTGTGGCCTTGAACTCTTCTGCCTCCATCGCCACATTTGTTAACGTACAGGATAGTTTCTACCTCATGATGCCTGAGTGTGGTGGTGCACCCTTGTAATCCCAGCAAGATTAGGGAGGCTGAGGCAGGAGGATCACCACAGATTTAAGGCCAGCAGGGGCTACACAGTAAGTGCATCACTAGGCTGAACTACCACATAGCAAGACCCTGCCTCAAAAACAGAACAAAACACTATGAAGCACTATATTGCTATTACCTGTTACTGACCAAGAGCTTACTCTGGAGGCTGAGGCAGGATTGCATGTTTGAGCCAAGTCTGGGCTACTTAGCAAAACTGTCTCAAAAATGCAGATGGCAGGGCATGTATCTGAGGGGTAGAACACCCCTGGGCAGGGTCACCAGTACCACCCTGAAAAGGAAGGATTGAGTAGGGTCTGATCCAGCTCCTAAGGCAGCTCCACGAAGCACCACAGCTGCCAGTGTAGATGCCTGGGGTGGAGCAGGCGTGCCACTGGATGCTTGCAAAACCCAGCACATCGCTGGCTGATTGGCAGGTACCATCTAGACCTGGCCAGCGGGCGGCACAGACAGAAAGGCAGAGTGCTCTGTGCCACCTCAGCAAAGCACAAAACTGTCCCCTGGGGCAGGAGGGATGGTCCCACGCCTACCTCCTGCCCAGTGCCCAGGCCCAGTCCCCTAAATTGAGAAGACATCAGCCTGAAACACAACACAGGAGTGCTGGAAAACAACCAAATAGAAACTCGGTGCAGTGATGGACAAAATCATCCAACCACTGGGGAGGCTGAGGCAGGAGGATCTCGTTGATCGAGGCCAACTTGAAGTACAGAGTGAGTTCAAGGCCAGCCACCGAGCGAGACCCTGTCTCAAAAAGAAATAAAAAAGAAACTGAACTGGAAGCTAGGACCCAGAAAATCAAGCAGAGGACAGTCCTCTGTCCACCCAGGACAGCGGAGGCTGGAGAGAAGAGCCCACCTGCCTACTGCAGCCTAGACTGCTGGGGCCTCCCTCCCTCCTTCTCAGCAGTGAGCCCAGGACACTGGAGCACAGGTGTCCATGTTTCCTCGCCCCTGCCCACCGGGGAGCTCAGGAGGCCTCCTCCCAGGAACACAATGGAAACCAGGGCCAGCTCCGGGGGCTTCCCTCTCCAGCCCCTCTGGATCCTGGGAATCGGCTGTCCCCAGGGGCCACCTGCTGCACATTAGCTAGGAAGGGCACCCTCAGGATCCTCCCTTCTTCCACAGGGGACTCTGCCAGTGCAGGGCCCTGGAGCCCTGGGCAGGAGGCCAGGGACACGTAGGGCTGGGACAGCTCAGCGGGCACTTTGGAGGGGACTCCAAGGGTGGGTAGAGCTGAGGGGTGCAGTCAGCCCTGCTTGCAAACCGGCCCTGCCAGCCTGCCGCTGTGCGACCACGGCCTCAGTTTCCCCTCGAGTTCGAGTCACCATTGTGTCTGGGGCTGCACACACGGCCCCAGTGACGGCAAGGGTCCCCCCACAAGGGACATGGGGACAGGAAGAGGGAGAGGCTCACTGCTCCTCATCTGTCCTTTCAAATCTTACCAGTCTGGCACTGTTACCTGTGACAACACTGGTAACACACAGTTTTTACAAAGAAAAAGTAGACAGTGAGCCAGGCGTGGTGGTGCACGCCTATCCCAACACTCAAGAGGCTGAGGCAGGAGGATCTCCGTGAGTTCCAGGCCAGCCTGGGTGACATAGTGAGTTGAAGGCCAGCCTGGAATTCATAGAGAGACCCTGACTCAAAAGATGGAAAGAAAATAGAAAAGCAGAGAAAGGGAGCTAGAGATGCTCCCTGCACCTGGCGAGCGAGCTCATAAAAGTGCATTTTCCCTCCCGCTCCCCCTATGCTGGGCAGGAAGCTATGCACACTATACAGGTCCCTGCAGGACCTGCCACCCGCAGGTGCTCCGGGCCCCACCTGTTGGGGTCCCTTACAGCCAGTGCTGAGGAGCGGCCTCGCCTGGCTCTGGCACCCGGTCACTGTGCCCGCTCCACCTGCAGTCCTGAGGCGACGCCATGCCTCGTGGGAGGACGGGGCTGGCACGAGAGAAGCAGGACCACCGCGCCTGGTGTGCAGGGCAGGGTGAGAACACAGAGCAGATCCGAGGGACCCCAGCGTTCCGGGTGTGGTGGGTGGGGCGATGCCCCCATGGGCACCTGCTAAGGGCTCCTCCGGGATCCTACGAAGAGGTAACCAGGGCTGGGGCCACCCAAGCTCCACCCAGACCACTGTGTGCCAGGCTCTGAGTCTGAGTCTTTTTTTTTTTTTGGTACTGGGGATCAAACTCAGGACCTTGAGTTTTCGTGGCAGGCACGGCACCACTGAGCTACATCCCTGGCCCTTGGGACTGAGTCTTTTATTTTGTAACTGAGACAAGGCTATGGAGCCCAGTCTGGCCTGGAGCTCATGATCCTCCTGCCTCACCCTCCCAAGTGCTGGGATGACAGGGGTCCTCCTTCAGCTTGATGAGGATCGCCAGTGGCCCAGGCGGAGTGGGACTCCAAGCAGGTGGGGTGAGGAGCACAGGCTAGGTTTGCATCCTGACTTCTTGCCCCGTTTGCTGGATGAAGAGAGTGGTGTCTATACACCGTGGAGTACTACTCTGCCACAAAGAAGGGTGACCTGGAGCCCCCTGTAGGAAAATGGACACACCTTGAGACCGTAGTGTTCATGGAAATAAACCAGACACACGAGCTTCAGTGTGGCATGGCTTCTCTTATATGAGAACCCCAAAGTACAAATAAAGAACAGAATAGGACAGAATAAGGGTCAGGGATTTAGCTTAGTGGTTCCACCGCCTGCCTCGCAAGCACAAGGTCCCAAGTTCGATCCCCGGTACCAAAAAAAAAAGAACAGAATAAAGGACAGATGATAAGAAACAGGGAGACAGATCTTTGCAGTGGGAAGGGTGCAGGAGATGGAGGAAGACAGAAAGAGCGAGATGCATTACGTCCGTGTACCAGCTCCCTGTGTATTGCAAATGTGGACTAATAAAAAGTTCAAAACTATATAGAAAATAAAAGAAGCGAGGGGTGATGGGAGTGGAGGTGGCAGGGAGGAAGCGCCCCAGGCTGGCATGGAGGGAAGCCGGGCACAAAGAGGCTCTTGTTAGGCTGGAAGGCAGAGGAACCCACCGGGAAGAGGGGCCGATAGCTATCCGGCCCAGGTGCGAATTCCAGCGGCCAAGGCCCAGGCTGTGGCCAGGCCGCGGTGCCCACTCCTCGCCCCCCGGGAGCACTGGGGATACTCAGGGCCGGACCTGTCTCTTCCTCCCGAGGGCAGAGAGAAGGCCCAGCCAGCCTCAGCCTGGCCAGGTGGGCACAGGGCAGGCACAGGAGGCAGATCCGCCCATCCAGGTCCCGGCCCTCCTCCCAGCGCCGGTTTCCCAGAAACGGGACCGGCCTCCGGCCTCCGTGGCGCCTTGTGTTCTTCGATGGCTTCACTGTAAACTGGCTTCCCTGAAGAAGAGCAGTGGGGTAAAGCGGGCTGAGGCAGGAGGGCTTCACCCGACCCCACAGCACCCAACTTTCGCACCGAGCTCCTCACCTACGCCCAGGTCCCCTCTGTCCTCAGGGACAAGGACAGCTGGTCCTGGCTGTGGGCCCAGTCTGGCAGGGACGCTGGAGCTCGGGCAGGGCCTGGAGTGGGGCAGAAGTCCCAGCAGGGCAGGGAGGGAGCGGGATGTTCGGCGCCCCGGGGTGTCCCGTGCCCTCTGCCCGGCATGGGGACTTCAGGGACACTCACCCCTGCTGCGTCCCCCCCGGGCAGCAGCAACTCAGCCTGAGGAAGCGACCTGAGCACCACCCTCCACCCCAGGGACCACCAGCCCGCGGTGACCCCGTCTGACCCCTGGCGGGGCCCCCCTGCTCCCAAGGCCGGGTGCCCACTGCCATCGGCACAGCGAGGGTGCCGTGCTGAGGTGCTCAGCTTGGGGGACCCAGGCCGGGCATCAGGAGCAGGCTGGGCCGGGTCTCATTCCGGGGCAGCTGGAGCCCCTGCCAGCCGTGCCGGATTCAGCAGCATGCTGGTGACGGACACGGCCGGCCCTCTGTGGGGGCCCAGGTTCCTGGGGGCTCCTGAGCCCCTCCTCTCTCCAGCCCACATGAGCTGCAGCTGGGGTGCAGGGCGCGGGGACAAGGAGCCCCCTCTAACTCCAGCTCTGTCCGGAGCCCACACGGTCTGGTCTTTCCGAACCCCAAGCTGTTTCTCCTTTCTAGCCCAGTCCCCTAAAACCACCAGGGTGCTTTGTGACCAAGCCAAGGGACTGAAAGCAGAAAGAAACCCCAGTTCGGCGTTTCCGGGGAGCTGTGGCACCCAGAGCCTCCCGTGCCTCACTGCCTGGTGGCCCGGGCCCCTCTTGGAGAGGGTCTGAGGGTCCCCGAGGCCCAAATCTCCAGGGAGGAGAGAGACGGAGAGGGGGAGAGACCCAGGCAGAGTCGGGGCAAAGAGGAAGAGAACCAGGCAAGAGGGGGCCAGGGTTTGGGGGGCCCCAGGGTTCGAGGCCCTCAGACCAAGATGGCGCGGGTGGTCATGGGGACAGTGATGGAGACCCCCAGCCCCTCAGCCTGGCATCTGCAGTTCTGCTCCTGGCACCAGCTCGGGCTCCTGGGGTCCTCACCCACCCCGCCCGCCCGGCCAGCGGGGCTCCGCGGCTTAGCTCTGCCAGGGGCAGGCCACCTCCCCACCCCGGACCTTTCCTCCAGCTCTGATACTGACTCTCACTGGGGGGGACCCCAGCCCGGGCAGACACCCCCAAACACAGTGGGGGGAAGGGGCAGTGGGGCCTGAGGTCCCTTTTCCCGGGTGCCCCGCCCTGCCACCCATCTGGAAAGAAAGCTTTCCCCAAACCCTCCGAGCCCTGGGTGTTTTCAATTCCTTCCCCGTGGTCCTGCTGCTGCCACTGTGACCACCACAGGGCGGGGAACCCAGACATTTCAACTTCTACGGGAAAGCTGCGTTTTTCCCCTGAAGTAAAGAGAGTGAAACCCAGGAGGCTGTGGCGAGGGGAAGGGTGTTGCGGTGAGGAATGAGGAGGAAAGGGCAGCTGGGGCCGGGAGTGGGCAGAGGGGGCTCCCCTGGACCCGGGCCGTGCTGCGCCCCTGGCCCTGTCTGCCGCCGCCCGTGCCAGCTGCCAGGAGAGGCCCTGGGAGGCGAGCCGGGCAAAGGGGAGAGGAGGGGCCGGTGGCCTGGCCCAGCCCCTGTCCGGGACCCACCCAGCGGGGCTCAAGGCAGAGGCTGGCAGGCGGGGTGCTTCGGGGGCTCTGGGATCCCCAGGCCTTCCCCTCCCACAGTGCACCTCTGAGGTCACCAGAGCCGTGGCCCCAGCCCGCAGGACCGCACTCAACTCACACTCACACACACTTTTCTTTTGGTGCTGGAGATCAAACAAACCCACAGGTGTGCTGCCACTGAGTTGTGTCCCCAGCTCCTTTTTGTTGTTGTTGACACTGTCTTGTTAAGTTGCCCAGGCAGGACTTGAATTTGAGATCCTCCCGCCTCAGCCTCCCCTCGTGCTGAGGTTGAAGGCGTGCACCTTCGAGCCCGGCTCCCACACTCGCTTTTTAATATCCGCGGGCGGAGCTGGGCAGCACCTCCCGCTGTCCCCCTGCCTGCTCCCTGCTCACACAGGAGCACCCCAGCCTCGCCCCGCTGGCTCGTGCCCGGGCGGGCGGGGACTCTGGGACCCGCACGGCCCCGCCCCGCCCCGCCGGGAGCTGCGCCCCAGGGCGGCGCGCGCGCTGTTTGGCTGGCGGAGGCAGCTGAGCTCGGAGGAAATCGCGGGGCTCGCTCTTCCTGTAGGAGCAGAGCCAGCGAGGAGCGGGCAGGGACCCAGGTGCGTGGCGCAGGCGCAGGGGGCGGGGCAGAGGCGCAGGCCAGGGAGGCGGGGGCCGGTGCGGGAGCCCGGGGCAGGAGACGCGGCAGGGGGCCGGGGACAGGGCCGGGAATGGGCACTAGGACTCAGGGACAGGCGCGGGGACTCGGGGCGGGGCCCTGGTGGAGAGGGTGCCGTCCGTGGGACAGACCCCGCCCGGGAGGGCCTCGCCCCACCCGTCCCTCGCGGCGGCCACCTGGTGCCCAGGGCCACGGCCGCTGGGGAGCGGCCACAGCTGCTGCCCATGTGGGCTGCGCCCTCCGCCGGCCTCTCCTCCGCCAGTTTCCCTTTGGCTTCTGTCCGCCCCTCGCCAGGAAGCCCCCAGGGAGCCGCCTGCCGCCCACTCGGCCCCCCTCACCTGACCCAGGCCCTCCCCGGTGGCGGACACTCAGGGCTGTCGCCCCCCACCCCCACCCCGTGACCACGCGGGCTGGATCCTCGACCAGCAGCTGCAGGGGGACGCCCTGCGCCAGTTGCAAGCCTTGTACGGCCAGCACTTCCCCGCCGAGGCGCGCCACTACCTGTCCCAGTGAATAGAGAGCCAGGCCTGGGAGGTGTCCCCAGGCCCAGCCTCCCCTGTGCTCCGTGTGGAAGGGGCGTTGTCCCCGCAAAAGGCGACGGGAAGGGGACAGAGAAGGTTCCGGACGCTGGCACTGGTGCGCCAGCCCGGTCTGCACGGGTCTGGTGGGGCCTGCAGGTCCCGGTCACCTCCCCGAGCCGCCTGGGGTGCCGACCTCCTCCCCCAAGGAGGCCGCACATGCAGGCCTCTGTCCCCGCCTGTCCCCAGGCGTGCCATCGCTGTAGACAGCCCCCAGGACCTCGCCGAGGCCGCCAGCTCCGGGAGGGCCTGCTGCGGGAGCTGCGGGAGAAGGCGGAGCACCAGGCGGGGAGGACGGCTGCCTGCTGAAGATCAGGCTGGGCCAGTGCGCCACGCACCTGCGGGTGCTGCGGCCTCCTGCAGCCCCCGGCCCTGACTCACCCTGTGACCTTCCCTCCAACTTCCCCCGCCCCTGTGTCATGTTGAAGTCCGAGGCGGGGCGTGGGAGGTGCGGGGGAAGACCCAGGACCACCCAGGAGGGGTCAGGCGCAGGGACGCGGTAGACTCAGCCAGGAGCCCTTCCCGGGAGGCTGAGCAGTGGATTCTGCAGATGAGGGGAAGAGCCAGCTGTGGCCCCCGTGTCATCTCGGCACTCGGGAGGCTGAGGCAGGAGGAGCCCACGACCGGGAGGCAGGGGAGGGACCAGCAGACACCCCCCATCTGCCCGGGGCTCCTCCTGAGCAGCACCGCATCGCCAGAGGGACGGGCTGGGACAAGAGGCTGCAGGGAGGTCCAGAAAGCCAGCAGCCTCTCCCGTGCGGGCGTGGAGGATGAGAGGGAGAGGGGGCGTCGGGAATGAACGGCTTCCGGAGAGCAAGGGCAGCGGGCAGCTGAGGCGGCCGGCCGAGGACAAGGGCGGGCGCGGGGGCTGAGGGTGCTGCGCGCTGCTCTCTCGGAACGCCTGCGGCCACCGCCCCCTGGAGCTGGGGCGCTGCACCCGGCACATCCTGCACAGCCAGCAGAGGCTGGTCCGGGAGGCCGCCGGCGTGGGCACCGGGCCTGTCCCTGCCTTTCTCCCCAGCGTGACAGTGGATTTGTAAAGCGCTGGTGCAGGGAAACGAGAGAAACGCCCGGTAGGCCAGGGCTTAGGGGCCGCCCGGCCCGTCACTGCCGTTTACCAGCTGCGGGGCTCCAGCAGGTGATGGCTCTCGGAGGCTCTTTTCTTCTTTTCCTTTTCCTCAGTACTGGCAGTGAAACCCAGGGCCCCAGCGTGCTGAGCAGGCGCTGTATTCCTGAGCTACATCCTCAGCCCTTTTCAAAAGTACTTTTTATTTTGAAACAAGAGTCTCGTTAAGTTGCTGAAGCTGGCCTCAAACTTGCGATCCTCCTGCCTCAGCCTCCCAAGTAGCAGGGATGATGAGTGGGTAGCACCATACCCAGACCTTCTTCTCTTCTTTTTCGCTGCTGTCTTTGTTGGCACTAGGGATCGAACCCAGGGCCCTACCACTGATTTCCAATCCCAGCGCCATCAATTTCCTCTGCCGTAAAATGGGTCTCGTGCAGAGCTAGGATGAGAATTAAACAAGATGCTGTGTAGCAAAGGACAGACGAACAGAGCAGTGGAACAGAAGAGGAAACCCTAAACACACATGCGTGCACACACATGCACACATGGAAAGTCCATGGCCGTCAGAGATGGCCTTACGCACCACGAAGGACAAGATCTGATATATTCAATAAATGGCTGAGTCTAAAATAAGCAACGTAGCTGGGCGTAGTGACGCACACCTGTGATCCTAGCACTCGGGAGGCTGAGGCAGGAGGATCACAAGTTTAAAGCCAGCCCGGGGAACCTAGTGAGACCCTGCTCTGAACAATAGAAAGCCATGTGGATGTGGCTCGGTGGTCACTCTGGCTGAGCAGAAGTCCACTGTGACGGCGGCACAGTGCCAGGGTGGCCTGATACCCGCTTCCATCCCTCACCACACTGGCCTGGATTTGTGGATCTCCTTATGGCAGCCTGTCCTCCCACCGGCCATACCAGCCTGTGGGCTCTGGAAACACCCAAGTGATCTGTAGTTAGGGTGAAAAAAGGCCTTTTAAAGTTACGGAAAATGTTTTGATTTGGGGTCCCCACAGGGGCTAAGGAACTGCCCGGGGGTTTGCTGTGCTACATTTTTTTTCTTTTTTTTTTGGTACCAGGGATCGAACTCGGGTCCTTGCGCTTCGCTGTACTACATTTTGAGAAGCACTGGGCTTGGTCTTTATTATTTTTCCTAATTGTTTTATCAGTTGCTGAAAGACAGGTCTCAAAATCTCTACGATGCTTATAGAATTGTCTACTTCAATTCTTTTTTTTTCTTCTCATTTTTGGGGGTGGTACAAGGGATTGAACCCAGGGTTTTGTCCTGAGCTACACCCAGCCTCTTTTTAAATTTTCTACTTTGAGACAGGGCTTCGATAAGTATCTGAGGCTGAGCTTGCCCTTGCAGTCCTGCTTAGCCTCCCAGAACACTGAGATTAGAGGCCTGGCAATTCATTTTGTATATACCTCCTTTACATATTTTGAAACTAAAATGTCTTTCTTAATCTCAGGTCATATTGTTTTTTTGTTTTTTTGTTTTTGGCACCGGAGATCGAACTCAAGTCCTTCTGCTTTCCAAGCAGTCGGCAGAACCACTGAGCTAAATCCCCGGCCCTCAGGTCGTATTGTTACTGTTGAGGTCCATGTCATGCGGTATTAACACAGCTACTCTAGCCTCTGGGTCTGCGTTTTCCATGGCATAAATGATCATAAATTATCATTTTAACATATTTATGCTATAGAAAGTGGGGTTTTTTGAATGGTGTAGTTCTGGCTGGCCTTGAACTCATGGCGATCCTCCTGCCTCAGCTTCCCGAGTGCTGGGGTCCCAGGCAGGCGCCACCACACCTGGCTAAAAGTGTACTATTGAGTCTTCCTTTGGATTTGTTCAATCTCTGCTTTACTTGAGAAGTTCTGTCCATTAACCTTTAGCATCGTACTTAACACATTTGGCTGGAGGGCTGACATGTTAATACTTCTCTTCTCTTGTGCCCCTTCTCAGTTTTTACTTTTCTGTTCCTCCTTTTTGATGAAATTTTTTCTAGAACTCCTCTGTAACTATTTCAGCTCTCTTCATAACTTGCCCATCAGCACTTTCTGCCCCAGAGACAGCAAGCACAGTGGCTGAAACAGAGTGACAGTGAGCCATGCCACAGGCTGAGTCAGGCAGGTCTTCCTCCCTCTGAATCCACCCCAATGGAGCCAGCGAGGCCCGGGCTTCCCGGGTTGGGAACAGAGACTCGGGCGAGGGTCCCTGCCTGCCTCCTGCGCTGCTGACAGAGGGCCGAGCAGGAATCCACGGAGAACTGAGCGTGCACCAGGCAGCTCCTGAGCACTTCCTGGGTCCTCGCTTATTCAACCTCCACAGCGGCCTGCAGAGCCCGGACCTCAGGTGGGGAAAGGGAAGCAGGGGAGAGCTAGCGAAGTGTCCGGACTCACCTGGCCAGAGCTGGGCACACAGGTGCCACCGAAGGCAGGGCAGGGCAGGGCAGCAGCAGGTCCGAGGGCTCCGCCAGGAGGTGGTGGCAGAGTCCAGCTGCCCGCGGGAGCCTTGGACTCGGGGCCGGGCTGCAGGAGGCCCAGCGGCCGAGGACGGCATCCAGCACTCGGGTCTGCCTCAGAGCTCTGCCCCGTGTCCTCTGCCCTGGGCGCCCCTGGTGACTCGGTGCCCCCCCCAGCCCAGTTCGCACAGCTGGCCCAGCTGAGCCCCCAGGAGCGGCTGAGCCGGGAGTCAGCCCTGCAGCAGAAACAGGCGACGCTGGAGGCCTGGCTGCAGCGCGAGGCGCAGACGCTGCAGCGCTACCGCGTGGTGAGTGGACCCGGGCTGGGCTGGGCTGGGCCGGGCCGGGCCGGGGCGGGGCGGGGCGGGCGGCGAGGAGGGCGCTCAGGGCCGTGTCCCCCAGGAGCTGGCCGAGAAGCACCAGAAGACGCTGCAGCTGCTGCGCAAGCAACAGACTGTCATCCTGGACGACGAGCTGATCCAGTGGAAGCGGCGGCAGCAGCTGGCGGGGAACGGAGGCCCCCCCGAGGGCAGCCTGGACGTGCTGCAGTCCTGGTGAGGCCGCGTCCCTGTCCCGCTCTGGCCCCGGGAGGAGCGTCATGGGAAGTGGCCCGGGGTGGGAGCCCGAGGCGGTAGGGCCAGGTCGGGCTGAGCCGCGTCCCCCACCCCGGAAGCGGCATGTCCGTGTCCTGGTCGCAGTTCAATAGGGTGTGGGTCACTAGGGGCCTGTCCCCTCTCCCCAGCCCGGGGCTGGGGTCACAGCCTCCACCCCCAACGGTTGGGACAGACGATCCCGAGCCCCAGGACGTGCAGCTGGGGCAGCTGCATCACCAGGCCAGGGCGACTGAAGGGACCAGGGCCTGAGCCAGTTTGTAGTTAATGGGCCCCGTCTGCCTCGGTTTCCCTCACCTTTCAGATGAAGAGGTGAGGCAGAAATGACTTTAGAGGTCCAGCCAGTCTGGATCACTCTTTATAGCTCCCCTCCCAAGCTGGGCGAGGTGGTGCACACCTGTAATCCCAGCCACTTGAGGCTGAGGCAGGAAGATCACGCATCCACAGCCAGCCTGGGCAATTTAATGAGACCTTCTTAGGCTGGGGATTTAGCTCAGTGGTTCTGCCACCTGCCTAGCAAGTGCAAGGTCCCAGGTTCCATCTCCAGGACCAAAAACAGCAAACAACAAAAACCCTGGGGTGGCCCTGGACCTGGGCCTTAGATGTGTGGGGTGAGCTTACTCCAGGCTCCTCAGATGCCTGCTGGGGACCAGGGGAAGGGGCAAAGGAGCTGGCAGGAGCTGGGAGCAGGCCTGACTTGGTTTCCCCACACCCTCAGGAGAACCTGCCGGGCTGGAGCTACACCTTCTGGCAGTGGAGGTGCTCCAGAGGCAGCACGAGCCACACTGGAATGACAGGTGAGGCCTGGAGGCTGTGGCCCAAAGTGACCCCAGTGCCCCTCCCGCAGCGCCATCCTGGGCTTCGTGAACAAACAGCAGGCACATGACCTGCTCATCAACAAGCCTAACGGGACCTTCCTGCTGTGCTTCAGCGACATGATCGGCGGCATCACCATGGCCTGGAAGTTTGACTCTCGTGAGTGGCGGGTTTGTGTCCTGGCCCGGGTCCCCGCCCACCCCCCCCAGTCCCCTCTCCTGGGCCTGACTCTGAGCCCAACCCTGCAGCCGACTGCACCCTGTGGAACCTCAAGCCCTTCACCACGAGGGACTTCATCTGCTCGCTGGCTGACTGCCTGGGGGACCTGAGCTACCGCGTCGATGTGTTCCCCAACCGGCCCAAAGATGAGGTCTTCTCCAAGTACTACACACCGGTGCTCGGTGGGTCCCTGCACCGCCCCAGGGGCGCCCGGTGGTCCCCAAGGTAGTGAAGGGGGCTTCAGGACTCATGGCCAAGGAGAGAGGCGAAGCTGCTCTCAGTCTGTGTGGCCTTTGAGAAAGGCAGATGCACAGTGTCCCGGAGGCCACGATGCCCCTAGGCCGAGTGACAGCTGTCAGATCTGACGGCGACAGATCGGAGCCCAGGTTTTGACTTCTCTGCAGGGAGTGGAGCCAAAGGATTCTTCGGTATGTTGCACATAGACCACACCTGCGTGTGAACAGTGTTTTTAATAAAATGTGTTTTGGGTAAACTGGCTGCCAGCTGCTGGTGGCCTCCCTGGGTGAGGGGACCCCAGAGCAGGAGTGGCTCCTTCCTGTGGGGCCTGTTTCAGCCTGGGACAGTTCTGCTCCTTCTGTGTCACTGCTTCTCGGGGACCCAGGAGCCAGGTGCAGGGGACTCACAGGCCCAAGATAGCAGGGGGAAGGGACCCACGGGCCCCGCAGGGCTGTGGCCCAGGCCTCTCCTGGCCACTCCACTTCGAGCTGACCTGGAGCTGGGGTTGAGGCCGGCGACGAAGTGACCTGGCTGTGGGGCAGACCAGCAGGGGGCGCCACCCAGCTGCCCGGGGGAGGCGGCCAGCACCGGAGCCTGGCATCCCCCTCAGTAGGGTGGGTTGGCAGGGCCAGGGGCAGGGGGGCCCAGCAGGCAGGGAGGTGAGAAGCAGATGCAGCCTAATCTCTGCTCACATCTCCCAGGGAAGCTGCTGCCTGTCTCTCGGCTCAGCTGCACTGGGCAGAGGAGGGGCGGGGACCCAAGTGGGTGGCTGGCCCGAGTTGCCACCCTGCCTGGCGCACTGAGCAGAGGGTGATAAGGGGCCGACCGCGGGGAGGGCCCTGTGGGGTCCGGACCCCAGCCCGCCCGTGGCTTATCACACCCTGCAGGACCTGACCCCGCCCGCGGCCACCGGCCCCTCACCTGGAGGCTGCAGCTGAGATAAACGGGGTGTGGCCTCACCCTGGGAGCGACGGGAAGGGACCCCCACCCCCAGCCTCCCGGCTGCGTCCCCGCTGGGCTGGCTGGAGGGGCTCGGGACGCACATCGGATGGTTCCATATAACTTTTATTTCTCGAAATTAAAGTAGATACAGCAATATACAAAAACCCCCACAATAATATAAGTTTTTACATTAGGAAGTATACACTGGAACCCAACACAGCGGCCAGGGCAGCGGCTCACACACCAGAGGGGAGAAGCGATGGGGCCCGGGCCGGCTGGGGACAGCAGGGAACCAGGCACCTGCGGAGCTCGCTCTTCCCGGAACTTCTGTGGCCCTCAGCTCAAACCAGATCCACGTGCGGCATAGGCCAGGCCCGGAGCCCTGGATGCTGCCCGCTCCCCACTCTGCGTGTTAACAGTGGCCTCCACAAGCCCACAGGAGGCCGCTTTGTTGTCGTCCCAGGTCGCCCCACGCCTGGCTTCCCCCACCCACCGCTAGGTGTCCCCAGCGTGCGGTGACAGGAGCCCAGTGACTGGCTGTCCGCTGGGCGCTGGACATGGCCCTGCGCTGGCAAGAGGAAGGGCCCTCTAAGCCACCGGGAAGCCGGGCAGAGCCCTGGGTGCAGCCACATGGTGGGATCCCGCGGCCCAAACCCCTCACCGCCAGAGGCGCTGAGGCTGGGATTCCTAAAGTGAGACTTGGGGAGGACACAGCCAGCAGGAGGCCGTGGGCACGGAGGACAGGTGACCAAGGGCGCAGAGCGGCTCCAAGCAGAGCCAGGCGCTAAGGGGGAGCCCACGGTGCAGGCTCCAGGGAGCTCAGGCCCCTCCAGCTGTCCCTGCCCAGAGCCCAAGCCTGTGCCCGGCTTCTGGGTCCCCCAAGGGCAGGGGCTGGAGCCGTCCGTCCTCTGCACGTACTGGCCGAGGACAGCCGAGAGCTTTCCCAGGTCCTCTGACACGGGCAGGAGCTGCAGCCACCAGTTAGCTACTTTAATTCAAAAGGAGCCCTGGGGCTAGAAGTCGAGGCTTCCATGGGACACAACCCGACACGCCAGGTGGGGTCCAGCATGGCTGGGGACGTGGGGAGGAAGCCGCTGGCACCCGGAGGCACTTGGCTAATGGGACCCGGAGAAGCAGGGGAGTGGGTGCGGGAAGAGGGACTCAAGACTCCGCCTCTGCCGCCGGCCACCGTCAGACCTCGGGGCTCCTCACACACTGCCCGCGACTCTGCTTCAAAAAGCGCCAGATGCTCAGAGATAGCAGAAGGAGTAAAAAAAATCTGGAACCACAAGGCTGGGAGATGCTCTGGGGTTTGGCTGCTGGTGGGCACGGAAGGCGGCAGGCCTGGCCCTGCAGCTGTACATCCTCAGCTCCTCACATGGGCGAGGTAGCGCACTCCGGGGTCAGCTCCATGTCAAACGTGAGGGACTCTGGGGAAGAGCAGAATTCGGTCAGCTGCTGGCTGGGCACCCTGCAGGCCTCAGAAAGCCAGGCTTCCGCGTCAGCAGGAGGACCCCTGGCCCCCGGACTACACAGTGACCCAGGCTCCTTGCTCCCCACAGGGCCTCAGTCCCGGGAAGGACTGGCGCTCCCTCCCTCCCACCCTGGCCCAAGCTGGCGTTGGTGCTGCTGGAGGGTCTGAGGCTGCCCTGTGACAGCCGCCTGGCCCCTGGGGCCGTGACGGCCTGAGTGTCCCTGGTGCCAATCAAGGTGTGCTGTGCTCATCAGAGCCCAGCACTTGACAAAGACTTGGTGAAAAAAAGGAAAAATATTCATTTTTTTCTCACACATTGAGACCAGAGTATTTTTCTTCCTTTATTTAATGGGGCCAGGAAATTTACCCTTACACCTTCCTGCTATTTCTACTGGGGAGTACAGCTCTAGCACCCACTCTGGAGCTGGGCATGGTGGTGCACGCCTGTCATCCCACCACTTGGGAAGCTGAGGCAGGACAATCGCTGCAAGTTTGAGGCCAGCCTGGGCTACAAAGTGAGTCCAAGGCCAGCCTGGAGTACACAGCAAGGCCTTGTCTCAAAAAAAGTGAACAAACAAACAAAAACAGAACCTCCTCCTCCCATGCGGGTGGTGACTCTGGGCTCTGTACCCGCGACCGCATGCCCAGGAGATGGAGGGCCCAGGTGGGGTTGAACGCAGCACCACATACTCACCGAACTGCCCTCCTGCTGAGGGCTCAGCACCTTCACCATTATTTCCAAACTGCATCAATGAATCTAAAGTGCGGGGGGACATCGGCAGGTCAATGGTATTGCTGCAGGTCGTTCTGTGGAAATGGGGAGCGCAGGGGCCCGGGTTGACAAGACACAGTGGAGGAGGGGGCCAGACACGCACGCACACACACGCACACGCACACACGCATGCACACGCACAACAAGCTCCACTCTGCGGAAACAGATGCTCAGGCTCTGGAGGCGCAGGGCTGCCCGAGCACCACCCGGCTCCCGGGAGGTGGGCGAGGGCTCAGCGCGCGCAACACAGGGAGGGACTTACGGGGTCACGCAGATGAACTTGGTCTTCAGGTAGGGGGCGGCACCTGGAAGGGGAGCAAGGGGCTTACTGCGGGGGTGTGGTAGATCGTCGTGCAGCTCTTTCCTGCTCCCCGAGCTGCACACACCACAGACGCTGGTCCCCCTGGCCTTGTGCTCGCTCTTCCCCTCCACCGTGCGGGCGCTCGAGGCTCCACTCTGGCCCCGTGCAGACCTGGCCTGGTTCCCGCCCGGATGCCCAAGGAGGCCATGCGGACAGCTCTGCCCGGGCCCCGCTGAGGGTTTTCTTTCCTGTCCTCCTAGAACCTGTCACATTGTCACAGGGTGGAGAGACACACCAGACAAAAGCGCCCTTCCTGTGGTCCCAGCACTCTGACAGGCTGAGGCAGGAGGATTGCCGAGTCCTAGGCCAGCCTAGGCAACTAAGTGACTTGGTGAGACTCTGTCTCCAAATAAAGTTTCAAAAATAAAAACAGAGAGTGGCCTTTCCACGAGGGAAGGGGTCTCTGCAGTGCAGTGTGAGCAGCACAAATCCAGGACACCCTCGGGTGGGTGGGCGGGAGGGCGCAGGTGCAGGTGCACCCTCAGCAGCTGAGAACCTGGGCCAGGCGCTGCCTCTCTGGGTACAGGACAAGGGCAGCAGCCTTACCGCCATTTGTCCTCACCTGGGGCACAGGGCCAGGGGAAGGCGGGTGTGAGAGTGAACGCTACACTAGGAGGCCCAGCCACACTAGCAGGGGCCTCAGGGGAAACTGAGTCAGGGCACAGGATGTCAGTCCACAGACACTGATGAGTGGCCGGCTGAAGGGCCCCCAAGGCCTCAGGGGCCAAGAAACAGATCAACTTGGCCCAGAAGCAGAAGGGACTCCCGAGGCAGGGCCCGTGTGTGGTGCACGTCCACCCATGTGGCCCGGACTCCACAGGGAAGGATTCGCTGTCCAGGACAGGAGCAGAATGCGGGGCCAGAGGGGAAACAAGGGAGGAGGAAAAGTGGCTGACGCCGGCCCTGCAGGGCTGTGAAGGTGCCCGGCAGGAGCAGGGGACGCTGGCAGACGGGAGGGGGTCGGGCCAGATCCTCTCTTCAACACCCAGGCCACCACACGCCTGCAGCTTGCCACGGAGCAGACAGGAAGCCGTGACAGCGCCTCCCCAGGAGCCGCCCCCTCTGGCTCAGGAGCCTCAACAGGCAGGCGACTTGCTAGGCACTGGGCTCCCTCCTCCGGGACTGGCCCGGAAGGAAGGGACCCGCCTCCTGGGCCCCTTGCACCCCTATCCCCCTGAAGCAGGAACAAAGAGCCTGCGCAGCCAGATAAGCAGATCTCCCAACTGAAGCAAGGTGTGTGGCAAGATAAGGCCAGGACAGGAAGCGCGAGGCAAGGCTTCCTGCCAGGGCGGAACTCAGCGCCAGAACAGAGGGATGGGGCAGCAGCGCCAAGGAGCCCAGCCCTCCCTCCTGAGACCAGCGGGGCGGCGGTGCTGCCCCCAGGGCCATGGGGACAGAAACAGCGTTGGGACAAACCCTGAAGGAGCCCTGTGGGAAGAGGAGGTGCCTGGCGAGTCGGCCTGCGCCAGCACGCGACACACGCAGGGCCAGGGCTGCGAGCATGGGGGACACACGGAGGGCCTGGACGATGGCCAAGGGAGCAGCCACGCAGACGGCCCTACACATCACGTGGACCGGTGCTGCAGGGAAGGGCTCACCGGCTCGGCCGCACACTCAGCACCAAGCCCACCCGAGACCTTTTCCACCAGAAGCCTTCTGTGCCCCAGGGACACTGCCCAGCGGGTGGGGCCGGGACGGGGTGCACTGGACTCCAGCCAGGGCCCCAGCCTGCCAGCACCCACCAAGGGGCCACGCCTTCTCTGGTCCAGGTGTGTGTGCGTGTGCACATGTGTTTCCCCCACAGACTGGGCACAGGGACAGGGGGCCAATCCTGCCCTCCCCTCGAGGAACAGTGCAGCCCTGAGTTTTATCAGCCCTTCCCCAGTCTAACCCCTCCCGGGATCCTGCAATTTCCAACATTTTCCCAAGAATCAAGTGCCGGAAACGGAAAGCCAACAACTACCTGTTTCAGCTTCCGGGTGCTCCTGGCTCTCGGGCCGGCAGTACTTCCCAAAGGCCTCCTCCTTGGGGATGTCAGGGTACAGGTAGACCAGTGGGGACACCAGGATGTTGGTGGCATCCATGATCTTATAGCCCATGATGATCTCGGCAAATGACATGTTGTTCAGCTGCTGCTTGGTGTATGGCTCCACCGACTGGATCTGGGTCTTGCCTGTCATGGGACACGGGGAGGAAGGATAATGGACCAGGCTGGGCCACCTTGGAGAAAACTGCAGCTTCCTCCTGCCCCCGAGGGGAAAGATGTATGGCCAGGCACTGTGGAGAGGCTCAGGCTGCCTTGAACTCACAGGGATCCTCCTGCCTCAGCCTCCTGAGTGCTGGGATCACAGGCCCACACCCAGCTAGGCTGGCTCTGTGCAAAGCCATCTGGGGGAGGGACAGTGATAAACCTGCATAAGCTGTATGAACAGGAGAGCCAGGGAAGGAGCTGCAGACTAAAGTTCCAGCTGCACAGCCAAGGCAGTCCTCCAGGGGACCCGCAGTCACGGCTGGGCCCCGGCTGAGTGAGTGGGGCACCAAGGCAGGCCCTGTCCTGCAGGGGGCGCCGCTCACCGCTGATGTCCTTCTCCACCCAGGTGAAGGTGACGCCACCCTCCTTGCTGCTCTCGCTGAAGCGCAGCAGGAAGGTGCCGGGCGGCTTGGTGCTCAGGATGGCGCGCTCCCGCTCCTTGCTGATGAAGCCCATGATGTATCTGGGGGGGACGCGCGTCAGGGACACAGGAGGCCCCGCCCACACCCCGCCCAGGCCCCCGGCCCCACCCACCTACCCCTCATTCCACAGGGCCAGGATGTACTTCTTCACCAGGTCGATGATGTTGTCCAGCCACACCCAGAAGGAGAAACCCTTGCCCGCCATGTTCTCCTGCAGGGACAGGGACACCGTCCCGACATCCAGCCCCACAGCCCGGTCCCCACAGCCCAGGAAGGCTCCACAGGGTTGCTTACCTTGCAGAACTTTGCCCACGTGATCTGACAGCCCGAGTAGTTCACACCGGGTCCTGAGGGGAAAGAAGAACAAAGTGGATTCAATCCCCGGTACCAAAAAAATAAAGAAGAACAAACTGGAAATGTTTCAGTTTAGATCGAGACTAATTTTTAATCTTGAGACAGGGTCTCGATAAGTTGCCTGGGCTGGCCGTGACCTTTCACCCTCCTGCCTCAGCCTCCAGAGTGGCTGGGATCACCAGCATGCATCACTGCGCCTGGCTCAAGGTCCCCTCTTTTTGTGGCACTCAGGATGGAAATCAGGGCTTTGGCACTGAGCTCCATCCCCATCCCTTATTTATTTATTTATTTTTCCCATCCCTTATTTTTAAATTCTGAGACATGAACTTGCTAAGCTGTTAAGTTGCCCAGGCTGGGCTTGAACTCTTGATCCTCCTGCTTCAGCCTCCCAGAGTGCTGAGATCACAGGCATGCGCCACCAGGCTGGCTTCAAATTCCTTTTTCCTAAGACACAACACATATTTCTCATACGATGGGCCACGAGCAAACTGTTTTCCGTGTATTCAAAGGCTGCCACCGCTGTGTGCGCGCCAGTGTGCACAAGTGTACAGATCCCACATGCACACCTCCAACCCCTCTCCCAGCTGTTGTGTCGCAGGCAGAGGTCGCGTGTGAGGCTCCCAGCTGTGTGCTGGTCTGGGGCCGGGGGACACGCTGCCGAGTGACAGCGGGGCTGGAGGGCAGCACGGGACAAAGCTATTTCTAGCCGAGGTAAATGAAGAACATTCTACTTGTTTTTTGAGAGGAGGAAAATTAGACTAAGCCGGGTGTGGTGGCTCATGCCTGTCCTCCCAGCACCAGAGAGGCTGAGGCAGGAGGAGCGCTGTGAGTTCAAGGTCAGCCTGGGCTACAATTAAAAAAAAAAGACACCACAGACCAGCCGGTGGCCACTGAAGAATGGGAGGCTGTGGCACACCTGTGACACCACCTGGGGCAGCCAGGGGAAACGTCCCAGATGCCAATGGCACACCCAGCCACGCACCTAGGAGCTTCTCGGCCAGCGTGGTCAGCTGCTCGATGCTCAGGCCGCGCTTGGTGGTGGAGGAGAACTGCCAGCTCAGCACCTCGGCCACCTGGTCCCACGTCCCGATCGGGGGCTTGGTGAAGAAGTTCACGTTCTGCGGGGAAGGAAGGAGACACGGCTGCTGTGGGTGGCAGGGGCGACCGGCTGGAGGGCGGCAGGCAGGCGGGCACAGGCTCACCTTGGGGTTGTTGGTCAGCATGTTGTACCACAGGATGGATGCCCAGGCGTTGGGCATCTGGCAGATGTTGGAGATCACCACGACAGGAAGCGAGTGCGTCTGTGGGTGGGGCCCAGTCAGTGCCCGTGTCCCCAGCTGCCTGTGTCAGGCGTGGCAGGGAACGCGGTGCAGGTCACACCAGGCCACTTGGGACACCCGGAGGGAGTAGTGCCGACCGCAGCCCGGGGACAGCACTGGGCTCAAAGCTCCCTCTGGGATCCGGTTCCTGTGTATGAGACTCAGAAATCCAAGACTGGGCTTCCTTCCTTTTGGTTTCTGTTTGCTTGTTGTTTTGAGACAGGGTCTCTCTATGCAGCCCAGGCTGGCCTCGCAGTGATCCTCCTGCCTCAGCCTCCCGAGTGCTGGGATCACAGGCGTGCGGCCCATGCCTGGCTCCAGGTCTGTGTTAATTTACAGAGCAAGAAGGCTGGGAGGCTATCAGCGCCAGGCCTCTCTGCACACCGAACACTGGCTGCTAGGACTCTCGCCGAAGCGTTAGTCAGCCCTTTCGAGCACTGAGGGAGGGTCATGTCCGCTGGCCAAGAGCCAAGTGCACTCAGGGCTCCATTCCCAGCAGGGACACCACGGACTTACTGGAAACAGAACCCCATAGCCGGCAGCCCCCCCGCACCGTACCTCGAGGTCGATCTTGAGGCCCTGGTGGTAGACCTCGGTCTCGAAGGTGATCAGGTGCAGCTCCTCAGTCACAATCAGGGAGGCCTGCGACACGGGAGGGGCACTCAGAGGCCGACAGCCCCATCCAGCCAAGCCACTGGGACTCTCCCATTCCTCGCTCCCGTGCACGCCGGGGACAGAACCTGGGCTGCGTACGTGCTCTGCCCTGCATTGCGCCCCCCACCTGGTTCAAGGGCAGCCTGGCACCTTCAGGGAGCTGAGGTGCCTTCCCCTCCTCCTGCGGAAGTAACCACTCCTCTTTCTTTTGGGTTTATCATTCCCCAGCTTTTCCTTATGACTAACATATCTGCATCACTAAACAATTCTGGGTCACCTAGTTTTGAATGTCTGTGAACGTTATGCCTTCTCCTTTGTGGCTCACATTTCACTTGCTGTGAAATGAACCCATGTGGCTGTGGTTTCTACCTGTATTACTTTTCACGGCTGTATAGTACTCTGTCGCGGGGGTATCAATTCTTCATAGTGTGGATGAGACCTGTCTGGGTTGTATCTAGAGCTCAAAGAGTACTGTGACATTTGTTAATTGTCTGCTGCTGCATTTATGCAAAGATTTCTGTTTTTAAGTCCTGGGGCTGCTCCTGCTGTACTGCCTGACGGGCCCAGGGCCCACACAGGCTGGGCAAATGTTCTGCCACTGAGCCACATCCCCAGCCCAGGGCGTCACAATTTTATTTTTTGTTGTACATTTTATTTTATCACAATTTTTTTAAATGATCAAAAACTAGTTTGGGGTCACGTGTGCCTATTTTTAATTTCTTTCTTGACAATAAGAATCTAATAATCTGAATCACTGGCCACCAACAAAAAAGAAGACGGCAAGCTTGGGCTTCTTTGTTTTGTTTTTGAAACATAGTCTCACTGTGTAGCCCCGGCTGGCCTTGAACTCTCAAGAGATCCTCCTGCCTCACCCTCTCAAGTGCTGAGATTACAGATATGTGCTACCGTGCCATGCTTGGACTGGGTTTTTTAGGGTTTACCTCGGACTTATTTCTCAGCCTTTGTCCCATCTCAATGAGAAAAACGGGTCTCTAAAAAGGCAGCCAGCTGGAGGGGGCCGGGAGGCCTGCTCGAGGGCCGCTTCTTCTCTGGTGCGGTGTGGATGCCACTCGGCGGGGGACCGGGCCCCTGTCCTATACATGGTGTCCCGACACCGGGGACGGCCCACAGCACAGCACCCGGACAGTGACCTTGCAGTGTCCCCGTCCCCGGGCTCCCTGGCACACTCACGTCGCAGTTGGCGCGGCCTCCGTTCCCACATCTCTGCTCCCGGAGAGTCTGGAAGGGAGAGCACGTGTCCCAGCCGCCCTCAGAGCCCTTGCGGGGGTGGGGGGGGTCGGGGGGCGGCGGCGCACGCACCAGGTGCTTGAACTCCGCAGAGAGGCTGCCATTGTTGGACTCCTCCATGTTCATCACCTTTGTGTTGGTGCCCAGGATATTGAACTTCCGGGACCTGAGTCGGGAGCAAGAGTGGCCAGGTGACCAAGTGGCCAAGGGCCCGGGGCGCGGACAGGGTGGCGCCAGGCACCTGGGCTGCACTTACCCACGAAGCGCCGCCACGTCCCCCGAGTCCCTGTGGAGAAGGGGGGGTCAGTGAGCCAGGCCAGCGACGGGTCCGGCTGTCACCGCCCACTGGAAACAACGCCGGTCACCTGTATTTCTTTCTCTCCTCTCCTTTCTTTCTTGGTTTTTTTGAGCCAGGGTCTCACTGTGACCTCAAACTCTCAGCGATCCTCCTGCCCCAGCCTCCCGAGTGCTGGGGTGACAGGTGTGCGCCAACACGCTCAGCTAGAGCCCCTCTTTTGAGACAGCTGGGAATATTCTTCCCAGGGTGATCTCTCTTTAAAGCCTATGTTTTTGGGTTTTATCACTTTTATATTGCATACTTCTTAGTGTTTACATTTAAAATTTTTTTGAGCACCATTTGAAGAGTTCCTCTCGATTTCTGTGCATTCATCTACACTTTTAGGATAGCAGCTACTATTAAATAGTGCATTCCATGTGGTATCCAGAAGGAAATCTATCATTTCAAACCTTTCTCAAGGCATCTTTCCGTGTGTTGCATTTCACAACCTGAGCTGGCGGCAGTGTCACACTTGTGATCCCAGCTCTTGAGAGGCTGAGGCAGGAGGATCGCCAAGAGTTTGAGGCCAGCATGGGCTGCGCAGCGAGACCATGTCAAAAAAACTCAACCTATTTTGAAGCCAGGCTCCTGCTCACTGTCATCCCACCTACTCAGGAGGCTGAGACAGGAGGATCACAAGTTCAAGCCTAGGCTGGGCAGCTTGGCGAGACGCTGTCTCCAGAAGTGAGAATGCACAGGGGTGAGAATGCACGGCAGAGCTCTGCCTAGCGTGAGAGCCCGAGTTCAATCCCCAGGACTCAAAAAGAAACAACAATTTTTGGTTTTTTTAAAATACAGTGATGGGTGCCACACTGTAAAAAGAAGGGGAAATGAGGAACAGCTGTTTGGTCAGGAGGGCGTTTCGGTTTTGCAAGATGAAAACCTTCTGGAGACCTGTTGCATAACAACTCTAATATTCCACTCCTGAGGTGCAGACTCAGATGTGCCTACGATGGTGAATTTCATGTTAGGTGTTTTTTAAATTTTACTACCTGTTAGAATTTTTCAATTAATTAATTAATTTTAATTATTTTTTGTGGTACTGGGGACCAAACTCAGGACCTCGCACTTGCCAGGCAGGCGTGGAGCCGAGCCACATCCCAGCCCTAAAATTTTTAAATTTAAAAGTAAATTGGAAAAAAGACCAACTAAATTGGTTTGCAAGCTGGGCGTGGGGGCGCACGCCTGTCATCCCAGCTCGCTGGAGGCTGAGGCAGGAGGATTGCTGTTGAATTCGAGGCCAGCCTGAGCTACATGGTGAGACCCTGTCTCAGAAAACAAAACAGGAAATGGTTTTGCAATCTTTGCTTATTTTTTTTTCTCAGCTAAGCTATAGCCTGGAAAGCATTTTATAGACTTTAAAGAATCCTCTTCAGGTTCTGGTTGGAGGCACATTCCCTAGGCAGCATCAACAGCTACAGTGAAAGGACCCTCCTGCAGGTCAGGAACATGACGTTCCTTCCCACCACTTTGGAAACTCTCTCTCCCTCACTAACATCACAGAGTTTCCTCCCAATAGGTCCTAAAGCAGTCACTGAATGTATCCTGATTTTTTTAAATTTTTGCTGCTTATCATGAAATCATGTTTCTGTCCTTAAGGGTCTCACTCTGGCCAGGGTCTCACTCTAGTCCAGGCTGGCCTCAAACTCCCAGAGATCCTCCTGCCTCAGCTCCCATAAAGTTACCAACTCTTGCATATTTATCTATTAAACCTACCAGCGGTATCAACCCCCTGACTTCATTAAGAATTGCTCTCCAGGGCCCAGGGTTTTAGCTCAGTGGTTTCACCACCTGCTGCGCAAGCGGAAGGACCCAAGTTCAATCCCCAGTACCAAAAAAAAAAAAAAGAATTGCTCTCCAGTTTATTCTTGGGGGAGAAGCACAGTGATGTCAACAGAGCAGAGCATGCCTTCCCCTGGGTGCTGGGATTTGAACCCATGGCCTGTGCACCCGAGCAAGTGCTCTTTCCCTAAGCTGTATCCCCAGGCCCAGAAACATAAAAAGATCCATCCTTTTCATGTATCCTCCATTTTGGGTAAAATGCATAAATGGCGTTTACAAGTCAAACAACAACGACAACGAACTAGAGACAAAAGGACCGAGGTGACAGCAGTACAATGCGCTGCTGGCCAGCTTCGGAGCCACACGGTGCTTCCCTTCTGTCCTTTGTCTGCGAATGGCAGCTGCTTGGGTTAGGGACACTTACTTGTCGATGCACACTTTAATTTTAAGCTGATAATTCAACTCCGGGAACTTGACCAGCAGCCTGTTGAACAAAAGAAATCGCAACTCAAAGTGAAGTGGCGCTGCCCCGGCCCCTCCACAGCCCCAGACGACCCCCCATGGCCGCCGCGTCCTCCGAGGACTGAAAACCCAAGGCCGAGAGCTGGGGAAAAGCCATGTTGCTCTCGAGGGGGCAGCAAAAGCCACTAGAGAAGCACTCACCCACTCGCCTGCTCTGTGGCTCCATTCCCTCCCGGACTCAGCCCATACCACAGAGTGAGGCCTCGGCTTGGCACCAAGGAAGAGAACCCCTAGGACCGGGGCTCTCCCTGCACATCCCCCAGAAAAGCTCCAAAGCAGGAGTGTGTGGCCCACCTGACTTTGGTGGTGAACTGGACGCCCGTCTTGATGACCAAGGGCCGGTCGGGGTGCATGGGCATGCAGGGCTGCCGCTCCACCACGAAGGCGCTGCGGGGAAGAGGGCAGCTGGTCACAGGCGGCTGTGCCGCTGCTCCACCTGTCACTCAAGGTTGGTCAGGCTCTCTCTCTAGGACTCCATTTCTGTTTTTAAAGGAACGGGAAGCCGGGCGTGGTGGCACACGCCTGTGATCCCAGCTGACAGGAGGCTGAGGTAGGAGGATGCAGCCTGCACTACAGAGCGAGACCCTGGCTCTAGAAAACCAAACACAAACACATGCAGGAGGAGAGCAGAATCCGAAGCCACCTTTTCATCAGGTTTCTGAATAGCTCCACGATCCTCTCCTCCAGCATGGGCCGGTGTTGCACGATGGGGTCACCCTTATAGGAGACCTTCTGCTGCAGCTCCTCCAGCTTCTTAATCTGCTGGCGCGTCTGCAGCTGCGACTCCGCCAAGGAGGTGATCCTGCCAGGGACACAGCCGTCAGGCCACCCGGGTTCCCAAGAGGACGTGCCAAGCCCTGCTCAAGGGACGGGGAGGCAGGACCCCGGGAGCGCTTCCAGGCCAACCTTCCCCAGACTGAAGGTCATCTGTTAGCTTTGCAGCTGCTGCCTGTGGAGCGCAGTGGCAGAGGGCGCGGGGCGGGGGGGGCGCGCAGAGCCTCAGGACCCCGAGTCCTCGGGGCTCTCCCACCCGAGTCACAGCCTCCTGACTGGTCGGTGCCCACTATGGCAGGGCTGTGATTCCCAGCCCTGTGCAAGTCATCGCGACAGAGCGACGTCACCAGAGCATCAACCACTGCTACCTCTGGGTGACAGAGTTTTACAAAGAGGATGTGTTGTTTTAAATCAGTAAAAACTTTAAAAAGTTAAAAATTTTAAGCTGGGCATGGTGGCGCTCATCTGTCATCCCAGCCTTCAGAAGGGGATGAGGTCCAGGCCAGCCTAGGGAGAACCTGTCTCCAAGCACCGCAAGGACGGGGTGTGGAGTAGCTGGGTGGTAGAGTGCCTGCCCGGAGAGAAGACAGAGGCCGCCCTGGCCCGGCGCCTCACCAGTTCTCCAGGCGGTCCAAGCAGATGTTGGGCGGGCCCCCAATGCACGCGATCTGCTGCCGCCGCTTCCAGTCAGCCAGCTCCTCGTCTGTGAGGGTCTTCTGCACGTATTCCACAGCCGACAGCAGCCCTGCCAGCTCGCTTACGATGCTCTGCTCAGACCGAGGCGCTCAGCTGAGTCAGTGCGGTCTCCCACAGGCACCTGTGCCCCGCATGGCTGCCTGCCCGCACTCACCCTGCGCATCTGGTCCAGCGCCGTCAGCATCTGCTCCAGCTGCTGCATCTTCTGCCGCGTGGCAGCCTGGCTGTTCCCGTTCAGGTCCTGCATGTCTGCCAGGAGACACGAGGCTGAGGGCCCGTCTCCCCACCAGGTCGGGTAGCCCGGATCCCTGCACTCGGGAGGCTGAGGCAAGAGGGTCGCCACGAGTTCCAGGCTGGCCTGGGCTACACAGTGAACCTGAGGCCAGCCTAGACTACACAGGAGACCCTGTCTCAAAAACCAAAACAAAACAGAAAGCAAAAAGCAAACCCGAGGCCCTACTGAGAGTGGAACCCCAACCCCCACCCCTGAAGTCTACGCAGAGCCGAGGGGAAGCCCCGAGCTCAGGCCCTGGTCACTCTGGCCCAGCACTGCGTGCCCACTTGCCTCCCTGGCTTTTGAGGGTCTTGTAGTTGAAATCGAAGTCATCCTGCAGGTTCTCCACCACCTTCATTTTCTGCTCCAAGTCCTGTTCCGACCACGGAGTGAACCCGCAAGTCAGAGCGGCGTGGCCATGGCCCAGCACGTCCCGCAGCTCCCTTTTCCATCCCACGCCCTCACCTGCACCCGCTTCCGCACGTCCTGCAGGTGCTGCTCCAGCATCTGCTGCTTCTCCGTCACCACAGCGGCCGTCGGGTGGTTGGCCTGGCCCCCTTGCTGCGGGAGGGGCGACACGCACTGGTGACCCAGGGATTCAAGCAGGGACAGCCTGGCCTCCACCCTGCCATCCTGCACGGCTCAAGACACTGCCCCCACCCTGAGACATGAGGGGAAACCGAGGCAGGAACGGTCTGGGTGTGGTGCCCAGGATGCTTTGCAGCTGCTGGCTGGTCCCCGGCTTCTGACGGCCAGGTCCCCCTGTGGGGCACTCGGCACTGAGGCCAGGTGAGTGGGTAGGGGAAACTCAGAAGGGACGGGAGTCGTGCTGTGGTAGTGTGAGCTTCTGCAGGATCGAGCCCAGCACTGCAAAGATGAGTCACTAAACCCAGAACAACTGTCACGGCAGATGGCAACGCCTATTTCAGCAGGGTGTGCAAGTTGGCACGCCTGTAACAGCAGCACTGGGGAGGCTGAGGCAGGAGGACTGCAAGTTGGAGTCTTGCCTGGGTAACTCAGTGAGAACCTGTCTCAAGGTAAAAAATAAAACAGGCTGGGCTGGGGATTAGCTCAGCGGTTCCGCCACCTGCCTCGAAAGCGCAAGGTCCAGAGTTTCATCCCTGGTACCAAAAAAAAGAAAAAAAAGCAGACTGTGGATGGGGATGTAGTGCAAGGGAGGCCCTGGGTTCAACCCCCAGTACCAGTAAAATGAAAATCAATTGGTGTGCAATACGTTTCTGTGGACTAGGAAGACTGATGTTCTCTAGAGCCAGGCATGGTGGTGAAAACCTGTAGTTGAAGCTTCAGGCTGAGGCAGGAGGATCGAGAGTTCCAGGGCAGCCTGGGCTACACAGCAAGACCCCATCGGAAAAGTCCCGCCCCGGGGAGCGGATCCCGAGCGGATGGGCTTGTCCCAGAAGGGGGGGGGGCACCCTGAGGTCAGCGACCACGAGACCTGTCAGCCGAGGACAGAGTGGAGCTGAGGGAGGGAGACGTTCTCTACCACCGCTCTCCAAGCGGGGAACCCTCGGGCGCCCAGCGTGAGCCGCTGCCCTCCGGCCGTCAGCGCCCAGGGCTCCGCTTCACCCCCTTGCTCCTGGTCAATCTGCTCTGCTGCCACAAGCCTCCACACAGGCCTGCCTCGCCGTTTGTTTTCATTCTTACTTTATCTTCTGTAGTGGTGGTGACTGAACTCAGGGCCTTCTGGCTGAGCTACATCCTGGTCCCTCGCTTTTTATTTTTTAGGAAAGGCCTTAACAGCTGTCCAGGCTGGGCTTGAACTTGTGACCCTCCCGCCTCAGCCTCCCAATGTGCTGGGCCCACAAGCGCGCGTCACCTGACATGGCTAGAACAAAGTCTGTAAACCACAGGGCCTGCTGGCTTTTCCGGAGGGACGGGGGAGCACCTGACTGTGTTACAGTCTTTGTGGATGGATTCTCGTGCTATGGGTCCAGTTAAGTTTTTTCCTTCTTTTTAGCTGGTCAGCGCCTTGCTGGCCAATTGAGCCTCGCACTGGCCCCAGCATCTGGCCAAGTCTCACCTGGGCAGCGGTGGCCGCCGTCTGCAGGAGCCGAGACTCCTCCCACAGGCACCGTGCCACGATGCGCGCGATCTCCATGGGCTTCTCCAGGTACCTGCTCTGTGGGGAGGGAGGCAGGAGCTGAGATGCACAGACTGCGGACACCGGCCGGGTGGCTGGGCAGTGGGCATCTGCGATCGCAGCACTCGGGAGGCTGAGGCAAGAGGGTCACTGGCAGCTCGAGGCCTGGGCTACACAGGGAGTTCAAAGCCAGCCCCAGGCAGGTGTCACTGGGGACCGGAAGCTGTGGGCCTGCTCTCTGGACTCCTGTCATCTGGGTCTCCCTGGGAGGTCGCTGACTCTGTCACCGGCACCTGACTGACAGGCAGAAGGGCGGGACACAGATCGGACTCCCAGTGCCGGTGCTGGGTGAGGGAGGGGACTGGAAGCTGAGGCAGGAGGATCAAGGGGCTGAGGAGGCTCAGGAAGCGGAGACTCCCTTCATGGGGTCCGGGTTCCAGCCCTGCCAGGCCCCCTCCGCACCTGCAGGAACTGCTTGATACGGCGCAGGTTGTGCTGGTAGAGGACATTGGACTCCTGCAGGAAGCGGCTGTACTGCTGGTCGATCTCGCCCAGGAGGTTGTGGAACACCAGTGTGGCGTGCGACTCCTTGCTGGCCGCGTACGCCCTGGGGAGGGAGCACCAAGAGGACCAGTTCTGAGACCCTCATTCTGGGAGGCTGAGGCAGGAGGACTGTCGCAGTTTGAGGTCGGCCTGGGCTACATAATGAATTCAGAGCCAGCTACATAGTGAGACTCTATCTCCAAAACAAAGGGCTGGAGCCGGGGATTTGCTCAGTGGTGCCGACGCCTGCCTCACAAGCACAAGGTCCTGAGTTCGATCCCCGGTACTAAAAAAGAAAAAGGGCTGGGGATGGAGCTCAGTGCAAAGGTGGTGGGTTCCACACCCAGGACCAAAACACAAAGCAAAACCAAAGCCAAGCAGATCTGCTGCTATAACCCACTCGCCATTTCTAATCTTTCTTGCTCTGTAACAATTTAGTAATCCCTAACAATTTTTCCAGGTTGGAAAGTCTCTCATAGTCTCTCATAGTCTCTCATAGTCTCTGTGTAAAAAACAAAGAACAAAACAAGAAATTGCTCTGCCGTGTTCCTGGAGAATAGAGCCCGGAACACCTGTACCGAGGGAGCTCTGCCGCCGCCTCCCCGCCCGCTGCCCAGGCTGGCACGGCACACTCACCAGTCCTGGCTCTCAATCCAGGGCGCCAGGAACTGCCGCAGCTCCATGGGGAAGCTGTCGCTGTACAGCTGGTGCAGCTGCTCCAGGTAGCGCGTGTCCAGCTGCTGCAGCTGGTTCCACTGCGCCATGCTGCTGGCTCGAGTCCCGCCTGCAACCGAAGCACCCGTCACCGCCAGCCCTGGGGGGGGGGCCTGGAAACCCCTGTGTCCCCCACACAGGTGGCCAGGTGGGGACAGGGACGCGACGCATGGGGAGGGGCTCACAGGCTTCCCACTTCACAGTGACACACATCCACACGGCTACCCCGAGAGCACAGCTGCTTCGACCTGGGAGGATGAGTCGGCACCATGCCCGCTTCTAGACTCAGTGGTTATTTTTGTTGTTTTCTCTTTTTTTTTGTTACCGGGGATTGAACTCGGATCTTTGTGCTTGCAAGGCAGGCGGCAGAACCACTGAGCTAAATCCCCAGCCCTGTTACATTTTCTTTTGAGACATGGTCTCACCATGTACCCTGGGCTGGCCTCGAACTCATGGTGATCCTCCTGCCTCAGCCTCCTGAGCACTAGGATCATAGGCATGCGCCACCACACCTGACTGAGAATCCAGTATGGACCAGAGGTGTGTGAAATAGCTGGGTGTGGTGGCCCATGCCAGTCATCCCAGCACTCAGGAGGCTGAGGCAGGAGGATCACCTTGAGTGCCTGGGGTACATGGTAAGACCCTGTCTCAAAAAAGTAAGCCAAAACAGGCCAGGGATTTAGCTCAGTGGCACTGCGCCTACCTCGAAAGCGCAAGGTCCTGAGTTTGATCCCCAGTACCAAAAAAAAAAAAAAAAGCCCCAAAATAAATAAATTAATTAAAAACAAAAAAAGGAGTTCGTGGAGTGAAAACGCCTCGTGCCCCAGGTCTCTATCTGTTCTTCATGAGCCTGAGGGTCTCAGTTGCGCCCTCAGGGCTGCTCAGAGGATAGCAAACTGCCCTAAGGCCGAATGCTCAAGGGACAGACTCAGGCTTGCTTAATGTGTGTACGGTTGTGTCCAGATGCCTCCAAAGCCTCATGTGCTCTCAGAGGTGGATGAATCCAGAGTGGGAAACTGAGTCTCCGTGGGGCTAGGCCCCAGGGCATCAGGACTGAGGCATGAGTGCTGCAGCCTACGCAGTCTGGGCAAGGCACAGGGGCAGGATGCCGCTGCTAAGGTCCCTTGTGGTTTGTGCTGTCCTCCCCCGCTGCTGCCTGCCTATGGACTGAAATCTCCACAACGGTGAGCCAAATAACCCTCTCCCTGCAACTCTGGGCGGCGGGTATTCGTCTCAGCAATGAGATAAAAGTAACTAACACAGTGGCAAGCCGCCTGCTGCCCTTGCTCCAGGACAGGCGGTAGCTATGCTTAGTCCCTAAGTCTGGGGCGAACAGAGAGCAATCCCGGGGACACAAGTTGGCCCTGGGTGGTCGGAGCGACGGGGAGAAGCTCAGGTGTGAGAAGCCACCACTGACTGCTCAGTCCTCCCTCCCGCAGTTGAATCTCGGGAGTCACTCCAACCCCGCCAGGAGGAGACCTAAAAATAGCTGTGAGTCAGAGCCAAGACCAGGGTGCTACCCAGGCTCCAAGAGTGGCCGAGGGCAAGCTCCACACGGAGCTGGAGCAGCCCCAGTAAGAAATCAAGGCTGTGGATGTGGGGCACATGCCGGTAGCCCCTGCCCAACGGAAGCTGAGGCAGAAGGGTCTCCACGCGTTCCAGGCCAGCCTGAACTACACCGCAAGACCCTGATTCAAAACCAAGACAAAACCAAGGCCACTGCACACTTACACTAACACAGGCCCTCAGTGCACAGAAACCCATGTCCCCATTTCTGCAGCTTCTACACCATGAAGATCTGTCAGACTCGAGTCCCCTCGGCCCAGGATGGCAGAGTAGCCAAGTGCGGCCACTCAACATTTGAAATCAGGTTGCCCCTAACCAGGTGAAGCAGGCAGGCCAGTCATCCCAGCGCTCTGGGAGGCTGAGGCAGGAAGACCACAAGTTTAAACCCAGCCTGGGCAGCCTACTGATGTAGCGAGATCCTGTCTTAAAACAAAAAACCTAAAAGTCTAGGGAGGCACCTCAGTGTGCAGGCCCCAGTTTAATCCCAAGTACCACCAAAAAAGGACAAAAAGTCTTTAGATAAACTGGGCTAGGCCAGGCGTGGTGGTGCACACCTGTAATCCCAGTACTCAGGAGGCTGAGGCAGGAGGATCGCTGTGAGTTTGGGTCCAGCTGGCCTCCAGTGAGTCCAGGACTAACCTGAACTACATAGCGAGATCCTGTCTCCAAAAAAAAGGTTTTAAGAAGAAAAAAAAAAAGAATTTTAAGCCTGCAATTTACATTCACTCCATGGAACCCAAGTGGACTGCACAACACTGTGTGCTAGGCACTGTGCAGAGTGCAGGGAGAGGTGGCAGGGGTGGCCGCCAGTGGCTGCCTCAGGCCCGGTCAGGACCGCTCTGATCTGCTCCGTTCTGCCCGCGTCATCGTTGGGAGAAGCGAGTGAACGAGCGCTGCGCAGGCGACCCTGGGAAGGGCCCGGACCCACACTGCGCAGGCTCCGAGCGGGCCCCACCCAGGGTGCTTCAGAAAGGGAAGAGGGAAGGCGAAACTCTCGGAGATGAGGCGCACAAACAGGAATCCAAAACAGAAAGTGCTCCCCAGAGAGTTTCTGTTCCACCCTGTGTCACGAGAGTCCCCCTGGGTTAGCCACACTTTGCATTAAAAATATCTCTTTTTTACCCCAACATGGTAGCGCATGCCTGTGAGGCCAGCACTTGGGAGGCTGAGGCAGGAGGATCGCCACGAGTTCCAGGCCAGCCTGGGCTACATAGCAAGGCTCTGCCTCAAAAAACCAAAACAAAGTTAAACAAATAATATTTAAAAATCAATCAAGCTGGAAGGCACTGAGGAAAGGTTTACACTAAAGAAGGAGGGGTGACTTGGACAGAGGCGCATGGGCCAGAGGCCGGGCTGGGGGTGCCAGCTAGACAGCTCCCCTCGCTCAGTCTTCGCAGTGCCACCCGGCTCTGGCCCCAAGACACGAAGCTGCCGCCGGAGCAAATGCTGCAGGAGTCAGGAAGGGAGGTGTGTCGGGAAAGGGTCACGCAGTCCAGCTATGGAGGGACCCTGCCATCCCCAAGGGGCTGCACGGAAATCAGCTGAGGGCAGGGATGCAGCTCGGTGGCAGCACAGCCCACCTGGCAAGTGTAAGGTTCTGAGTTCCATCCCCAATACCACGAAAAACAAAACAAAAAACAAAAGAAAATCCACTGAAACCTGAGTGTCTCCCTCACTTCCAGTGCGGAGTCCCCTCCCGACCTCCACTAGGGCGCGGCACTGGCCTTACACCATCCCTATCCCAGCCACTCAGGAGGCTGAGGCAGGAGGACTGCAGCAAATTCAAGTCAATCGTCTCAAAAAAAACACCCAGGGGGCTGGGATTTAGCTCAGTGGTTTCGCTGCCTGCTGCGCAAGCACAAGGACCCCAGTTCGATCCCCGGTACCAAAAACAAACAAAAACCACCCAGTAATAACAATAATAAACAATAAAGAAAATAGAAAGGACTGGAGACGCCATTCATTGGTAGACACCCTGGGTCCAATCTCCAGTGGCACCGAACGTTAAATTAAAAAGTGCTACTGTGGTGGGATAGCACGGATCCTGCAGCCACACTGCTGGGACTGGAACCCTGATCTCAACACTGAGACCCCGCTTCCTCATCCCCCTTGTGCCTCAGTTTCCTCATCTGTGAAGGGGAGAAGGCACAACCCTTCTGTCCCTGTGGGACACGAAGCTCTCTGGACGGGGCCAGACCACCCCACTGCTTGGGCTCAGAGTCCTGGCCCAAGCACCTTCGCCTGCACCACCCCGTGGCCACCAGCGGGCGCACTTGCAGGAAGCCGGGCCCAGAGGACGAGGTCCCCAGCCTCAGCCCTCGCCTCCGTCTCCCGGCCGCCCGGCGGCCCTGCCGTCCTCCGTGACGGGGGCCTGTCCCCTCCCTCAGGGCCAGCTAGGCCCATGAGGACCCTGAGCTCGGAGCAGCACAGTGCACCGGGTGCAGCGGTGTGCGCCCAGCACCCTAGCACTCAGGAGGCTGAGGCAGGAGGATGGCCTGAGTTGAGGCCACAGTGAGTTCAAGGTCAGCCTGAACTACATAGAGACCCTGTCTCAGGAAAAAGATGTATTGTTCAGTATTTTAACTAAAAACTGTGAGCACAATGTTGGGAGACAGGAAGCAACGGCTGTGGTGAAAGAGCCACATTTCACCCTTGCAACAGAAAGCTAACTGGTTTCTCAAATTCCTCATGATGGCAGGGTGCCTCATACTTATAAATCCCGGCACTTAGGAGGCTGAGGCAGGAGGGTCCTGAGTTGGAAGCCGAGCAGATCCTGGGTTTACCACATGGAAAAAAGCAAACAGCAGTGTCTGCCTGTTTTGGTTTTTTTGTTTATTTTTTGGTACCAGGGATTGAACTCGGGTCCTTGCGCTTGTGCAGCAGGCAGTGAAACCACTGAGCTACATCCCCAGCCCTTCTTTTTGTTTTGTGAGACAAGGTCTCACTATGTAGCCCCGGCTGGCCTCGAGCTCACTGGGATCCTCCTGCCTCGGGCTCCCCAGTGCTGGGCTTGAATTTGGTGATTCCCCCCACCCCCACCCCCGCTCAGTGCCAGGGATCGAACTCAGGACCCTGCGCTTACGAGCCAGGCGCCACTGAGCTACACCCCAGCCCCAAATGTGGCAATTCTTATCACTGGCGCTCCTCCCAGGGGGTGGGTCTGGGCTTGGGGGACAGGGACCTGTCCTGTCGCCACCTCTCCTCTGCCACTGTGGAGGAGAGAGCCGTGGATGAGGAGGCTGAGCCGGAGCAGATACCTGGTCCTCACTCCTTGCAGCCCAGATGGACTCTGGACTGGGGACTCTCCTGCCTTATTCTCCCGAGCGCTAAACCCTTCCGCGCTAACTCCAGCCCGGGGCTCTGTCCAACCCTCGAGCCGTGCTTCCTTCCTGAGACAGGCCGCCTGGAAGGCTGGGCGTGGTGGCGCACACTTGTCACCCGTCATTGGGAGGCTGAGGCAGGAGGATCGCAAGGAGTTTGAGGCCTTATCTCAAAACAGTCAGAACCCCTAAAATCCAGTGACTGAAAGGCCCCTCTATGCCTTTGGTCTGAGTTTTCCTCCCTCCACCTGGCTGCCGTGCCTCGGAAGGCAGAACCCAGACTCCTTCGGGAAGCCAAGCTGCGGGCAGAGAGGCCACCAGGCGTAAAGATCAGCGTCCAAGTCCCCGCCCCCGCAGCCACCCGACAGAGTTTAAAGGTCAGAATGGCAAAGGCGGGCCTGGGGGTGGGGTGGGGTTCGTTTCCTCGTCCCCAGCACCGTGTTTGCTTCTGCATGGGCTTCAGTTCTGGAGGAGAATTCTAGGCACTGAAAAAGTTTTAAGGTGGGGGACACACCTACAGTCCCAGCACTGGGGAGGCTGAGGCAGGAAGATACAAAGTTCCAGCCCAGCTGGGGCAACTTAGTGAGAACAAGCCTCAAAATTCTAAAACTAATAAAAAAGGTTGGGGATGGAGCTCCGCCCTCCCTGGGTTCAACCCCGAGTGCTGCCAGGAAATAAGTACATAAATAAATAGGACAGCAGCTCTGTTCACAAGGCTGCCGCCTTGCCGCCGCAAGCTGCGGACCACGTGAGCAGGGACAGGACTGAGGAAAGGCCACAGGGCGAGTGACAGGCAAGGCCAGGAAAGGCGCGGGAATTATCTGACTCAGGAAAAGCCAAGACTGCGGAGGCAGGAAGCAAGGCCAGGCACAGTGGAGCACCCCGTCACCCAAACTACTCGGGAGGCTGAGGCAGGGGGATCCCAAGTTCCAGGCCAGCAAGACCCAGCTGAAAAGATTTTTTTAAAAAGATCCACGATTGCCACGGGCTCAGGAGAGGGATGAACAGGTGAGACATGGGCTGTTTTTTGGTTTTGTTTTTTGGTACTGGGGATCCAACTCGGGACCTTGCGCTTGGGAGGCAGGCGGGGGAACCTGAGCTAAGCCCTGGCCCAATAGGAGGTTTTTAGAGCCCTGAAACTGCTTTGTGCCATTAACAACACTAGCCATGTGGGCTCCTCAACTGCAGCAAATGGAGCGCACGAATGAAGACATTAATAGCAGGAGAAACTGTGAAGAAGAAGGGAACGCCTGCATTTCTATAAATTTACAGCCACTTTTTCAGGGGGCTGCTGGGATCAATCCAGGGCCTCACCTATGTTAGGAGAGTGCTCTGCTGCCGAGCTACAACCTGTGCCCCAGTCAGTCTTTCTTTCTTTTTTTTCTTTCTCTCTCTCTCTCTCTCTCTCTCTCTCTCTCTCCCCCTCCTTCCCTCTCTTTTTTGAGACAGGGTCTCGCTACACAGTCCAGGCTGGCCTTGAACTTGCTGAGATCCTCCAGCCTCAGCCTCCTGAGGGCTGGGATTACAGACATTTGCCACCATGGCTGGGCCCCAATCTATTAATTTAAAAAGTGTTTCACTGCACTTTCACCCAGGTGTGGTAGCCCATGGCTAGAACGCTAGCATCTTAGGAAACTGAAGCAGGAGATCGCAAGTTCAAGCTCAACCTGGGCAACTTAGCAACATAGTGAGACACTGTCTCAAAAAAATAAAAAATAAATTCAAAGGGGCCGGGGTTTAGCTCTGTGTGAAAGCCCTGGGTTCAATCCTTAGTACTGAGGGGGAAAGAAACAGTTTAGAAAGGCAGAGACACCTCTCCAGACAGAGTCAGGTGGCGAAAGATAGGGATCTACACTGCATGAGTCACACCCAGCTGGTGGCCTGCAGCAGGACTCCCTTCTGGGACCTGTGGCGGTCACTGCAGTAAGGGTCAGTCCTTCCCGCCACGCTGCCCCAGGCTCCTCACTTATCTGTTTTTAAGTCTTATCTCTGCTGTTAAGATCTCTAACAAGTACTTTTCTTTTGAAATTTGTTACACAATTACAAGAAAATTGAGAGTTTTACTTGTGTTACGTGTAAAAAAGGAAAGTGAACCTCAGGACTAGTCTGAGATAAAGCAACACTTTACTAGAATTATCTAGTAAAAAAAAAAAATTTAACTTTACAAATTTACCCAAACTCATCCCAGCACTCGGTAGGCTGAGGCAAGGGGATTACCAGGAGTTCAAGGCCAGCCTGGGATACACAGATCTGTCTCTAAAGAGGAACAAAAACCAAAATAACCCCTACAGACATAAACTGCTTTAAAAATGTCCACAGATCTTCGATCAGTAAAAGCAGCCTGACTAATCCCAGTGAAGTCATGAGTCTGGTTAGTCTGACCTGTCCCTGGTTAATATTTAGGTACATTAATGCCCAGGGAAGCAAACAGAATAAAAAGGAATGTTCAAAGCATTTTTCTTTATTTATTACTTGCACACTGGACCATTTATCTTTATTTTAAAAACAAAAATTCCTGAGTCCGGAGGCTGAGGCAGGAGGATCGCTGCATTTGAGGCCAGCCTGGACTACATAGGAAGACCCTACCTAAAAAAAAAACAAAAAATCACAAATAAAATGATCCTAGATCAACTAAAGCCCACGCTCTGGAGCAGATCCATAGAACCAATTTCCCTCAATCAGTAGTCTCTTTCTCTCGTGCTAAACCCCTACCATGAACAGTTTTCAAACTTTGAGGACTCCGTACAGGTTCTATCCATTAGAGATATCTATTCCAAATTATAGATATTAGGAAAAGATAGTATTCAAAATTATATTTTAACAAAAATCTATTTTTTTTAAACAAGGTCTCGTTATATAGCCCCGGCTGGCCTCAAACCCGTGGCAACCCTCCTGCCTCAGCCTCCTGGGTGCTGGGATCATAGCCCTGTACTGCTACACCTAGCTTAATTCATTTTTAAAAATAGTAGCCTACTGCACATTAACAAAAATAATTACTCGTTTCCAAAACAAACAGAAAAATTAGGGGAAACACTGGCATTGTTCAAAGTTTTAGAAATCTAATGCCTGGTTTAGCAGAAAATGGTTGAATTCTCATAAC
This sequence comes from Heterocephalus glaber, assembly GCF_053883595.1. Classification (NCBI taxonomy): domain Eukaryota; kingdom Metazoa; phylum Chordata; class Mammalia; order Rodentia; family Bathyergidae; genus Heterocephalus; species Heterocephalus glaber. The sequence continues at coordinate 11,177,587 of NW_028258463.1, forward strand.
TGCTCTCATTCAGTCTGTTCCAATACTCTACTTGGCCGAAGTACTTAGGAAAACTTGGCTTCTCACAAACAGACTAGCTGGAAAAGGGAAAAATCTTTATAGTCTCCTCAGATAGTTCTGGATACTCTTCTATAACACCGAACCCAAGCTCCGTAAGCCAGTGGCAATGCAGAGCCTGAGATGACAGAACTTTCCGTCGGCTTCCTAGTGCTGGGTGTAGTGGTGCCCACCCGTGATCTCAGCCACTCGGGAGGCTGAGGCAGGAGGACTGCAAGTTTGAGCCCAGCCTGGGCAACTTAGAGAGACTCTGTCTCAAATTAAAAATAAAAAAGGGGGCTGGGGATTTAGCTCAGTGGTTTCGCCCCCTGCTGCGCAAGTGCAAGGACCCGAGTTCGATCCCTGGTACCAAAAAAAAAAATAAATAAAAATAAATAAAAATAAAAAAGGATGGGGATGCACCACCCCGGGTTGGACTGCAGCGCGCACACACACAGACACACAGACACACACACACACACACACACACACACACACACGACCATCAGTCCACCCTGTAGTCTGAGGAGGATGTTTCCCATGAATGATTTGGTAATATTATGCATGATTCACTTGGAAAACTGCTTCAGAGACATGCAGGCCTACCCCGTGCTGACACGGTTCACCACACAGCACCCAAAACATGAGAAAGCTCACAGCAAACCCTGCCGTGGCTTCCCGTGGACAGCTTGGTTCTTCCGAGTGAAAACCACGTTGCAGGGAAAAGCAGCTGCTCTCAGACCACAGGCCCGTGCCCTGGGCTCCCCTCAGACAACTGTTCTCCACACACAGGTGCTTTCTTTGTTGCTATGGAGCCCAGGCTGGGCTGGAACTCCAAGGGCCTCCTGCGCTGGCCTCCAGAGTGCTGGGATGTCAGGCCCTGGCCTCCACACCTGGCTAGAAGAGCTTTCTTTGTGCCTCCCATTTCTTCACAGAGTATCAAAAAGACACGAGCACAGGGTCAAGAGAGGAGGTTGCTTGCTGTTTCATCATGGATAGTCTTCAGTGTAACTGCTATTTTCCTCTGAGTGAATGGAATATAATGATTACTGGTGTAAGTGCAAATGCCAATGAAGTAAAAAGTACAAATACAAATATAAAATATCGTTGTATTACCAAATAGTTTTGTTTGGAGGACTGTGTGTGGGTCGGTGGGCGTGGATGCTGGGACGGAATCCAGGCCTCGAACCCACACCGCTGAGCACCCGGCCCCAGGCACTTCTGATCCAGACCCTCTCAGAACATATTTCTACAGAACTGGGGCTTCTTTTCCTTAAGAACTTTCCATTTTGGAAAGAGTTTCAAGAAGACAGCACAGCTGAGCAGGGCTCTCCTGCACCACTGTCCCCCACTTGGGCGCCCCACGCTGGACTCTGGGACAGGGTGGCCGTGACACACGAGACCCTCAGGGCCCAGAGCCAGGGTGGCCGTTCCCCTCCCTCACCCCAGCATCCACGCCCACCACACCCCGGCCGCTGCCTGGAAGAAACAGGTGGGTTTGTTCCATCCTAATGGAAAGAGACAATATGTGAAGTTAAAAATAAATACTGTGTGGGCGTGGTGGCGCACTCCTGTGATCCCAGCACTCAGGAGGCTGAGGCAGGAGAATCCCCTAATTCAAGGCCAGCCTGGGCAACTTAACAACTTAGAAAGACCCTATCCCAAAATAAAAAGGTGGAGGATGCAGCTCAGCACTGAGGACCTGGGTTCAATCCCTGGTACAGAAAAAAAGGGGGGGAATAAATAGGTTTTGGCTCCAAAATGCTTCAATTATTATACTTGTTACGTTTTTTATTAAGGTTTTAATAAACTTGCTTTCCCCAAATGTAGTGATAAAAAGAGGCCCACACAGAAGGCTAATTGTCAGGGAAAGTCAGTTGGAGATTAAATGTTTACTGCCCTAAACTGCGAGTAGAGAAAACACCCTGAAGCCAGTATTTCCTGCCACCTGGGAGAGGCCGCCAGCCAGTCGGGGAGAACACAGGGGACGAGGGCTGAGGTGCAGCAGGAGTCAGGTGCCCTGATCTCAGCAACAGTGACACGGGAAAGGGGAGGCCTGGAACAGACGGCCCTCTGATCCGATCACTCTTCCGAAATGGCTTCACCAAAACCACCCAACACCCCTGTGATCTGGCGCCTCCTCCCAGATTCACCAGAAGTTTTACTTTCTCTTTCGGGCCCAGCTGGCTTCCTGCTGTCCCGAAGAGCACCAGGAAACCCCGTCTCACCATCCACGTGGGAGGGCGGCAGCTCTGCACCGCAGGGATGTGGGACTTTGCTAAGGAGAGCGACAGGACAAGAAAAGAAACCCGTCCCCTTCCAGCTCACTCGGGGACAGTCACCCACACTGCGCACTGACTCACTCAAGTCACTCACAGGCAGGAAGGACACCTGGTTCCGCTGGGGCCCATCATCCCAGCTATGCAGGAGGCAGAGGCAGGAGGAGCCTGCCTGGCCTGTGAGCTGGAGTCAGCCTGGGCAAGATGCTGAGACCTCATCTCCTGCTTTCCCGACCTAACCCAATGCAAGCGTCCTCCCATTGCCTCCCTCCCGACAAACCCTCAATTCTGATCACTCCCCTTCAGTGTTTCCTGCACTTTCTGGGTCATGAAAAATTCCAAGGGAGCCAAGCGAAGTGGTGCACGCCTGGAATCCCATCACTCAGGAGGCTGAGGCAGGAGGATCGCCTTGAGTTTGAGCCCAGCCTGGGCTACACAATGAGACCCCACCTCAAAAAAAAGAAAAAAAAGGAAAAACTCCAAGGGACCATCGCTTAGGCAGTGATCACCTTTTAACATGTTCGGCAGGGCATGGTCCCGCACACCTGTGATCCTGGCATGCTGGGAGGCTGAGGCAGGAGGGTGAGGCACAAGGATGGTGAGTTCAAGCCCAACCTGGGTGATGTAACAAGACCCAATCTCAGTATAGGGCTGCGGATGGGTTCAGGGCAAGGGCCCTGAGTTCAGTCGCCAGCAACAGGGGAAAAAACAAAAACCAAAACCTTCTAACAGGTTGAATATCACTTAAAATAAATGAGATTGGGCCGGGGATTTAGCTCAGTGGTTCCGCCGCCTGCCTCAAAAGCGCAAGGTCCCGAGTTCGATCTCCGGTACCAACAAAATAAATAAATTAAATAAATAAATGAGATTAGGGGCCGGAGATTTAGCTCAGTGGTTCCACCGCCTGCCCTGCAAGCTCAAGAACCCGAGTTCGATCCCCAGTACCAAAAAATAAAAGAGAGAGCTGTAGTAACAGATTTTGCAAGATGCGGAGAGTGGGCGTGAGGAGGGATTCACAGTCAAGCAGGTCTGTGTGAGTCCCAGCCCCGAGGGCCTCAGCTCCGCTCACCCTCCCCCGTCCCGGGCACTCATGGCTTGAATCACAACTGCCTGCCGTGGCCCGCCTGCTGTGTTAATAAGGCCGCCAGGACTGCTGTCGAGGGGCACTATGCAAAGCTCAGGGTCCGCGCCTCCCGGCTGCTCGGACTTTGCCCTCACTGCCACTTCAGAGCCAGACCTGGGAGCCCCCACTGAACCCACAGAATGTGGGCCCAGGGAGGTCCAGGAGCTGGGATCAGAGCTGCCTCGGGGTCCCTGAGCCTCAGGCGCATCCCAAGGCTACAAGTTACCTGGGGACAGAAGCTCCTCACCATGCACCTGGACGTCAAGGGTCAGGTAACTGCGCAGGGACTACAAACAACTCATTCCAGGGCTGGGGATTTAGCTCAGTGGTGCCGTCGCCTACCTAGCAAGCACAAGGTACCGAGTTCGATCCCCGGTACCAAAAAAAACCCTCATTCTAATGAAGTCGTGAACAGGGCAAGCATTCGGGTGGCAGTCTCTTTTCCCTTCCCGGCCCATTGTCCCCCTAGATTAAGAGCTTCCACTTACAGCTCTGAAGGCTCCTGGCTGCTCCCTCAACCTCTACTCGGCTGTCAGGAGTACTCCTATTCATCCTCCAAAGCCCTGTCTGGGTGCTCCTACTTGAATAAGTCTCTCTGTAATAAAGCCCTGGTTTTGCCCTGAAGAGAACAGATCTCTTTTCTTGGACATTTAATAAGAACTTAGGCTTGCAGAACTCTTACTAGGTACCAGCAGAGGGCTGAGCACTGTATGTGCACTGTCCTAATGCATCCTAACATCACCTGTGGACTGCTGTTGTTATCATCCTCTCCTGTAACAGAGAAGGAAACCGAGGCTCAGAGTCCGAGCAGGCAGCAGCAGGCCAGAGCCACTCGGTTCCAGAGCCTGGAACCACCACCGGGTTCCCCTGCCCCAGCCCACCCAGTGCCGTGGAAATGGACATTCCTTCCCTTTGGACCCAAACACAAAAGTGTGTTTGCCGCTGTGAGCTGAGAGCTGGGCATGGTGGCGCACGCCTGTCATCCCAGACCTTGGGAGGCTAAAGCAGGAGGACCGGTCCAAGTTTAAGGCCAGCCTGGCTACATACGAGTTTGAGGCCAGCCTGAACCACAAAGCGCAGACCCTGCCTCAAAAAAACCAGAAAGAGTTGCTGGAATTGGAGCTTGGTGGCAGAGCGCCCGCCCAGCATGTGCCAGGTCCTGGGTTCAACCCCCAGCACCGCAAAACAAAAAAGGAATGGGGCAAGGTCCCAAGTTCAATCCCTGGTACCAAAAAAAAAAACACAAAAAAACGAGTTGGGTGGTGATTTGTAGCCAGTCAAAAATCCTCAAACATTTCGGCACATAAGGGCCCTGTGCCTTCTTCGCCCACAGCACCCCTGAGTCTGAGTGCCTCTCTGCCCACCGGACCCATTTGCAAGTTTGGACCCAAGAGGCCAAGGTCACAGGAGCGGGGTCACGGTGGCCACACACTGGGGACACCAGGCGGCCCAGTCTGCCGGAACCTTCCAGTCAGCCCTGCCACTGTCCCTCCTTGTCAGCAAGACGGGGCGGGCGGCAACTTCCTTCCCCTCCTAAACTACCAAGGCTGGGGGTTATATCCCCCCTCCCCACCCCACACTCTTTTATTTTTTAAATTTGTTATTTAATTTGAGACAGCCCAGGCTGGCCTCAAACTTAATAGCAATCCTCCTGCCTCGGCCTCCCAAGTGGTGGAATGACAGTGTGCACCACCACGCCCCGCTACCTCACTTTCTTTATACCCATCACAGTCTACCCGTTACTGGGGAGCCACTCTAGTCTCTCCTTTGGCAAGAACACTTCCCAGAAACCTCCAAGCCTCATAAATGCTTCTTCCTCTCAAGACTCTCAGCATCAGGCAGCACGGTGCGACAGAACTCGCCACAAGCACGTCTCTGCCCGGGGTCGCTGCCTAGCAGCAGTTACCTTGGTGCTCGACACAGGCTGGCTCTCAGGTGGCATCAGCCTGTCTCCTTGATGGTTAAAGTGTTTTTGCCAGGTGTGGTGGCGCACACCTGTCATCCTAGACCTTGGGAGGCTGAGGCAGGAAGATCACTGAGAATTTGAGGCCAGCCTAGGCTACATAGGGAGGCTCTGTCTCAGAAAAAACAACAACAAAAAGCGTTTATTAGGTCATCCCAGTAGAATGGAAGTTCTGTGACAAGACAAACTGTTCAGAGCAACTTTCCCCAAACTGGAAAAAGTAATCATCACCCTGAGCTGCACGACAGCGCTCAGAAACCACAAGGGCACAGGCGCTGGGCTCCCCAGCTCCGGGACAGCGCCACCCCTACCCCATTTCCCACCGAAGGTCAGGACCTGTGAGGCGGAAGGAGAAAGCAACTCTCTGGGGCCAAAGTGAAGGGGGGCCCAGAACCCACAGGACACTTGGTTTAAACGACGTCTGGATCACAGCTGCCTGGTACCCAAAGCCTGGGCCTCTCCCATCCAACAGCTAAATCCTGATGAGAATTCTGCTGACCAAAAAGACCAGGTCCTTCCTGAGCTGGAGCAGAAAAATAACCCAAGCCGGCCTCTGGGTCCTTCTCTTTGCACCTATCTATTCCTTGGGCCATCAGCCTCCTGGCCCGACTTCACCATCCAGGTAGGCCCGACGTCACTGATGCCCCAGCGGGGACCACACCCCTCTGATCAAAACTCCACACCTGAGCACGGGTACAGTAGCCGAAAGGGCACAAAATACACAGGAGGCACAAGCTTCACTGTGCAGCATTCTGCTGGCCTTGATTTCCTTGTCTACAAAAAAGAGAGTGTCATGGGACCACCTGCCTCCCAAACCCTGCCTGCTCCCAGTCGTAACTTCGGGCTATTTCTAAATGCCTGTTCTCCCAACCGAACTGAAAAGAAAATTTCCAGGAATCGGAGCTGGGTGTGGTGGTGTGTGCCTGTAATCCCACCCCCTGGGAGGCTAATGCAAGGCAATGGCCACACATTTGATGTTTGTAGCCTGAGCTACACAGTAAGTTCTAGGCCAGCCTGAACTGCATAGGGAGACCCTGTCTCAAAAACACAAATTCAAAATATAGCCATTTTTTTTGGTACCGGGGATCGAACTCAGGACCTTGCGCTTGCAGGGTAGGTGGCGGAACCACTGAGCTAAGTCCCTGGCCCTATATGTATTTTTTAAAAAGGCATAGGGCCAGGGATTTAGCTCAGTGGTTCCGTCACCTGCCCTGCAAGGGCAAAGTCCCAAGTTCGATCCCTGGTACCAAAAAAAAAAAAAAGGGCTGGGGGTGTAGCTCAGGGACAAAGTGCCTGCCTAGCATGTGTGAGGTCCTGTAGCACCAGTACTGAAAAAATAAAACCACAAATGTGCTAAGGTTCTTTCCAGCAAGTGTGCTAACAAAGAGGCTAGGATCAATGCTCCACGACTTTTTTTTAACTCCAGATTTCCCCTGCCACCACCCTGCAAATATCTGAGCAGTAATTCTGCCAGGCTCCCATCTGGCACATGTAGTAAAGAAACAAACGTGTGGATTCCAGGAACATACACAAATCTAACAGAAAATAAAACAGAAAATCTGGCTGAATCGAGTCATAACGCAGCCTAACTGCACATACACACGATGGAAACGTGCTTTTGGTTTATTCAAACGAAAGCTTCTGCAAACAGCCGGCCAAAACCTTCCAGCCCATGGGCAGGACAAACCCTTCCTTACAGCCAGCCGCCAGCAGGTGCACCTGACACACGTTTCCCAGGGAAACAGCACCAAACCCCTGACTGGGTCCCACACAGCACCGGGGGAACAGAGGCTCAGCTCCCATTCGGCACCGACACAGGTAGAGTTGGCCCCGGAGCTGGGCCAAGGCCTGCCCCATCTTTGCCTCCCTCCGTTCTGCGTTTGCCCAAGATCTTGGCTTCGAGACAGAAAACTCCCAGGCTTGATTGGTCCGTACCGCCCCGTGCAATTAAGCAAGCCCGGAATCCAGTAAAGGCAATGGCTCGATTATCTTCCAGCCCACTTCCCCAGGTGTTTATGTGAGGGCAATGCCAAAGAGGAAAGAAAAAGGTTGACTGCTCCCCAGAGCTGGCTTGCCCGGGGATTACATTTCTGTTTTATTTATTTTTCACAAGGTGGATTTCAGCCCTGCTTAACCTAGAAACAGACGGGAGACGATTTAGAAAGAGGACAGGTCTTTCACTTTCCCAACAGGAAACTCCATTCTTAGGCAATCGCCCTAGCCACAGGCCTGGGGGCGACAGCTATTCCCACCCAAGGGGCAGGGGCCTCCCGGCCAGGAAGTGGCTCAGCTGGCGGCCGAGGCAGGAGGGCCTCTGCCCTACCCCACCCCCAGCGCCCACAGTGACGGCGGGTGACAGTCGCCCCGGCTGGGCCCCCCCGCGATCCAGTCCGCGCCGCCGCCGTGCGTGTCGCCCACGTGCCCCCCCGCGGCGACCCCGGCCCGGCTGGCGCGGCCCCACCCCGCCTCACCTGCTTCCCGGCCGAGGCCCAACGGGCCGGCCTGTGCGGGGCCGGGACGGGCTGGGGCTCCTCGGGCTGGGCCTGTCGGGGCCGAGCGGGGACGAGGCGCCCAGCGGGTTGTCGTCGGGATCCGGCCGGGACGCTCTCCCTCGGCGGCGGCGACGACGGCGGAACCCCAGGCTCCCCCTCCCGGGCCACACCGCAGCTCCGGAAACCGCTGAATTACAGCCCCTGCAGCCAATCCCCGCCTTCTCCCGGCCCGGCTCAGACACGCCTCATGCATAATTCATGAGACGGGCAGCCCGCTTGGCCATTCAGAGGCCCCGGTGTGGGCGCTGGACGGATGAAGCCCCACCTACTGACCAATAAGAGAAGTTGCCAGCGGAGGGGGCGGAGTCTAGAGAACACCGGGGACGCCCCTGTGCTGGCTGTTCCGAGGGCGCGGTGCTCCTCCCTCTGCGGCGGCCGGGGAAGAGCCGTGGCCGGGCACAGGCGCGCGGCGGGAGGGTGCGCAGTGGCGGGAACGGCCTGCTGAAAACTCAGCTGAGTTCCTGGCAGCGCGTGACGTCAGGGCGCTTTAAATGCCCGGCTCCGCCGCTGCCCCGCCGCCTTCCCGGCCTGGGCACCACGTGGGCAGCCAGGCGCTGCGACCGCCCGGGTATCGCCCTCCTTGGGTCCTGCTCCTGGGCTGGGTGTCTGGGGCCACAGAAGGACCCGGGCGACGCCCGACCATCGTGAACTTCGGTCCCGCGTGTGCCAGGACACATGCGCCCGGAAGTGTGACGCGGGCGGAGACTAATTACTAGATTGCGTGGGGAGCCAGAGCATCAGCGCCATCGGCCGGCTTGTGGCCGACCCGGGTGCAGGGCCAGAGCCCCGAGGCCTGGCGTGTGCTGCGTGCTGCGTCCCAGGGGCATGTGCTTGGGTCGTCTGCCACCCCACTGTCCTTCCACTTTGAGTTCACACACACACGCCCTCCTGCCACTGGTGACTGAATCTGAGGCCGTGGCACTGAGCAACATCCCTGGCCCTTCTCCTTGCTAAAGTGCCCTGCCTGGGCTCAGACTCACCATCCTCCTGCCTCAGCCTCCCAGAGTTCTGGGGTTAGGGGCGTCACCAGCCCTGCAAGAGGAGAAGGGCTCATGATCACCCCATACAGATAATCCCTGATGACAGTTTTTTCAATGAAACGAATGTATCTTCGTGGTTTAGGGAAGAAAAAAAAAAGCTCAAGACAAGGCCGGGGATTTAGCTCAGTGGCACCGAACCTTCCGGGAAGGCACCAGATCCTGAGTTCAATTCCCGAAACTGGGGGGGGGGGGGAGGACAGTTCAGAAAGATTGAAAGTTGAAAATGAAATCTTCCTCCCTCAGTCCTTCCTAGAGATCGCTGTTCTTTTTTTTTTTTTTTTTTTTTGGTACTGGGGATTGAACTCAGGTCCTTGCGCTTGCGCAGCAGGCGGGGAAACCACTAAACTAAATCCCCGACCCGAGATCGCTGTTCTTATTAATTTCTGGTGAGAAAAATCAATGACTGTGCCGGGCATGGTGGCGCATGCCTGTAGTCTCAGCACTCTGGAGGCTGAGGCAGGAGGATCACCCTTAGTTCTAGGCCAGCCTGAACTACATAGTGAGTTCAATGTCAGCCTGAAGTACATAGTGAGACCCTGTCTCAAAAAACAAAAAGAAAGAGGGCTGGGGATTTAGCTCAGTGGTTCCACTGCCTGCCTTGCAAGCACAAGGACCTGAGTTTGATCCCCAGTACCAAAAAAAGAAAGAAAAAGAAAAGTCAGTGACTCTAAGCCTTTGCTGAGTCACAGATGGAGGCTACAATTCTGGCCCCAGAAACAAGCAGCAGAATCTCCTCAAAAGCTCACAGGTTCAGAGGATGCCTGAGGCCCCACCCCTAGGTCCAAACCTCCCACGTCACTCACTCATCTAACTGTGTGTGGTGTTGGGACTCGAACCCAGGGCCTCCTGCACCCTAAACAGATGCTCCACCACTGCACTGGCCCTGACCTGACCTCACCACCCTCAGCTCCCGTGGGCGAGTGCCTCTTGAGGACACCTGGTGGGGCCGAGGTGGGTGCTCCAGTGTCTCCCACTGCCCTGGCAACCCAGGGCGGTGCCGGGATTGCTGCATTATCTGTGCAGTGTGTGTGTTGACTTTCATGGTTCTTTTTCCCCCAATACTGGGGATTAAAGCCAGAGCCATCACACTGAGCTACACTCTTAGCCCTTTTTGAGACAAGGCCTCACTAAGTTGTGAATTTGTGATCCTCCTGCTCAGCCTCCCAGAGTGCTGGGATTGCAGGCTTGTGCCCCATGCCCACCTTGCTGTTTATCTTTATCTTCACTGTGGACAGATCTTGCCCCCTGGCCTGAGCTCCCTTTGGCTGTAGGCTCTCATGCAGGATGGGCTCCTGATACCAGGGTCTGATATCTGCTCAGGGATCTCTACTGGCAAAGTACCTTCCACCTCTCCTTTTCACGCCAACTCTATGCAGCGGATAGGAGTGGCCTTGCCATCCATGGGCAGGAAACTAAAGCCAAAGCAACACAGTGTCAAGACACGGGCTTGGGGCTGGGCTGGGGCTTCCTAGTACTCACAAGGCACTGGGTTCGATCCCCAACACCGTGAGAGAAAATTACAAGCCGGGCATGGTGGCACATGCCTGTAATCCCAGCATTTGGGAAGCTGAGGCAGGAGGATTGCTGTTTGAGGCCAGCCTGGGCTGCATAGTGAGATCCTGTCTCCAGAACAAAAAGAAAAAAATAGAAAACACTCAGCCATTGACAGCGCGGGCACGTGGCAGGTGCTCAGTCGCTGGCCCTGCTTTCCTCCTCTTGATCTGACTCAAAAATCCGACCAAGTTGGGCTGGGGATTTAGCTCAGTGGTTCCACTGCCTGCCTCGAAAGCGGAAGGACCCGAGTTTGAACCCTGGTACCAAAACAACAACAACAACAACAAAAATCCGACCAAGTGACCTGAACACCCCTTCCAGCCCCACCCCTCGAGTTCATCACTCCTCCAAACCGGTCAGCACATCCCGAAGCCGCCTGCACCTGCAGTTTTCCCTAAAACACCTTCCCTTTCCTCCTTCCTTGCCTGAAAACTCCTACTCACCCTTCAGAGTCCCATCCCACGTCACCTCCTGCACTTCAACCCGCCCAGGACGTGTCCATGTGTCAGCTGCGTCCTGACAGCCAACACAGAGTCCCATGTCCTGGGAACTGTCCCGAGCATATGCACCCACCATCAGGCCACACAGCGGAGCCCTCGAGGCAGGATTAGGATTCTCAGCCTCCAACTGGGAATTGCCGGCCTGGACAGGTCCCACAACTGGACACAAGGGGTGGCTCGCCCGGGGCCCCTAAGCTTCTGCACATGTGCAGAACCCAGGCACCCTCCTCAGCTGGGAGCTACAGGGGAGCCGCACCCGGGGGTGGCTGAGGGACAGAGGCTCACCTCACACGTACGAGGCCTTGAGTTTGGTCCTCAGAGCTCCAAAAACAAAAACAAAAACATTCATAAAAATGCCTTAAACCAGCATGGCAGCACTCTCCTGAGATCCCAGCACTTGGGAGGCTGAGGCAGGAGGATTCCTGCATGTTCAAGGACAGCCTGGGCTACAGAGTTCAGTCAGCCTGAACTACATAGTGAGACTCTGTCTTAAAAAAAAAAAAAATACTTGTCTTAATAATCATATATGAGGGCCGGGGATTTAGCTCAGTGGTTTCACCACCTGCTGCGCAAGCACAAGGACCCAAGTTCGATCCCCGGTACCAAAAAAGCAAAAACAAACAAACAAATACTCACATATGAAATAGCAAACACATTGCTTATCGTGTCCTGACCGTGCAGGAACTCACTTCATCTTACAATAGCCAGGGGTGGAGGATGTTAGCTCACAGAGGAAAGGCTGGGACTTGGGGGACCTCGTAAAAAGGAGGAAGTTGTGCTATGTCCATGGCCCAGCTCTCCACCATGAGTGGGATCATCACAGACTGCAGAATGAAAAGGCTCCATGGGAGGCCAGCGCCTTCCCAGGAACTCGGAGAGGGTAAATGTCAAAGCGGGGTTCCCACTCCAGTCTGCACGCCTGTTCTTCCTCAATGGGATCTCCAGGCCCACCCTCCCCCTGGGTCCCTGAGGAGCTAGAAAAGCTCCTATCGCCACCCACCAAGGGAAGAAACTCAGGGTACAGCCAGGGGTGGTGGTACACACCTGAAATCCAGCTGCTCGGTATGCTGAGGCAGGAGGATCACCTGGGAATCAACCACTCTGGGTAACTAAACAAGACTGTGACTCAGATTTGCAAAATCCGGGGCACAGTGCTCCCTGGGGTACATCCCCACTGCCATAAAAATGAGAGTTCAGACACCCAGCAAGTCTGCAAATGGCTTATAAACGTGTCCACAGACTGACAATTCTCCCGTGGAGAAGTGGTCTGCACCTGTTGCCCTAAGCACACATTTCTAGCAAACAGAATTCGTGGAAACAAGGCCTCCTGACGCTGCGGTTGGGGCATAAAAGACTTTCCCCTGGCTGGGGATGTAGCTCAGTGGTTTCGACTCCTGCTGCGCAAGCGCAAGGACCTGAGTTTGATCCCTGGTACCAAAAAAAAAAGACGTTCCCCTGGGAGCCCAGCCATAGCGGGAGGAAGCCCAAGCACTGCTGGAGGCCCCTAAGGCCCGGGGGCAGCTGGGGGGGTCACCTGCACACTCGCCAGCCTCCACCGGCTTCCAGGCCACCCTGAAGCTGGCCAAGGAGAGCAGACCTCAGCCCACCCAGACCACAAATGCATGAGCCAAATAAAGCGTCGTTATTTTGTGCCACTGTGTGAGCCACTTTTCCATAAAACAACCACCCCCGGCACTTCAGAGAGGAGAGCTCGGATCTGGATCACGGCTCCAGGGGCCAGGCCATGGCGGCTGCTCCGAGGCAGAAACATGGCAGCAGAAGGGGTAGCGGAGGACTCTGCTCAGCTCATGGGGCCAGGAAGCAGAGCAGGGAAGAGCCAGAGAGGGTGGGGCCAGGGACCGGATACAGACTCACGTCCACACCCGGAAGTGTACTTCTGCGCCCCCAAGCGGCTTCCAGGCCAATCAAATTGACACAGGAAGCCTGGGGAGGGTGGCTGCTCACACAGCAGGAGTTGACAGGAATTCTCCATCTTCAGGTCAGAGACTTGGGAGCGTTAGGGTACACCTGGGACAGAAACCGATCAGACTTTGTACGGTTCTAGAAACTTCTTGTTCATCCCCTACTGCCTAGAGGAATTAGCAATAAAATCCTATATCAAGAAGGAGGCATGGCGGCCAGGTGCACCCTGTGAGGCCAGCACTCTGGGAGGCTGAGGCAGGATGATCATAAGTCAAGACCCCGTCTCAGAAATAAAGTGTAATAAGTGAAAATAGAAGGAAAAAATGGAAACAAAGCTTTTGCACATAGGGAAGGGAGGGGATTTGAGAGGGGACTGGACTAAAATAAAATTTATTAATAAAATAAAACCAGAGGGTAACAAAGAGGTAAAATAAATAAAAAGAGGAATAAAAAGGATGGAGATGTAGCTCATTGTGATGACCCCAGGGTTCAAGCCCTAGAACCAGAAAAAAAATTCTAAATTTAAAAAGAGGCACAGGGGCTGGGGATTTAGCTCAGTGCGCTGCACCTGCCTCGCAAGCACAGGGTCCTAAGTTTGATCCCTGGTACTGCAAAAAAAAAAAAAAAAAATAGAGGCACAGCAAAGAGATTTGGGGAAGAGCCTTGCAGATGTAATTAAGGGGGACAAAAAGCAACTGTGTCAGGCGTGGTGGCGCACACCTGTGATCCCAGCACTCTGGAGGCTGAGGCAGGAGGATCACTGCAACTTCAAGGCCAGCCAGGCTACATAGCCAGACCCTGTTGCAAAAAATAAAAAGAAACAAAGAAGAGAGAAAAGAAGCAACTCGTGTGGGTGAGGGGCCCTCCCGGTCTCAGCATGGCCAGCCTCACGCAGGGCTGACCGGTCCCCACTACCATCATGGGGAAGTGCCCTAAACCCCAGTGGCCCTGTCTCCATGCGAGCACCTCTGCTCCCGTCTGAAGGGAGCAACTCCCTCTCGGGGTTCGAGTTCCTGCAGGGCCCACAGCATTGTCCACACCTGCCCTTCCGGTCCTCCCGGGGCTTCCCTGCCTGCCAGGCCCCGATGCCGCTCAGTTCCCGCCCCAGCTTCCCGAACAGGGCCTTTGCATGCGCCATCCCGTCTCTCTCTGATGGGCTCCCCCATTCCTCCTCTCCTTCCTGTCTACTCCGAGAGGCGTGGGCTCACCACACACAGCTGACAGATGTTGCTCTCAACCTGTTCATCTAGATCTCTACCTCTGTTTGGTTTTGTTTGTTTTCTAGACAGGCTCTCACTATGGAACTGAGGCTGGCCTCTGACACAACAATCCTCCTGCGTCAAACTCTCGAGTGCTGAGATGTCAGGCACCCCTCACCATGCCTGGCCATCTACCCACCTTTGCTGTGAAATCTGGCGCTGTTGATCTTCCCTCTCTTCCCCCCAGGACATCCTTTCTCCTGGGACCATCTCGGTGCTCAGCTGAAGCAGGCACACTGACTTTTAAGTAATGAGTTCAAATCCTGACTGACTGCACTGAGGAGCCATGGCTGTTCCTCAACTCCCCAGAGCCTGGGCACACTCGTGTATGAATAGAAAACACGATTCTACCTTGCACAGCTTGAATGGAAGCCCCATGGCTGGAGATAACTCTGACTCTTGGAGCAGGTGGACGAGAGCCGGACCAGGTGGGGCGCTCAGTCCACCACTAGGCCCAAAGAGTGACCTTGGCCGGCTGCTTAACCTCTCGGAGCCTAGGAAACAGGGATCAGAGTAATTGTGCGGCACAGCCGCAGGGCCCCACCCCTCGGTGCCAGGTAGCTGTGGGTCACCAGGCTTCGTCTTATGAACAGTGGGTGGAGGAGCCACTTACACAAGCAAAACTGAGTTGCTCCCAAATTCCCATAAAGTGTGGCGTGGCCACTTCTGGGGAGGTGTCGATTCCAAGAACAGGAGTTCGGGGCACATCCCGCTGAGGCCATGCCTTCTGCTTGTTACAACTTGACAGGAAAATCTCGGCTCAGATTTTGCAGGCTGCATCCTCCCTTGGCAGGCGACTGTGGCCAGGGCTGTGGGGCTGGTCACCTGGTGGGGGACACACAGCAGGGCGCCCTCCTCCCTTCTGATCGCCCCACTGTCTACTGTGCACCCCACACCCTGCCATCGCCTCCTGAAAGAAGCAATTGTTTGGTACAGGGGATTGAACCCAGAGCCTTCTCCCTGAGCTACATCCCTAGTCCTTTTTTAATTTTATTTTTTACTTTGAGCTAAGGTGTTGCTAAATTACCCAGGGTGGACTCAAAACTTGTGATCCTCCTGCCTCAGCCTCCCAAGTGCTGGGATTCCAGGCCTTTAACACCTTGCAGGCAAGCACCTGCTGTTTGAGCAGCTCTGATCCAGTCTTCTGCTTGGCTCCACGGCCCCTTTCCTGGGATCTGCTCCCCACCCCCCGGCACACCCCCTCAGCCCCCCGCATTATGCGACCTGTCCCCTGGCCACAGCTCACGAAGAAGTGCACAGTGAACACTAGTATGAACTGGCTTCACCAGATTCTCTCTGCCACAAGTCTGGGATTTGAAAGCAGGAGCCGCAGCGCTGAGGCCCGAGGATATGGGCACTTCAGAGGCAGAGGCAGGCAGCTGTTGGTGCCTGGGGCAAAAGTCCCTGGAGATTCCCGAATTCCTACTCTTCCCACCCTTGCCCACAGATTCCTTGGAGTTCAAAGAACAACTTGGCAGCTGTCCAGCGTCAACTTCCCTCTTCTCCTCGGCCAAAGTTCTTTCCTCTCTGTAGTGAAACATGGGTCACACACACCGCAGTGGTCTCAGAACATGGAATCTACAAATAAGCCAGGCGTGGAGGCGCACACCTGTGATCCCATCATTTGGGAGGCTGAGGCAGGAGGATAGTGAGTTCAAGGCTGGCCTGGGCTACATAGTGAGACTGTATCTTAAAAAAAAAAAACATAATATCTCCAAATGATACTGTAGCTGTTAGGTGTTTGTGTGTGTAAGTAAAGTACACAGTGTCAAAAATCACCTAAGGACTTAAGTAAGGTATGATTATTTTTTCTTTCCAGACAGGGTCTCCCTATGTAGTTCAGTCTGGTCTCAAACTCACTATGTAGCCCAGGCTGGCCTGCCTCAGCCTCCCGAGTGCTGGGTAATGGTGTGCACCACCATGCCCAGCTAAGCAATTCGAGATTCTACTTTCAACCAAATAACAGACACCAGACGATAGTTTTTGAGACACTGTCAAGCTCTGGTGACATGAAAATCAAGTAAAATGCCACCCTGCCTCCAGCCACGTCCGCATCCCTCCCCGTTCATCGTTCAGGAGAGTGGATCCCAGTCCCTCCACCTGCGAAGGAGTCTCCCTCGTGCCCCGCAGGCCACAGTTCCTCCAAGCCCGCTGCGCGACGTCTGTCTGTCCCAGGGCCCCAGCTTTGAACATCTGCTGCTTCCGCTAAGTGCAAAGTCTTCCCAGTCAAGGACTGGGTCTTGTCCTGTTTGCGTCCCTGGCCCCAAGCATACATCACAAACTGACGGTTTAGGAGGAGCGTGTGTTGCTCCGTCTGGTCTGCCCCGCCCCGCCCCCGGTTTGCGGCTCCCGGCAGTGTATTTATTGGATCGCATCTGGAGTCCACGACTTCGTTCCAAGTCTCTCAGCCGCGCGCCAGCCCAGCCTGGGGGCCGAGCTCAGATGTGGCCCGAGAGCCCCAGGTGGCCGTGTGACCTCCAGGTACACCTGAAAGCACCCAGCAGGAAACTCCTTCCTCCATAGGGAGGAATCCAGTTATTTGCATGCACGAATGCGCGCACAGACTCAGGAAGGAGGGGCAACTCCTGATGTTATGTCAGCGCCTGGAAGCACAGCAGCTGCCCACACCTAGCTCTGCGAACTTTCTCCATTATATAAATTCCAGGTGTTTTGTTTTGTTTGTTTTTGCTAAAACCAGTTTGAAATGAATTTATGACATTTGCAAGGGACAGAGTCATGTCATTTATTCATTCATTGATTCATTCAGCAAGAGTTTATTAGCCAGACATGATCAAGAGGGTCTGTAATCCCACCACTTGGGAGGCTGAGGCAGGAGAGTCTTGAGTTTGAGGGTAACCTGGACTACATAGTGAGTTCAGCCTGAACTACACAGTGAAACCCTCTCTCAAAAAACCAACCAACCGTGCTGGGGATTTAGCTCATGCTGCAGACCAGCTGCAGTCAATGTCGATGTAGGGTGGGAAGGGGAGATGTCCTGGGCCAGTGATGAGAAAATAACCTCCTCAAGCAATGTTCAGGTTCCCTCTGATAAGTCTCAGGGTCTGATTTATTTTTATATCTTTAAGCAATAGCTAGGAGGCATTGGGCGGAACATGTTTACATTTTAGGTTGCCTTAGCAATTTCTATTGAAGTAAAGGGTTTTTTTGCTAAACAGAGTATATTTTTTCTAAGCTGATTCATTTCATTGAACATCATGAATACATTTTTAAAAATTACAATTGTCCCCTTATTTACCCACACCTAAGCAGAACAGAAGGTAACTTAATCAAAATCTCTATATCAGCGGGGGTACAAGCAAGATTTAATCAATTAAATGTCAAACTTGTGGTCACCAGCTGGCCCTTGAGAAACTGCACAATGGTTAATATAGTTTGCCATTAGCTCTCTATTTTCCTATACCTCTGTTCATCTTAGCTAAATGTCATTTGGGTTCATAGTCCATGAGCAGGAGATATTTACAGCACTTTGAGAGATACTGAGTAACTTGTCTCCTTAATGCATTTACCTGTCTTAACTTTCTTTCTGTTTCCCATTTTCCGCTATTTCTTACATCTAAAGTCTGTCCTTTCAATCTCTTCATAAGACCCCTTTAGTAAAAAGAATGTCAGCAATAAGAGGGGGAGTCATAGTAGTGGGGGAAACAGAGGGGGTTTTAGGAGAGGTTTCTTTAGAAGTGGATGTGGCAATAGAACTAAGAGAAACTGGAATTTGGGACTTGTGAGCCAGATCAGATTTTAATATATCATTACCAATTCACCTCATGGAGAGTTTGTTGTTAGTCACAAACACAATGACTCCTGTAATCAGAGTAACAATTATAAACATTATGGCAAGGAAAAATAAAACATGAGGGTATGATGTGTTCCACCCTTTCTTTCCCCCAGCTGGAACTTTGTCAAGCAGCAATGGAGGTCGGTTGGGCTTTGCCAAGCTCAGTGGCTTCACCACCTGCTGCGCAAGCACAAGGACCCGAGTTTGATCCCCAGTACCAAAAAAAAACCAAACAAAAAACCAACCAACCAACATGTTAATAA
Organism: Heterocephalus glaber; assembly: GCF_053883595.1. NCBI lineage: Eukaryota > Metazoa > Chordata > Mammalia > Rodentia > Bathyergidae > Heterocephalus > Heterocephalus glaber. The sequence continues at coordinate 11,195,872 of NW_028258463.1, forward strand.
ACACAACATGAGCATTATGGACAGAAGGTTCTGTGGGAGGTCTGAGAGGGGCATGGTTAGTGTGACTAAAATCCAGCTGGAGAAGAAGTTGCTTTAAGAGGCAAGGTGGCCAGGCAGTGCATCCTTCTAATCCCAGCTCTCTGGGAGGCTGAGGCAGGAGCATCGAAAGTTCAAGCCCAGCCTGGGCAACTTAGAGACTTAGCAAGAACCTTCTCAAAATAAAAAAAAAGCTGGAGATGTAGCTCATTGCAAAGGTCGTGCATTCAATTCCCAGTAATGGAGAGAGAGAGAGAAGAGGGAAGAGAAAGACAGAGAGAGAGAGAGAGAGAGAGAGAGAGAGTTAGAGAAATAGGGAGTACATCCCCCCAAAAAGGAGGACTGGGCTGGGCAGAGCCCACAGGCCCGAAAACGCATGCCTCTTCCCAGCTTGCAGGCCCTCCACAGGGCACAAGCACCAGGACAGGGATGGAATTCTTAGGGCGCCTGTGGGCCACACCAGGGAGTCCAGCCCTTTGGTTAAAGGAAGACATTTAAGGGGGCCAGAGATTTACCTCAGTGGTTCCGGTGCCTGCCTCAAAAGCACAAGGTCCTAATTTCAATCCCTGGTACCAAAAAAAAAAAAGGAAGGCATTTAATCTGCAGAGCATGTTTTCTTTAAAACAAATTTTTTGGGGGCCGGGGATTTAGCTCAGTGGTTTCGCCGCCTGCTGTGCAAGCACAAGGACCCAAGTTTGATCCCAGGTACCAAAAAAATAAAAAAAATTTTTTTGCAGATGTTTCTTGACTTACAGTGGGGTTGCATACAGATAAACCCATTGGAAATTGAAAATGCAGTGGTGCCTGGTTCACGAACACTTTTGTTTGCAAACAATTTGTTTCACAAACAGAAGCATTTTGGCAAATTTGTGTTTTTGTTTGTGAACTCTGCATCAGGTGACAACATAACCATGGCCATCATTCCTGCATGGACAGAAACATGGCCATCTTTTCTAGATTCATGGAACGAATTAATTTCATGAACAAAGGTACTACTGTATTGCAAGTTGAAACTGAGTTGCTTTTGGAGTGCATGCTTGGAATCTTAGTACTCAGGAGTCTGAAGCAGGAGGATCTTCAGTTTGAGGCCAGCTTGAGCAACTTGGCAAGATCCTGCTTCAGAATGTTATTTGTTTATTCATTTTTATTATTTTATTTATTTATTTTGGTGGATCAAACTCAGGACCTTGTGCTTGTGAGGCAGGTGGCAGAACCCCTGAGCTAAATCCCTGGCCCTAATTCATTTTTATTTGAGACAGGATCTCACTATGTAGCCCAAGCTGGCCTTGAACTCGTGGTGATCCTTCTGCCTCAGCCTCCCAAATGCTTGGCTTCAAAATTTAAAAAAAAGGCTGAGGATGTAGCTCAATATGAAGACCCTGAGTTTAGTCCCCAGTATGGTTAAAAAGAAAAAAACACTTAACCCAGTGCACACTGCCACTTAGCCTAGTCCACCTTAGAGTATTTCCATTAGCAAAGGGGGAAAAAAGAATATTTGCACGAATCCACAACTGGCCCAAATCACCCCTATTTTTTCAGTGTGAGCATCCTGGGTGGTTACCTGCATCCACTGTTGCCCTGGTGACTGCTGGCGGGCATCATGGGAGCACTGGACTGCGCCCTGGGTGCCTGGGGAAGGTCCCCAGCTCACAGTACTGCTCCTGCAGCTTTGAGGCCATCATAAAGCTGAACCAGTCCAGGCCGGTACTTTTCTATGTAAATCTGCAGCAGTAACCGGATGATCAGAGAGCAAACCCCGGCCTGGGTCGAAGGCCGAAGGCTGCAGCTAGTGCAGTGCGGGACCTGACCGAGCAGTCGTGGCTGGGTCTCCTGACCCATGGAAAGGATTTGGGGCCTGGAGGCTCAGGGGTGAAGGCCGGCCTGGTGTGCGTGAGGCCTTGGTTGTGTCCCAGCACAGAAAAAGCCCAAATGTGGACCTAGATAATGCCCTAGAGACCTGGGATCTTGTGGGTCTCTGTTCTTCCCAGCTGGAAGCCAGTGCCTTGGTCCACAGCTCCTTCAGGTAGGAGCCAGGCCCTCCCTGGGGAATCAGCCCCCTGGTGGTGCGGGGGCAGCAAAGGGGACATGTGTGGCCCAGGAGGCATACTCTCCTGTCTGGGTGCCACCCCACACACGACCACCCTTCCTCAGGTGATCTAAAGCCAAGGTAACACTATGGCTGTCCCTGCCCGGCGAAGCCTGCAGCCCGGGTGCAGCATGCCCTTCATCCTTTCTCCCATCCAGCACTGAGGCAGCCTGTGGTTCTGTGGCCTTGACATCTCAGGGTTACAGAATTGTTTCCCCCAAGCAGACTGCAAGCCAGGGTATCTGCCTTCGAATCCCACTCTGCCCTTCCTAGCTGCGTAACCTTAGACAAGGTCTGTTTTGAGACAGGTCTCACTATGCAGCCAAGGCTGACCTTGAACTCTCCAGAAACCCTCCTGCCTCAGTCCTCTCAGGGCCAGGATTACAGGCCTGTGCCACCACAGCTGGTTTGAAACCCCGGCAGGTTTATAACCAAGTGTGCTCTTCTCTCTCCATCCCCTCCCCTCCCCACCTTCTGAGTAGCCATCTTCAGAGAATACAAAGGTCACAGATTCTTTTAGAAAAGCAGGTTTATTGGTCGGGCTGTCATAGGCCCAGCAACAGGAGCAGCTGCTCACGCCACAGCTCAGGCCCCTTCAGCCCCTCAGCACCAGGGGACCACGTCCCTGCCCTCCAACCACTCAGGGCCAAGAAAGAAAAACAAGAAAAAACAAAAACAAAGCTAAGCTCCATGTATATAAAAGGTTCGTGTCCCCAGCACCCTCCCTCTCCCCAGCAATCAGCTGTGACCCAAAAAAGCAGGGCGGGAAGGGACAGGAGGGGCTTGGCCCTCCCTGGGGGTCTTGCCTTCCCACAGGCCTTTGCGGCTGAGACTGAGGGGCTGAGGGCTGCAGACAGCACCCACCCCAAGTTTCTGGAAAGGCACCCCAAGTGCACAGATGTCCTCGAGGCCTGCAGCTTTAGGGTGCAAGCTCTGGGAAGGCTCTCCACACCGTGGCCAGGAAGGTCCGGGTCACGGGTGTCTCCCTCTGTCCTGGGCTAGCCCGACCCCCTTTTCTGCCCTTCTCCCATCCTCCCTGCTGTCCCCTCAGGCTGGGCTTCCCGTCGAGGTCGTCCCTTCCTCATACGGTCCTCCCACTGCCTCCAAAACACTCACTGTCCTGAGAACCCCGACAGGCAGGGCTTCTCTCCCGAGTTTCTCACATCTGTCCTCATCCAGCCCACCTTCTCCTCTTCCTTCTCCTGCTCCATGGGCACGTGTCCCCACCTCCGGGGATCCAGGTCCCCAGAGACCCTCGGCCTTGGGGACGGGAAGGAGGCCAAGTGAGGACCCGCTGGGGAGAACAAGGCCGAGGACTGCTCCCTTCTCCATTCCACCCAGCTGCGCCCACACAGGGGCTCTTTCTTCCTTTTATTTTTTGGTGCTGTATGGGAGACTGAACCCAGGGCCTTCCCACTGCGTTCCATCCCTAGCCCTTTATATTTTGTATTTTGAGACAAGGCCTCGCTAAGTCACTACGTTGCTCAGGCTGCGCTGGAACTCGGCGATCGTCCTGCCTCAGCCTCCCAGGGGAGGTGTTTTAGAAACATCTCAGCCAGGTCGGGAGCGGGCAGAGAAAGAGAGAATGCGACAGAGAGAGCAAGCGGGCAGGAGACAGTGGGCAGGGTTCAGTCGCTGTCGCTTCTGTCCACCAGCACGGCGTCCGACTCCTCGGTGATCTCCAGCAGCGCGTGCACGTCGGGGCTGCTGGCGCGCAGCAGGTCGCCAGCATCGTCGCGCTCGGGCCCGGGCTCGTCGGCGGCGGCATCCACCGGCACCATCTCGGTGACACGGGCCGGCTCGGCCGCACCCTCGCGGATCTTCTTGACGTGGAAGGTGAAAGGCGGCACCTTGTAGACCGCCGTCTTTGAGCGCGCGTACACCACGTGGTCGGGCGTGAACGACTTGCGCAGCTTCTCGCGAGAGGACCGCAGCTTTTCCCGGCGCTCGGCTGGCACGAGGCGCGCGCCCAGCGTGGTCACGCGCCGCTCCAGCGAGTGTCGCGTCTTCTCCAGGTTCTCGCGCGTGCGCACGCGCGTCTTCTCCAGGTTCTCCTTGGTGCGCAGGCGCGTGCGCTCCATCTTCTCGCGCGAGAAGGCCTTGCGCAGGTCGTCCACGCGCCGCATCCCGCTGCGCCGGATCCGCTCCGCGCGCGACTCCTCGGTCACCTCCTCCACCTCCACCGCCTCATCGGAGGACAGCTCGGGCGCCGCCGCGTCCTCCTCGTCCTCGGGCCGCGCGCCCTCACCCGCATCCTCGCCCTCGGGCAGCGCCTCCGCCTCCTTGAGCGATTTGCTCACACTCAGCTTGGCCGGCAGTTTCACCTCGTCCTGGGGGAAGAGAGGGCAGAGCAGGTTAGAGGGGGCTCGGAAATCAGCCTGACCTGCGCCGCGGGGACTGAGCTCAGGGCCTTGGCATGGAGCTGTACCCCTAGTCATCATCAGCAGTTGCCCAAGCTGGGCTGGAACTTGCGACCTTCCAGGCTCTGCCTCCCAGGCGTGCGTGACCATGCCGCTGAATAAGCACGGTCGTCGGGTGGACAGCGAGCGGAGGTAGGAAACCCGGACCGCAGTACCACTGCGCCTGGACCAGGTCTCCCCGCGCCCTCCAACCCTATCCCTGAGCCCTGTCGTCGGCCTCGGGAGACTCAGCCTCACTTCGGCGGTGGCAGAGCGCCCCCTGGTGTCCGGATCGCACACCGCCCAAACCAAGCCAAAGGCAAGCCGGCTGCCGAGTAGGTCTGGGTTGGGGGTTAGCGCGTGGCGACCAGGGGGGCCCCCCCGCGCAGGATGACTTGGAAAGGAAGGAGGCGTTTCTCAGACTCCATCGTCCCGAAACCCCACCGTCGACCTCCTGGCTTTGGCTCCAGCCCGGCCCCCCACGTAGACACTGAGGAAAGAGGGCGACGCCTGGGCTTCTGGGCTTCCCGCCCGCTTGTAAGGGCCGGATGACCGCTCCTCCTCCCAGGGCTGGGGCAGGGTAGTCCCCATCGATCACCTTGACCCTGGGGTGCAGAGCTAACCGCTGCTTCTCTTATCCTGAGGATCCAGCACCACCCCTTTTCCATCTCGGAAAATGTTCGAGGACCCTCACTCACGTCAGGATCCCCCACCACCCCCCCGAAAACGAGAGGCGCCCGGGGCAGAGGGGGAGCCAAGAGAACTGACTCAACAAGAGGAAACGAACAGGAGGCCAACGTGGCACTGCGTGGAGGCTGAGGCAGGAGAATCACGAGTTCAAGCCCAGCCTGGGCACTGCAGAAGGAAAGAGTGGGTTTTGTGAACATCATTTCCCGAAATTGTAAGAAAATCCCATCTCCCGAGAAAATAGAGCAACGTAAAATGGTGCCCCAGGCGCACGTGCACACACGTACACACACCCCAGTCACAGGCGACTCGGACGTAAACACACCTACAGAAATCCCGTCCCCACCCCACCTCCTTCCTCTTCCTCCCACTCAATCCCCCAGGGTTTCCGGGTTTATATTGGAAGCTGGGAAACACCCCCCCCTTCCTTTCCTTCCTGTCAACAGCCTTAGCAGGGACAAGGGGACTGCTGACCCTCCCCTCCGCGACCCTCCGGGCACGGGCTCCGCAGGGCACCCAGCCGCCTGCTCAGGACTACATCTCCCAGCGGCCCCGATACCTGGCCCCAAAGCATGCTGGGACTTGTAGTCTCCACCTGCCGTGAGCGGCTCAGGGTTGTCGGGTGTGGGCAATGGCTCTGCCCCTCTGCCTCTTATTCCCCGAGGCTTTGCAGGCTTTGCGCGGTGTTTCCCTGTACTGAAGGTGGAGAGGGCTGGCCCCTCTGAGTTCCATCTGATTTTAGGCGCACCCTTGGGTGTTCTCCCGACACCCTCGCCCGCCTGCTACTGGAGACTGACCATCAGTACTTGGGCACCATTTTTGGACTCTTTGGAATCTAAACTCTACTCCTCTTTATCCATCGACACCTCGAATCTACCTGTACCCCCAGTATCACAAAAGTTTCGTTTCTGACCCAGCTTGGTGGTGCACACCTATCATCCCAACACTGGAAGCTGAGGCAGGGGAGGATGACTGAGTTCAAGGTCAGCCTGCACTACATAGCAAGACCCTGTCTCAAGTAGTTTCATTTCTGACCCCAGCTTCACAGCCTCCCAAACTAAAGCCAGCCACTGCCCACCAGAGGGAGAGAGCCTGCCTCTCACTGGACTCAGAGGTGGACCGACTGGGGAGGGCCTGGGGGACAGCGGGGGAATATTCAGGAAGCAGCCCCAGCTGCTGGGAAGCAAATCCACATTGTCTCCCGCCCCGCCCCGCCCCAGCGCCCCCAGTCTCCCGGGCTCTGCAGCAGAGCTGGCTGGGTTTCCTGGCCTCGGCTTTGGAGGTAGTGCGGTCTGGGCCGGGGCTCCGGTGGGCTAAACCGTGGGGCTCAGGATGGGGGTCCCTGGGGGCGATGGCTGCCACCTGACCCGGGGCTTCCCGGCCAAGTAGGGAACAGGAGCAGCAGCTGGGCTGGGCCTCAGCCCTGCGCGGGCTGCCCAGAGTCCCCCTCTGCTAATGGCACTCTCGCCCCCCCCCCCCCAGGCGGGTTCCCCGTGACTCACAGCCCTGGAGCGTGCTATGGGCCCACCCACCCGGGCTGTTGGTTGCTAAAACAGCTGGGACCCGAGCCCCAGGGCAGGCACAGGGCCCACGCACCTCCGCCCCACCCCCAGCCCCTACTTGCGCGGCTTGTTCTGTTTTCCTGTTTTTTATTCAACAAAACCACCACGCCAAGCAGGCTGGGTTTCCAGTTACCTTTAATGACCAGGTCTGGACAAGTCACACAGCCCCCACCACCAGCAAGCGCAAGGACCCCAGCCCAGCCAGGCACCCAGGGAGTCTCCTCACTTCCTCCACCCCAACCCTGAGCTTAGATCTATATAAGGTTACAACTTATGGGAAGTTGAGGCAGGAGGATTGCAAGTTTCAGCCTAGCCTGGGCAAATTTAGTGACTTAGGCCTTGTTTCAAAATTTAAAAAGGGATGGAGCTCAGTGAGAAGGCTTGGGGTTCAGTGTCGAGTAGTGCGCAATAATAGTTTAACTGAGCACCTACTATGTACCTGGCCCTCAGGAAGACTTCACATGTAAGGGACAAGGGCCACACCTGGGTTGGGGCCTCTCTTGACCTGGTGCATCAGTAGTGGCAGCAGGTCCTTCCTCCTGCTCCACTGCACATTCTCCACAAGGGACGCTCTCCCCAAGAAGGAGTGTGGATTGGGGGGTGAGGGGTGCGGAGACATCACAGTGGTGTGTGATGCTCCAAAGAGCACCCTGGGAGGCTGAGGCAGGAGAGTCTCAAGGTGAAGCCCCGGCTGGGCAATTCAGCAGCTCAGCAAGACGCCGTGCCAAAAATAAAGGTTGGGGATATAGCTGAGGGCCTGGCCCTGGATTCAATCCCCAATGCCTCTTTTAAAACGGTGGAAAAGGGGGCCTGGGATTTAGCTCAGTGGTTTCGCCGCCTGCTGCGCAAGTGCAAGGACCCGAGTTCGATCCCCGGTACCAAAAACAACACACACATACACACACAAAAAGAAAAATGGTGGGAATCCTGCTCAGGGAGGCAGGGAGGCTCAGCACCCAACAACAGGTCCCCTTCCGCCTCCGAGTTGGCAGTGTCAAGGGCCCCGCCCAGAGCAGGATCTGGCAAACACGGATCTCTTCGGAAAACAGTTTCTAAAGAAACTGGAAAAAACAAGCATAAATATTTTCCTCAGCTCTGGGGAGCGGGGGCAGCAGGGAAGAAGGGCCTCCAACCCTGTGCTGAGAAGCGGCGGGGGCTCCTGGCCGCTCCACTCTGCAGCCTGAGCCGCTGCCTTTAAAGCAGAAACCAGGGACCATGGGCTGGGGATTTAGCTCAGTGGTTCGGGTGCCTGCCTCACAATTGCAAGGTCCCAAGTTTGATCCCCGGTAGCAAAAAAATAAATAAAGAAAAATAAAGCAGAAACCAGGACCCGGGCCCAGCCTAGCACACGCGAGGACACAGCTCGAAGCAGACACCCCAAGACCAAGCCAAACAGCAGGAGGGAGCCCCAGCCCGGTGCACACACCTGCGCCACGGACCCGGGGACCCTAGACGTCCCCAGGCGCTGCGGGCTCCCCTGGGCCAGGCCGGGGCCCGGGCTCGGGGTAATGGGGCAGCGTCCTGGGCTCAGTCTCAGGCAGGAGGTCAAAGGGCACGGTCCTGGGCGAGGCCGGGTCGCAGGGGGCCTTTGGCTTCTTCTCGGGCTGAGACAGGAAAGGGGGTTTCAGCCGGGGGGACACAAAGAGACCTCTGCGGCCTGTGGGTCAGGCGCGGCCAGGGTGGAGAAGCCACACTGGAAACGCTACATGCAGAGGGTGCTACATGCAGAGGGCGCAGGGGACAGGAAGGCGGTGGGTGAACAAACGTAGCTCCCGGCCCCGGCCCAACCCAGCCAGCTGGTGGGGACCGGAGTCAGACAGGGGAAAGAGGAGCGCCCTGTCTTCAGCTTCTGCTGTTCCCCGGGGCAGAGTGGGCACCATGCCGCCGGATGAGCAGGCTGGCGGGGAGAGGGCCATCCTGGCTGCTCCCCTTTGGCCGAATCCGTGTCTCCTGTGCCCCGAGCTCCACCCAGGGCTCAGGTCTCAGCTGCGGAACAGCACAGGGAATCAAATCGGCTGTCTCTGGCAGCTGGGCCTGGGGCCTAAGCACCTACCTGCCCCCCAGGGGCTGTGACCCAGGCCACCAGGATGGAGCCAGGAGCGGGACAGAGGAGCCGGCAGATCAGACAACAGCAGGGTCCAACAAGTCCTACCATCCCCAAACCCAGAGCAGCAGGTCGGGCTGCCTGCACGTACAGGCAGGAGCCACGGGTGGCAGGGAGCTGGAGCTGAGCCCCAAACGGCCCTCTCGCCTGGCGTACTGGTGCTCGCCCGTGATCCTGGCACTGGAGAGGCCGAGGCAGTAGGATTGCCCTGAGTTCTGGGCCAGCCTGGCCTACATAGTGTGTGTAAGACCAGCCTGAAGTACATAGCGAAATCCTGCCTCAAAAACCTAAAAACAAAACAAAACCGAGTAACGGCCCTCTCCCAGGCTAAGCAGGGTCCATGCAGGGGACGGTCCTTACACCTCGACCTTGTCCTCGCCCTGGCCCTGCACCAGGGACCACACACTGCACGACAGCAGCACACGAGGCTGAGCAGCTCATGGACACAAAGGTTGGCCACTTGTACCCAACACAGCATGCTGTGCACATGTGCGTGCACACACTCACACACAGGTGTGCCCAGCAGCCCTCGTGCCAGAGAAGAAAGGAGCGAGGACAGCCTGGGTCCAGGCCCCTCTCCCTGTCCCTGCAGGGTCCAGGAATCGAGTGCAGCGGGGGCGGCGGCAATTCCAGCTCCGGCTCAATCCTGACTCGAGCCTCTAGTGCCATTCCAAGGGGGACCACGAGGCTGATGTCGTCGTGGTCCCGGACTCAGGGGTGGGAAGGTCAATGGCGGAGCAGTCACAATGTCGGTCCCAAGGCTCAGCTCCGAGGAGCGCTTTAGTGATCATTGCCCGCCCCTCTGTGCCACTGCTCCTCCTTCCTCACTCTGACCTTCACAAGGCTTAGATTTTACAAGAAAAAGAAAAGGGCCAGTGTAGTGCTGCATTCTTGTAACACAGCACTCTGGGAGACTGAGGCAGGAAGGCAGCACGTCCGACCTGGCCTGGGCAACTTAGCAACACAGCAAAGCCCTGTCTCAGAAAGGACGAAGTAAAAAAATCTCTGGGTTCCATCCCTACTACTGAAAAAAAGAGAAGAGAAGAGGGAACAGGCAGCCATCGAGATCCCTGTTAGTCTTGGGAATGCCCCCCAAAATACCCTTTCTGCCATTCAGTGACCAAGAAAAATAAGCCACTTTGGAGGGAGGGCGGGATGGGGACCCCCTCCCTGGCCACCAGGCTTGGGGGACGACGGCCACCAGAGCCTAAGCTGGGCGGACTCGTGGGCAAAGGCTTGGCCGGCCGAGATTCACCTGGTGTTGAGAAAGGAAGGGCTAACGGGTGGGCCGGGATTTGGGGAGAAGCCAGAAAGCCCTCAGCCTCCGCTTCAGTGCCCATGGCCACCTAATCCTTCCAGTGCTTCCCATCCTGTCACCAAGAGCTCAGAACAGGCCCGATGGGTCACCGCTGCTGCTCACCAACTCCGCTGCATCAAAACTACTCCAGAAAGGGCCACGGGCCATGCCAGCGCCCGGGATCCCAGCACTCTGGAGGCTGAGGCAGGCGGAGGGCAAGTGCAAGCCCAGCCTGGGTAATTTAGCGGTTCAGCAAGACCTGGTCTCAAAATGAAAAAGGGCTGGGGACATAGCTCAGTGTGAAGGCCCTGGGTTCGATCCCCAGTGCTGGAAAAACAAACATAAAACCCCAACTATTCCAGATAGCAAATATTTCCTCCTTTCTGGGTTCTAAAATAGCTAAAGTAACTAAAAATATCCCGAAGTTCTGGGAGACTCATCTGCGGCGCAGTCCCAGCTCCCTGGCAGCTGGGTGTTGCCCAGTGGGGGCGTCCACTTGCGTTACTCAGAGGACCTGGATCGGGATTCACTTCCCACGGCTGCAGCCCAGCTGAGGCCACCTGCTGGGACGCCTGGCAGCGGGCTCTGGCTGTGGCACTTGGGAATTCCCTCTGCTCCCCGGGAAGAGCCGGGTGGCAGATGTCCTGGCCCACACTGGAGCCTTCCGACCCCACCCTCGGCCAAGTGGCCTCCCTCGAGCCCACAGTGGGGAGTGGGGGAAAGTGCCCCTTCCTCCAGGCCCTGCCCCAGCCCCTTGCCCAGCCTGTCTCCCTGCCTCCCCTTCGCCTTCCCAGCAGATCCGCCTTCCCTATTAGGCCTGCAGAGCTCTGGCCACTCTGGCCTCATTCCAGTCTCAGGCCCCACAGCCTGGCAGACCTCGGGGTGGATGGGACACCCCACACGGCCCCCATCTGGACGAACTCCACCCCACCTCAGCACCCTCTTTCTGGCTGTCCCCTCTCCCAGGGCTTTGCCGTTTAGTTCTGGAGACCTCCCCGGGGGTGGGGGCTCAACTAAAACCACTCTCTTCCTCCTCCAACCCCCTTGGCCCTGCTTAGTACAGATGGGGTCAAACCTGCCCTGGGAGTGAACGCCCCCCTCCCCCAGCTAGCTTTATTTCCTCATATGGAACTATTTATAATTTTTGGTGCTTTTTTTTCTTTCTGAGACAGGGTCTCACTATGTTGCCCAAGCTGGCCTTGAGCTCCTGGCGATCCTCCTGCCTCAGCCTCCCAACTGCTTGAATCACAGGTGTGTGCCACCACATCTGGCAAAATGTCTCTCTGGCACAGGGACTTTACCTGCTGGGGGCTGAGAACTTCCCCAGGTCCCCCAGTCTGGGACCCTGAGGGTGAGGTCACCCATCCAAGCTCTTCAGGGAAACCTGTACCCCACCAGCTCTGGTGAGCTGTTCCCACACCTGTGTTCCCTACCCTGAAGCCCCTGGAGGAGGCATGTCTGAAAACACCTCACAGCACTTGTGTGTGTGAGCACGTGCAAGCACACACATGTACAAAGGCACACACGCACACACATAGATACACATGATTATTCCGCTGCCACCAGGCAGTGAGATTAAGTGGAAGGAGTTCTGGGCAAACATTTTCCACCAGACAGTGCTGTACATGGGAGAAGCAAAGCTTTATAAAAGCTAAAATAAGGCCGGGGATTTAGCTCAATGGTTCCGCCGCCTGCCTCGAAAGCACAAGGACCCGAGTTTGATCCCCGGTACAAAAAAACCCAAAAAAACAAAACCTAAAATAGATGGGTGCAGTGGCACAACCTTGTAATCCTAGCAGTGGGGGAGGCTGAGGCAGGAGGGTCCCAAGTTCAAGTCCTCCCTGAAAGAGACCCTGTCTCAAAATAAAGAAGAGCCAGGGATATAGCTCAGTGTGAAGATCCTGGGTTCAACCCCCAGTACTGCAGGAGAGCGAGAGAGCGAGAGGGCGAGAGAGAGAGAGAGAGAGAGAGAGAGAGAGAGAGAGAGAGAGAGAGAGAGACAGAGAGACAGAGAGACAGAGAGACAGACAGAGAGACAGACAGAGAGACAGACAGAGAGAGGGAGCAAATAAAAGGGGTGTGGGGCACAGCCCATAACCCCAAGAATCTCGGAGGCTGAGGCAGGACTGCAAGTCCCAGCCCAGCCTGTGTGTGGAAATCTAGTCTTCCTTTTCTTTCCATTCCCTTCCCTAGGGAGAGGAAAGGGAACAGAGCACAAAGGAGCCCTGCACCCAATGATTCCACAGGCGGAGGCGCTGAGATTCCCGGCTGCATTTGGGCTATGATGCAAAAACTGTACTTGTACCGGGCAGGGGGAACGGGGAGAGGGAGCTGCAAGGGAGGCAATAAAAGGTGTGGTGGGGCACGCCTGTGATCCCAGCACTCTGGGAGGCTGAGGCAGGAGGACTGCAAGTTCTAGCCGAGCCTGCGCAATTTAGACCTAGCAAGACCTTGCCTCAAAATACAAAAAGGACTGTGGACCGAGCTCAGTGCGAGCCCCTGTCCAATCCTCAGTACTAAACGGAAAGAGAGGCAACCAGCGGGCCGCCAGCGCCCCTGCCGCTCGGGCCGCCACCCCCGCAGGTATGCGGGTGATTCACGGCGACCTCCCGGCCCTCCCGCGCCCTCACGGCCCCGCCTCCCGCCCAAGCCGCTCCCCGAGACCACGGGGTCCCCAGGGCCCGCAGGCGGCGGGAGCGGATGCGGGGGCGCGGGTCAGGTGCGGGGCGGCGGGGCCCCCCGCCCGCGAGCGTGCCAGAGCCCTGAGTCACCGGCTATATCGGGCGCCCGGCCCGGAGCAGTGTCCGCTGACCGGGTCCCCGGCGCCCCGGACCCCGGCGCCCGGCGAGGCGCGCTCACCTGGTAGATCATGACTTTGAAGTTGCGGCGCCGCAGCAGCTCGGCCTCGTTGGCCTCCAGCCTCTTGATCTGCGCGGCCTGGCGCTCCAGGCTGCCGCGCACGGTCTTGACGTGCACGCTGACCTTGCGCACCTTGTCCAGCAGCTTCCCCACCGTGCCCCCGGCGGCGGCGTGTGCGCGGCCCAGCTTGGCCAGCTCGGCCTGGATGCTGTGCACCGCGCCCTCCATCTCCGCCTGCCGCTCCTCCAGCTGCGCCTGGGTCAGCTGGATCTGGTCCACGGCGCCGATGATCTTGTCCAGCAGGCTGAGCACCAGCACGCCGTTCACCTGGTCCGCCTTGATCAGCTCCTCCGCGCCGGACCCCGACGGCTCCTCGGCAGCCGGGGCGCCTGCGGCGGGGACCTCGGAGGCCTCGGCCGGGTCCGCGTACCCCGCGAACGGGGGCTCCACGATGTGCAGCGTGACGTCCTCCATGGCTGCCCGGGGCTGACCGGAGGCGGCGGGCGACGCGGAGCGGGCGGAGGCGGCGGCGGCGGCGGCGGCGCGGGGCAGGAGCGCGGGGAGCCGGGCGCGCAGGAAACGCGAGCCACGTCCGTGCGCCCCGGGACTGCGGCCAGCACTGCCCGCGCCGGGAGACCCGGCCGCGCCCATTGGCTGGCCGCGCCCAGAGAGGACGGGGCCTCGGGGGCCCCAGGGCCGCGCCCATTGGCTGGCCGCGCCTAGAGGTGGGGCCGCGAGGACCCATCGCCGCGCCCATTGGCTGTCCCCGCCCAGAGAGGGTGGGGCAGGGCGCCGCCCCGGCCTGGATGGTTGGGATGCTTGGAGCTCGGGGGCCCGGGCGGGGCGCAGGAATGCGGGCCGGGGAGGAGCCGGGCGCTGAGCCCGCTCCGCTTTCTTCGCGCTGCTTTGGGCTTTAGGTCCAGCGCGGAATCAGGAGGGGTCAGCGAGGCCCCGAGGTTCCCTACAGGCCAGTGTGGGCCCTGCCCCGCCTCGGTCAGTCCCGCCGCCGCCCTCGAACCCGGGGCGCTGGGGGCAAGGTCGCCGGCGTGGTTGTGGAAGAAGCTGCGGGGCGCCTCTAGGTTCCCCATTTCACCCGCCCTGCGCCCCCGCCCCAGAAGTGGGGCGACGCCAGCCTCGGCGGGTCCTTCTGTCTGTGGGTCTCCAGCCCAGAGGGTTAGCAATCCGGGGCACCGCGGAACCCCACCGGCTCTCTGCCAGGCGGGGAGCGGGGTCCTGGGGGGAGGCAACAGACGCGCCGGGGTCCACACACGGCCTTTCACCGGCTCGGGGAGGGGCGCCTGACGTCTCCCGGCCCGCCCGCCGAGCATGAACCGACGCAGGCCGCGCGGGTGCGGCGGCAGAGAGGGTCCTGAGCGGCCCCTGACCGGGCCCGGGCCTAGGCCCGCGCGTGCGCCCTGCGTCCTGCAGCGCCGCCCCCATTCGACTGAAACGCTGCGCACTTTTCCCTGCTTGGGAAACCGCGCTGGTTGGGGGGGGGGGGGCAGCGAGGCGCGCAGCCAGATATCGCTCCGGGCTGGCACCCATTGTCGCTGGGAGGAGAGGACGGAGAACCGAGCCAGAGGGACCGCCGCCCGGAAAAGAGGCAGGCTGGACACGGAACCCAGCCCCTTCCCCGACAGAGCTGCTTCCTCCGAGGAACAGGTGGTTTTCTCATTTGAAGTTCAAGGAGAGTTAACTTAGAAAAAACACATAGGGTATTTTCATACAGCGGCGGGAACTGGCACGTTGTCAACACAGCTAAGAATCTAAGAGAAATTGCTAGGCCTGGTGGCTCATGCCTGTCATCCCAGCAACTCTGGGAGGCTGAGGCAGGAGGATTGCAAGTTTGAACCCCGCCTGGAACATTGAGCGACTCAGCAAGGCCCTGTCTAGAAACGAAAAATAAAAATAGGGTTGGGATGTACCTCGGTTGAAGGCCCTGGGCTCGATCCTCAATACCACCAATAAAAAATTTTTCAAAGAAAAATATATTATAGAAATTTTAGTTCCTTCTATTGAAGGCTTAAAAAGCTTTGACAGCCGGGGATTTAGCTCAGTGGTTCCGCCTCCTGCCTCCTAAGTGCAAGGTCCCGAGTTCAATATTCGGTACCAAAAAAAAAAAAAGTTTACAAATAGAGACAGTGGAAGACTTTATTGGGCGTTCAGAATGTTTCTGCCTTAAAAATCAATGTGACTGGGCTGGGGATTTAGCTCAGTGGTTTCGCCGCCTGCTGCGCAAGCACAAGGACCTGAGTTCGATCCCCAGTACCAAAAAAAAAAAATTACTTATAGCCGATATGCCGCATGCAGGTAGCAAACGGTACACAAAGGAAAAGAAGTGTTATTTCCCTCCTTCCTGGGACATAATGCTAGGATTCTCTTGCTGAATCTTCTGCAGAAAATTCCTGCATATACGCATTTCAGTACTGCTTTCTTATTTTAGAGATTGCTCCACTATATCAGCACATGTAGAACTCCCTCGTATTTTTTTTTCTGAGACAGCATCTCACTCTGTAGTTCAGGCTGGGCTCAAACTCACTGTGTAGCCCAGGCTGGCCTCAAACTCGCAGTGATCCTCCTGCCTCGGCCTCCCGAGTGCTGGGACTGTAGGCGAGCACCATCATGCCTGGCTTAGAACTGCCCTGCCTTTAGGGAATGGTTCCACCACACTTATGAGGCAATTCCCTGCCCAGGGACGTGTCTGATTACATTGTGTTCACAGCGGGAATCGAGCAGGCCCCGTGGACTGAGGAGTCTTGTGGCTGCGGCGGAGCCCACCAGGCATGGATTCCAGTGTGGTCGATGGTTTCACGCTCGCTAAAGGGAACGGAGCCCAGGCCACGCGGGCTTTCTGCTCCAGCTCTGCGGAGAGGAATGTCGGCAGCGGTGGATGAGTCAGGTCCTGTCCAGGGCTGGCCGGCCAGCGCCGCTGACTCGCCCTCCTTGGCGGAGCTGCTGGAGAGGCCCTGTGCCGACCGACAGCCGCAGACCCGGCTGCGTCCGGCAGGGGGCGCTGAAAACGCGCGGCTGCTCTCTGGGCCTCCGCTCCCAGCCCGGGAACGCGACCGCGCTCTGGGCCCAGTAAACAAAGCCAGGCACCAGCTGCGACCTACCCCGTCGCGCCTTGTCCGTACGGGTGTGCAATGAGTGTGACAGTGGCCAGGAGCCCCGGGCAAGGCCCGCATGCACCCAAGGCCTCGTGCAGCACGGCGGGTGCTTGGTCCCGGGCTTCCATGCAGCAGCGGTGGGGTGCTTTGTCTTCACCCCAGAGGAGCACAGACCGGCCCTCAGTAGCTGTCGCACAGCTGCCACAGCAGAGTGACAGGTTTTCACCAGCTTTATAGGCAATGTTCTTATGTTTGCTTGAGACAGGGTCTCAGCATGTAGCCCAGGCTGCCCTTGAACTCACAGCGATCTTCCTGCCTCAGCCTCCTGAGTAGATGGGGTTACAGGTGTGCACCACCATGCCCGACACTCTCTTCTAAACCAGACAATTCTGTTAAACCAGACAATCATTTATTTTATTTATTTATTTGTTTGGCTTCTTTTTTTGTTTTTTTGTTTTTTTTGTTTTTTGGTTTTGGTACCAGGGATCGAACTTGGGACCTTGTGCTTTCCAGGCAGGCACCAGAACCACTGAGCTAAATCCCTGGCCCTATTTGTTTGTTTTTGAGACAGGGTCTCCCTTTGTAGTTCAGGCTGGCCTCGAACTCAGGCGATCCTCCTGCCTCAGCCTCCTGAATGCTGGGATCACAGGCATGTGCCACCACGCCCAGTTGATTGTCTTCTACAACAGCTATGGCCAGTCCCTGAGCCGCATTTCAGCCCTTAAATCCCTACTGTTTGTCCCAAAGTTGGCTTCCTTGGGCCTCAGAGCAGCCACTGAGGGCCAGGTGCAATGGCACATGCCTGCAGGCCCAGCTACCTGGGAGCTGAGGCAGGAGGCTCACAAGTTCAAGGCCAGCCCTGGCAACATAATGAGACCCTGTCTGGAAGGAAAAGAAAAAGAAAAACAGAATCACCAACAGACTGCATACCCCCGTCTCTCCTGTCTGATTTGATCTGGATACTGCACCATCTACACCACCAGTTTGGCCTTGGCCTTGGGACATCATAAGCTTTTTTGTTTCTTATCTCATTTGTTAGCTTATTTTTTCTTCCTTTCATTTTCTTTTTTAACACCTTCCTGCGGGCTTGAACCACCAGTGGAACACCCATGACTGTCCCCTTGGGTAGCTTGTACCACCCGCTGGAACTGTCCATGTGCCCGAGTGGACAGCCACGCGTGTGCCGTGGGTGGTTCAGAGCTGCCTGGAAGCCAGACATATGAATTCCGGCCTCCTCATGAACATGTCAGAACAGTAACTGCATGTGTGCTTGTGTGCTTGTGTGCATGTGTGTGCGCGCACACCCCCCCCTGGGGATTGAACCCAGGGTCTTCACACTGAGCGACATCCACAGCTCTTTTTATTTTTTGAGATAGGGTCTTGCTAAGTCACTAAGTTGCCCAGGCTGGACTTGAATTTGACATCCTCCTGTCTCAGCCTCCCAGAGTGCTGGATTTACTGGCCCATGCCACCACACTCAGCTCTAATAACAGCTTTTAAAACTTCTGAAAAGGAAAAAAAAAAGGCTGTTGTGGCTTTCCTGAAAATAGTATGCCCAGGATGTACTTTTATCTCATTTTTTCCTCTTTCACTTGGCCCGAGCTCCCTCTCCAGAGCCAGTTTCTCCCTCACTCTTTACTTTTACTTTTTCAAATAAACTTTGTCACTGCTTAAAAAATAAAATAAAGTGGAAGCCAGATGTAGTAGTGCACACCTATAATCCCAGCACCTGGGAGGCTGAGGCAGGAGGATCACTGTGAGTTGGAAGACAGAGCTGGACTACATAGTTCAAGGCCAGCCTGAACTACATAATGAGACCCTTTCTCCAAAAAGTAAACAAAAATTAAAAATAGAAAAAAAGCAGTTTTATGGAGACGTAATTCATGTCCCACTAAAAGTGTGTGGCACAAGTCAGGGTTTTAGTATATTCACAGGGTTGTGCAACTGCAGTTGATTTTAGAAGTTCTCATCACCCCAGAAGGAACTCTCATCAGATGAAAACAAACTCAGCTAAAGGGGAGAGAGATGTGACTCAAACCCTGTCTCACAGGCCGGTAGGTCGGCTGCCTTGGGGTGGGGAAGCAGAGACAGGCCGGCCTCACTGGAGGGGCTTGGCAGGAAGAGCTTTCCTTTCCCAGAGAGGGACCCAGCCCGCCAGAGAGACCCAGGTGGCGGACTGGGCGTGAGACGGCTGCCCTGCAGGAAGGGCCACCGGCCTGAGCAGCGAGCTGTGGAGGACAGCAGTGGGGTCACTGCACCCTGTGCCAGCGTCTGAGGGGACCCAATGCGCAGCTGTGGGCACAGGATGGGGACTGGAGGGGTCCATGCTGTCCCTTAGCGGTCACTCTCTGTCCTCTGGTCCCTAGTCCCCAGCAACAGAGATTTTCCTATTCTGAGCACTTGGGGTAAACGGAGTCCTGATGCACACAGCTGCTCCTGCCAGCCCCTTCCTGTAGCAGACTGTTTCTGGGCCACGAAGCCAGCAAGGGCCAAGGCTGCGGCCCTGGGCTAAGGACCCAGCTCCACAGCAGAGTGCTTGCCTACCAGGCATGAGGCCCAAGCTTCGTCCCCAGCAATGCAAAACATCCAGGCATGGGGGTGCACACCTGACATCTTAGCCACAGGGAGACTGAGGCAGGAGGGTCGCAAGCTTGACCCCAGTCTGGATGATTTGGTAGGACCAAGACTCTGCCTCAAAATAAATAAATGAACAATTAAAGAACAGGGGTATGGCTTAGTAGGGAGGCCTTGGGTTCAATCCCCAGTACAGGGATTAAAAAAATAAAAACGCCTGCTGCACAAGCACAAGGACTCACTCAAGTTCAATCCCCGGTACCAAAAAAAAGGGGGATGGTTATTCTGATGGCCGCCCAAGGACAATTCTCTAATTCCATTGCTCCTTTTTTTTTTTTTTTTTTTTTTTTGGTACCAGGGATCGAACTCGGGTCACTGTGCTTGCTCAGGAGGCGGCGAAAGCACTGAAGTGAATTCCCGGCCCGCTCCTTCTATTTTGGACATCGGCATTCCATCTTGTCCTTCGTTTGTGCCAGTCTGAATGCTTGGGCGGGTTGTATTTCATGGCCTCTAACGGCCGTCACCACGGACTCCGATGCTCAGGCCTTCAGAACCCCTTCCAGCAGCTATCCAATCTTTGCCCTCTTTCTCACACTTCTGCAACTGTAGCTGGAAGTTTGAACACATTTCCTCAGCGCTCCACAGATTTAGATTAAAAATCAGCTCAGTGGTAGAGTGCTGGCTCTGCATGTGCAGGGCCCTGGGTTGGATCCGTTTCACACACTCACAGAATACCTGTTAAGGTACATAGCAATGAGAAGCCCGCCTCGATGGTGCTTGTAATCCCAGCACTCTGGAGCCTGAGGCAGGAGACGGGAGTTCAAGGCCAGCTGGGCTACATAGCAAAACTGTCTAAAAACGATAACAACATAACAACCCAAAACTAAAACAAAAGAAAAGAAGATACACAGTAACCCTTCCTTATCCAGGGGAGGACACTGTTTATTCTCCTGTGGATGTTACAAAATTCTATTTTTAGATTCTAGTTTTAAATTTGTACATATTCATGGTCATTTTTCCTTCTGATGAATTAACCCTTTTGTCCTTGTGAAATCCTCCTAGTCTTCATAGTCTGCCGCGAAGCCTACTTTTGATGTCACTATTTTTTTTTTTTTTTTTTGGATGTCACTATTGCATGGTCTGTCTTTGCCTGTTTCAATCTATCTGTGTCTTTTTATCTAAAATGTCTATAGGGCCGGGGATTTAGCTCAGTGGTTCTGCCACCTTCCTCACAAGCGCAAGGACCGAGTTTGATCCCTGGTCCCGAAAAATGTCTGTAGACAGCATAGAGTTGGGGATTACTTATTTATTTTATTTTTGATACTGGGGATTGAACCTAGGGCTTTTGCACTGAGCTGCAACCCCAGCCCTTTTTGTTTGTTTTTGTTTGTTTTTTGGTACCAGGGATTGAACTCGGGTCCTTGTGCTTTCCAGGCAAGCGAGGGAACCACTGAGCTAAATCCCTGGCCCATCCCCCTTTTCTTGAGACAGGGTCTCACTATGTGGTCCAGGCTGGCCTCTGACTCGAAGTCCTCCTGCCTCAACCTCCTGAGTGCTGGGATCACAGGTGCGCGCCAGCATGTCCTGCTTCCTCAGTCCTTTTTTAAATTTTATTTTGGGACAGTGTCTCTCTAAGTTGCCCAGGCCGGCCTGGAACTCTCGACCTTCCCTCCTCAGCCTCCCAAGGGGCTGGGACTATGGGCCTGCACCACCGCACCTGGCTCCTGTAACGATCATGGAACTGTTTTGCGTTTGTGGAGAATAAACTCTGAAATTGCAGTCTGTCCTTTTCTCCTCGGCTAAAGGCTCCCCATGCATGCAGAGCCGGGGACGGAAAGCTGGTGCAGAACTTGGTCTCCTCGGTGGCTGTCCCTCTGGGGAGCCCCCCAACAATCCCATCTGCTGGAGCTGGGGCTGACTCACCCACACTAGCGAGACTAGGGATTCTGCTCAAGCTTTCATTGCGTTCTTTTCTTTTTTTTTTGAGACAGGGTCTTGGTATGTAGTCCAGGCTGGTGTTGAACTTGAGGCTGAACCCTTGAAGGAGGATGACTGAGGGTTCAAGGCCAACCTGGACCACATAGTGAGACTCTGTCTCCAAAAACATTTTTGTTTTTTTTTTTGTGCCGGAGATCGAACTTGGGTCCTTGCCCTTGTGAGGCAGGCGGCCAAACCACTGAGCTAAATCCCCGGCCCCCCAATTTTTGTTAATAAATAGAAAGAAACCTTTTCCTGATAAAGGAATAATGGTAGCCTACTAGATAGTTCTTGTAAAAGTGACACCTCTTAGGAAAAAACAACAACAACCCTATTCTCTAGCTTTTAGTAAAAGAATCAGATCTTTTCTTTCTTGCTACCTTGGAGTCTTAAAAACTGATTGCTAAAGTGAATTTCATGCCTAAGTATGCAGTTAAGTGCCTTTTGGAGGGTTTCTTCGAAGCGCGTTTAAAGAGATACTTAGGAAGATTGCAAAGATTTGAACAGTCTGTCTTTTTTGTTTTTTAATTTTTTGTTTTTTGTTTTTGAGACAGGGTCTTGCTGTGTAGTCCAGGCAGGCCTTGAATTTGTGGCAATCCTACTGCCTCAGCCTTCCAACGGCTGAGATTACAACCTTGCGACACCACACCCAGTAATCTATCTTTTTAAGTAAGGGCAGAGTTTGGAGGCTGAGGCAGGAGGATGACTGCCAGTTTGATGCCAGCCTAGGATACATAGTGAGTTCAAGACCATCCCTAGGCCCGGGGATTTAGCTCAGTGGTTTCGCCCCCTGCTGCGCAAGCGCAAGGTCCCGAGTTCGATCCCCGGCACCAAAAGAAAAAAAAAAAAGACCATCCCGAACTGTACAGTGGCATATGGTCATTCCCCCAGTTTTTGTAAGGGCAGAAAGAAAGGTTGTCCAGGTTATACTGAACACCCCCACCAGCACCTTTCCTTATGTAATTGACTTTAAATTCTTACACTGTGGCTTTAATTTTATTTGTTTTGCTTTGTTTTTTAGGTACAGGGAATGGAACTTGGGATCTTGCATTTGCACAGCAGGCACTGGAACCACTGAGTTAAATCCCCGGCCCCTGTGGCTTTAATTTTAAATTCCCTTCACTTGTATCATACTGCGCTATTGTCAGAAAACTTTTCTTTACGGGAGCAGATTGACAATGGGACCTTTGAACTTGGGAGTTCCGGGGTCAGTCCAGGGGGTCTCCGTGGGGAAAGAGGTCACCACTCCACCACACTCTGCCCGCTCACTGTGGCTCCGAGGCCCCAGCATCCCCTCTGCACCCCGAAGCAGGTGGTTTACTGTACCGGGAGGGGGACCTGTGTGCCTTGCTGGCTTCACTCCGGAGCCATGAACTTACCTGAACATTCTGAGGTTTATGGCAGCTTTCTTGGCCAGGGGAGCCAGCCACAATGTGACAGAGACTGCGTTGGCCGGCTTCCTTCTGATGTACCACACAGCAGCTGTGTCTTCTGTCACTCAAATTGGCTGTGCTAAATAATTCTGTAAGTTTGTGTGTTTTGAGACAGGGTCTGTCTGCGTTGCCCAGGTGGGCCTTGGAATTGCGGGCTCAAGTGATCCTCCTGCCTCAGCCTTCTACGTGGCAGGGACCATAGATATATGCCACAATGCCCAGAGATTGCTACATTTTTATTTCTAAATAATTTTGTGGCTCTTTTTTTGAACTTGCTCTATCTTTTGATGTAACAGCTTTGATGAAATTCATATTTCATACAATTCACCCCCTTAAACACTTACAATTTGACATTTTTTTTTTTTGGTACTCAGGATCGAACTCGGGTCCTTGTGCTTGTGCAGCAGGCGGCGAAACCACTGAGCTAAATCCTTGGCCCAATTTGACTTTTTTTTTTTGGTACCGGGGATCAAACTCGGGACCTTGCGCTTTCAAGGCAGGTGCTGGAACCACTGAGTTAAATCCCCGGGCCTGACATTTTTAATACCCACAGAATTCAGTACTTTTAGATGCCCACAGAGTTGAGCAACCACTTCCCATCCCTGTAGATTTGCTATTCTGGACATCTCACATCAGTGGAATTGTGCCTGTGTAGTTTTTTTGGTGGCCCATTTCTTTAGTTACTGTGCTTTCATGCCATTTCCAGTTTGGAGCTACTGTGAATAATGCTGTCATGAATTTCACGTATATATGTATGTATGTATGTATGAGATACGATCTACCTTGATAATCTAGGCTGGCTTTAAACTTTCGATGTTGCCCAGGCTAGCCTCAAACTTGCGATCCTCCTGCCTCAGCCTCCCTGGTGCCAGGATTGCAGGTGTGGGCCACTATGCTAGGACTTGTTACGAAGGTTTGTGTACAAGGTTTTTTGTGGGTTTTTTTGGTATTGGGGATCGAACTTGGGTTCTTGCTCTTATGCAGCAGGTGGCGAAACCACTGAGCTAAATCCCAGGCCTGTGGACATGTTCTCCTTCCTCTTGGATGTGCACCTAGGAAAGGAATCGTTGGGTTATACAGTCACTTCATGAGAAAACCTCACAAAGAACAATCACCACTTTTCCAAAGTGGCCACCCCAGATGCAACCTCATTAGTAACAAAAGTGAGTTTCAGGGCCAGGGATTTAGCTCAGTGGTTCAGGTGCCTGCCTCGCAAGCGCAAGGTTCTGAGTTCGATCCCCAGTACCAAAAAAGAAAAAAAAGAAATTTATATGAGATACACATACTTTAATAAACTTAATGGGAAAAAAAAGTGAGTTTCCATTTTTCCATATCTTCTCTGTGAATCTTTTTATTTTAAAAACCATTATTAGCCGGGTGGTGAGAGATGTCTGTCACCCCAGCACTCGGGAGGCTGAGGAAGGAGGATCGCAGAGAGGCAGCCTGGGCTACATAGTAAGGGCCTGTCTCAAAAAACCCAAAATTTAAAATAAATAAATAAATGAAATCCAAAATATAGAGCACTGCAGAAACCCAGGAAACTGCTTCTGTAAAACTGTCATACAGGGCCGAGGATTTAGCTCAGTGGTTCCAATGCCTGCCCTGTGAAGTGCAAGTACCAGAATTTGATTCCCGGTACCAAAAAAAAAAATCATACAAAAAGGGTTGGGGATGTAGCTCAGTGTCACCACACGTGCCTTGTAAGTGCAAGGTCCTGAGTTTATCCCTGGTACCAAAAACAAAGAAACAAACTAAATAAATAAATAAATAAAAACAAAGCCAAAACCTCAACTGTATCCAGCAATCTCCACTCTTAAATAAACCTCACCTATGCAGTTACACATGTAAGTAACCAGCAGGTGCGGTGGTACGCACCTGCAATCCTGGTGCTCAGGGGCCTGAGAGAGGAGGATTGAATGTAACAATTGGTTTTCTTGTATAAGGTGGCCATGGACGGTTCATTGTGAAGCCAAGTTATAGAACTGCACCTTCGAGTGAGTCCTGACATAAGGATTTAGAAGAGCCTGTCTCAAAATAAAGACAAAAAATTACTGGGGATGTAGTTTATGGCAAAGGCCCTGGGTTCAGTCCTAATCCTAGACCACACACACACACACACACACACACACACACACACACACACACTATATATATATATATATATATATATATATATATATATACACACACACACACACACACACAAATACATATCTCCAGTTTGTTTGGTTTTTTTGAGACAGGGTCTTGCTATGTAGTTCAGGCTGGCTTTGAATTCACTATGTACCCTAGGCTGGCCTCAAACTTGCAGCCATCCTCCTGCCTCAGCCTCCCGAGTGCTGAGATCACAGGCATGTGCCACTATGCTGGGCTTGCATAGCGTTCTTAGCTCTAAATGAAAAGGCTGCTGCCACGTGTGCCTGGTACAGGAGTCATGAGGGTGGCATAAAATGTCACATGCCGAAGGCTCATTCGTATGTCCTCATCCCTAAAATCATTAGCAGAGCTAAGGAAATCCACTGTCTTTTAACTTCAAAGGAGGCCTCAGAACTTGATCTGAAGAGGCTTTTGTTTTTTACCAAGAGCTTTATAGTAAACATTCATGGGGTTTGCAAATAAAGCAGAAGTGTTATTCTGAGGAACTCAAGAGTGAAATTTTAACAGGCTTGAGTTCTGTGGAAAAAAAACTGCTGCTCAACATTTCAAGAACAAAGGTTCAAACAGGGAACCCAAAGGTTGTGACAGTCGGGTTCCTGGTAGAAGGATGGACAGTGTTTATAAAGTTATCAGACTAGAAACAGTCAGTGGCCGAGCTGATTCACATCATTGCAAAGAATGCAGACAGAAGTAAATGTTTAAACCAAAAACTAGCTTAAAAAAAAAAGGCCCGGGGATTTACCTCAGTGGTTTCGCCGCCTGCTGCGCAAGCACAAGGACCTAAGTTCAATCCCCAGTACCAAAAAACCCCCCCAAAACAAAAAAGCCCTGTTGCTGCTGCCGCGTTTGCGGGAACACCCGGAGAATCTCTCACTGAGCTGTGTCCTCCCCACACTGCTAGGCGGCGAGCACCGGTTTGGACAGCGCACCCTGAAATTGTGTCCAGATGGAGCCCGTGAACAGTGAATGGGACCTCAGCTGGACAGGGCTCTTCGTAGGCGGCTGTCACCCTGCAGCTGGTGCCCCCGTGAGAGGGGGGACGCTGGACACAGACCCGGTCACATAAAGGCTGCAGCCCGTTGGCTCACAGCGACCTGTCCGACCAGCCAAGGAATTTGGTGCCCAGGGCTCCCACCAGCCTGAACACCTAGAGAAAGGCAAGAAGGTTCCTTCCTGGAGCAGTGGGAAGCACCACCGCCCTGCAGACACCCCAGGTTCAGACTTCTAGCTTCCAGAATTGCAGAGAACACATTTTGGGTTGTTTGCTTGTTTGTTTGTTGAGACAGGGTCTCACTGTGTAGTCCAGGCTGGCCTTGAACTCACTGTGTAGCTCAGGCTGTTTCAAACTTGCAGCGATCCTCCTGCCTCAGCCTCCTGAGGGCTGGAATGAAATGACAGGTGTGTGCTACCATGCTCGGTTGATTTCTGCTGTTGGAAGCCATGCAGACTGTGGTAATTATGGCAGCCCTGGGAAGCCAATCTGGGATGAGTCTGACTAAGGGAACATGAGCAAATATGCATTCCAGAACCCTTGTTCTGACTACTGATCTCCTCCGGGGCCTTCTAACACAGCACTGATAGAAATTCAGACAATTGGGCCAGGGATTTAGCTCAGTGGTTCTGCCACCTGCCTTGAAAGGAGAAGGACCTGAGTTCAATCCCCAGTACCAAAAAATAAAAATAAAAATAACAAGAAAGAAAAATAGAAAAAACCACACTTATTTTTGCAATTCCACTAGAGATAATTCTTGTAATTTTTTTGAGATGCTTGTGAGAGCCGTGTCTGTCTCTACTCTATCGTGGCAGTGAGAAACAAATCTTCACAACAGTTGCTAAGATATTCTCACAAATGCTAAAAATCAGCTCCATGGAGACACTATGTTACTGGCTAAGCCTCACATGGAACTGTTCACAGCTTCTAGGGCTGTAGGTGGTCAACACCATTTTATTTTATTTTTTGAGATTTCTTATTCTTTTCTGTTTATTTTTATTTATTTTTATTTTTTATTTTTTTGGTACCGGGGATCGAACTCAGGTCCTTGCGCTTGCACAGCAGGCGGGAAAACCACTGAGCTAAATCTCCCGCCCCTTGTTTTGTTTTTTGAGACAGGGTCTCCCTATGTAGTTCATCCTGGCCTTGAACTTACTATGTAGTCCAGGCTGGACTCAAACTGGCAATGACCCTCCTGCCTCAGCCTCCCCAGTGCTGGGATGAGAGAGGTGCACTACACCCTGCTGACCGGGTGTCTCAGCCTCTTAGGGTTGTGGTAAGGATTAAGTGAGTTCCTGTTTAGCCAACACAGAGAAAGCTGCGTGGCACACAGCGGTCGGAGTCCTTGCCCAGCCGTCTCGCCCGAGGTAACCAGAGCGTCCTTTCCCACGATCCGTGAGCCCGCCTTGCGAGTTGGCTGCGGATCTCTGCTGTTGCACTGGGCATGTGCGGTTGGCAAAGATGCTCCCCTGGTGCTTCTGGCTGCAGCTCTGGTTGCCAGGGCTTCCCAGCCCTTATTTCCGCAGCATGGGCCTCGAGTGCCATCGGCCCTTGGCTCCTCGTGTCACAGCCCTGGCTGTCGCAGTTCTGTGTCTCAGCCGCGGTGGCTTCTAACCACCCTGCTCAGCGCCACCACAGCTGAGGCTGCGGTCCCTCAGTGGCTTCCTGGAGCCTCGACAGCCACTCCTGCTGCCTCTTGGGTCCTGTGCTGTGCAGAGCTCAGACCTCGCCTCCTCCCTCCCAGCCTCAGTCCAGGTGGCCTGGGCCGCAGGACTCAGCCTCGGCTTTGGCCTCCACAGACCTGGGGTCCCTGCTGTCCTTGGAGCTCCTGAAGGGTCACAGCCCCTGGTGTCACATGCCCTTGGGGCGCATGGCCTGCTCAAATCCTGCCTGAGAGAGACACAGTCCCCTGCAAGGACACACTCTGGAGGGAGGCTTCATTCACCAGGCCCGGGCTGCTACCGAGGGGCAGCTGGGCTCGGGCACAGACTCCCTGCTCAGGGAGGTGGGTCACGGGGAGGCCTGGGGACCACAGTCCTTTCCCAGCTGTAGCAGCTGGCTGCATCCTCCAGAAGGCCCTAGGGCAGAAGCTCGGGAGACAGTCCCTGCACTTCCAGGAAAGGGGCAGAGCTGAGGCAATGGCGGCAGCAGCTCTGGTGTCTTTTCCAGGAGGAGCTGGGGTGCTGATCACGGCCCACTGGGGTTGAGGGGTTTGGGGACTAGTCCTGGGCCCTGGTGTCTTTCTGTGCTGCCCTGTGAGAGGTGGCAGCAGAGTCCTGGGGTGGGGACAGTATGACAGCCGCTGGTCACACCCAGCCCCTTTCTGGCTGTGTGTGGGGGGCTCAGGCTCCTTCTGTCCATAATGGTTCATTTTCCTCCCCCCAGGACCTGGCACAGAGCAGGGCCTCAGTGAGCATCTGTTGCCAACAAGGCCTTAGCCAGCAGGGACTTAGAGACCCCACTTCTCAGCCGTGCAGGTGGGCAGTGTGTGGAAAAACCTATTTGAACCCCACCCCTGGTCCATACTAGGGGTTGAACCCAGGGCCTTCGTCCACACAGAGCTCCACCCCCAGCTCTTTGTACAATTGCTTTTTCATTTTGAGATAACATCTCACTAAATTATTAAACTACCCAGGCTGGGCTTGAGCTTTCAACCCTCCTGCCTCAGCCTCCTAGAGTGTTGCAGTTACAGATGGGCCCACCATGCCTGACTCCTGAAATAGGCAGGAAGGCCAGAAAGGGAGCAGGAAGGGAATGGAAGCAATGGGGAAAGAGGCAAAGGATCTTGGGAGATTTGCTTTCCAGGAACCCAGGAAAGTTAAAGGGGACCGAGGCAAGTCCGGAGGGGAAGGCTGTGTCACAATTGCAGTGTGACAATCTGTGGTTTGCAGGCAGCTGACTCTGAGGTTACTTTCTTTTAAGTCTGGGAGGAAGGAAGTGACATTTTGTTACAGGTTTCTACAACTTGGCAGGTTTTCAAAAGTGGGTCCCGGGCCTGGGGATTTAGCTCAGTGGTTCCGCCGCCTGCTTCGCAAGTGCAAGGACCCGAGTTCAAACCCTGGCACCAAAAAAAGAAAAACAAAAAAGTGGGTCCCCATCAGCCTTGCTAATGAATGATAAAGTTTGGAGAGAGGACAGGAGGCAGGGACGAGGAACCGTCCAGGTTTCTTCTTGCTTCTGAAGAAAACTATGACAAAGTCTTTTTAGTTTCATAGATGATATGAGATAGAACATAAAAATAAAATGTCAGAAATAGGCATGGTGGTGCGTACCTGTAATCCCAGTACTCTGGGAGGCTGAGGCAGAAAGACTGCAAGTTCCAGACCAACAAGGAAAATTGTTTTTTACCATATATATATATATATATATATATATATTTTTTTTTTTTTTGTATCAGGGATCGTACTCAGGACCCTGCGCTTTTGAGGCAGGCACGGTACCACTGAGCTAAACCCCCGGCCACTTTCTTTTATTTTCTTTTAGACAAGGTCTTGCTGTGTAGCCCAGGCTGTCATTAAACTTATGGCAGTTTTCTTGCCTCAGCCTCCCAAGTGCTGGTATCACAGGTGTGCACCACCTCGCCTGGTGCCAGCCAGGATAATTCAGAAACTTAGCAGAGACTTTGTCTCAAAAGAAACCAACAAAAACAAAACAGGGAAGGAAGGGAGTGCAGCTCAGTTTGAAGGTCTGGGGTTTAATCCTTAGTACTGCAGTGGGAGGAGCCCCCTTTATTATTTCATTTAGGCAGACAAAATTATTAGAATCAATGATCTGAACCATGTCCTTCATTATACTTAAACCTCAATGGGATTCCACCACCCAGTGAAACTGAATAACCAGTTTCCCAAGTTCTTCCTGCTAGGATTCAAATATTACAAACTTCACCTGGGATCTCTTTCCCTTGCACCCATACTTAGAACCGAGCCCAGGGCCTTGGTACTGAGCTGGATCTCCAGCCCTTTCTTTTCTTATTTTTACCTTGGGACAGGTTTTTGCTAGGTTGCCTAGGCTGGGATTCAACTAGTGATCCTCCTGTCCCAGACTCCCAGATGCTGTAATTACAGGCCTGTGGCTGTAATTCTTCACCCTAATCTTTAACAGAAGGGCTAGAAAAGGAAATCATTATTAATATCTGAGAAATATTTTTTTGGTACTGGGGATTGAACTAGGGTCCTTGCACTTGTTAGGCAAGTGGGGGAACCACTGAGCTAAATCCCTGGCCCCTCTGAGAAACATTTTTTAAAATAACAAGTAGGCATCGCTTTGCTTTGGAAAGTTTTTCAACAATTTTGAGGAACTGAAAACCCTTACGCGGTCATATGGATGCAGAAGAATCTTCTAAACAAGAGAAAAAATTGCTTTCACCACATAGGGTTCACGAGGGTTTTCCTAATACTTGGACAAAAATAAACCTTGGGTAGTTGCTTCAGGGAATTTTTTTTTTTTTTTTGGTACCGGGGATCAAACTTGGGTCCTTGAGCTTGCTCAGCAGGCAGCAAAACCACTGAGTTAAATCCCTGGCCCTGCTTTGGGGACTTTTAAAAGAGGGGCTTTCCATACTTAAGCCAAGGAGACCCTTCTAAGGCTCTCTCTTGCCTGGAGGATAAAGGTTAGGGAAAGGGGTTTTCAAATTTTTTAAGTTTTATTTTATTTATTATATTTTTTGCAGTACTGTACAGGGATGAACCCAGGGCCTTTGCACTGAACTACATACCCAGCCCTCTTTATTTTTTATTTTCAGACAAGACCTCGATAAATTGCTAAACTGCCCAGGCAAGGCTCGAATTTGTAATCTTCCTGCTTCAGTCAGAGTGCCGGGATCAAGGTGTGCGCCCCCACCGCCAGCGGCAAAGGTCCCAAGGACTCAGCGACCCCTGCCGCTCTGCACCTGCCGCCCCTCCCCCACCGGGCGCCCTGCCGTGGATCGGATGACGTCATCACGCAGGGTCTCAGTCCCCGCACTGCGGCACGGGGCGAGGCCGCGCTCGATTGGTCCGCGGCGGTGAGGTCATCGGGGTGGGGCCTGTGGCGGCGCAGGGGGCGGGGGCTGTGACGTTCTGCGTGTGGGGGGGCTGAGGGCCGGCACCCGGCGCTGAGGGCTCGAGCTGAGCTGCTGCAGCAGGTGAACCGGGCCTGGGGTCGCGCGTGGGGACGGGGTCTGGGGGGCCCCGCCGTCAGTCACCGGCGTTGGCAGGGACTCTGGGTCTCAGAGAACACGGGTCCCGCGGCGCTGTGCACCCTTCCTGGCCACGCCCGCGAGGCCCGAGACCCCTCCCCTGAGGAGGGCCTGGGGTCGTCGGGCAGGCGGAGGAACCGGGCCTCACGGGGCCCCAGGGCGAGCTCCTCTCTCCCGCGCCTGGGCCCGAGAGCGCGGCAGGGGCCGAGGAGCGCCCGGCTCAGGATCGGCCCCGCCAGAACCGGGCTCGGGGCGACGCTGGGTCCGGGCCCCCTGCACGGTCGCTGTTTCTGGTCGCTTCAGTTCGCGCCCCCGGAAGCCGCTCCGGCCTGACTCGCCTTCTCTTGGGCTGCTGCGGGTGGGATAGGCCCGGGGACCCGGGGAGCCGTAGGTGGCTCCGAACCGGGCGGCTGCCAGGCTGTGGGCTCTGCCCTCGCCGGCCGGGCGGGGCGGGCTGAGCGGCTGGTGTGGGTGACTCAGGTTGTCACTATCTTCAGGTCAGCCCGCATCAGCTCTGGAGAAATCCTGGCTTATTCCTGCCTTGAGCATCAAAGCCAGAAAGGCTGTGCTGTTCAGATTTCTCAAAATGTCTCCCAGCCTCCCCCCGGGCTAACCCTCCCTCTGATGACAGCTCCCCTATTCCTTTGGAATGTGGGTGGCCCTGGGACGCTAAAAGTCGTCTCTTATTTTGGCTGCGGTTAGGTGCTGTCCAGGTTACACCCTCAGGCTCACGTTATCTGATTGAGAATAAATAATTGCTGTTTCAGGACCACTGATAGCGCCAATTGTTTTTCCTACCCGGTAACCGCTTTACTTAAAAAACGAAACCTCTGTTGCCTCCTGCGTGTGAGGACCTGGCGGGGAGGCATGTCATTATCTTGAAGATGAGCTGGAGAAATGGAAGACTGCAGAGGTGGAAAGGGCTGTTGCCCTGGCTGTTAAAACTGCTTTGTCATTACCAGTGTGTTCTTGTCACGCTTGGTTTGAAGTTGAGCTTCCTATGCAAGCTGGCTCCTTTTTGTTAGATAATGATTATTTGTTTGGATTCCTTATGGGGGAAATGGTGTTTTCTGAGGAGACTGGAAGCTCAAACACTGCAATGTAGCTGTAGCTTTAGGGCAGTGCTGTTGGAAATAGGCAGGGGAGAAAACCAGTCACGATGCTGACATCTTTTATAAGAGGGTCGTCAGCATCTCTGTTTTTCCTGCTCAAGAAAACAAAATAAAAACTGGACCCTGAATATCACTGTCTCATAATACTGTGTCCAGGGTTTTAAAAGAGATATATGGGGTTTCCAATTCCTGTCTTTCTTAAATCTGGATACGTTCTTAGGCATTAAGTTGCCCAAAATATTGTCATTCTGTCCTCACGTTGACTGCAGAGGAAGTGACTTCATCTTATCCTCTGCAATCCAGGAGTCAGTCAATGCTTTTGCAATTTCTCCTCTCCCATCTTTCTAAGCAACTGTTATGGATATGTCGGCACGGACTGGGTGAAACAAGATGAAATAAGATGCAAAGTAAAAGGGTCTCGCTGCCGTGTCTTTGCTCTCAGCCCTCAGCTGACTGCCAGTGTTGTTCTTGCTTCAGATTGCAGTGAAAGCCAGACACTCAGCCAACCCCTTTCTGCCACCATGGGTGAGCTCTTCCGGAGTGAGGAGATGACGCTGGCGCAGCTCTTTCTACAGTCGGAAGCCGCTTATTGTTGCGTCAGTGAACTCGGAGAACTCGGAAAGGTTCAGTTTCGTGATGTAAGTAGTCTCAGGCTGCTTCCTGATTACCAGTGTCCTCAGCGTTTCTTTCCACAGCCAATGGCTTTGTCATGAGTGTTTTGGTTTTCATGTGCAAACAGAACATGGTAGTCCTGTGTGCTGTCGGTAGAATGTATGATATGTGTTTCCACCTGTCTAGAGGTGAGAATGCTCCGCATCGGTCCTTCCATGCCTTGCTCATTCCCCCTTTGAAAACTGTGGAGACGGCCTCAGGGGAATTGCTTGGCGTGCCAGAGGAGGAACGCAGACTACCTCATCGAAGCCTTTTGCTTTGTTTTTGGGCTCCTTTACACAGATAGCATGGCATTTAAAATATTTATTGAAGTTTTTCCATACAGTGGACTTTATTTTGTATAAAATCTGAGGCATTCAGCTACAGATATTAGTATATTAGTAAGCATGTATTGATAATCTACTATTTTGGCTACTTGGAGAAGATACCAGAAGAAAAGGCACAGGGCTGGGATGTAGCTCAGAGGTAGAGTGCTGCCTAGTAAGCATGAGGTTCTGGGTTAGATCCCCAGCACTGCAAAACAAAAAACCAAACAGAGTAAAGAAGTGTGTGTGTGGGGCTTCTAATGTG
The DNA here is from genome assembly GCF_053883595.1 of Heterocephalus glaber. Lineage (NCBI taxonomy): Eukaryota > Metazoa > Chordata > Mammalia > Rodentia > Bathyergidae > Heterocephalus > Heterocephalus glaber. The sequence continues at coordinate 11,228,671 of NW_028258463.1, forward strand.
ATCAGGAGGCAGGGTACACACTGCTGAAAGGAGGGGCCCTTAACAGTTCAGCACCCCTAACTGAGCTCCTGCTAGGCTATCTCAGAGTTCCATACACCTCAGCATTCATCTCAGTCATGATTTTACATTTATCAGCTGATAAAGTGTCTCGTGCTACGATCTAAGCACCATGAGGAGGGGCATTCTTGGGGTCTGCTTGTTGCATCTTCAGTGCCTACAGATAAGGTCCTCAGTCAGTTATTTGTTGAAATGAACAGATGAATGCAAGAGGAGTGACCAGGAGGACTGGGATTAACTAGTACAAGCTCCTTGGAACTGGCAGGTTTCGAGGAGTTGGGCCTGAGCTAATCTGATCATATGAATTTCCAGTTCTCTTTGAGCCGGTTCACGCTGAGCTCCTCATGTATTCTCCTCCCTGACTGAGTCCTGTCCCCACCCTTCTGATGGTCTCACTGTCTTCTGCTGCCTGTCAGCGTCCCCAAGGCCTGTCTGCTCTGCTCCCTGGGGATCTCCATCCCGTATCTTCCTTCACTTCCTGGTCTGGTGACCTGTCCTGTCTCAGATCGCTCATCTTTATCCAGGGAGTCCCATAATCCGTAGCTCGGGCCCTGCCTCTGACTGCCCCTGTGCTTACAGCTCTCTGCCGTCGCCTCCCTGACCCACCCCAAAGTTGTGGCCCTGGAGCTCAGAATGAGCCTGAGTCCTGACACTTAGCCTTCTCACAAGGTGTTTCACCTCTGTGACTTCCTAAGCCTGAGCTACTGCATCCATATTCTTCCAGTTTCCCTGGCTTGAAACCTAAGCCAGACAGCCAGACTCTTAATTTGCAGTTCCTTATTTAGTCATATGGAGTCTGTCACTCTCTGTCTCTCTCAGTCTTTTTTTTTTCTTTTGGTAGTATTGGGGATTGAACCCAGGGAGCGCTGTGCTACATCCTTGGCCCTTTTTATTTTGAGACAGGGTCTTGCTAAGTTTCCTCTAAGATCCTCTTGCCTCAGCCTCCCCATCAGCTGGGATTACAGACCTTTGCCACCACACCAGACTGTCTCCCTTTTTAACATCACTTGTCAGCCCTCTTTACTTTTACTTATGCTGTGTTTTAGTGGTACAAAAAAAATGTAAGGAGTATAAAATGCACACTTTCGCTTCTACTGTCTACTTAGGAGATAAACCTTCCCGACACAGGTGAAACCAGCTGGGTGTGGTGGCACATGCCTGAGATCCCAGCATTTGGGAGGCTGACGCAGGAGGACTGTGAGTTTGAGTCCCGCCTAGGCAATTTAGAGAGTTTCTGTCTCAAAAAGGGCTGGGGATGTAGTGTGAAGACTCCGGGTTCAATCCCCAGTACCACAGGCACCAAAAAAAGATAAATCTGCCAGTCTGGGTAGTCTTCTCCCTCCTTGCCTACCAGGAAGCCCGAGTCGCTTTGCTTTTGTTGTTCCTGTGTGTCTCTTTTTTCTTCTGATCTGTGTCACTGAGTGATGATCACCGTCTAGTGTTACAGGCTTCAGAACCCTGCACCTGGTGCCACACTGCCCTTCGAGGCCAGGCTCTGCCCAACTGCATGTCCAGCCTGGCATATGCTGTTCCAGCCCAGTGGTGTTCTGAGTTCCAGTCATGTTGGCATGGGCACATGCAGTTTATCAACTCTTCCTGCGCCCAAGCCTTCAGGCTGCTGCTGATTCTCCTTCTGTGGTATAGACCCTTGTGTGGGCCTCCTCCTGTGCCTGGGTGACAGTTTCCCTGACACTGGTTCTGAACCACTTTGGTCTCAGAATCGCTTTACTCTTTTTTTTTCTTGGTACTGGAGATCGAACTCAGGACCTTGGACTTGCAAGGCAGGCATGGTGCCACTGAGCTAAATCCCCAGCCCATTGGTTTTTTTTTAATTTTGTATTTTTAATTTTTTTTTGGTACCGGGGATGGAACTCGGGTCCTTGCGCTTGCTCAGCAGGCGGCGAAACCACTGAGCTAAATCCCCAGCCTGTTTTTGTTTTTTGTTTTTTTTTTTGGTACCAGGGATTGAACTTGGGACCTTGCGCTTTCGAGGCAGGCACCGGAACCACTGAGCTAAATCCCTGGCCCCTGTTTTTGTTTTTTTGAGACAGGGTCTCCCTGTGCAGCCCAGGCTGGGCTTGAACTTACTGTGATTCTCCTGCCTCAGCCTCCCGAGTGCTGGGATCACAGGTGTGCACCCTTTCTTGTCTGAGTGGGAGGTGGCTCGGTCTCTGCCTACAGTCTGTTGGGGGCCACACGGCTGAGCCTCTGGAAACCTCCCCTGGTGAGGTGGGGAGGAAACGGGAGTCTCAGCCTAGGGTGATCTCCTGGAGCGTCTGGCTGCTGAGCAGTGTTGCCGGGAGGGCGGTGCGGAGTGTGATGTCTATGCCTTTGTCCCACGCAGCCTCCTCAGCCCTTGCTTTATATTTTATGTACATATATACATTTATTTATTTATTTATTTATTTATTTATTTATTGTTGTACTGGAGATTGAAGTATATCCTCAGCCTTTTTTAAAATTTTACTTTTTTGAGATGGAGTCTCACTAAGTTGCCCAGGCTGGGTCAAACTTGTGATCGTCCTGCCCAGTCTCCCAGGGTGCTGGGATTACAGGCTCATTTTCTATTATTTTACTGTACTATTAGAGGGTGAGCTGTGGCCTTTGTCACATTTTGTTCCTATATATTCACACTTCAGGGTGAAGGAACATTTCTTCTTCAGCTATAGTCCAATAATCATATTAAAGAATTTTAGCATTGATTATATAACATATAGTCAATATTCTAATTTCCCCAGTTGTTTCAAATGATGCCCTGTAACACTAGGTCTGAGGCACTGTTCTTTGTTTTTGTTTCATCTGTGTCAAGGGAGGAGCTGGTGGAATTATCAGTAAAGAGCCACTGAGCGGGTGTCGGGTGTCATGGGGGCCAGGGAGGAACCAGTCTGCTTCTCAGTTCTTTGGGAGTGTAGCGTAGTGCTTGCTCATTTAATGCTGATATTTCCGAGGAGTCTAGCCCCTTTGTTTTGCAAAGGTCCCTCAATCTGGAGCTGGTTGTTTCTTGGTGATCTGTTTTGGGTTAAGCACTTCTATGCACATGCTAGTGTGCCCTGGGTGTGACCCATTAGAAGACACATGGTGTCCTTTGTTCTGTTGTTAATGAAGACGCATTTGAGCAGTTGATGAAGGCACTGTTCGGTAGATTTCTCTGGTGGAGGTGTCTTTTCTCTTTGTGATTAATAAGTAATGTAGGTGATACTTACAGACTGAATACCTTTTTATCCAATAGCTTTTGTGTTTCTTGACTGAGCCTGCCTCAGTGACTGCAGTGGTTCTTACAAAATTATTTTCTAATTCTGTTAATTCTGCATTTATGAGTTACCTCTTTGCTTTAATAAAGTGCTTTTTCTTCTTCCATCCTATTTTTTTCTCTATGAGTGCTGTGAATTCACTGATTTGTTGTTTATTAGATGTATTATAATCCTTTACTGTCACTGTTCTTTTGGATGCTCAAGTTGTCCCAAATGTGGCCGTGAACATAAGTAAGTTTCAAGGATTTTCTTTGTTTGTTTGTTTTTGGTACCGGGGATCGAACTCATGGAACTCCTGTTGCTATGTAGCCAAGGCCGCCTTGAACTCTCATCCTCCTGCCTCAGCCTCCCAAGTGCTGCCTATAGTGTGCACCACCAGGCCTGGCCAGCTTTTAGTGTAGCAGCACGTGTCCATCTTTTTTTTTAATGGCTTGTGCTTTTTGTATCTTTTTTTTTCTTTTTAAATTTTATTTTTTGTATCTTTTTGTTTGTTTTGGTTTAGTTAATTAATTTCTTGGGGGTTTTTTTGGTACCGGGGATTGAACTTGGAACCTTGGCTTGGAAAGCAGGTGGCAAGAACCACTGAGCCACATCCCCAGCCCCAATTTCTTGGTTTTTTGAAACAGGTTCTCACTATGTGGTTCAGGCTGGCCTCGGACTCTCAATAATCCTCCTGTCTCAGCCTCCTGAGTGCTGGGATAACAGGAGGGCGACACCATACCTGGCTCATGGCTTGCTTTTTGTAACTTAATTAAGAAATCTTCCTGGGCTGGGGATGTAGCTCAGTGGTGCTGCGCCTGCTTGGCAAGCACAAGGTCCCGAGTTTGATTCCTGGTACTGAGAGAAAGAAAGAAAAGAAATCTTTCCTATCCTAATATGATGACTACATTTTTGTATATTTTCTTGCAAAATTTAAAAAGGTATTTATTTAGATTTTGATCCACTTGGGGTTCCTAAAAGACTAGGTTATTTTTCCCCATGTGAATAAACCGACTCAGAACAACTTTTTGAATAATGTATTCTTATTTTGTGATTTGTGACCTTATTTCTGAGTACCAAGTTGTCCTGCATCTTTGGGTCTGTTCTGGGTTCTCTTCTGGACCACAGGCTTGTTTATCTCTATGCTTTCAGGATAATAACTTAATTGTCACAATTTAGTGCTAAGGTTTGATGTTTTATAGGGGACAGGTTCTCCCATCTGGTGTATCAGGATTGTCTTAACTATTCTGTTCTCTGTGTTCTTCCACTTAAATGTAGAATTTAGAATCAGTTTGCTGAATTTTATGAAATAGTGGTGGATTTATTTCCCCCAAAACCCCTTTTTTTTTTTTCCCCCAAAACCTCTTTCACATTTTTATTTAGGCTTATGCTGAGTCACTTTCTATTTTTCCTGTTATAATAGGCATCATTTTGAAATTTCACTTTTCTGGTTGTGGTTGATAGAAAAAATACAGTTGATTTTTGCATATTATTCACATATCCAGCACTCTCAATGAATTTTTCTGTTTTTTTTCTTTTTTTCCTCATGAGATCTCACTCTGTATTGCCCAGGCTGACCTCAAAATCCTGTACTCAAGTGCTCCTCCTGTCCCAGCCTCCTGAGATGGGGACTATAGACATGCTACACTGCTGCAACTTAAATTGTCTTTTTTGTAAAGTTCTAATAGATTCTTATAGAGATCTTTTATTTTTCCATATATTCAATTTATTATCTGCAACTCTTTTCCTTTCAAATCTTTATCTCTTTCTATTTCACCATTTGCTTCAGTACCACATTGAAGAGTAATTGTCAGTTCAGATTGTATTTATTGCTGAATAAGCAGGAAGCCCTAATGTTAAGGTTTACTTTTCTGAAGGAACATGAGAAAACTGTAGGCCAATCATTTTAATGAACATAGATGTAAAAATCCTCAACAAGATACTGGCAAACAGAATGCAACAAATCAGTAAAAAGAGTATAAATAATAAATAAATACAATAAATAAATAAATTAAAAGATCATACATCATGACCAAATAAGACTTCACCCTAGGGATGCAGGGGTGGTTCGACATGCACAAATCAACAAATGCAATTCATCATGTGAACAGAAGCAAGGACAAAAATCACATGATCATCTTAATAGACACAGAAAAAGCCTTTGACAAAATCCAACATCTGAGCATGATAAAAACCCTGAAGAAAATAAGTATAGAAGAACGTTATACCAATCTGATAAAAGCTACTTATGACAAAACATCAGCCAACATTACATTAAGTACAGAAAAACTGAAAGCTTTCCCTCTAAAATCAGGAACAAGACAAGGATGTCCAGTATCACCACTCCTGTTCCATACAGTACTCAAAACTTAGCCAGAGCAATCAAGCAAGAGAAAGAAAAGGGATGCGTTTAGGAAAGGAAGGTATCAAATTATCATTAATTATAGATGACATGATTCTTTACATAAGACCCAGAAAATTCCACCAAAAGACTTTTAGAATTAATAACCCAATTCAGTAATGTAAAAGGATACAAAATCAACACACAAAAATTAATAGCATTCTTGTACACCAATAATGAATTCACTGAGAAAGAAATTAGGAAAATAATACCATTCACAATAGCTTCAAGAAAAAATACCTAAGGGGCCAGAGATTTAGCTCAGCAGCACCACGCCTTCCTTGCAAGCACAAGATTCTGAGTTTGATCCCCAGTACAAAAAAAGAGAAAAATACCTAGGAATTAACCTAATGAAGTGAAAGACTTCTATAATGAAAATTATAGTAGTCTAAAAAGGGAGATCAAAGAGTACACCAGAAAATGGAAAGAAAAAAAAGAGAAAAATAAAAAACAAAAAGAAAATGGAAAAAAGCAGGATGTGGTGTCACACACCTGTAATCCCAGCACTTGAGAGGCTGAGGCAGAAGGATCATGAGTTCAAGGCCATCCTGGGTTACCTAGTGAGTTCAAGGCTACCTCTGAACCACATAGTGAGATCCTGTCTTAAAAAAAAAAGAAAGAAAAAAGAAAATGGAAAGATATCCCCTGTTCCTGGATAGGCAGGACCAATACTGTCAGAAAGGTCATATTACCAGATCTGATACATAGATTTAATACAACAATCCCAGTCTACCAATAGCATTCCTAGAACTAGAAAAAAGCATCATAAAATTCATTTGAAACCAGAAGAGACTCAGAGTAGCAAAACAATCCTGAGCAGCAAGAGCAAAGCAGGAGCCACCATAGTGCTGGATTTGAAGTTGTATTACAAAGTATTGTGATCAAAACAGCATGGTATTGGCACAAAAACAGACATGCAGATCAGTGGAACAGGACAGAGCAGTGATGACGAACGTTCTAGGGCTTTCAGTGCTACAAACAGCCTACTGTGGCACTTGTGCTGTAGGTCTGCCAGCACTGAAATAGAGGATGCAGAACAACTCCAGGCATATTCTGCCATCTGATCTATGACAAAGGGGCCAAAAATATATGCTGAAGGAAAGTTAGCCTCTGTACTAACAAATGGTGCAGGGGAAGCTGGCCATCCACATGTAGAAGACTGAACCCGTGTCTCTCATGATGTACTAAACTAAAATCAGAATGGCCAGGGATTTAGCTCAGTGGTTCCAGCGCCTGCCTCAAAAGTGCTAGGTCCCGAGTTCAATCCTTGGTACCAAAAAAAAAAAAAAAAAAAAAAAAAAAATCAGAATGGATCAAAGATCTAAATATTGAGACAGAAACACTGAATCTGCTGGAAGATAAAACAGGTAAAACTGTTGAAGACATAGGCATAGGCAAGGTGTTTCTGAACAGAACCTCAGTTGTACAAGAATAATGTCAAGAATCAACAAGGGGGTTGCATCAAATTAAAAAGCTTCTGTATAGCCAAAGAAACAACAGAGTGAAGAGACAGCCTACAGAATGAGAAAAAATTTGGCTAGGTATTCCTTAGAGGACTAATATCTGGAATATACAAAGAACTCAAAAAAATCAGACCCCCTCCCAAATAAAAGATCCCATCAAAAAATGGGGAACTGGTAGCCAGACACCTATAATCTCAGCTCTTGGGAGGCTGAGGCAGGAGGATCACTGTGAGTTTGAGGCAGCCTGGAAAACACAGCGAGACCCTGTCATAAAACAAAACAAAATGGGCAACTGAAGTGAATTGACACTTCTCAGAAGAAGTATAAATGGCCAATAATTACATGAAAAAAATGTTCAACATCACTGGCCATTAGAGAAATGCAAATTAAAACCACCGAGGTTCTATCTTACTCCAGAAAGAATGGCTATCATCAAGAAATCAAATCATGGGGCTGGGGATTTAGCTCAGTGGTTTCCGACGCCTACCTTGAAAGTGCAAGGTCCCAAGTTTGATCCCTGGTACCAAAACCAAACAAACAAAAATCAAATCAAAATGAATGCTGGAGAGGCTGCAGGGGAGAAATTGTAGGTGGGAACTTAAACTGGTATAGCCACTATGGAAACCAGCATGGAGATTCCTCCGAACACTGAAGCTAGAAACAGCATCCCCCTTCTAGGTTCCTGCCCACTACGGCCTCCTGGTGCTATCCAGCCCAACGGGACTGGCTCTTCAAGCTGAGTGTTACCAGGGCCGTGGCTCCTGCGCCCCAGCATGCGGTGCAGAGCCGAGGGTAACCTCTGATGAAGGGGAATCCATCTTTCTTGTCTCCTGGCGCAGGCCTGCTTACTCCTCGGGACCCGCAGTTGCATTTTCAGCCTCGGCAGCCCTTGCTAGGACAGCACCCTTCAGTTGCTCTGTCATCCGCCCCCTCCTGGGATCGGGCTTCGTTCTCAGCTCCAGATCCTCTTGCCCTCCACACACTCTGCCCTTCTCGGCCTCACTCTCTCCCTCGCCTTCACCCTGATTCCCAGGACCTTTCTGCCTTCATTGGCATGGACCCGGGCTTGGGCCACTCAGCTGTCCTGACAGTCATCCCTCCAGGCTGTGGGGGCAGTCTCCACCTGCAGCCCCTCCCGAGACTGTCCTCCTCCATGTGGCGACCTGACCTTCCGTTCAGCACCGGGCTCCACGTCCCCCACCTTGGGCCACCCCGCCCATCTCGGAGCTCTCGAAGTCTTTCCCTCCCCGCAGACAGACCCTCAGCCTGCAGCTTCTCCACCTCTAGGTTCCCAGTTTGGGCCTCAAAGCCAGGCCCCTTCATGATGACTCCCAAACCCACACCCTCCACCAGGACAGGTGACATTCCTGCTCTTTGGCCCAGAACTCGCCCCACCCAGGCCGGCCTGCCGGCCCCTCACCACGGACCTGCATCTTAGCTCTGGTGATGCTGGAGCAGACACGGTGGCAATTTGCTTTTGATGCTGGTTTCAGTTCCCCTGGATATTTTATACCTGGAAGGTAGCTGGCTGGATCACACGGTCACTCAGCTCCTAGTGTTTGTGTCTGTGTTTCTGTCTGGGCTGTTCCCGGGAAGGAGCCAGGGCCTGGTGCATGTGGGGCGAGCGCATACCCTGATCTGTAGTGGCAGTTGCTCTGGCTCCTGTCGCCACCAGCAGAGTACAGGCATCCTGCACAGCGCTCAGCCTCGTCTGTAACACAGCTGTTTTACAAGTGTGAGTGAGGTGGCTGTGTGCCTTCACTTGGCCTTTTCCTGACGACTGTGACGTCTCGGGTCCTGCTCAGGGCTCCGAGAGTGTGGCTCCTGGGACGTGGCTGTGTCTTCACACCAGCGTTTCCACTGCTCCTAAGCAGATGCCAAATTGGGCGCTTGCTCAGTCCGTGGGCAGGTGCGGGTTCAACTCCACACCACACTGCCAGTGGTTTCCAAATCTTTTGTCTACTTTTTTTTTCTGGTGCTAAGGATTGATTTTACTTGCTTTTTTTTTTTGTGATACTGGGGATGGAACTCAGGACCTTACACTTGAGAGGTAGGTGCGGTACCACTGAGCTAAATCCCCAGCTGATTTTACTTACTTTAAAAAAAAAAAAATTGTTTGGGGCTGGGGATTTAGCTCAGTGGTTTCGTTGCCTGCTGTGCAAGCGCAAGGACCCGAGTTCCATCCCCCGTACCAAAAAAAAACAAAACTGTTTGGGTTTTTTTTGTTGTTGTTGTTACGATCGAACTTGGGTCCTTGCACTTGTGCAGTAGGCGGCGAAACCACTGAAGTAAATCCACAGCCCCCCAAGGTTTTTTTAGAGCTCTCAGGAAGCCTATTTTAATGATTAGGAAGTATTACTGAACTGTAGCACGCAGGTTTAGTGTTAGTTGTTTGACAACGTAATGATTTCACTTACTTTTTAACACCATTTTTCACAACAGATTGTAATTCCTGCTTTGTGTCTGTCCATGGAGCTGAATACCAGGGTGTGGCTTATTTTTAGTGGTTCTCTTAATTACTAATCTTGCTTTTTTACCTTAGATCCCATCTGTCTAATATCAACATACCGAGTTTTAGAAGACAGAACCATTGAATACAGGAATATATATGTACATATATACATATATGTGTGTATATAATGTACACATGTGTCACACGGTTATTTTATGTGTCATCTGTATATACACGGGTAGTTATGATTATAACATTTGTGTATGTACACATGTGTGCATATGAGATACATGTAACCAAAGAGCCAGCATGTGATAAACTGTGTAGCATAATACAGTGCATATATGACGTGCACACATCCATGTGTGCTTAAGCTCATTGATCGTGGTGTTCACCGTCTCCAAGCTGGGACAAAGCTGATGCTTGGTATTTTCTCAGAGCCTAGTACACTGTCTGGCACACATGTGGTGCTGGGTAACAATAGCTCTTCACTTGCGTGACTGTTATGAAGTTTGTCATATGCTGTCTACTGGTTGTGTTTCCATCTTTTTTGCTATTAGAGAGCAAGCTTCCCCATTTTATTTGTGTATCCCAGAAAGTCTGTCCCCTTGCTTTGAAAATTGCGTGTGGTGTGTGAGTGAACAAAGCAGTAGCCACTGAGGCCGGGGCCACACGTGAGGGGAGTTCGCCTTCTGTCCCCTCAGCTTGTCAGACAGAGCTGCTGCAGCTGTGCCAGGCTCCAGGAGGTGCAGATTTGGCTTTCCCAGGTGCCATGCCCCACAGCAGGGGCCTGGCCTGGGGGTGGTCACAGAGCCATTTCTAGGGACCAGTGGATAGTTTTGATGAGTGTTGCATTGCACGTTGACCCAAAGGGAGGTTTTCACCTTGTAAGATGTGTTGCTTGTGAAACAGGAAGTACATGCAGGATTTGCAGGTTTGTACTGTGTTTTTTTTTTTTTTTGGTACCAGGGATCTAACTCAGGACCTTGTGCTTGTGAGGCAGGGGGTGGCACCACTGAGCTAAATCCCCGGTCCCTATGTTCTTATTTTTCAGCTAAATCCAGATGTGAATGTTTTCCAGCGGAAATTTGTGAATGAAGTCCGAAGATGTGAAGAAATGGATCGAAAGCTTCGTATGTGCATTTTGGTCTTGTGTGATGTTCCTCCTGTGGGGCCTCATTTGTCTCAGGGGAGACAGTGTTCTCTTGGTGTGAGAGGAAAATACTGCAAGTGAAGAGGAAGGAAAGCTCTGCAGTCGTGATGTTAAGGATGGGTTTGTGCCCCCAAGTAGATCTTGTGGTGTCTGGACGAGGTGGTGCTTTGTGGGAACCTTGCTAAACAACAGGCTTCGAGCTGACAGCACTGTGGTCGTAGAACTGCTTTACAGAGTTCTGACGAATTGACTCAAAGCAACATCAATTGTACATGTCAGCAGAACCACTTTTTTTTTCTGTACTGGGGATGGAACCAAGGGGTGGTTTACCACTGAGCTATACCCCCAACCCTTTTTTAGTTTTTATTTAAAGACAGGTTCATGCTAACTTGCCCAGGCAGGGCTGGAACTTGTGATCCTCCTGCCTCAGCTTCCTGAGTGCTAGGATTACAGGCCTGTGCCACCATGCCTGGCTATAGCCACATTTCTATTTGAGCTATGATAAAGGAAGTCCTGTTCAGGGCTGGGGTACTTAGCAATGAATGAATGAATATATGAATGTTTTTTTCTTTTCCATACCATTCCTTCACATGGGTGCTACTCATTTAACAGTTGAGAGTCTAAAAATCAGCGTGTTTTAGTGACTTACCAGGAATGTAAGCAGCCGTGACGGGCCCCTCGTTTGCGGCGGTGCTGGCTGGCCCCGAGCCCCACTGTCTTGCCGCTGTACTGAGCCAGCTTCCAGTTAGCTAACTGATAGGAGAGCTGCGCCCCACTCTAAAAGAAGTCAGTCAGCATTTGCCACCCAAAATACTTTTCTGGTGATTTGAGTCCTTATCCCATACTCTACTTCATAGTTCTTATTTTCTAGACTTTAAACTAGCCCAAGGGGCTGGATAGAGCCCTGGCCTGGCACACAGGAGGCCTTGGGCTCCATCCCCAGCACCCAGAACCCCACACAGAAACTGCTGCCTGGCTGCGTGCGGGTGGAAAGAGGCCCGGGGATCTGGAGCTCTTTCCCCAGTGCTGTGTGCTGGCCAGCTTCGTCTGAAAGGGAAAGAGGGCCGTGGTGGCGGATCCTCTGCTTCAGGCTCGCTTGAGAGTGTGGGGGGCACCATGAGGATGTGGAGAAAAGGCTGCTGCTCTTCTAGGAAAGTCCCTTCGTTCTTAGGATGAAGGCTTTTCTTCTACATTGCAGTACTAGAGGCTGGGCCAGGGCCTCACGCTGAGCTGTGTCCCCTCCCTGAATGTGGCTCTGGCTGAGGTGCTGACTTGCCCAGGCTGAGCCTGGACTCGGAATCCCGATGGCTCGGCCCCCCTAGTGCTGGCGTTACAGGTGTCTGCCACCAGGCCCCACTCGAATGAAACTGTAGAGCTAGGTTTTGGGTCTTTCTTTTTTTCCCCTCAAATAATAGTGATTCCAGGCACGTACAGCTAGCCCTGAATGTTCTGCTTCGATCGTTTTAGGGTTTGTTGAGAAAGAGATAAGAAAAGCCAACATCCCGATTATGGACACTGGTGAAAACCCAGAGGTGCCCTTCCCCCGGGACATGATCGACCTGGAGGTAAACAAGTCTGGAAAGCTGGGTCGGTTTCTCCCACAGAAATGCAGAGGCCACATTCTTGGGTGGGTGGGGAGTGGAGCCAGCCTTGCTAACCTCCAAGTGCTGGGATTGGAGTGTGTTCCCTCTTTGCGGCACCAAACAGTATCTCAAGCAGTATCCTGTCTTCTAAGTAAAGGAGCCCTGCCTGGACTCCTTTGACTTATCCAGTAGTCTGTTAGTCTCAAGGACTAAGGGAATTGTCACTGGGCTCTTTTTTTTTTTTGTAGTACTGCAGATTGAACTCATGGGATTTTCCCTGAGCCACATCCCCAGCTTTTTTAATATTTTGAGACAGGGCCTTGCTGAGTCACTAAGTTGCTCAGTCTGGGCTTGAATTTGCAATCCTCCTGCCTCAGCCACCCAGAGAGCTGGGATTACACATATGCGCCACTGGCTTTTGGTACTATTTTATCCATCTGAAATCCCTGGTGAAATTTACAGAGTGTACCATAGAATCCATAGACAAAGAAAGACTATTATTATTATTTTTTTTTTTTTGGTACCGGGCATCGAACTTGGGTCGTTGTGCTTGCGCAGCAGGCGGCGAAACCACTGAGCTAAATCCCGGCCCAAGAAAGACTATTATTAAGCCGAAAAACTGTATAAAGAAAATTGCTCAGGGGGATTTAGTTCAGTGGTTCTGCCGTCTGCCTCACAAGTGCAAGGACCCGAGTTCCATCCCCAGTACAAAAAAAAGAAAACTGCTCTGGTAAAGTCACAGCAGTTGTGGGGTGGCTGCAGTGACTGACCTTTCAGGATGACTGCCGTTCATGGGTGACATCTTTCGGAGTGAGTGTTCTGAGCCTGAGTTTCGATATTTTCTTTAGGCCAATTTTGAGAAGATTGAAAATGAGCTGAAAGAAATCAACACAAACCAGGAAGCCCTGAAGAGAAACTTCCTGGAACTGACTGAACTCAAATTCATTCTTCGAAAAACTCAGCAGTTTTTTGATGAGGTCAGCCTATTGTTTCTTTTAGCATTCGAGCAGCTGATACTATACCTGCACAAGTGGGCCATATTTTTATTCCAGTAACTATTTTATTTTGCTAGTTTGGAAGCAGTACCATTTTTGCACTCCGTTTTCGTTGAAAAAAGTCAGATTATGTTCCATGTTTCACGCAATACACAGTCAGCCATGGTTTTGTATTTTTTCACATTTTCCACAATTTTTCATCTCAACATGGGGAAAGGAACCCTAAAGTCATTGTGTAAACATAGCTGAAATTTTTACATTACATTTATATAAAATAAACATTATAAGGTAAGTATATGCTTAGGGTTAAAGTTGAAGAAACCAACACCCGGTTATACACAGAATTGTAACAAAGACTTCATCCACAAACCTTTTGACCTGACTCAGATTCTGCTTTCGTTCTCCGAGGGATTGCGGGTGAGCTGGGACTAAGGAGGTGGGTGTTGGAGGGGCCGGGTGACAGCGCACCTCGAAGGCCCCACGGAGAGGCCCCTCCTCACTATATCGGAGCTGCACCTTTCAGCCTGTGTCCCCCACCAAGGCCTAGAAGCTGGGCGGCCTGCTCTTCACGGGTCTTCGCCCCCAGGCTGGCTACGTTCGAGTTTACAGGACAGCTCTTAGCTGTCACTCTTCCTCGAGCCTCCCGTAGAGATTTTTATTTTATTTGCTCAACAACAGAAACAGACTTGAGGCCAAGTGTTAGAAATGGCTGGTGGGACTCTGAGTTGACCTCTGATGCTCTCAGTTTTGATTTTGTTTTCTGCCCTTGAGAAGAGACCAGGTCTCTGTAGTTCTCCAGCCAGAGCAGAGATTTCTAACCCGAGGGAGGGGCCTCACCTGGGATGGAGGCCGAACCCCCAATTAGGGCCCAGCCCAGACCTCTGAATCAGGCACCCCATGGGGGCCGGGCAGCCGCCTGCTTTGAACAAGATGCAGCTGAGGCCTGCTTGATTGAAACTGCTAGTCCGGGACACTGTGCTGCGGGTTCCACGCCCCTCAGCTCCAAGGACCCACCTGGAGAAGCCAAGCCAGACAGTGGCTCTGCAGAGGGAGCCCAGGCCCCGCCCCAGTTGCCTGGGCAGCAGTGGGGCGATGGGAACCTGCAGTCTGCACAGCAGTGGGGAATGTTGGACAGGCAGTGGTGCTCTCTCTCCGGCTGTTTAAGGCTGTTTGCTGCAGGCCGAGGCGTGTGGGCCACGTGGTTCTAACACAGAGTGCGGAGCCCCAGTCTGCTCACCGCCCCAACACCATGGTGCTCGTGATCACTGTTTCCCAAGAATAAAGCCTGTTCTTGATGAGGCACAAGTTGCGAGGCCCAGGACCTGGGTTCTTCAGGAACCATCCTGGGCACGGTGCTCCTGGTGCTCGAAGATGTGTGCTCCGCTTTGCTTTCTTTTGCGGTGCTGGGCGTGACCCGGGCCCTGGAGCAGGTGAGCACATGCCCCCCTGAGGTGCGTCCCCAGCCCAGGCCCTGCCTCTCTGAATGCTCCCCGCCCCTGCCCACAGTGCTGCTCACCAGGCCTTGTGCCCAGAGCGAAGCTCAGCATTGCCTGGAGCTCAGTTCTCGGCCCTTCAGGTGTCCTGGCTGCCTTTCCAGTGCCCTTTATTGTACTAGTGTGACCTTGAGAATGTCCTTGTGACCGAAGGCTGTGAGGTTGGAGTAGGCGCCCTGCTGTGGTCCTACTGAGAGATTCTGAGGACAGACCACACAGGGACCCCCGAAGGGAAATGGTTATTGAAATTATTCATGCTGGGCTCGGGATTTAGCTCAGTGGTTTCCACGCCTGCCGCGCAAGCGGAAGGACCCAAGTTCGATCCCCAGTACCAAAAAATAAATAAATAAATAAAAGTAAACTATTCATGCTTGGCATAAAGGAGGCCTGGGGTTCAATCCCCCACATCAAAATAGATAATACAAGAACAAAACAAGCCCCTGATTTTCTAAGATGAAACTAAAAATAAAATAAGAGGAACCACTTACAAAGATGAGACATAATTTTCAAATCCCGAGTTAGGGGTTTAGGGGTTTCATTTTGTGATTACTGAGCCTGAACAGTAAATGCCAAGTCTCGTCCAATCTCGGGAAGCCTTGGGAGCACGAGGCCAGGTTGTGCCTTTGTTCCCCGTCTCGTTCCCAGCCTCCAGCTGCAGCCTTGCCCGTTCTTGCCACCATCGCACCCCTGCACCGCTGTGCTGCCTAACGGCACGGCCAGAGCCCAGGCCTCACAGGGCCACACGTGTGCAAGTGCGCATGTGAACAGTGTGAGACGTGAGCAGACTCGGGACCCTCAGTGTCAAAAACAAGAGTTTTTCATGAGAATTTCTTCGATGCCTGCAATTGTAATGTTTGCAAACAGCCTTACACGCTACCGATTTTAAACTGCTGGTCTTTTTTACGCTTTGGTGAATGTAATCAATAATCTACAGTAATGAGCAAGCAGGAAATGGGTAAATGGGAACATGATTCCATACTTAGGCATGGGGTTGTGATCCGCAGGGGAAAAGGAGACAGGTATTGCATAGTCTCATGATTTAGCTGATTGCAGATTCAGCATAGCCCTTCTTATCTGAGCACTTAAGATGACTTGTTAATGATTGCCCTTTTCTCAGTCTTCTTGCTTATGAAGAGCTGTCAGAGCTGGAGAGATTTCTCTGCATCTTTTCCATAAGCACCATGACATGAAAGCATAAAGAAGACTGGAAAAGTAATGGTTAATGGCATGCAGACCCCTGCCTTCCTTTCCTTCTGAGTTTTCCATCCATCTGCTTTCTATCTTTTCTTTCCCATCAGCCATGTCCGTTGGGCCAGGTGCACGCTGTGGTGGTGAATGGTCTCCCTCTTGGTGCAGGTGCAGGTGCAGGTGGGCACTGTTGCCTGACGGGCCTGGGGCTTGGACCTGGACACGAGCACTGCTGTGCTTCCCTCAGCAGGTTTGGCGCTTGGTGTCCACCGAGTGGTTAGGGTCAGATGAGTATGCAGTCAGGTGCTGCTCTGAAGGCCTTGGCGGGCAGCTCCGGGCACCGAGTCTCCATTAGGCACTAGCTACCATTTTTCAGCTTTCCTCTCTTATACTGGGATTCTTAAATGTGAAGCAGTGGAATCAGTAGTGCATAGTTAGGATATTGCTTGATGTTAAGTCTGCAGCTTGTAACTGTGAGAGTCCTTGGAGTCCTTGTGAGACAGCCTTGGAGCTGTCTGGCTGTGGGTGCTGCCCCCATCCCTCCGCAGTGCCCTCAGGGCACCTCCATTAGGCCAGTGTTGAGCATGATGTTGAGGTTGGCGGAGCCAGGGCCTGTAGGCTGCTTGGGCGGGTAGGACAGGGTCCACTGGTCCCACTCTGCTTGCTGAGATGAGGTGGTCATCTGGTCCACAGAGCTGGCTGCTGCAGCTAGCTGAGCGGAAGGAGAATCCAGAAGAGCCCTATTGTGCTGGGCGGGTGGGGGGGGGCAGGTGTAACCGCTGTCATAGTGACGGCACGATGAGCCTGCCAGTCCTGGCCACAGTTTCTCTGGGCTTCTTACTTTTTTTTTGGTACTGGGAATTGAACTGGGGACCTTGGACTTGCAAGGCAGGTGGTGGAACCACTGAGCTAAATCCCCGGGCCTGTTTTCACTCCTTTGGAGCAGCCTGATTCTCACTTCCAAACCAGTAGCTTTCCCTCTCTCGGGCCTCGAGCCCTCGCTGGTTACCAGCTTCGCCCTGGCTGATGCAGGTCTGGTCCGGTGATGATCAGTGAGGCCCTCCTGTGGCATTTTTTTGACAATGTGGTTGACAGGAATAGATTCAAATTGGAATTTGGAATGAAAATGATAGAGAAAAAGGTTTTCTGACCTCTGTTCAGTTTTGCTTTTGAGAAGGCAGGTTTTTCATGGTCTTTGGGCACGTGGACAGTTAAACTGGGGAGCCAGGCAGCAGAGAAGCGGACTGGGTTTGGTCTGGCAGGATAGAGCGGCGCCGAGGCCTCCATGTGCCCCTCCTCCGTGCTGCGGTCTGTGAACCGTCCCAGTGGAAACCGTTCCGACCCCTCCGGTCAGGCCAGCCCGCTCTGGACGTTGATCATCTGCTGCTTTTCCTGCTCCGCTGGTTCTGGAGCTCTGTTCTCAGGAGCCCTTCCGCTGTAAAGGCTGCAGACAGGTTAGAAATCCTTCCAGACTCCTACCGGAAAGTAGGCCATTCAGGCACGCTTTCGCTGGTCTTCCTGCACGGACGGACGCAGCGAGGCGCAAGGCGCTGGCTGCTGTGCTCCTTCCGCTGAGGGAGGAGGGGCTGCACTCTCAGTCCCACCGTGCCGGCCAGCCTCCCCCGCGGCCGTGGGCAAAGTTCTTGTGTCCTGAGTTTCTGTGGCCGGGAGACCCGGGTCCCTAGAGCGGCCCCTCATCCTCCTGTCCCCCAGCGTGCAGTGACGGCGCCCTGGGCTCTCCAGGGAGACTCGAGGCCTGCTTTGTAGCAGCTTCCTGTCTGCGTGCAGGAGAGCGCTCCATGTGCTCACGGTTCACTCAGGAACGGGAGAGAACGGCTTCCACTGGGAGCAGCTTTCTCCGCCTCCCATCACTTCCTGTGTTTTCTCCGTATTTCCGAGCCACTCTTCCACACGCTTCGCTGGTGCACTTAACGCTTTCTTTCCCTTGTCTTTCCGCCTTCGTTTCCTTCCCCCGCTCTTCCTGTCTTCTCTCTGTGGGTATATCTTGGCTTTCAGTGGTTTGCTTTCGTTTTTTTCCATCTATCTTTTCCGAACCTATCTCCTGGTTCCTCGTTCCCTGCATGCCACTAACTATTTTCATTAGATATTAATTGATTTGTGAATTCAGGCTGAATTGCATCATCAGCAGATGGCGGATCCAGACCTGTTGGAAGAGTCCTCATCGCTCCTGGAGCCCAGCGAGATGGGGAGAGGCACACCGCTGCGGCTCGGGTAAGCCGGCCTGGGGCTCGCGTGCTACAGTCTGGTCCAGTGCCGCACGGAGCAGCAAGGCCAGGGGCTCGATGGCTTCAGGGCAGTGTCCTGCGCTGTCTGGCAGCTCTTGGCCATGATGATGCGTGGCCTGTGTGGACAGTGGCCCCTTCTCCTCTCTTCTCCTGTGTCCGGACCCTGCCCGAGCTCCCAACCTGCTCTTCTCCTGTAGATTCGTGGCTGGCGTGATTAACCGGGAGCGCATCCCCACCTTTGAACGCATGCTGTGGCGTGTGTGCCGAGGGAACGTGTTCCTGCGACAGGCTGAGATTGAGAACCCCCTGGAGGACCCTGTGACTGTAAGACAAGGACATTGCGCCCCCACAAGTAGGCCTTACAGAGGGACCCTAGCCCAGGACCCTGCAAGGCACCAGCGGCATCCACTTCCACTACCGCCTTCCTGCCCCCTGGGGGAGGACGGAAGGCTGCCCTGCCCCTCGACATCGCGTCCAGTGCGCACGGCCTGGATGAATTTTCAGCTTCACCTCAGTGGGTCATGTTTGGATTGGAAATAAGGGGTTTTCCAGTTACGTAACACTTTAGCTTAAGCTTTCTCTAACTAATTTGGAACTGAAGGAAAAATTGCTTCTCATGAAAATTAACTTAGAGCAAGGCATTAGGTTCCAGGGCCAGGGATTTAGCTCAGTGGTTTTGCCGCCTGCTGGGCAAGCGCAAGGACCCGAGTTCAATCCCCAGTACCAAAAAAAACAAAAACAAAGACAAAAAGAAAATTAACTTAGAGCAAGACAGCAGGTTCCAGGGCCGGGGATTTAGCTCAGTGGTTTTGCCGCCTGCCTCGGAAGCGCAAGGACCCGAGTTCGTTCCCCCGTACCAAAAAAAAAAAAAAAGACATCAGGTTCCACGTGTGATAATAGTCACGTGAAAAAAGAGGAGTGACTGCCGGGTATGGTGGCGCACATCTGTAATGCCAGCACTCTGGAGGCTGAGGCAGGAGGATCACCATGAGTTCGAAGCCAGCCTGGGCTACATAGCGAGACCTTGTCTCAAAAAAAAGAGGAGTCACCTCCCAACCTGGGCTTTATGAGCTGCTGATGGTTTGCTTGGTAAGATTTTATTGCCACCTTGTTTGTTGGGAGAATCAGAATCCATGAATAGCTATTCTGCAAGACAGGAGGCCCTCCCATCCCGCGCTCTGGAAAGCGGCAGCAGCCTCGCATTCTGATCCAGGAATTATAAGCAGAGCTTCAGTGTGCTGCAGAAACTTACTTCCCTGTCACCTTAGCACTGTTAGAATCCCAAAGTTTGAGTTTTGTGACTTTCTTAAATTAGTCTTCCTTGTCCACCTAAGAAGAGAGATTGAATCGCAAGGCTCCTCAGATTGGGGGGTAAGGCAGCGACTGTGCACTGGGGATGGGGGGACACGGGGACACTGAAGGTGAACCCCTTACTTGGAGTGCAGTTCGCAGCCTTGCTGGGCTGTCAGGGCAGTGGGAACGCTGTGTCCATAGCCGCACCCAACGCAGAGTGGTTCTGTGGCCATTGATCCAGCTTCCTTCTGGCCACAGAGGGGCGGACTTAGCAGCAGACCCAGGAAAGGGCCGGTCTGTAGCAGGGCCTGCAGCATAGCCAGGAGGGCCAGGGCTGAGAGTCCCGAGTCTCACATTCCTCACTCCCAGCCTTTACCCTTCTAAGGGTGTGTGTGTCTGTTTTCTTCTCATAAAGCCGTATGTCCTTTGTTTGAATATGAGCAATTACAGCCACCAGACACAACTGGGCCAGCACACTGTCCCTCGTTTGCTCTGTCCGGTCTTTCTGGTCTTTGCTTGTACCCCGGGTGTGAACTTGGCCTTTGGAGCCGCTCTTCTCCTACTGCACAGTCTGAGTTAGCAGATCCTGGGTTCTCTGTCACAGTCTTCCCGGGACTCAGTTCCTTGTGGCTCTCTGGCCCTTACCTGGGCCTTTCTAAGCCCAGTGACAGACAGAAAAGGCTTCCTCCTCCTCTTCTCTGTGGCCTTCATCCTGCAGCTAATAGAAGATTTAAAGTTGAGCTGGAAGCTGGGCAATGTGGCCACGTCTGTCATCCCAGCACTTGGGAGGCTGAGGCAGAAGGATCATGGAGTTCAAAGCCAGCCTGGGCTACCTAGCTAGTGAGACCCTGTCTCAACCAAACCAATAAAATAAAGTAAAGTAAAGTTAAGCTGGAAAGTAAGACTCAGAGAAACAAAACCTTAGCTCCTGGGCGTGTCTGAAAGCCGACTTTGTGCCCTAGAGATTGCAGGCTTGTCCTTGTCCTGCAGCTTCAGAAGTGGAGTGGGTGAAGTGCCTGCAGCGCAGGTGGCCGCATCCTCACCACCCAGAACAGACTGTCTGAGGGTGTTTTCCAGACCGGGGTCTGAAGCCCTGCTTTTTGCTTCTGGGGCCTAGGGTGACTACGTGCACAAGTCCGTGTTTATCATTTTCTTCCAAGGTGATCAGCTGAAGAACAGAGTGAAGAAGATCTGTGAGGGGTAAGAGACCCCAGCGCCCCTAGGGCCCCACCTGGACCACTCGCTGTGGAGCCAGAGCTGAGGGGCCGTAGTGAATGTGTATTCTGCAGCACCACACGTAGCCCAGCCCTGGCGTGGTGAGGTGCACCTGTCATCCCAGCACTTGGGCGGCTGAGGCAGGAGGATCATTGTGAGTTCGAGGCCAGCCTGGGGTACATAGTAAGGCCCTGCCTGAAAAACAAACAGAAACATAAAGAAGGCAGGGAGTGCAGCTCAGTGAGAGTGCCCCTGGGTTCATCAGGTGTACCCCAGAGAAGGAAAAAGGTCTGAGCCCCTCCTCTCGGAACTCTCCCGCACCCTCTACTCCACGGCCGTGGGCCTGGGCTGTGCTGCGAAGGCCATGTCCTCACTCTCAGTAATTATAATGCAGCCTCTTTTCCTTTTCTGCGAGATTGCAAGGGTATCTCATAGCTGCAGAGAAGGTCGAGATAGTCCAGAGGTTCTTGTTCTGTTTGCAGGCCTCGCCACAGGCATAGTGTGAGCACGCCAGTCTAACCTAGCCTTGCTTAGGTCCTGCTCAGTGAGTCATTTTCTGAGATTATTTAAGTTGGACCTGTCAAGAAACTTAAAGCTTGGCATGGTACTGCATTCCAGTAATCCTGGCACTTGGGAGGCTGAGGCAGGAGGATGACACATTTGAGGTCAGCCTGGGTTGTGTAGCAAATTCGAGGGCAGGTTGGACTACAGAAAAACCCTGCCTCAAAAACACAACCACCAGGCCGGGGATTTAGCTCAGTGGTGCCGCCACCTGCCTCGCAAGCGCAAGGACCTGAGTTTGATCCCTGGTACCAAAAAAAAGAAAACACAACCACCAAAAATAAGAAAGCAACCAACACGGAAGGGTGTTCCTCAGGCCATGTCTGTGCATTTCAGGTTCCGGGCTTCGCTCTATCCCTGTCCCGAGACACCACAGGAGAGGAAGGAGATGGCTTCTGGAGTCAATACCAGGATCGATGACCTGCAGATGGTATGCAAGCATCTGGGGCAGGACGGCTGCAAACGCATTCATCCCCCAAGAGCAACGTGGCGGGGTTGTGCATTCAGTTCTCCTCCACCTCATGTGGCAGAGATACTATTTATTTAAAAAGAGGTGTTCCGGGCTGGGGATTTAGCTTAGTGGTTTCGCCGCCTGCTGCGCAAGCACAAGGACCCAAGTTCGATCCCCGGTACCAAAAAACAAAAACAAAAACAAAAAAACAGGTGTTCAGTTAGGCAAAGTGAATGAAAGCCGTGTCCCCTAGGGCGAGTCCTGCCCACTGCACCACGCCAGGCGGGCCCTGCACAGCCCCCAGACCCGCAAGTCACCTTTGATCTCAGCCACATGGGCCAGCCCGACAGCCAGGGACTGTGGTGTGCACGTGCAGTCCATGCACAGCCATCAGGGAGGAAGGGAAGGGCGGCCGCAGGACGAGGCCCTTGGAAGGATGGCACGTGATGATTGTGCCTTGGGCAGGAGCAGCAGGCACGTGGTCTGGGGTGCCCCTTCCGGGCAGCAGTAGGGTCCCTCCTGGCTCCCACCCTGGCCTGTGCCTTGCGGCTGAGGGATGCTAGTGCCTTAGGCTGAGGGCAGAGTTACCACGCAGTGTGGTCGTTAAAAATAACTGGCATTTGATTTTTTAAAAATCCAGCTGTAGGAACTGAGTCTTTCAAAAGAGATTAAATACCAGGGAGTAAGGAGGAGAAACAAGCGAGTGTACCACGGTGGCACATGTACTGAGTACCCTTCCTGAGGAGGTGACTGTAACCTCGAGATGACAGGAAGTGACTCTCCTGTGGTGACACGAGTTTCCCTGACACATAAGGCCTTTGATTTTTTTTTTGTTTGCTTGTTTATCTATTTGGTTGTTTTTTTTGGTTTTTTTTTGGTACCGGGGATCAAACTCAGGTCCTTGCGCTTGCGCAGCAGGCAGCGAAACCACTGAGCTAAATCCCCGGCCCCTGTTTGGTTTTTTAAGACAGGATCTCACTATAGCTCAAACTGTCCTTGAACTCACTGTGTAGCCCAGGCTGGCCTTGAACTGACTGCGACTCTCCTTCCTCAGCTTCCCGAGTGCTGGGGTGACAGGCGTGTGCCGCCATGCCTGGCTTGGCCTTTGCTTCTAACCTTTCTGAAGTGGTCTTGCAGGACAGCTTTTCAGGGCCTCGTTGCTGCTCCAGTCTGGGCCAGGCTGGGAGCTTTAGCATGGGTGGTATGAAGCCTCTTCCCTGAGAGGAAGGTGAGGCGTGGGTGGCTACTCCTGCAGGACCATGGGGGCCTCCCCGGCTAGTTCCTGCAGATGGAGAGTAGGAGGCTTCCTTCTGCTCCAGCCTCTGAGAGCTGATGCCATGGCCTTGGGCTGCGAAATCCCGCTGCCTGCCTAGAGCAGCTCTGTCCCAGCTGGGGCCTCAGCAGGAAGGAACCACTCTCCTCCCTCTGCTGGCAGCGTGGGTGTGGCCGCGCAGCCCCGGGGACTGTGGTGTTCCTGGTGCTCAGTGTCCCCCTCCCCAGCGGTCCTCCCTCCCCGTCCGCCGCGGCAGGGTGCTGTCCAAGGCCAGTCCCATGCAGGGAAGAGCGGCACCTCTGTTGGGTCCTGGGTGGGCAAAGAGTGAGTGTGGTGAGAGAAGCCAAAATCCATCTCTGAACACTGTAGCTTGAAGCTAAGTGAAAGTGAACATTAGTAATTAGAGCCCATATTCCTTGTAATTTGACCAAAAAATAAAAAGGTCTACTCTCAGGAGAAGCCCCCCAGCAGCCCCTTTTAGAGGGCTGCACCTCTACTTGGGCACCCCGAGGATGCACCTGGTGTAGAAGGGCCCAGCTTCCGCCCCTCTCCCCGAAAGGTTCTGAACCAAACTGAGGATCACCGCCAGCGGGTCCTGCAGGCCGCTGCCAAGAACATCCGGGTGTGGTTCATCAAGGTGCGCAAGATGAAGGCCATCTACCACACCCTGAACCTCTGCAACATCGACGTCACCCAGAAGTGCCTGATCGCCGAGGTCTGGTGCCCCGTCACCGACCTGGACTCTATCCAGTTTGCGCTCCGGAGGGGCACGGTGAGTCCCAGGCTCCGTGGCCAGGGCCGAGGCCCCATCAGCAGGGGCAGCAGTTGCTGCGGTCCCCGGTCTCTACTGCGTCCCCATAGTGGTCTCGAGGGGGCACAGTGTCCTGTGGGGAGTGTGGCCCAGCGAGGGGAGCAGCTGGCCACGCGCTCGGGCCCTACGTGGCCATGAGCCCCCTCTGTGGCTGTTCTGTGTGGTGGTTCATTGAGTGGCTGCTGTCTCAGCCACTGCCTAGGGCCCTGGGGGACAAGGATGGAGGCAGCAACCTCCATGACCACACAGCTCAGGGGACGATGTGCCGGCATGCAAAGTCCCTGCCAGCCAGTGTGGGAGATGGGGCCCAGCGACCAGAGGGGCTCCACGGAGGTGGTCCTGGGTGTCGCCAAGTGCACCTCTGTGCTGGAGTGTTGCCTGGCACGGATGCGGCCCAGCTCTGCACCGCCCCCCCCCCCCCGCCAAAACCAATAAAAGCAGTGGCATGGATGCATCCTCTGAGGACCGGACGTGTCAAGAAGGCAGGAAGTGAGGGGCAGCAGCACATCCTGGGCCTGCCTAGGACTTTGGTTTTTTTTGTGGTACCGGGAATCGAACTCAGGACCTTGGCACTTGTGAGGCAGGCAGCAGAACCACTGAGCTAAATCCCCAGCCCAGCTCAGAGTTTTTTGAGACAGACTCTTTCTGTGCTTCAGTTTCCGGTGCTTGGGCCTCGTAGCTGCACCCAACCCAGCCTTCTCCAGCTCACCTTGGTTGGGGCTGATTCCAGCAAAACAGTTTTCCAACTTTTGAGTCTTAAACTTGTGGGTTTGAGTGATTCTCCTGCCTCAGTCTCCTGAGTGCTAGACTACGGGCATGCACTGCTATTCCTGGCTTCAGGATAATATTTTTTCACAGTCATGATGTACTGTACTTCCCGAGACTGAATCGAAATCTTACATTGTAAATGTCATGCCTTGTGGCTTTTCCAAAACCTGGGAAAGATGACCCATGACCTTTTGTCCTTTGGTTTTGTTGAGGTGATTTGGACAAAGGGCCTGTTTGTGTGCGCCCTGACCTCGGCGTGTGCTGTCTTCCCCAGGAGCACAGTGGCTCCACCGTGCCCTCCATTCTGAACAGGATGCAGACGAACCAGACGCCACCAACCTACAACAGGACCAACAAGTTCACGTCCGGCTTCCAGAACATTGTGGATGCCTACGGGATCGGGACTTACCGGGAGATCAACCCAGGTACGCTGCTGCGGCTATGCTGTGGCGCTGTCGCCAGGGCCTTTGAACGCCTCATCCCCCCCCACCCAGGTGCTCCGGGGTCCCGGGTCCAGGATCACCTGGCCGCCTGGCCCCTCCACTGCACCCGCCTGGCCTCCTGTACACCTTTGGTGGGCGCTGCTTCCTGCAAAGGATTTTCCAAGGCACCTGATATTTTCCCAGCTTCTTCCTGGCTTGCATCTCCCAGGGTGCACAGGGCACCCGCAGCAGCTGTTGGCCATTTCTGGCACAGGTCTCTCTCCCCTCTGGAGAGCTCACTGTTAGATGGGCTGAGGGCTGGGAAGTGGCTCAGCAGTAGAGGAGGTGCAGCTGCTTGATGCACTGCCGCTTCTCTCGGTGAGGGTGGGCCCGATGCCTGATGCGAGTGGGCTCAGCTGGGAGCTGCTTCTCCCACGCACTCGTGCCCTGTGGCCTCTCCCCAGCTCCATACACCATCATCACCTTCCCGTTCCTGTTCGCCGTGATGTTTGGGGACTTCGGCCACGGCATCCTGATGACTGTCTTTGCGGTGTGGATGGTGCTGAGGGAGAGCCGCATCCTTTCGCAGAAGAATGAGAATGAGGTGGCCTGGGGTTCCCTCTGCTGGGTGCAGGGTCTGTGGGGCCGGAGGCGGGGAGGGCAGGGTCAAGCCCGGCCGCGTGACTTAGCAAGGTCCCCTCTCAATACAAAGTGCACAGATGAGAAGGGCTGGGACTGGGACGCAGCTCAGTGGGGAGGCCCTGATTCCACCCCTGCTATGGCTGGGCAACAAAGTTCTGTCTGCATGGGACAGAAACTGTGTCATTTCTTGTGCATTGATATGAAAATTACATCGGGAATCCTACCATGAAACCATCAAAGGGAACAGAGACATTCTCTTCACCTTGGCACAAGAGAGGCCCCGTGCGTGCAGTGCAGGGTGTGTCCCCTCCCGACTGGGTAGGTGAGGTGGGGCTGTGTGTTCGAGCGCCACCGCTGCCTCTGCTTGCAGATGTTCAGCACAGTGTTCAGCGGGCGCTACATCATCCTGCTGATGGGCGTCTTCTCCACCTACACTGGCCTCATCTACAACGACTGCTTCTCCAAGTCCCTGAACATCTTTGGCTCATCCTGGAGTGTGCGGCCGATGTTCACCATCTATAACTGGACGTAAGTCGCAGGGGAGCCAGGAGCTGCGGGGTGCTGGTTTTAGGAAGGAGTGAGGCAGCGTCCCGGCCTCCACACTGCTCAGCACCTCCTGTCCCCGTGGAGTGTGTGCATTACTATTAGCACACGGAGAGCAGGCCCCCGGTCCCCGCTTGGTTGTGTGTCCTTGTGGCTGACCCCTTCCGGCCCCCGGCTCCAGCCCCTCTGCCTGCTGAAGAGACAGCGTGGCTGTGGGGCCTCCTGTGGGCTGTCCTGGGCCCTGCTGCTCCCACTCCCTCCCTCTCTGGCAGGGAGGAGACGCTCCGGGGGAACCCGGCGCTGCAGTTGAACCCAGCCGTGCCTGGCGTCTTTGGTGGCCCGTACCCTTTTGGCATCGATCCGGTGAGACTCCTGCCTGTGTCCCACCTTGAAGCCCAGCTGTCATCCTGAAGGAAGGGCAGTGAAATCAAGTACCTCTGTCCTTCCTAGCTGACGTGTTGTGTTCAATTTGGTTCCAAGCCATGCGAGACCCAGTGTGGTGGGAGCCACATATTTTCCCAACACTGCTTGTTTGTTTGTTTGTTTGTTTTTGTTTTTGAGATGTGGGGGCTTGCTTTGTGGCCCAGGCTGGCCTTGACTTCACCGCAATCCTCCTTCCTCAGCCTCCTGAGAGCTGGGTTTATAGGCTCCAACAGTGCATATTTCTGAAGTAGCTAAAAATATTGGCTCTGCGAATATTGATTTTCAAGACACTCCTTCCCAGTTCTCAATTCATTTCTACTCACTTCATTTTTAAAAATTTTTTTCAGATGGTTTGACGAAGTAGAAGTATCTCTTGCAGTGGATTTCAGATTTTCATTCTTTATAAACTTGCAGAAACTTACTTTTTTTTTTTTTGCTACCGGGGAGCGAACTTGAAACCTTGCCCTGCTTTCAAAGCAGGCTCTGGAACCACTGAGCTAAATCCCCGGCCCCTTTTTTTTGTTTTTTGAGAAGACAGGGTCTCACTATATAGTTTAGGCTGACCTTGAACTCACTATATAGGGTGACCTTGGACTCACTGGAGGCTGGCCTTGAACTCTCAGCAATCCTCCTGCCTCAGCCTCCTGAGTGCTGGGATTTGTGAAGCTACTTGGAGACAGGCTTTGTGAGAAAAAAAGGTTTATTCCAGTCCAGATGTAAGCAAAGACTAAAATCAGGAGATTTCAGCAGCTAGCTGGGAAGGGAATTAGGGTTAATATGTATTGAAAGCCCTAAGGAATCTGGGGTGAAATGTTTATGACTGCGGGTGCAAGGACGGCCAGTGCGGGTGTCCAGTCACTGGACTTCTCAGTGCCCAGGAGATTGTATACTCCGTCCTGAATTTTCTTTTCTTTTTTGGTACCGGGGATGGGCAAGCAGCGGAACCACTGAGCTAAATCCATGGCCCAGCAAGTCGTTTTTTTATGCAGAGGCCAATTAATTGTTGTATGTTTCTGCCGATGAAGGATTTTATTCCATTTTGTCGCTGTTGATTTGCTCCCTTCAATCAAAGGTGAGTGGCAGGTAGGGCCCGCCCCTCCACAGGCAGCAGTGTCCGTGCTGGGAGCTCCCAGGTGAGCGACTCGGCCTGAGGGAGATGGGATGCAGCAGGGAGAAGCTGTGGGCCTTTCTGGGTGAAGTCTGGGTCCCATCACAGCGCCCCTGCAGCCCCCGGGGCTCCCCCTCAGAGGCGTCACACTTGGGTCCTCGCCAGCTGCAGGGCCTCACTGTGTCCCCAGGCAGAGAGCAGTGAGCACTGCCCCCGGGGCAGCCTGCCCACCTCACCCTGCAGCAGAGCCCCACGGGGACGCAGCACTCATTCTCTCCGCTCTGTGCCTGTGCACGTGCCTGTGGTGGGGGATTGAGCCCTGGGCATTCACACTAAGCTCTGTCCCTAGCCCTTTCTTTTTCATTTTGAGACAGGGTCTCACTAAGTTTCCCAGGCTGGGATCCACTTTTGAGCGGCCTGCCTCAGCCTCCCAGAGTGGTGGGATCATAATGTGCAGCACCATACCCAGCTTTGAATATTTCTGATCTGCTGGGGTTGAGTCCTCTGATGTGGAGCTGTGGATGTGGAGGCTGAGGCTGACTGTGTTTCATTGTAACAGCAGCTTCACCTGCTGGAATGCATGGATGGCAAGCTGATGTCACTGAGTCGCTTACTGTGGACCTGGTGCCAGGCAGACCTTGGCAGATCCAACTGAATCCTGGGTTCTCTGAGGGAGACACTGTGCTCCCGAACATACACCGGGAACAGGTTTGCCGGGCTCAGGAATGCTTCCCAGACTCACTGGGCAGACATTTCGGGACGGCCTTGGTCTGCAAGGCCCAGCGTCTGCTGCACAAGCGGGTCTGAGCCCCAGCTCCTGCCATGTAGCGGGGAGTGTGAGAGTGCTGCTGTGGCCTGGGTGTGCGCGGAGGTCCCGGGTGCACAGGGAGGTGCTAGAAGGACCGGGGCACCAAGCGCACATGTCCCAGCCGTTCAGAGCCGTGGAACTGAGAGAACAGTGACGCGCTTTCACGCAGGCCGGAGCTGTGCCGGGGGCCAGGACACAAGTGGTGCTGCTCCCTCAGCCCGGCAGCGGGGCCTTGGAAGGTGCTGGCGCAGGGCACAGTTGTGGCTCAGGCGAGGTGGCTGGGGCTGAGCGGGGCAGAGAATGTCAGGCTGGCAGAGTGGGCACCCGGCCTGAGGGGACAAGAGTGAATGTGGGCGGCTGCGGCACAGCCATGGCCCTGGCTGAGCACCTGTGGCACCTAGCAGCAGGGCACAGGCTGGGGAGGGCCGCACAGAGCCCTGGGCCGCAGCAGAGGTGGTGGGGACCAAGGCGAGGTGGGTAGGGGAGGCGTGGTGCACAGGTTGCTGATCACGAAGCCCAGACATGCAGGAGTCTGCATGCAGACCGCTGTCTGTGAGCCTGAAGAACGGCCGCTGGGCCTGGCATTCCTTGGTGGCAGGACTCACACTCAGCGTGCATGAGGCCTGGGGTCTGTCCCCGGCGCCAAGAGAGAAACGTCACTTCGAACATGAGCACCTCCTGGGTGACACCGCCCTATGGTCAGGTCTCAAAACCAACTTCTTGCCTTTTCTCCAACCTCACTGGCTGGTCACGGGCGGGCGGAGTGACGCCTGTTGGCCTCGCTCCCCAGGGGCCCCGGTCGTGGCAGGCGGGGCCCTGCATTGCTGGTGCTGCTGCTGCTCCTGGTATTTAAGTGCGTGTTCGGGATTTCCTGAACTGAAACAAGTCTCTTCTAAACAGATGAATGGTGTCTGCCCACGTGAGCGTTCTTTGTGTGATGCTTTGTCTTTGCTTGGGTTTGAAAGATCTGGAACATTGCCACCAACAAGTTGACCTTCCTCAACTCCTTCAAGATGAAGATGTCGGTGGTCCTGGGCATCATCCACATGCTGTTCGGGGTCAGCCTGAGCCTCTTCAACCACATGTGAGTCTGGCGGCAGGGCTGGGGAGGGGAGGTATGTGCTGGGGAGGAGGCTTCTTCCCAAAGACATCACTGTGGTTTGCGGGAGGGTTAATGACTCAGAGCCTGAGCCTGCACTGCAGGTGGCATTCTGTAAAAACTCATGGCCTTTGTTTCTTTGAGACCAGTCTCACTCTGTAGCCCAGGCCTTGAACTAGAAGCTCTCCTGACTCAGCCTCCTGAGTGCTGGGATTACAGGCTTGCACCACCATGCCTAGCTATAAAAATCCCATGGTCTAGCTGGATGTGGTGATGCCCACCTGTGATGTCAGCACTCGGGAAGCTGGTCTTGAAGTTCAAGACCAGCCAGGGCTAGAGTTCAAGGCCAGACTGAATTGCATAGCAATATCTGGTCTCAAAAAAGCAAAGACAAACACATACACACACATACGCACACGCACATGCACACAGAAAACCTCGTGGTCTGAAATGAAACTTACTATTAGTCCTTTGCAATTTATGGTTGTAATAAAGATCTTTGAAAAAAGCTTCAGGCATTTTCTCTACCAGATTGAGTGAATTCCTTTTCTTTCTTGATGTGTAAAATTACAAGCTGCGAGCATGGTTGCTGCAGACCCGTAATCTCAGCACTCTGGGAGGTGAGACAGGAGGATTGCCAGTCTCAGTGACTTTGTGAGCTCCTGTCTCAAAAATAAAAGGATAATAATCATTTAAAAAGGGCCCAGAATGTAGCTCAGTGCAAAGGCGCCAGGCTCAGTCCCCAGGTCTGCAGGGCTATATGGCGGGTTGGCTCAGAGCCCTCCTGCCCGAGGTCCCCGGTCTGTGGGCCTCGCACTCCGCACCCTGGCCTTTGCTGGACCCTTCTCTCCGAACACTTCCCTTCTTCTTTTAGCTACTTCAAGAAGCCCCTCAATATCTACTTCGGGTTCATCCCAGAGATCATCTTCATGTCCTCCCTGTTCGGCTACCTGGTCATACTCATCTTCTACAAGTGGACGGCCTACAGTGCGCGCACATCGGAGACTGCGCCCAGCCTTCTGATCCACTTCATCAACATGTTCCTCTTCTCCTACCCCGAGTCGGGCAGTGCCATGCTGTACTCTGGGCAGGTGCGTGGGCTGGCGGGGCGTGGGCTGGCGGGGCGCGGAGCTGCTCCCTCACGAGGGAGGCCAGACCTTTCTTTGTTCCCAGCCCTGGAGTGCAGATCTGGGTCCAGGCCGCCCCTCAGCCCCAGTGGGTCACTGTGTCTGGACCTGAATGAGGGCAGTGAGAGCTGCGGCTGCTGGGCAGCTCCCGTGCCACCCCGAGTAGTTAGCCAAGCAGCTAGAAGTGCTCTGGCAGATGCCCAGGGTGCTGTCCGGGGACCGGCACAGGCCACTCCGTGATGTGCTGCCCTCCTGGCCCGCAGAAGGGAATCCAGTGCTTCCTTGTGGTCGTCGCGCTGCTGTGTGTGCCCTGGATGCTGCTGCTGAAGCCACTGGTCCTGCGTCACCAGTATCTGAGGCGGAAGCACTTGGTGAGTGTCTGGGGTCTGAGTTTCTAGGCTGCATGGCAGCTCCCCGAGTCGTGGACCACCGCACGGCATGAACCCAGGTCTCTGAGAAACACTGGTGCCGCAACCAGCCCGACTGCTGGGCACTGCCGGCACAGATTCCGCAGCCACTCTGAGGGCTGGGTGCAGACCGGGCCACAGCTCAGCCTGGGCCTGTGGGATGCGGCCTGAGCCCCAGCAGCCTGAGCCCCAGCCCGGATCAGGGCTGCAGGCGGGCCCCTCACCTGGCTGATCTGGCCTGACACTGAGACTCCGCCTTTTAAAGCCAAACTCCGACCAGAGTGTCAGGGCAAAGGTTTGTTTTAAAGCATATTGGTATTTTTCTTCTCAAAAAGCAATGTACATACGTAGCTGTGCTTGCACATGCGTGTGCACTGGAATTCTGGGAACAGTGCAGTGGGCCCGGCTGCCGGTAGCGCACCGAGCTGCACTGTGCATGCCCCGCGTGTGTGTGTGACACCTGGCTGTCAGAGAGCAGTGAGTTACAAGACTCTCCTCTCCCTCTCCTGACCATCCTCATCCTTCCATGTGCCCCCATTCGCTTGCCCTTCCCGCCCTCCTTCCCTCTTCTGTTTTCTTCTCCCTCCTTCTTTTCTCCCGTCACCATCAGGAAGGGCAACCCGAGGAGGCCCCAGTCAGCCCAGCCCCGAGCCAGCAGGGACTAGAGGCAGCAGCGGCTGCACCAGTGAGTGAATCCAGCTCCGCCAGCAGCACGCTGTGTTTAGGAGTGCAAACAGTGCGGCAGGCTTCCTTGTCATGGCGTTCAGTGTGGGCCGTGTGTCCCTTGGGAAGTGTGTCCTGTCCCTCTCTGAGACGATGGCAGAAGAGCTCACCACCTCTTGAGAGTAGACTGGTGTTGGTTCCCATTGTCCACAAGTCCCTTTTCGGAAGTAAGTACAGCACTGTCCCTGTCCCTGGGGCCGAGGGCTGCCGTGAGCTCTCGCTCCCATCATCGTCCCACCCAAGATGGCGGCTCTCCGGCTTAGCCGCCTTGTGTCCTGCTCCATGACCATGGTGGGCGATTTCTCACCACGGAAGTGCGGGCATCTGATTCTTGACTCAGTTTCCCTGTACTTCGGGTTCCGCTTCAGAGCGATGCTTGGACATGTGGTGCTTGTTAGCAGTGGCTCCTCTCAAGACCGCGAGTGCAGAGGGTCTCCTCTCCGGGAGGGGCTCAGGAGTCTCACGGGCTGAGCTGTTTGCCGAGCCCTCTACTCCCGCAGGGTCTCCTGTGTGGTGACCAGGTCGCCTTCTGTCTTGATCTTCCCTTTCGAGACACTAACTGTGGTTCAGTAACAGCACACAGAATGTTAAGCATTTGGATTTTTGTCCCTAAAAACCCTTTTAACCCGTCTTCTAAGGCACTACCATCAGAGTAGCCCAAGACCTTCGGGCTATGACTCTCAGTTCTCTAAGCCTCCCTGGCAGCGATTACCTGTGTGTTCTGAGTCCTGGTAGGACATGCATACACACAAGGGGGATGGCCGTGCCTCCCGGGAGGGGTCCTGGCCATCCTGAGCACGGAAGCCCACAGCCAGCCTCTGGAGCTAGTCTGGAAGGACTGATACTGTGGGGCACAGGATGTTTCCCTCCTCCTGCTTGACACTGTTTTCAGGTAGGGCCTCTCTCCTTCTCTGTGAAAAGGAGACCCTTGATGTGCGCTCGTTGCTAGTGTTCTTCCACAGTCTTCTCTCCACTGCTCTGAGCACCTAAGGTGCTTCTGAGAAGCTCTTGATGCCTTAAGATCTGGACTGTCTTCTGGGGTGAACTCAAGTGGAAGTGCCATCTGGAGCCCTCGAGCCCACAGGGGCTCCCTCCCCGCTCCTCTGCAGCGCAGGGTCTGCTTCTGGGCCGGGCCGCAGCCCAGATGACAGCACCACAGGAAGAGCCCTAGAACCTCAGCCCCGAAGGGCGAGGCTGTGGCCTCTCAGCTGTCTCGGGCCTGTGTTCGCCCTCTTGCCTGTGAGTGGCGTCATGGCACAGTCTTCCTTCTCTTCTCTGTGCTGACTGTCCCCCCTTCCTGTGCTGCGGCCCTGCATGCTGACGTGGGGCTCCTTTGTGTCCCTCGAGGCAGCCCCTGCCTGGGACGCTGCTCAGACAGGCTCTGCTGTGGGACACCCTGGGGCCCACTGTGGCCTCTTAGCCCTCCCTTAGGGTAGGCATGTGCCCATCAGGGGGGCCCAGCTTTCAGTACTTCTAAAAGCTGACAGCGCGTTACAATAAGCTTTGAACTGACAGTGGGTAAATAAAGTGTGTGTTTAAAAAAAAATTACCACAGTAGCTGGATGTGGTGCCGCACACCTGTAATCCCAGCACTCGAGAGGCTGAGGCAGGAGGATCACCACAACTTTGAGGCCAGCCTGGGCTACATAGTGAGTTCAAAGCCAGCCTGGACTACAAAGCAAGACTTTGTCTCAAATAAAAAAATTATCACAGTAAAAGACATCCTGTCGTGCATTCCTCTCAGAACGCTGCCCTTACCCCAGCATCTTGCGCCTTTCTGGAGTAGCTCTGC
This sequence comes from Heterocephalus glaber, assembly GCF_053883595.1. NCBI lineage: Eukaryota > Metazoa > Chordata > Mammalia > Rodentia > Bathyergidae > Heterocephalus > Heterocephalus glaber. Next base: position 11,262,398 of record NW_028258463.1, read on the forward strand.
AGGCCTCTTGTGAGCGTCTGCATAAGGTGCCACTGCCACGCACCATCCAACAGAAAGGCGGCTCATAAAAACACAGCGCGGTGTCCTCATCCACCTTACTTGCTAGATCCAGTGCCGTGCAGCTTCTGGCTCCCCCCAAAGTCAAAATGACCATGAAAGGTTAGCATTTTGAATGGACTCAGGGCAGCGCAGCCGCAGACATGGGCGGCTTCTGTACCTGCCTCGGGAAGTGCTGGGGGCCATAAGCCTGTTGGACTTGAGGAGGGGGACTTGAGCACGACTCGTGACAGCATGTATTTTACTGTAGTAAGTTTTTAAAAACTTATCATAATGTTATTGCACCTCATATTTCTTAGAATATTAAAACAAAACAGATAAGTAGAAGAAAAACATAAAAGTGGCCCATAATCCCATAACCCAGACAGGCCTCCACTGACATTAAAAAGACAAACAAGCAGCCGGTGCCTCAGCCTGAAGGAATGCAGTGCCGACCCAGACGCCCCTGCGGTGGTGGCCATTGTCCTCCTCCTCCCCCTCCTCCTCCTCCTGCTCCTCCCTCTTCCTCCTCCTCCTCCCTCTTCCTCCCCCCCCCTTCCTCCTCCCTCTTCCTCTTCCTCCTTCTCCCCCCCACTCGGAGGGCGCCAGCAGTGGGGCTTTGCTTATCAGCACCAGTGCCCGTGCGAAAATGGCCGCCCCAGCAGGAGCTGTGTTTTAAACGCAGCACTGTGTCCACAGTTTGTTAGCCGTCTCCGTAGTGTTTCATCCTGGTGATTGTTCCGTTTCCTGTAGCTTTGCATCCCACAGGACATTCCACTGGATAGGCCAAAATTATGTGGTCACTCTGGTTTGTGGACATGTTGGTTGTTCCCCGTTCTTCGCCACTACAAACTGCAGCCTGGGAATATCCAGTCTGTGTGTCGTCTTAAAGTTCAGCTGCACTGGAGTCCCAGCAGGGGTTGCCAACTCTTGAGGGTGCAGTGTTTATCGTCAGCGGAGCCTTGACAGTGTTACAAGTCAGGCTCGCTGTGCCGGGCCCAGCCCTCCTGAGGCGACCACTGCGGGCACAGGACCAGAGACCCTGTGTACTCGGCAGCTGCCAAAGTGCTCTGGGGGCCCCGCGGCCGGGCAGCGAGTCTGCAGACTCAGGCTCGGTCACGGTCATGGAGTGGCAGAGGTGACACCAGGGAGAGGGGCAGGAGCAGGGAGCGGGCGGCAGAGGCCGGTGAGGCCGCCCCGGGCTCCTCACAGGGCCACCATAACCGAGCACTGGCATCTGTCTGATTCTCCCCAGTTCTGCCCAGGGCTCCTTTTGTTTTGTTTTTTTTGGTACCAGGGATTGAACTGGGGTCCTTGGGCCTGCGGGCAGGCGGCAGAACCACTGAGCTAAATCTCTGGCCCCCTAGGCTCCTTTTGACTCAGTAAATCCCGATTTTTCAAATGAAGTTGACTTTAAAATTCTGTGTATGGAGCTGGGTGTGGTGGTGCACACCTATAATCCCAGCAGTCTGGGAGGCTAAGGCGGGAGGATCACAAGGTCCAGCCCAGTTTGGGCGATATAGTGAATTTAATGAAGGCCCTAGGTTCAGTCCCAAGTGCCAGAAAAACCCCACAAAAAAAACCCCCCTGGCCATGGACCTCCGCTGCAGACTCCCTGGGGAGACAGAGGCTGCAGTGCCAGGCCAGAGCCCGTGGGGAGGCAGCACCCTGAGGGCCCCCTTTGATTTCTTTCCCATTTTTTAACTAGGTTCTTTGTAGTCATAAATTTGTGGACAAGCTTGTTTCTGTCCTCAGCCCAGGGAGCTCTTGTTCCTGGGCACAGCCCAGCCTTTCCAGGACACCTAGGCCCCTGTTGGGCCCCTGGGGAAAGCTCACACACTGCAGGCTGTTCAGGGGTGCTGCCCTGGGAAGGGTCTGTCTCTGACAGGGGTCTCGGTCAGCGCTGCCCGGCGAGCCCAGTGCCTCTGGGTACCGCAGATGGAGTTGTGGATCCGAGTGCAGCCAGGGCAGTGGTTTGTAGGCAGTGTCAGATCAGTGGGTCCCATGGCTGTGGCTGGCGCCTCCTGAAGTTTGTGTGCACCGGCCACGCCCTTCCCACCTCCAGAACCTAGCTCACCTAAAGCCCAGGCAAATTCCACTCTTTCTGTTCGCCCGTGTAGGGAACTCTCAACTTTGGTGGGATCAGGGTGGGCAACGGACCAACAGAGGAGGATGCTGAGATTATTCAGCATGACCAGCTCTCCACCCACTCGGAGGACGCGGAAGAGGTAAGCTTGATGGCGGGGCTCCTCTCCGCTCGGGTCACCCCAGGCTCGCTTTCCTAGGGGCTCACGCCTGTCTCCTTGCACACTGAACGTACTAACAGTCGGCTCCTCCTGGGCGCACTTTCCCGTGGGCCTCCCTCCACACCAGCTGGGAGCCTGCCACAGCCTCTCTCTGCTGGCCCCGAGGTCGCACGCAGCTCGTCTGCTCCCCACAGAACACAGGCCCTGCGGGTGGCTTCTCCTCCCTCGCCCTTCTCAGAATGGTTGCAGCTGCTCTGCCCCAGGCTGGGCGCTTGCCCAGTGTGCGCATGTGTGGGGCCCTGGGTTCAACCTGAATCCCCAGCAAACCAACCAACCAACTTACCACGCTGCTCACCAGCGGCCCCCGCTGGCACTCTCAGGTCCAGCCCATGGGTGCGTTCTCCCTGCAGATGTTTTCTTTGAGATTTTTTTGTTATTTGCCTGTTTTATACAGGGACAGTGGGCAGGAGTGTGGCCATACCAGCCTTTCCCTTAAGGCTTCTTCCAGGCTCAGCCAGTTAGGTCCCCCACAGCCCCAGCTGAGCTGTGCGGGTTATCTGCTCACTGAAGCACAGCACTCACTGTCTGGCAGAGTGGCCAGCAGCAGAGGACCCGCCTGCACTCCACTGACTGCTCCCAGCGCGTGTGGCACGGTTTCTTGGAAACAGCCTCACTGCGGCCCCACTGCCGATTGTGCCTTGGCTGTTGCCGAGGAGGCACCCCCAGCACGCGAACCCCACTGCATGTTCACAGCCCCGCCCCAGGAGCAGGTGTAGTGAGGATGTCTTAACTGAGCCTGCATGGCATGGCGTGCTCCCCACTAAGTGTGAATTTGTGTTTTCAAGCCTGCCGAGGATGCAGTGGTAAGACAAAGCTGTCTGTTCTCCGGGCCTCTCCTCTCCCATCTGTGAGCGCTCTGCTGACCCCACCCACCACCCTGGGCCCGCACGCCCGCATCCCACTGCCATCCCCGCTGCGCCTGTGTTGTGCTCCGCTCATCTCCATCACTGCCTCTCTGTCATCACCCGTCTCTGTGTCATGGGTTTGCTGGTCTAACACCTCTGAGTCTGCCCGCACTCTCAGCCAGGGCTCCATCCTGGCCTCCACCTCCTGTCCCAGGAGCCTCGGGTGGCTGTGTGCGTCCTGCCCTCTGTGAGCTGAGCACACCCGCCCTCCACTGCTTAATGCTCTGGCCGGCCCTGCCATGGGCCAGGTCGGTACAAGGGAGGCAGCATTCAGGGGGAGGCCTCACCCATTGGGTGCATGCAGGGTGCAGGAAAGCCAGCCGGAGGCAGGCTGAGTCTAGAGCGAGGGCCTCCTAGCTTGGCAGGGGTCTGTTGAGGGCCGCGTGTTTTGAGCTGGGTCTAAAAGGCCTTTCTGCGCTGTTTGTATCTTCCTGCAGAACTTCTCTCTGACACACCTGCCCCGTGAGCCCGCCCTTCCTTCCTTCCTTCCTTCCTTCCTCCTCCTCCCTTGCCTCCCCTCCCTGGCCTGAGCAGTGGCCGCCTCTGCTGTTCTGATGGAGATGGAGCACCGGGTCCCCAAGGCTGAAAAGGGCCTTGCTGGCTTCCTGGCACCCTGTGCCCAGGCCACCGTCAGAGGTGCAGCCAACTGTGTGGTGCCAGGGTCCCCCTTGCAGCCCTGCCCAGGCTGGGACATGCGGGAGAGGCCCACTTAGCCTCCCCGGCTTGGCGCTGCTCCTGGCTGCGGGCTGCCTGGCCTCACAGGTTCCACCTTATCAGCCTGGTGCCGGGTGGGCAGGTAACTGTGGTGGCCTCTAGCAGAGCAGCCCTGTTCAGCTCCCACAGGCCGGCCGCAGCACCTGGCCTCCCTGCCAGCTATTGTCCTCCTCTCCGAGAGGTGCTGTATCCAGCTGGGGGGGCAGCTGGGGTCCCCTGAGGACAGCAGCCTGGCAGCCAGGGCCACGTGCAGTCACCAGCCCGCCTGGTGGGCTCTTCAGCTCTGGGTCGGCTGCAGAAACCGAGGAGGAAGCAGCCCGCCTCTGAGGGGCCCCCAGAGCAGTGGGGCGCTCAGCCAAGAAGCACTGTGATGGGGGTGGCCAGGTACTGCGTGACTTGGGCGAGACCTGGAGAGTGTCCCCAGAGTCTCCCTGAGCTGGGCCCTAGCAGCAGTCCTCGGAGGGTGCAGGCCCAGCACAGCATGAGCAGGGACGGGGAGAGGTGAACCCAGGCTGCAGAGCTGGCCACACACGGGTGTAGGCCACGTTGGGCCAGGCCCTCAGGAGCAGGAGAGATGGTGCCCAGGTGCAGTGCCATGCTGAGATGCCCCTCCTGGCAAGGGACAGCAGGGCAGGTAGGGACCAGCAGCCTGAAGCTGTGGGAGGTGGAAGCTAGGCCTGGAGGAAGGGGCACAGGGTCAGGGCCCCTGGACTTGGGCAATGACAAGTCAGTCCAGCCCAGTGTGGGCAGAAGAGCATGGCTGACAGTGTGGGGCGTGGAGTCCCTGGGGGCTGCACCTGAGAGGGGCTGGCAGGGATAGAGCTGGAGGAGGGTCTGGAGATGCAGGGGAGCCCGGCTATCGCAACAGCCCATGCCGCAAAGTGGCTCTGAGACTCAGCTCCTAGGAAGTAAGAAGGGACTGAGGGCAGAGCAGAAGGCCTAGCTGGGGAAACTGAGGTAGAGGAGGCTGGGGTGCTGAGTGACAGCCCTCATCTCCTCACCTTGGGAGCCTGAGCCCAGGGCTGCAGAGCAGGGCGCACAGGTGGGGAGGGCAGGCGAGGGCTGTGCTGAAGGAGGCTGCCCCTCCTGTCCTCACGCCGGCCGAAGCTGGGGCTGGGAACTTGGGATGCCTGGGTCACTGCGGCTTTGGGCGAGGAGGCGGCCTGGGGGAGCTGCTCTGTGAGAAGCTGGAAGTGCAGGGGGTGCAGAGTCATGGTGAGGGGCAATGAGCCCCCTTCCTCTCTGGCCACGCCCTGTAGCTCCACCCATCCAGACCCTCAATTGGGCAGAAATGGGAGTGAAGACCAAACCCTGACCTGGGGCTGGGGCAGCTGCTGAGTCTCAGGAGGAGCCCAGAGGACTGGCCCGGCCTGGGGGAGCTCGGTGAGGGCCTCCTGGTGTGGATGGCTGCTGGGCCCTTTCAGAAGAAGCCTTCTGAACCCAGACGCGCCCCCCCACGCCTAAGCAGACCCAGAAGTGCTCCCCGAGAGAGTGCAGTGTAGGCCCCAGAAGACGAGGTGTGGGAGGCAGAACCCCAGGACTGTTGCTCCTGGGATCCCTCAGAAGTCAGGGGAAGGAGACCACCGTGACCCCAAAGGCTGCAAATAGAGCAGAGGCTGAGGAGGCTTCACACTGAGCAGGCAGCCTGGGCCCCTCCCCAGCCCTCGGGACCAGCCGGCCAGGCGCACGGCCCCTCTGAAGTGCCCTGATAGGCCTCTGCTCTGGAGCTTGCAGCCGGCTGGGAGACAGTGCTGAGAAGAAATGCACTAAGATAGGGTATGAGCCAGCCATGGGGCCGCACGCCTGTCTTCCCAGCTCTCTGGGAGGCTGAGGCAGGAGCCTCACAAGTTCAAGCCCAGCCTGGGCAACTTAGTGACTTAGCAAGACCCTGTCTGCTGGGGATGGAGCTCAGTGCCCAGCCCTGCTCAGCTGGCCCAGGCTTCTGCAGAGCCCCCTCCTGGTCTGATGGCCTCTCTCTGGCTTCCTCCACCACAGTTTGACTTCGGGGACACCATGGTCCACCAGGCTATCCACACCATCGAGTACTGCCTAGGTTGCATCTCCAACACCGCCTCCTACCTGCGGCTCTGGGCTCTCAGCCTGGCCCACGCACGTGAGTGTGTCCGGACTACGGGTCCCTGACCCAGGGAGACGGGGCCCAGCCGGGCCCCAGGCTGACGGGATCCGCTGTCTGTTCCCCAGAGCTCTCTGAGGTGCTGTGGACCATGGTCATCCACATCGGCCTGAGTGTGAAGAGCCTGGCGGGCAGCCTAGTGCTCTTCTTCATCTTCGCCTCCTTCGCCACACTCACCGTGGCCATCCTGCTGATCATGGAGGGGCTGTCAGCCTTCCTGCATGCCCTGCGGCTGCACTGGTGAGTGGCGGGCAGGGGCCCGGGCTGGCCCCCCCAGAACCCCCAGAACGGGATTGGGGCCGGCGTCTCCATGGGCCCGGGCAGCACATGGAGGGAGCCCAGGAAAGGCCCACTTGTCTTGCCCTGGGCTCCTGGGAGTCCCAGCCATGGGCACCCTTCAGCACTCTGTTTTATTTAGTTTCATTTTTTTGGGACAGGGACTTGCTGTGCAGTCTAGGGCAGCCTTAAACTCAGGATCCTCCTGTCTCAGCCTCCCCCGTGGGAGGTCTCAGGTTGGCACCGCCACACCCAGCCTGCTGCACACTCACAGGCCTTGCATGGAGAGGGCGTAGGGAAGGAGAGCTGGGGTCCGGGCTGCGCTGCGCTGGGATGGTGGCCTCAGTGGAGGTCGCCAGACATAATGAGGAACCCAGGGCCCTTGAGTAAGTCTGATTCTAGTAGGAGCCTGTCCCAGTGCTTGGAGCTAGCACTTCCTTCTTCGCGTTGTGCCGTATCCCCTCCTCCTCTCCTTGTGCACTGGGGACTGAGCCCAGGGGTGCTCCGCCACTGAGCTCAGTCAAGGTCCCACTTTGTTGCCCAGCAGGGCTTGAACTTGCAACCCTTCTGCCTCAGCTTCCCTCTGTGCTGAAGTTATAATCGCCCAGCTCCATGTTGTGATTCTCCTGTTTTGGGGTCTCCAACCCCGGAGTCTCTGGGACTCTAGACACGGTTCCCAGAGGTCACTCACACCCCACCATGTCCTGCAGGGAAAAGGCCACAGACTCGCTGAGCCCCCCACCCCCCCCAGGCCGACGCGAAGTCACCTCGGTGCCACTGAGCTCAAGACCTGGGCAGTGCCCCAACCTGAGGGACCCCACTATTGTGGCGTCCCCCGAGCACCTCACAGGACCCCGCATGGCTGTGCAGATTGCGGGGAGCCAGGCTTGCAGGGTGGTGCAGGCCACTTGCTCCCTGGGGGCCTGGCCGGCCCTCCCCCCTTATCAGCCAGCGCCACACTTCCTCCGCGCCCTGGTGACTCACGCTTTCCTGCCCTCCCCGCCTTCCTTTCCTGCCCTCTGCCTGGCTCCTGGCCCCTGGCCAGGTGGCACTGTCCCCCAGCTGTGCTGCAGGAAGGTCTCTTGCTGGCACCCAGGACCCCTGCACCAGGCTAAGGGCCGAAGCAGTTGCCTAGGCAGGCGTGGCCACCTCAGAGAGGGCGCCAGGGGAAACTACCCGAGCCTGTGTGGGAGCGGGAGCCCCTCAAGGCTCACGATGCCATCTGTGGGCCTGGGGTAGTGGGCAAGGAGCCACTCCCCACATGCAGGGCACTTTGTCAGGCCCCGGAGTGCCCTCGAGGAGGGAAAACACAGGAACCCCGCCTGGCCTGCGCGGTGGCTGCGACTCCTGCTGGCTGACACGGGCATCCTCCCGCCTCTGCCTCCTCCCTGGGGTTTCCTGACTTAACTGGAGGAGCTGTCCCAGGAGTTCTGGGTCTTTCTGGGGCAAGAGGAAAACATTTGATTTGATAACAGAAAACCATATTCTGAGATTTTTAAAAAATTATAAGAAGGTGGCTGACATGGCTTGGTGGCCCATATCTGAGTCCCAGCTCCTCGGCAGGCTGAGGCAGGAGGATCACAAGTACAAGGCCAGCCTGGGCAACTTAGCAAGACCCTGTCTCCGAATAAAATCAGAAGGGCTGGGGTTTGGCTCAGCACTCTGGTTCAATCCCCGCTGCTGCGGGAGGGAGGGAACAAAGGACAGGGATGCGGTGCCCACGCAGGTGAGCTGGTCGGCCACTGACCTGCCAGGGTCTCCGAGCTGTGACCCCTCCATCGCCTAGCTGCCTCGCCCACCGCGGGCCATGTCTCCTCTCCTCTCGGAGAAGGGAGGCATCTAACGGCTCAGACTGCAGCTGAGGTGAACACAAGACCCCACTCCTCGCCTCCCTTCCCAGGAAGCCGAGCCCCTCGGGTCTCAGCTCCCACGCGTGTGGGGAGCTCTCCGGTTACTCAGCTCCGGCGCGTGGCGGGAGGAGCGAGAGCCCTGGGTGCAGCTCCAGACTGCAGCCCAGTGCGGGCGGACCCTGCACCCCCTCTGGACGCCCTCTGGGAGGAAGGGCGTGGGTGTGGCAGAAGAGGACAGCAGCTCTCAGGGAAGAGGGGAAGCCACTTTCTGCCCCTGGCCCTGGCCTTGGGGTGAGGGGGGCGGTCAGGCTGACCCTGGACGGACCCAAGAGGTTGGTAGGGCTCCGTGTGCCCTAGAACGCCTGCCTGGCCAGCGTGAGGGCTGGCACGGCCGAGACAGAAGGACAAGCACCGGGTGTCCGGGTGCCGCACCCCCTCTCCAGCTCCCTCAGCAGGGCGGAAGGGTGGCCTGGGCCGGTACAGGGAGGAAGCAGAGGGGCCCGAGAGGGTGACCCCAGCCACCTGGGAGGGCACCTCTGCCCCTGCCTCCCACCCGGAAATTAGGGTAAATTCAGGCGGTGGTGTGATCCCAGGCCGGAAGTCAGGACGGGTGGGCGGCCCCCCACGGGAGCGGGGGCTGTGGCACCACCTGCATTACCCGCAGGGGTTGCAGTGAAAGCCGAAGTGGAAGCTGCGTCCAGCCTCTGGGACACACTTCCTCGAGACAGCCTCGGGGAGAAGCAACCTGGGGAGCTGGGCTGTTGGGAAAGATTTTGAGGGTGTGGGGGGAGTGACCCGGACCCCCAGGCTGCCCCGCCCTGCCCGGTGCCGGTGGAAACTGCAGGGCCCCGCCTGGCCTCGCCTGCGCAGCGCGTTTTTCTGCCCATATTTGGCGGTTTGCTGGCCGCGGGGCGGGCGCCGGGCCTGCTTTCCCCTCAGTCCCAGGAGAAGAGTTCTCACAGATGTTTGTGTGGTCGCAGCGTGTTTGCCTGGGGTTGAGGACTCCCCGCCGACTTCCCCGTGTCCCTGGGAATTTCCCCCCTCACTGTAGGCTTCAGAGTTCACTTCCCACCCACTGCTTTCTCCGGGGAGCCAGTCTGGGGTCCCTGCAGGGGGCTCCCTTTGAGAGGCTGTACTCCGAGTGCCGCGCACCCAGCAGCTCCAGAGCCCGCCAGACCCTGCGGCGGCTCCTGACGTGGGGGGCGCGCTGAGAGCCGTGGGCTTCGGGGAGAAGGGCTCAGAGGCACCTGGGAGTCCCAGAAAGGTTCAGGAGCTTTCTGTGGTCAGGTGTGGCGGCGCCCACCTGTGGTGTCAGCGACTGGGACTCTGAGGCGGGAGGCTTGTGAGTCCCCGCCCGGCTTGGGGAACTCAGTGACTTAGCCAGACCTTGTCTGAAATTTTAAACTGAAATAGGCTGGGGATATAGCTCAGTGCAAATGCCCTGGGATCAACTCCCAGTACTTTTTTTCTTTCTTTCTGAGATCGGGTTTCCCTGTATAGTTCAGGGTAGCCTTGAACTCACTGTAGCACAGGCTGGCGAACTCACAGTTATCCTCCTGCCTCAGCCTCCGGAGTACTGCGATCACAGGCGTGCAACTACACCCGGCTTTCCCAGTATGATTTTAAAGGGAAAAGAAAGCTTCTGCAGGTCGACAGCTTCCCCTTCCCTCTTCCCAGGGTCGAGTTCCAGAATAAATTCTACAGTGGGACCGGCTTCAAGTTCGTGCCCTTCTCTTTCGAGCACATCCGGGAAGGGAAGCTGGATGAGTGAGCCGCTGGACGGCGTGAGCCTGCCCCGTCCCCTCCGTGATGAATTGTGCCCCCGTGTCTGTGACTCCGCCACCTCCCCCGCGTGTCCCTGGATGAGCACAGAGGTCGCCTGCTGCCGCCTAGGCCGGGCTGGGGCGGGAGGCTCTGTCCAGAGGGGGCGCTGGTGTTTCCCACATCCGGGACCCCAGCCCCCCTTCCTCCTGGCTCGGGCGCCCGGTCCTGGGGCCCCGGCCCCGACTCCCCGGATGCCTGGGCCTGAGGCGGGGCAGGGAAGGTGGCGCCCCGCCCGCAGAGGGCCACCCCGCGCCCCCTTGTCCCTACCCGAGCTCAATAAAGTGTCCGCACCCCGACCCTGCTGTCCCACCTGCCGCGCCGCTTTCCGGGTGCCGGGCTGGGGGCTGGGGGCTGGGGGCTGGGCTCTGGGCTCTGGGCTCTCGGCTCTCCCTCTCCCCCTCCCCCACACTCCCTCGGCAGGGCCGGCAGCTCCCTCGCCCACGCCCTGCTCGGCTCCCAGCTGGGCTATTTTGAGCCAGGGTGCCGTTGGCCTCACGCGGGAGGCCCGGGGAGGCTCAGACACTGGGGGGGGGGGGGGGGGCTGTCCACACGCAGCGCCCGCCCTGAGTCCCGGCGGACACAAAACGGCTCCCCAAGCCTCTGCCCGCGGCCTCGGGACCCAAGCCGCCTCCGCACTGCGCACCGGACGAGCTGAACACCAAAGGCAGCCTGGTTTCCACAGAGACCGCGGTGCTGTGGGGAGAGGACGCTTCCCCAAGGGTCTGAGCCGCACCCTGTCCGGTCACCCCCCCTCGCAAACGCAAACCCGAGGGGAGTCGCCGACATGGCCAGGGAGTGAGTGACCCCCAGCCTGCACACGGCCGCGGAGAAGGGAAAGCGGATGCGCCATTCTCGACACAACTGAGAATTTGCACCCGCTGAGGTCAGAACTAGGACACGGAAGACAGCCCCGAGGTAGATGTGTGCAGGTCTTGACCCGATATCAGGAACAGATAAACAGCCCAGAATAATGATGGCTTTTTGTGACCTATGACCGGCAGTGGATTTGAGCAGGCATTTCTCCAAATAAGTTACACGAGTGATTACGAAACTGTGACGAGATGCCCAACATTATTAGTCATTACAAAAATGCAGATCGAGTTGGGTGTAGTGGCCCACGCCTGTCACCCCAGCACTCAGGCTGAGGCAGGAGGATCGCCACTCCTTAGGGGCCTGCCTGCGCTACACAGTGAGTTCAGGCCAGCTTCAGTTACATAGGGAGACCCTGTCTCAAAAACAAAACGCAAATCAAAACCACAGCAAAGAGCCAGGTGTGGTGAGGCAGCCTGTACTCCCAGCACTCAGGGAGGCAGAGGCAGGAGGATCAAGAGTTCAAGACCAGCCCAGGCTACAAGGTGAGACTGTCTCAAAACACGAGACACACACACACTCTGAAGTAGGAAGTAAGCGCAGCATGTGCTGGTGGCAGCCAGACACCTCGTTCCCTGCGTGTAAATGGCGTGGTTCCGGGAAACGTTAAACATGGAGCCAACATAGGGCCCAGCCGTTCCCAGAAACATGAAAACGTGCGTGCAACACCTGTACAAAGCTCCTCTAACAGCTTTATTCGCTGTGGCGCTCAGGCGAGAGGCCCAGGCGGCGCATGCGCGGGTCCCCTGCGACGCAGGAGGGGCTCTCTACCACGGAAGGATGAGGTCCAGGCGTCCCCTGGTGGCCCTGCGGGGAAGCGCTCGACCCGCCCGCCCCCTGGTCTAGGCCCGCTGGAAGAGGGAGGAGCAATCAGCTCACGGCCGGCCCAGGGCCACGGGCCTGAGCTCAAGGAGTATCACGGCGCATCGCGTCACAGGGAGAGAGGGTCAGGCCGACCAAAAGGGATCTTACAGAAGTAAGCGTGATCTAACAGTCAAGTTCTCCACCGGCTGCACCACTGTTTACAGAGGGCTTTTTTGTTTTATAAATACAAACTTAAACGCCCCGTTTTTTTGAGCTGGGCTGCCCCAGGCTCGGCTCATGTTCCAAGGCTCAGGCGACCTCGAGCCTCACCCTGCCTGGCAGCTGGGGCCTCAGCACACAACCCTTCCCAGCTTGGCTTTCCACAAACACACAGCTTGCAGAACGTGGGGTCAGCCCACCACGTTCCAGCTGCTGCTTCCCCACGGCAAACTGTAACAAAAGACAGATGGACAAGAGAAAGAGTCGGGGGGGTTGTGTGTGTGTTTGTTGTTTTTTGTGATGGGGGGTCTCTGTGTAGTCCAGGCTGGCCTCGAACTCACCATCCTGCTTTATCTTCCCGAGTGCTGGGTTACAGGCATGAGCTGCCACACTGGGCTATGTTTTTTGTGTTTGGTTTTTGTTTTTTTTTCTTTTTTCAGCACTAGGGATTGAACCTATGGCCTGCACACTGAGCTACACCGGCCCCCCCCCCAGTAATCTTTTTTATTTTGAGACAGGGTCTTACTAATGTTGGGCTCAAACTTGCAGTTCTGCCTCAGCCTCATGAGTGCTGGGACTGCAGCAGGCACACCCCAGGCTCATGGGTGTCATTTTTTGAGCCTCATTAACATCTTCCTCATTTTCCTTTCTTATTGTTTCTGGGGGGCCAGGGATTTAGCTCAGTGGTGCCACCGCCTGCCTCACAAGCACAAGGTCCTGAATTCAATCACCAGTACCAAAAAAAGACCAAAAAAAATGCTTTAAAAAGCTTAATATTTTATAGCGTAGATAAATCTTAATTTATTCAGCCAAGTACCCCCAGATAAGGATCGGGGTCTGCTGCCTTTCACCAGCAGCCCAACAGCCATGGCAGCGCCTGACACAAAATCAAGTAGGGCCCACAGCTGTCATCCAGCACTCTGGGAGGCTGGGGTAGAACTGCAAGTTGGAAACCAGCCGCGGCAATTTAGTGACTTAGAGCCAAAATATAAAATACAGGGCCGGGGATGTATCTCAGTGGCGCCGCGCCTGCCTGGCAAGTCCAAGGTCCTGAGTTCGATCCTTGGTACCAGAAAAAAATATATATAAAATGAAAAAGTGCTAGGGATGTAGCACAGTGCAAAGGCCCTGGGTACACACCCCCCCCCGCCCCACGTACGACCAAAACACCAAAAAGTTCAAATATGTATGTACTGGGTGGGGGAGATTCAGGAAAAAAAGCACCTGCCCTTAAGGAACGGTGGGAGATGGAAGACAGCGATGGGCGGGAAAGGCTCGTGACCGAGGGCGCCCCAGAAGCCCCGCCGGGCCAGCCGGCCGGGAAGCGGAGTCTCTAGCCCAGGCTAGGCTTCACGGTCACGTGACCCGCGGTCAGCAGCTGATTGGCGGCGGTCTCCCCGCCCCGCCCCGCCCCTCCTGGCAGTCTTGGGCCCCCTGCCGGGGCTGCGAGCATGGGGACTGCGCCACAGCTCCTGCTGCTCCTGGGGCTCCTGGGACTCCTGCTACTGGCCAGGGCCGGGGCCTGGGGCGCGGCCGGCGACGAGTCCCGGGAGACGGCGGCCGTGCGTGCGCTCGCGGCCCGCCTGCTGGGGCCCGGGCCCGCAGCCGCCTTCGCGCTGTCGGTGGAGCGCACCCTGGCGGCCGGGCCGGGCACCGACGTCTTCGTGCTCAGCGGCGGCGGCGCGCGAGTGCGCGTGCGCGGCTCCTCGGGCGTGGCGGCGGCCGCTGGGCTGCACCGCTATCTGCGCGACTTCTGCGGCTGCCACGTGGCCTGGTCGGGTGCCCAGCTGCGCCTGCCGCGCCCGCTGCCCGCGGTGCCCGGTGAGCTGACAGAGGCCTCGCCCTACAGGTACGGGGCGCCGCACTCCTTTCCCGGGGCCGAGGGTCCCCGACCCGGGAGCCCAGAGAAGGGGGCCGCGTGCATGTGTCGACGGGCGGGCGAGAAGCCCCAGGTGCGAAGCTGTGACCCGTGCATTTCCTGTCCCACCCCTTGATGGTGCTGCCCCCCTCACTCACCGGGTTCCCATCAGACCGAGGGGAGGGAGCCGTCTTCCTTCCAGGACAGGGACCAACCTGGCCAACGGGGTTCTGTCACCCACACATAATTGTGCTCTCCTGTCAACCCAGCACTCGGGAGGCAGAGGCAGGAGGATCACCGTGAGTTCAAGGCCAGGCTGAGCTACATAGTGAGACCCAATCTCAAAAAATATATATAATAAAATATTATATATAATTACATAGCACCAAGTTGCCGCCTACCCTCAGGTACCGCTACTACCAGAATGTGTGCACGCACAGCTACTCCTTCGTGTGGTGGGACTGGGCACGCTGGGAGCGGGAGATCGACTGGATGGCGTTGCACGGCATCAACTTGGCACTGGCTTGGAGCGGCCAGGAGGCCATCTGGCAGCGGGTTCGTGTCCACCTGCCCTTCCCCACCCTGCCCCGCCCCGCCCTGCCTACCCGACACCCAGGCCTGGCTGGGCGTGTGGCATCTGGCACGCTGAGCAAAGGCTCCGGAAGCCTTAGTGAACGAGCCTGCCTGGCCCTGTCTCCCAGAGCTGGGCGGGCCCTCGGAGGCAGGCGGTGAGTTCACTGGGTGCATAGAGACTGCCACCCCGTGACATGCTGGCTCCCCAGGTGTACCTGGCCCTGGGCCTGACGCAGGCAGAGATCGACCAGCACTTCACGGGCCCAGCCTTCCTGGCCTGGGGCCGCATGGGCAACCTGCATGGCTGGGGCGGACCCCTGCCCCACGCCTGGCACCTCAAGCAGCTCTACCTGCAGGTAGCAGGCGGGAGGAATGGGCAGGGTCCCGGCCCCGTGGCCGTGGGCCTGGGTCCTGCTCACTGGCCCCTCCTCCTCCCAGCACCGGGTCCTGGACCGGATGCGTGCGCTGGGCATGACGCCCGTGTTGCCTGCCTTCGCAGGGCATGTCCCTAAAGCTGTCACCAGGTGAGCTCCCGGGACACTGGCCCCTCGAAGCCATGAGTTAGGAAATCTGGGCTCCGTGTGTGGGTCCAAGCTTGGTTCCTGGCCATTCCCAACCTGCCTGTGAGTGCAGATTCCATGGCGGCTCTGAGCCTCGGTTGCCTTGCATAGCTACTTCGCTCTGTGAGACTCAGCATGGGGCCTTAGCACGTGGCCACTTTACTACTGGCCACAGGGGGCACATGGGTCTCTGTCCCTCAGCTGCACGCCCTCCTCTCTCCCAAGGTGGGAGACCTTGGCAGCTCCCCCAGGAGCCACCTTCATGCCTGGGAGTCTTGGTCCCTGCCCCAGTCCCTGGGCTTAGCCTGTGCCAGGGCCTTGCTGGCTGTCCCTGCAGGACCCTCATTTGGTTACTCAGTGAAAGCTTTTCTAGCTACCTCAGGCTGCCAGACCCAGCTCAGACAGGGAAGGAGAGTGGCTCCCTTGAGCTGGCCAGAGGGGCAGAGCTAGCAGAAGCTTTTTAGACAGGTGATTCTCAGAGGACAGTGTGGAAGACCCAAGTAGATAAGCAAGGTGGGCATGGCACATGCAAAGGCTCTGGGGCACGAGGACCTGGACGCATCTAGGACCTGTACATGGGCCTGTGAGACTGCTGGGGTCACGGGCCACGATGTAACCTGAGTGTTTGCTCCCTGCTAGGGTGTTCCCACAGGTCAATGTCACCCAGCTGGGCAGCTGGGGACACTTCAACTGCTCCTACTCCTGCTCCTTCCTTCTGGCTCCGGGAGACCCCCTCTTCCCCCTCATTGGGAGCCTCTTCCTGCGGGAGCTAAACAGGGAGTTCGGCACAGACCACTTCTACGGGGCTGACACTTTCAATGAGATGCAGCCGCCCTCCTCTGAGCCTGCCTACCTGGCCGCAGCCACTGCCGCCGTGTACGAAGCCATGACTGCAGGTGCGGTGCCCGGGTGGTTGGGAGGGCCCAGGTCTGCAAGGGCGCAAGTGCTGGCTCCCTGGAAGCTTTCCGGGCTGGGTCCCGAAGTGGGTGGTGCAGGCTGGGGCTGGGGTCAGGCCACAGCCTGAGGGTCTCCACCCTCAGCTCAGGCTCAAGCCCACAGCACGGTGCAGTCCACAGGGCTGGGCGGGGGCCTTGGGGTCCCCCACCTGCCCACGTCTCACTGCCGTGATGAAGTGGGGCCGGGGACCACACGGCAGAGTAGAGGTCAAGGCTGCATGTGGGACAGCATCCGCGGGCAGAGCCCGGAGGCAGCACAGGGACCATCACCGCTGTACTCGCTGCTCCCCACTTCTCTCATCATGCCAGAGTTCAGTCAGGATGCCACCCAAGGACCCATCTAACCCTGAGCGGCTCCCAAAGGGCTCTCCTCTCAACACCATGGTCATATCAAGTTCCCAGCCGGGGCTGGAACTTGCAATCCTCCTGCCTCAGCCTCCCAGAGTGCTGGGGTTGCAGGTGTTAACCAGCCCTCTGGGTGGCTCACATGTTCGCAGGGCTGGCGTTGTGCTGGTGACCTTTGCTTCCTTCTGTGGATTGGGGTGCTTCACCCTCTTTCTCCCCTCTTCTCCCTGTAGTGGACCCTGATGCTGTGTGGCTGCTCCAAGGCTGGCTCTTTCAGCACCAGCCTGAGTTCTGGGGCCCGGCCCAGGTGGGGGCGGTGCTGGGGGCCGTGCCACAGGGCCGCCTGCTGGTTCTGGACCTGTTTGCCGAGAACCAGCCCGTCTACACCCGCACGGCCTCCTTCGGGGGCCAGCCCTTCATCTGGTGCATGCTGCACAACTTTGGTGGCAACCACGGCCTCTTCGGAGCCCTGGAGGCTGTGAACCGGGGCCCTGCAGCCGCCCGCCTCTTCCCCAACTCCACCGTGGTGGGCACGGGCATTGCACCGGAGGGCATCGGCCAGAATGAGGTGGTCTACGCGCTCATGGCGGAGCTGGGCTGGCGGAAAGACCCGGTGCCCGATCTGTCGGCCTGGGTGGCCCGCTTCGCAGAGCAGCGGTATGGGGTGGCCCAGCCAGATGCGGTGTTGGCCTGGAGACTCCTGCTGCACAGCGTCTACAACTGCTCAGGCGAGGCCTGCCGTGGCCACAATCACAGCCCGCTGGTCCGGCGGCCATCCCTGCAGATGAACACCACTGTCTGGTACAACCGGTCCGACGTATTTGAGGCCTGGCGGCTGCTGCTCAAAGCCACACCCAACCTGACCGCCAGCCCGGCCTTCCGCTATGACCTGCTGGACGTCACCCGCCAGGGGCTGCAGGAGCTGGTCAGCTTGTACTACGAGGAGGCACGGGCTGCCTACATGCGCCAGGAGCTGGAGGGGCTGCTGAGGGCTGGGGGCGTCCTGGCCTACAAGCTCCTGCCCGCGCTGGACGAGGTGCTGGCCAGCGACCACCGCTTCCTGCTGGGCAGCTGGCTGGAGCAGGCCCGGGCGGTGGCCGTGAGCTCGGCGGAGGCCGATCTGTATGAGCAGAACAGCCGCTACCAGCTGACCCTGTGGGGGCCGGAAGGCAACATCCTGGACTACGCCAACAAGCAGCTGGCGGGCCTGGTGGCTGACTACTATGTGCCCCGCTGGCGGCTCTTTGTGGAGACGCTGGCCAGCAGCCTGGCCAGGGGTGTCCCCTTCCAGCAGCAGCAGTTCAACAGCGACGTTTTCCTGCTGGAGCAGGCTTTCGTGCTGAGCAGGAAGAGGTACCCCAGCCAGCCCCAGGGGGACACTGTGGAGCTGGCCAGGAGCACCTTCCTCAGGTTTGCCCCCCGGAAGGTGGCTGGCACCAGGTGACAGGGACGCTGCATGCCGTGTGCCCCAGACTTTGCTGGGGCAGGATCCAGAGCCTGGAGCTGGACCAGCATCTCAGGGACCTCAGTCCTGGGAAAACGGGCTGAGCTCTGGCTCAGGGGCGTGGGTGGCTTGCAGAGGAATGGGCTGCCTCCTCGGCCACCCCAATTTGGGATTAAAGTGATGTTTTCTGTCACTTGGTAACTGCAGTGGGCCTGGTCTGTCTGAAGGAGCTCACTGAGGGGCTTCTGAGGACCGGGCTGCTGCGTGGGCTCCGGGTGGGCGGTTCTCGCCTGTGCCTCAGTCTCCGCTTCTCCTGCTGACCCCTAGCGTCTGAACAGAGGGTACCCTTTCCCAGTGCGGCAGGGAGCCTGGGCCTAACTGTTCAGGACCAGAGCGCCCATGAGCTGGCTGCTGTGCCTGGGGGCCCCACGCTCCCTACACGGTGCTCCCACTCCCTCACTGCACCAGGGTCAGTTCCAGGCCAGTCAAGGGGGTTCCCTGACTTTGCCCCAGGGCTGGGTGGGCTGCCCTGACCAGGCGGGTGAGTGGCCTTGAGATTGCAGGCAGACACAACAAGGGGCGGGGACACTGAGGGTATCAGGAGCCCCAGGCCAGCTGAGCCCCAGAGCGCTGCGCCATGCACCCTGCGGAGCGCACCGTGGTGCTCATCACCGGCTGCTCCTCGGGCATCGGCCTGCACCTGGCCGTCCGCCTGGCCTCGGATCCGTCCGGGAGCTTCAAAGGTATGGGTGGGGGCGCCCGGGAGGGCGGGGCGGGCAGGGGCCTCTGACCACCACCCTGCATCCCAGTGTTCGCCACCATGCGGGCCCGGGCGCGCTGACCGCACCCCAACCGCAGTGTATGCCACCATGCGGGACCTGGCAGCGCAGGGCGCGCTGTGGGAGGCGGCCCGGGCCCGGCACTGCCCGCCTGGGACCCTGGAGACGCTGCAGCTGGACGTGAGGGACTCGGACTCAGTGGCGGCTGCCCGGGCACGCGTGGTAGAGGGCCGCGTGGACGTGCTGGGTGAGGGTCCCCCGAGCGCACGTGCAGAGCCCTCCTGCGCGGGGACACCAGGGACAGGCTGGGCGGGGCGGACACTCGGTCGGCTCTCCCGCAGTGTGCAACGCGGGCCGCGGGCTCCTTGGGCCGCTGGAAGC
The DNA here is from genome assembly GCF_053883595.1 of Heterocephalus glaber. Taxonomy (NCBI): domain Eukaryota; kingdom Metazoa; phylum Chordata; class Mammalia; order Rodentia; family Bathyergidae; genus Heterocephalus; species Heterocephalus glaber. The sequence goes on from NW_028258463.1 coordinate 11,281,232, forward strand.
GCACGGGCTGGGCGCTGTGGGCTCCGTGCTGGACGTGAACGTGGTGGGGACCGTGCGGACGGTGCAGGCCTTCCTGCCGGACATGAAGCGGCGCGGCTCGGGACGCGTGCTGGTGACTGGGAGCGTGGGAGGCCTGATGGGTGAGTGGGGCGGGGCCGGGCGGGCTCTGTGTAGGCCACGCCCAGCCCGAGGGTGGCCCGAGGGTGGCCAGGGGAGCGTGGGTGGGACTTGCTGGTGTGCGCAGACCAGGCCCAACCAGAGGAAAATGCTGGAGGGAAGGGGCGGGAGTTTTGGGTGGCGTGGCACACACTAGTCACATCCAATCCAAGAGCAGGCTGCTGGTGACAAGCTAGGGAGGGGCGGGGCTTGCTGGTACCTCGCCCAGTTGGGACTGGCTGCGGGGCCAAAGACTGGAGGGGTGGGCCGATGGGCGTGGCCGGCCTCCACAAACCTGAGTCGCCCACCAGGGCTGCCCTTCAACGCTGTGTACTGTGCCAGCAAGTTCGCGCTGGAGGGTCTGTGCGAGAGCCTGGCGGTTCTGCTGCTGCCCTTCGGGGTCCAGTGAGTCACCACCCGCCTGGCCCTGGGGGTCCGACCTGGGGCCCGGGCGCTGCTCTGGTCGGCTGAACCGACTCGGGGGACGGGACAGGGAGGCTCCCGGGTCACACGGGCTGTCCTGGGCACCCGCCGCCCTCCCGTCACCTTCCCCAGCCCCTTTCTGTCCCCATTCCGCCGCCGCAGCGTGAGCCTCATCGAGTGCGGCCCGGTGCACACCGCCTTCCACGAGAAGCTGGAGGGCGGCCCGGGGGGAGCGCTGGCCCACACAGACGCCCGCACGCGCCAGCTCTTCTCGCTCTACCAGCGGCACTGCGAGCAGGTGGCGTGCGACGCGCAGGACCCGGAGGAGGTGGCAGAGGTGGGCACAGGGCTCTGGGCGGGGCGGGACTCGGACCTGAGTTGGGCGGGGCCCTGGTCCAGACCCCGCCCCTCCCGCCTCCAGGTCTTCCTGGCTGCCCTTCGTGCCCCGCAGCCCGCCCTGCGCTATTTCTGCACGGAGCGCTTCCTACCTCTTGCGCGCCTGCGCCTCGAGGACCCGAGCGGCCGCAGCTACGTGGATGCCATGCACCGCGCCGTGTTCGCCGCCGACCCCGGGGCTGGGGTGTCTGGGGGCTCCGTGCCGGGCGCCGCCCCCTGTGAAGGCTGACCCCGCCCACTGGGGCAGGGCCCTGGCCTCTGATGGGCCTCCACTGTGACCCGTGCTCCGGGCTGCTGCTAAGCCTGAGATAATAAAGCTACAGTTATGGTTATTATTAGTGTGTGACCACTGGGACCTTCCCAGGCGGACCAGAGGGAAGAGGAGGAACGGTGGACACCACAGCAGAGGCTGAGGCAGGAACACTGCCAATTTTGAGTTCAGTCTGGGCTCCTCACGGAGACCTTGTCCCAAAGTAAACTTTTATAAAAGGGACGGGAATGTAGCTCAGCTGTGCAGCGCCTTTGGATTCAAATCCCAATATGGAATAGAAAGAAGGAGGATGCCGGGCCTGTGGCGCACGCCTGTAACCCTAGCACTCGGGAGGCTGAGACCAGTTTGGGCTACATAGCGAGACCATGTCTCAAAAACATACAAACAAAGGTCACCATTCACCATATTGTTTGACCACATCCCTTAAATGAGGACCACTGCTAAAGGAATCAAAGCGGGGCAGCCCTGCCCAGGGCCCTGCTGCCCTTGCCCCCGAAGGACAGCATCTTCCCTCCCAGGATGCTTGGCCAGGGCTGGGGGCCACCTGGGCTGCGCACAGTCTGTCCTTCCCGCCCTGCAGGGGCACAGGGCAGGAGACCTGAGCTGTCCCCACTCCCATGGAGGCCTGGCGGGGGGGGGGGGCGCGGGGGAGCAGCAGGACTCTGGGTGGGCAGAGAGGCACGGGGGGGGGGCGGCTGGGACGCTGGGATGTGGCAAAGGCAGCTCGATGACATCCGGACCCTCTCATCTGTGGCCTCGGAGGTAGGGGCCTCATACCCACCCCTGCTGGTCTCCCTGCCATGTCACCCTCGTGGCCCTCCTGTCCCCTTCGCATTTAGGAAGGCCTGAGGCATCGTGGCTGGAGTTTCTGAGGCATCCCAGCTGTCCCTGTGCACCTCTGAGAGTGATTTGCTCACAAGGTTGCCAGGGTGAGTGCCAGGTGTGACTCCTCTCTCCCACAGTTCATATTCTGCACAGTCTCACACTGTTCCTGACTTCAGATAACATTTCTTTCTTGACACAGGATTTCCCTATGTAGCCCAGGTTGGCCTTGAACTCTAGGTGATCCTCCTGCCTCAGCCTCCCAAATGCTGGGACTACAGATGTGGGCCACCATGCCCAGTTCAAATACCATCTCTATGCTGATGGCCCCCCCAGGCTTGTGTCTCCTCCTGCCCACTCAGCAGAGATGCCTTTCAAAGATGCCTTCTTGGGGCCAGGGATTTAGCTCAGTGGTTCTGCTGCCTGCCTCAAAAGCACAAGGTCCCGAGTTTGATCCCTGGTACCAAAACACAAAACAAAAACTCAAAGATGCCTTCCAGTCCCAATTCCTAGTTGGGCACGAAGTGCACGCCTATGGTCCAGGCACTCAGGAGGCTGAGGCAGGAAGATCATGAATTGGAGGCCAGCCTGGGCTACACAGGGAAATCCTGTCTCAAACAAAACCAAGCATCCAGTTCCTGATGGGAGATGCCTGCTCCCCCTTCAATCGTCCCCATTTCCCCAGACTTCTCCCTTTTCCACGACCCTTGGACTGCAACTCAACCCTGCCTTTCACCCACTCCACTGGCAGGGAGCTCTGACTTCTATCTCCAGATCGCCCCAGCCAGTCGCCGTCCCTTCCTGACCTCCCATCGGGCACCACAGCAGCCTCCACACTGGTTTTCCTGATGCCACCCTGGCCACCAACAGTAACAGTTACACAGTGCAGGCAGAATGGCATTTCATGAAATGAACGTCTGCCAGGCATGGTGCTGCACTCCTGTCATCTCAGCACTTGGGAGGCTGAGGCAGGAGGATCACTGCGAGTTCAAGGCCAGCCTGGCTTCCCTGTCTCAAAAAAAGCCTGATTGCATCTCTGCTTTACATTCCTCCTGAAGCATCCCCACTCACTATGACCCAGGTGTCCCTAAGGTCCCCAAGACCTCTGCTAGCTGGTCCTCCTTCCCCTCTGCCCTCATCCCCAGCACTCTTCATCTTCCTCTATGGCAGCACCCCTACCTCTGCCCCAGGGCCTTTGCACTGGCTGTCTTGTGTAGATTCACCTTTCCTCAGTCTGATTCCATCTCCTTTTTCAGGTCGTTGCTGTTGCCCTGGATCAGCAGCTTTCCCTGCCCACCCCCCATGGTTCCTTCCTCTGCTAGGTTTTTCTTCGTAGCTTTTTTTGTTTGGTTTTTTGAGACAGAGTCTCACCATGTAGTCCAAGGTGGCCTTGGGCTCACTATATAGCCCAGGCTGACCTCGAACTCTCAGTGATCCTCCTGCCTCAGCCTCCTGAGGGGTGGGATTACAGGCGTGCACCACCACCCAAGGCCTTTCTCCTCGCCTATCATCAGTGAAGTATTGAACTCGGGGCGGGGGGACCTCTCAGACCTTTCTTCTCAACTTTGTGAACACATTTACTGTGCACATGAGACCACCCCGATGTTTTGGGACATTGCCCGATAGCCTTTGATTTTTTTTTTTTATGGTACTGGGGGATCAAACTCGGGTCCTTGCACTTGCAAGGCAGGCGGCAGAACAACTGAGCTAAATCCCTGGCCCCATAGCCTTTGATTTTTGCTTCTTCAAATAAAACAAAGTTTCTTTTCTCTCTCTCTCTCATTGAACCCAGGGCCTCTGCACTGAGCTACCTCGCCAGCCCTTTTAAATTTTTTTTATTTTGAGACGGTCTCACTAAAACACGAAGTTTCCCGGGCTGGGCTGGAACCTTGACCCTCCTGACTCAGCCTCCAGCCTGGCGCAGCCTCTCTTTAAATTGCAATTTACAATGGCTCCAGCAAGAAACCTGACCCTTAACATCTTTAGTCTTGGTTCCAAAGGCAGATGTATGGGCTGAGAGCTCATACACTTTGGAGGCCCTCATTAGGAACATTAGACCGGACCCCGTGGCACACCTGTAATCCCAGCTACTCAAGAGGCTGAGGCAGGATTGCTAGTTCAAGGCGTGTGGACAAGTTAGCAAGACTGTCTCAAAATTTAAAAACAGGGCAGTGGATGTTGCTCAGAAGCCCCTAGGTTCAGTTCCCAGTATCACAAAACAAAATCAAGCCGGACATGATGGCACACCCATGTAATGCTAGCACTCAGGAGGCTGAGCCAGGAGGATCACTGCGAGTTCGAGGCCGGCCTGGACTACATAGTGAGACCCTGCCTCAAGCCCAGCACCAAAAAAGGTGTGAAGGTGGGTATTTTTTCAGTTCGGGGAAACCAAACCACAGCGCATTATGGGGATCCTATGGACTGGTTGCTTCCCTCAGGTGACCATAGACAATCATTCACCTGAAAGATCTTGTTCGGTTTTTTTGGTTTTTTTTTTTTAATACCTGGGGTGGAATTCGGGTCCTTGCGCTTGCGCAGCAGGCAGTGAAACCACTGAGCTAAATCCCAGGCCCTGAAAGATCTTGTTCGATGTTATTTACCATTACTGGGGGTGAACTCGGGGCTTCCCACATGGTAGGCAAACACTACCACTGAGCTACATCCCCGGCCCTTTTAAATATTTGTTTATTTAAAATTTTGTTTATTTGGTCAATGAACACAGCACAAGTGTACAAGACAATGTTGCTGGATACACACGAAAATGCATAATTTTACAGAATCAAAATAGCACATGCTGGAATCTGAGAGCTAAACAAAAAATTGAAATGGTGTCTTTAAGTCATATTAAACAATAATTTTTTAAAAAAATTTATTTAAAATTTAAAATGGCCGGGGATTTAGCTCAGTGGCTTCGCCGCCTGCCTGGCAAGCTCAAGGACCCGAGTTCGATCCCCGGTACCAAAAAAAAAAAAAAATTTAAAATGTAGGGTCTCCCTACATTGCCCAGACTTTGAGCTCGTGCTCCTGCCTAAGCCTCCTGAGCAGCTGGGATTACGGGCGTGTGCCACCACATCCGGCCTGAAATGTTTTCTGAGGGCAGCTTGGCTTCCCGCCACGGCACGATCCCAGCTTTGGCCTCTCATTTCCACCTGCGACATGGGGGGACCACCCCCCAACTATGCCCTTGAGCCCTGAGGGTCCCGGGGGGCTCGGGAAGGAGCGCCCCGATCCTGGCACTCCGAGAGCCTCCAGGTAACCAGGCTGGAGACAATGTCCCCGCCCCTGAAAGGAATACGCGAAACGCAAACACGGGCCCGCCTGCCCTTCGCCCTGTCCGTTTGGAGCTAGGACCCAGGTTTCCTTTAGCATCCCCAGATCTTCAGGTTCGCCCCGCCCTCAGAAAAATCTCGCGAGCATTTCGGTGTGACTCGCGGTTAAAAGATCTGGCCCTTCTCAGTTTCCGTAGCGCGGAGTTGTAGTCCCTAACGTAGTGCTTCCGGGTCACCGCCGGGGCAGTCCGTGCGGCGGCGTCTGTGGAGCCTAGCGCTGAGGGCTCGGCGAGTAGCGGACCAACGCGGGTTGCGAGGCCCCTCCCGCCCCTCCTCGAGGCCTTATAGGCCTCGGTGCAGCTTGGCCAGAGCGCCCAGGACCCCCGGGCTCCAGCGCCGTGACTCAGTCATCTTGTCCAGAGTGCCTTTCTCCGCCGTCCCCTCTGGGCCCCTCGCGTGCTGTCACTCACTGTCGCTCCGTGTCCCCGTCCGTCCGCAGGCCCGGCACCATGGCTGCCTTCCGCTCCGGCCTGCTGGTGCTGACGGCGCCGCTGCCCGCGCTGGCCCCGCGCCTGGCGCCTCTGCTGAGCTCGGCCGCGGGTCTGGTGAACCACACGCTCTACGTCCACCTACAGCCTGGCCTGACCCTGGCGGGCCCCGCGCAGCCGCACCCCGGCCCGGTGCCCGCCACCTTCGAGGTCCTCGACGTCCTCTCGCTGCTCTACGCGGGCGCCGACCGCCACCGCGGTCTGGACGTGCGCGTGCTGCTGAGCAACGTGCAGGCCAAGAGCGCCCTGGCGCCCGCGCCCGTGGGCTCCGTGCAGAACCTGGCGCACCCGCCGGAGGTGGTGCTTACCGACTTCCAGGCCCGCGACGGCAGCCAGTACAACCCGGTGAAGCAGCAGCTGGAGCGCTACGCCACCAGCTGTTACAGCTGTTGCCCGCAGCTGTCGTCCGTGCTGCTGCACCCCGATCACGGGACGGGAGAGCTGCCCGCGGAGCCCCTGGACGTCCCCTTGCCCGCCACCATCAGGCCTGCGTCCCCCGTGGCCAGATCCCCAAAGCAGCCCGTGCCCGGCTACCAGCGCGGCGCCCTGGGCGGCACCTTCGACCGCCTGCACAACGCCCACAAGGTGCTGCTCAGCGTCGCCTGCGTCCTGGCCCAGGAGCGGCTGGTGGTAGGAGTGGCGGACAAGGACCTGTTGAAGAGTGAGTGAGAGGCTCCTCGATGACCTTGCGCCCCTCCTACCTCCAAGCTGGTGGAGGAAGACGGGCCACTCCCCACTTCCAGATGTCCCCGTGACCTGCTCCGTCGGTGCGGGGACCCTTTTTTTTTTTTTTTTTTTGGTACCGGGGATCGAATTCAGGACCTTGTTCTTGCAAGGCAGGCACGGGAACCACTGAGCTAAATCCCCGGCCCGATGCAGGGACAGTTTAGTAATCAGCTCTTTGTGCCTGGGGTCAGTCAGAACTGCCCCAGTGCCGGCCCAGGAGTCTGTACTTTGACCTCGTCCAGGTCACCAGCTCTTGAGACACTGGGTCGATGAACGTGTCAGTTGTAGGAGCAGTGCCACAGTCAGAAGGGACTCGAGGACGCTGTGGTTTCAGATTTGCCAGCTAACTGTTGCACACAGGTACTGGCAAGTCTCTGGTGTGACTCGTTGGTGGCTTGTTCTCCGACAGGCCAGCCTTGGATCCACCTTGCTGCCTGCCCATTTTCTTGGCATTGTCCCCAGGCCTTCTGTCCTCCTCTTCTCTTTGGCTGGGATCAGGAACTTTGGGCGGCTCCCTTGACCACCTGCACAAGGCCCATGAGGTGCCTGCCCCTCAGTGTCCCGTGTCATTCTCTCCTTGGGCACACTTGGGTGCAGGACCCTGCAGGACACTTACCCTACGCCTGTGCTACTCCCCCAGGCAAGGTGCTCCCTGAGCTGCTCCAGCCTTATGCAGACCGTGTGGAACACCTGAGTGAGTTCCTGGTGGACGTCAAGCCCTCCTTGACTTTTGATATCGTCCCCCTGGTGGACCCCTATGGGCCCGCGGGCTCTGATGCCTTGCTGGAGTTCCTGGTGGTCAGCGAGGAGACCTATCGTGGGGGGATGGCCGTCAACCGCTTCCGACTGGAGCATGTAACCCCTGTGGGAGACGGGTGAGGGGACGGGAGGGGAGGAAGGCAGAGAGGGTGCAGGGTGGTGGGAAGTGGCTAGGAGGCTCGGATCCCAGCTTCCTCTGGAATAGGAGGAGCGTGAGACAGATTGGGGTCTGGGTTTATCCTCCCGCTCTTTACCCCTTTCCCCCTTTCCTACAGGGCTTGGAGGAGCTGGTCTTGTACCAGATCCAGCTGCTGAAGGACCAAAGTCACAAGGAAAATGAAGAAGACAAAGTCAGCTCCTCCAGCTTCCGCCAGCGAATGTTGGGCACCCTGCTGAGGCCCCCAAATGTAAGCCTCCCCTCTTCCTGCTCGTGCCTGGTGTGCCAGGAATGCTGGGAAGGAGAAAGCGAGGGCTTCAGACCCAAGCAGGAGCTGAAGGCCAGTTATCTACCCACAGAAGAGGCCAGAGCTCCCACCCTGCCTGTACGTGCTTGGCCTGACGGGCATCAGCGCCTCTGGGAAGAGCTCTGTTGCTCGGAGGCTGAGGAGCCTGGGGGCGTATGTCATCGACAGTGACCAGCTGGGCCATCGGGCCTATGCTCCGGGAGGCTCCGCCTACCAGCCCGTGGTGGAGGCCTTCGGAACGGGTAATGACCCATGAGGCCTGGAGGTGGTCTGAGGCTGGGAGGTGGCCTTGCCTCTGCTCAGCCCCCCTCCTGTCACCTAGACATTCTCCATAAAGATGGCGTCATCAACAGGAAGGTCCTAGGCAGCCGGGTGTTCGGGAACAAGGTGAGTTTGCAGTGCTCCTCAGACTCCTCAGCCACCACCAGGAGCTGTTCCTGCATCTCAGGCTGGCTCTGGCACGCAGGGACGTAACCTCTGCCCACTCTCTCTGTCCACTCCCAGAAGCAGCTGAAGGTCCTCACAGACATCGTGTGGCCAGTGATCACCAAGCTGGCCCTAGAGGAGATGGACCGGGCTGTGGCCCAGGGTGAGTGGGGCCACCTGCCTCCCCGGGGGCTGGGTGGGGCTGCGCTGGTGGTGACCAGGCCCTCCTGCAGGGAAGACAGTGTGTGTCCTCGATGCCGCCGTGTTGCTGGAAGCCGGCTGGCAGGACATGGTGCATGAAGTGTGGACCGTGGTCATCCCCGAGACTGAGGTACGTGGGCCCCAAGCTTCCCCTGGGCCCGAGGCAGCGCTCTGGTCCCTCCCGACACTCCGCCATCTGTGCCCAGGCTGTGCGCCGCATCATGGAGAGGGACGGGCTGAGCGAGGCTGCCGCCCACAGCCGGCTGCAGAGCCAGATGAGCGGGCAGCAGCTGGTGGGCCAGAGCCACGTGGTGCTGAGCACTCTGTGGGCGCCGCACATCACCCAGCAGCAGGTCTGTGGCTGAGGGGCCGGGGCGGCACTGGGCGGCGCGGCCTGGCCCTGGGCTGTCCGCCTGACCCTGTCCTTCCTTTCTCTGACATCGGGCCGCCTGAAGGTGGAACGAGCCTGGGATCTGCTGCAGAAACGCCTCCCTGAGACTCTTCGCGCCCGGGACTGACCGTGCGACCCCTGGGGGCCCATAGGGGCCCCTGGAGCCCCCGGAGAGCCGTACAGAGGAGGCAGCGGTCCTCAGGTCTCAGGCCGGGAGCTTCGTTCCGGGCTGTGCAGGACACGGCTGGCCTGGGGGGCACCGGGGCGGCCATGGTGGGGACAGGCAGTGGGGAGCAGGCCCAGGGCTCCCCGACACAGGCCGGGTCTGCTGCCCGGCTGCGGGCCAGGGAGTCTGGAGCGCGGCACAGAATTAAAGTGGATGTGTGCAGAGGATGCCTGTGCTGTCTGCTTCCCGCCCGGGCACCCAGGGCTCTCGGTTAGGGCGCCGTGCTTAAGAGCCAGCCAGAAGTCCCTCCCTGCTTCCGGCAGGACTGGTCGGCCGGCCTGGAGCAGTATCTACACGAGCTCGTTTATGCAGTCCGGCGGACCCTTGGCCCCCGGAAAGGACCCCTGGTTCTCGGCTCCCGGAGGCGCTCTGGGCACAGCTGGGCCGGGCGGCGGGGGTGAGCGCTGCCCCCCCCCCCGTGCGCATGCACACTCGCAGTGTCCTCGCCCCGCCCCCAGTCCGGGCTCGGATTGGCGGACCCGGGCCACGTGGGCGCCTCGCCTCTTCCCGGCCCTGGGGTCCCACCCGGGCTGACTTCCGGTCCGCTGGGTCGGTCCGCGATGACGGAGCCCGGAGCCTCTCCTGAGGACCCGTGGGTCAAGGCAAGCCCGGGAACGCACGCCGCTAGGGGAGGGCGGGCCGGGCTCCAGCGCACCGGGCTTTCCTCCTGCGCCCCAGTCTCCCTGCCATCCGGGTTTCGGGGCTGCGGAGAAGACCACTCTACCCGGGTGGGAGACCACGGGGCGGGCGGGGCCCCGCGACCATCGCCCGCATCTGGCGCTGGGCTGCGCCACCTGACCTCGCCCCCTCGCCCGTGCGCAGGTGGAGTGCGCCTATAGCGACACCAGCCTGGACCCTGGTGAGTGCCCGCCGCGGCCGAGCCCCGGCCCCCGCTGAGCACCGAGGCCGGAAACACCCGGCTGCGCCACCGTGAGCTGGGAGGCGCCCGGGCGGGGACAGCCGGTCACTCCCTTCGAGCCACGAGCAGAGTGGACCTTTGCGCGTAGTGCGCGGGAAGGGGGGGAGGCGTCACCCGCACAGTACCCGTCCCCTCAGTGACCCGCGTCTCCTCCAGGGCTTTTTGTAGAAAGCGCCCGCAAGGGGAGCGTGGTGTCCAGGGCTAACAGCATCGGTTCCACCAGCGCCTCTTCTGTCCCCAACACAGGTAGGCGTCCCCCACCACCCAGAGGCGGGGTCCATCATTTGTGTCCTTCCCAGACAGGGAACCAGACCCACCTCTGCTGCCTGGCGTCTCCCCGGGTGTCTTTTTCTACCCCTTCTACCTGGCGCCAGGCTCCTGGCCAGGGACAGGCGAGCTTTGTCGGCCCCTTCTGGGCCTCACGTCGCCTCCCCTGCTCCCCACTCTGTGCTAGATGATGAGGACAGCGATTACCAGCAGGAGTCCTACAAGGAGTCCTACAAGGACCGGCGACGGCGAGCACACACCCAGGCCGAGCAGAAGCGCAGGGACGCCATCAAGGTGACGGAGGCCCTGACCTGGTTTGCATCCATCTGCCCAGATCCCCAGTTGTCCCCGGCAGCCTGGGGTGGCTGCTCCCTCCCTTAGGGGTGCACAGCTCCTTCCTCAGTCCGCTCCTGAGGGTCCCCCTGTCCCCACAGAGAGGATACGACGACCTTCAGACCATTGTCCCCACCTGCCAGCAGCAGGACTTCTCCATCGGCTCCCAGAAGCTCAGCAAGGCCATCGTCCTGCAGAAGAGTAGGCAGGGGCTGGGGGTGGAGAGAGGCACGGCCCCCCCACCCTGGGCCTCCTGTGACACCTCTGTGCCCACCCCAGCCATCGACTACATCCAGTTTCTGCACAAGGAGAAGAAAAAGCAGGAGGAGGAGGTGTCTACCCTGCGCAAGGATGTCACTGCCCTGAAGATCATGAAAGTGTAAGGGGCGACCTGGAGACAGAGCTGCTTGGGGGACGCCACTGCCGCACCCAGCCTCCCGCTCCACACCAGCAGGAAGTGACCCCAGCTGTCACCTGTGCCCTCCACCTCCGGGATCACGCAGGTAGCCCTTGGCTTCCCTGGCGGCTGAGGCCCCTGCCATTTTCAGGAACTACGAGCAGATCGTCAAGGCGCACCGAGACAACCCACATGAGGGGAAGGACCAGGTGTCTGACCAGGTCAAGTTCAGCGTGTTCCAGGGCATTATGGACTCCCTGTTCCAGTCCTTCAATGCCTCCATCTCGGTGGCCAGCTTCCAGGAGCTGTCGGCCTGCGTCTTCAGCTGGATCGAGGAGCACTGCAAGCCCCAGGTGCGGCTGGCTAGGGGTGTCTGCTGCCAGCCTTGGGGTGTGAGCCAGGCTCCCCCGTGTGGACACACCGGGCCACTGGAGCAGTTGACCCAAGGGTTATCTCTTGCTGCTGCTGAATGTACCAGGGCTGTGGGGTCTCCTGCTTTTGAGGCCTGGCTGCTGAGATTCTTCTTTCCTACGTTTTGTTTTGTTTTTGCAGTACTGCAGCTTAAACCCAGGACCATTACACTAAGGTGCATCCTCAGCCCTTGTTTTGAGATAAGGTTTTGCCACATTGCCCAAGCTGGGGCTTGAATTGTGACCTTTCTGCCTCAGCTTCCCAACATTTTTCAGTTTGTGTATATTTGTATATATTTTTAGATGGTCTTGCTGTGTAGTTCAGGCTGGCCTTGAATTCGCTGGTAGGCCAGACTTGCAGTGATCCTCCTGTCTCAGTGTCTCCAGTGCAGGGACTTTTAAGTTAAAACACTGCCCCAGTGAGAATCTGAAAGGGATCACTCACAGCCACTGCCTAAACTCTACTACTAGTGGTTTATTGTATTTGCTTCTGGGCCCTTGGGGGTAGGGGCTGTGCCCTAGGGAGCCACCTGCAACCCTGCCTGAGTTCGTCTCTCTCCACTCCAGACCCTGCGTGACATCATGCTGGGCGTCCTGCATCAGCTTAAGAACCAGCTCTACTGATGGCTGCAGACACCACAGAGCCCAGATGTCTCCTGCCTGGCTGGGACCACATCCTGTGTGAGGAGCATGTTTTGTGAACGCTTCTGATCATTTATTTTCCCGACCATGCAGCCAGTCCTTGCCTCTCCCCACAGGGAGCCCCGAACCTGTGGAGATTGACCAGCTTGGGCTGCTTTGGTATCTATCGGTGGCCTGTGGCTTAGGTGTGGCACTTGGCAGTGGCTGGGAGAGGACACTGAGCTACACCAAAGGGGCCGGGCTGGGTCCCTACTCTGCCACTGCTCCAGGGCGCGCGAAGCCCCCAGCGTCTTCTGCCCACACCCCAAAGACAGGCGGGACACAGTGGTGCACATTGGCAAATCTTTTTTTTCCCCCCTTCGGTGCCAGGGATGGAACTCAGGACCTTGAGCTTGCCAGGCAGGCGCAGGCTGCTGAGCTACATCCCCGCCCCTCTAGAAATATTTTTTTTAAATACCAACAAGGCAGTTTTGCTACAGATACAACTTTGGAAAGTGAAATCCCCCAGCCTTTCTCCCCTCCCCTCTTCTCCGGGAGTGCTGGAAATGCTGGGCCCCAGGAGCCCCCTCAGGGTCCCGCGGGGTCGCTGCCCATGGGAAAGTCAGTTTTACAGGAAGTCACAATAAACATCACGTGTCCACTGGCCTTGCTTGTTCCAAACCTGCAGGTGACGCTCAAACTGCTGCATAGGCGGAGAGTGGGAGCTGCCCCCCCCCCCCCGCCTGCTCCAAGAGGCCTAGGGGTCCGGGGGCGCCGCGCCGTGGTCCTCGTCCGTCTCAATGCCGACTTCCTCCTGCGGGCAGGAGTGTGAGGGCCTGCGCTGCAGCAGGGGACCCGGCCCACGGGGCAGAGGCCACTTACAAAGAACTGCTTCTTGCTCTTGGGGTAGCCCTCGAGGATGGCCGCAGACAGCTCCATCGCCTGGGGGGGACAGAGCCATGCTGTACCTGGCAGCGCGGGGACAGGGCCACCCCCGGGGCCCCCACCACTCACCAGCCGCTTGCGCGTCCTCCACTCCCGGCAGTAGCGCTGCTGCTCTCGGTGCACCTGCGGGAAGAAGGGTTCAGCAGTGCCCGCCCAGCCACCCGGGCCCTCCCTCCGCGGGCTGCGCTGCCACCTGCTCCTTCTCGGCCGGGGTCACGTGCACGGGGGCCGCTGTGATGCCCCGCAGCCTCTCGGTGTAGCCCGCACACTCGGACTTCAGCCGCGCGATCTCCTGCTGCATCTCTGGCGTGGTCAGGGCGCTCGTCAGCTCCTTCAGCTCTGAAACAGAGGCCGGGCCAGCACCGCCCCAGCCGGCTGCAGTCCAGGCCTGGAGGACACAGCTGCGCAGGCTCGGGACAAGGGGGCTCAGTCTAGTTTTCTCCACGCCTGTCTACAAGTGGTGGTGAGGTGAGGCTGAGGGGACCTGCCAGCCCCGCGGGACAGGACAACACGGGTCAGTGCACCAGACTGCGCAAGGGCGGGTGCACGCTTCCCCCGGTTTCTGCACAGACAGCGGCAGTCTCACATGTCCTGCTCTGGCGCCACTTGGGCTTGAATCAGCCCCCACATGGAACCCCAGCTCCAGCCCTTTTGTCTTGGGTCAGGGTCTCACTAAGTTGGCCAGGCTGGGCTCTACCTTGCCCTTGAGATCCTCCTGCCACAGCCTCCTGGAGTGCTAGGGTGACAGGCATGCGCCACCACACCCCGCTATTCTTTGTTTAAAGTCTCAGGCAGCCCCACTGGGGCCTCTGCAGTGACACCAGCAGATGCCCACCCAGTCCCTGCGCAGCTCCTGACCCAAGGAACCTGGCCTGGCAGGCACCCTGCAGGGCACCCTCCTACCGGCCTCCATGTGGCGGCAGCTCTGCTGCAGGCCCTGCACCTTCGCGGTGAGGGCCAGGATCTTGGCGTCCAGGCTCTGGAGGTCAGCATCGCTCACAGTGTCAAACTGGTCCTACCAGGGACAGGAAAAGCCAAGTGACAAGCAGGACGGAGCTGGAGCGCCTTGGGGAGGCTGGGGACGCCAACCAGAGGGCACCCCGAGAAGTCATTCAGGGGCTGATTCCAACAGGGAGAGAAAAGAGCTGGGCACAGCGGCGCATACCTGTCATCCCACCTGTTTGGGAGGCTGAGGCAGGAGGTTTGAAAGTTTGAGCCTAGCCTAAGCAACTTAGGAGACCATGTCTCAAAACCAGGTACAGGGCTGGAGATGTGGCTCAGTAGCAGAGCACTTGCCTGGTGTGCACAAGGCCCCAAGTCCCACCCCAGCACCACACGTACACGTGTGTGTACGCACAGGTATAAAAGCAGGAATCCAACACCTGCACAAGCTTCCAGGCTGGCAGGATCCCAAGCAGCAGGGAGGGAGCTCTCCACTGGATGAGCAAAGCACCCAGCCCCGCTGCAGCAACACAGCAACTCCACCTGGGCGGGAGACCCAGAGCCTGGGCTTCAGCAGCAAGAAGAGTGACAGGCGGCTTGGGATGGGCTCGATGGGCTGAGGGTCTCGAGCAGGACCCTCTGGGCCATGGGCACCCTGACAACTGCCAGTGGGGTGTGCAGGGGGACAGCATGACAGGCGCGGGGACTGCGAGCCAAGCCTGTGGGGCTGGAGTCTCCAGTTGCGCCCGTCCCTGCATGGCCCGCAGCTGCAGAGGGGAGTCTGCGTGACCAGGGCTTAGGTGCCCTCTGAGGCCTAAGGATGCGGCGAGGCCCTTCGTGGAACGTTTGTCACCCCCTCACGGAGCAGCATAGGGAAGCCTGTCAGAGAAGACTAGCCTCAGAGGGGTTCAGTTGAGTTAAACCAGCACGGATTCCATGTCCTCTGAGTGTGACAGGCCGTGGGGGGAGTGAATGAAAACGAAAAGTGGGGTTTGCCCTGGGAAAGCACCGGTTTAGGGAGGGACACAAGTAAAGAGAAAGGGACAAACCAGCATGCCTGGGGCACCGGACATACGGCACAGGGCACAGGAGGCAGGGGAGAGCCTGGAAGTGGCCGTGTGCACAGAGCGTCGGGGCCAAGCTCTGAAGTGATGGCCAGAGGGAGCCCCGGAGGACAATCCAACCTGGACAGAGGCAGTCAGGACTACAATACCAGGCAACGGGGTGAGGAGGAAGGACAGAAGAGTGAAACACATCCAAGGTGTCTGGTGTGGATGGGCAGAGGCTGATAGCCGAGTCTCCAGCCCTTTCCCTTATTCGGTGGGGAAGCATTTGGGAGGAAGATGCAGGAGCAGCTCTGCATCTAGGCAGATCATGCCAGATTCACAGAACGCTCAAGGACACCAGGTCTGTGACTGGGACCAGCTGAGAAGAGGGTCTGAACTCCCAAACTTATGGCAAGGCAGCAGATTCAAGAAAGGAAAATTCAAAGCCGGGTGCGGTCGCCCACACCTGTAATTCCAGCACTCGGGAGACTGAGGCAGGAGGATCGCTGTGAGTTCGAGGCCAGCCTGGGTTACATAGTGAGTTCAGGGCCAGCCTGAACTACAAAGGGAGACCCTGTCTCAAAAAACCAAAATAAAAGGAAAGAGAAAACACCCCTCAGCTGTACTCAATGAGTAGACGAATGCAGTTACACCCAAGTGACTGCAGTAAGAGAGGAGAGCGGCAGAGAGGAGCCAGCGTGGGGAATGAGGCAGGTGACGCTGCTGAGACTCGGAAAGGCAGGCTGGCGGCCTGGCGTCCGAAGTGTGTGCTGGGAGAGGCTGAAGGGAAGCGTCCTGTGCCAGAATGGTGCGGGTCGGCTGGGAGGAAACAAGCGCTCAGGCGAGCTCCTGCAACCAGGAGCTGCTGCCCCCACCGAGAGTCACCTCTGGAGAGCTCGCGAATCTCCGGGCAGAGGGCGCACGTGTGGGAGGCGCTGTCCCTGGCGCCCCAGCTCTCACCGAGCCGGTCCCGGGGCTGCCACTCCTCGCCGGGCGCGGGCCTCACCTGGTTGGCGAAGTAGACCTTCTGCTTGCCGTAGGTCTTCTCCCGAACCCTGCCCTGCTGGGCCAGCTGCTCCAGCGTCTTCACCACCGCCTGCCAGGGGAGGGCGAGGGGTCAGGGCGGCGGCGGGGACGGGGCGGCGGCGGGGGCGGGGCTCCGGTGCTCACCGCCTTGCTCAGCCCGTGTTCCCTCTGCAAGTTCCCGAACACGTCCTGGGCGCTGTAGGGCCTGTTCTGCTCCTCCAGGTACCTCAGGAGGATACTGGGGGCTGCGGAGAGACGGGACAGGACGAAGGTCCCTCGGCCGGCCTCCCCCGGGCCCCCGCCTTCCACCCGTTCGCGCCCCAGGTACCTCCCGCCGCAGCTTCCGCCCGGCCTTTACTCATGGCCGTTTCCCGCCGCGCAACTGAAAAACGGATGTCGTGATTGCCTGCGACGACGGCTCCTTCCGGCGACGGAGGGCGGACCTCAAGCGGTGATTGGCTAGAGGGGAAGCTTTCCCGACGACGATTGGCTGGAGCGGAAGCGATTCCTGCACCGCGGCAGCCCCTCCCGAAGGCCCGAACGGCATAGTTCGGCCCCGCCCTCCTGCACCTCGGGCCGGCCCCCCGCCCCGGAAAGGAGGCGGCAGCGGGCGAAGCCATGCCGCGTTGCCACCTGGCCTGGGCCTGGGCCCGGGCCCGACTCCACGCGACCCGACCACTTCGTCTGCAGGGCTGGCAGAGCCCGCAGCCGTGCGAATGGTGCTGCCTCCGCCGCCCCGAGCCGCGCACGCAGGGGGCGCTCGGCATCGCGGTGGTTTCCGACCCGGCAGAAGGCAGGCCGGGAGGGGCTGCGAGAATCCGCTGAGCCGTAGCCGAGCAGGGCTCAGCAGCACCTGGCAGGCAGGTGCTTTCCACTCCTGACCGTAGTGGCCGGGCGACAGAGACTGAAATAAGTATTTTTAGCTTCTGAGGTCAGTTGAAGGCCAAAGAGCAGCTGTCCTTGCCGCCCGGAGAATCTAGTGGCGAGCCCGGTACTTTCCCCTCCCCCAGCACTGAGGATTTTCTGCATATTCACTGTGTCGCCCAGCCGCCCAGATGCTGGGATTACAGGCGTTCGCCACCATGACCAGCTTGTTTGAGAGACTGGGTCTTGATAAATTATCTAGTCTGTCCTCAGACTCCCAGCGATCCTCCTGCCTCAGCCTCGAGTGCTGGGATTATACTCATAAACCTCCATGCCCAGAGAGAACGGTGCTTTTTAAAGTCTCTGCTAAAACCTCTGGCTTGTTTGAAATGCGCATGTCGCGGGAACAATGTTAAGTATTAGACATGGGAACAAAAGCCAAGCTAGCCAGTCACACCCCTACATGGGTGGCATAGAGAGGGTGAGTGGCCTCCTACTGTGGCAGTTGTTCTCACAGCCACCAGAGAGAACCAGGAGACCCCAGCACTCAAGACCAATCAGAAGCCAGGTAGACAAAGGGCACCTGTCAAGGACAGACACTGGTCAGCATCACTTAAAAGATGATTCTCGACCAAGATTTATTCCCCAGCAGCACCACCACCACCCGCCCACCCCGTTCACAGTGGAGGAGAAAGGATATTCAGAGAAGGGACCCTGGGGACAAGACCTTCTTGGGTTTGCTCTCCTTCCTTCCCTCTCTTGCCACCTCCTGAGGCCTGAAGCTACACTCATGCAAACAAAATCTTACTCCTTTCCACACTGCCCACCTGTACATCAGAGCCCACCTGTGAGACACCTCGAGTCCCAGCAGTGCTGCTCAGTCTGTCAGAGAACCTACAGCAGGAGCCTTCACACACACAGCCCTTCCCTGCGGGGAGCACCCTGTCCACTCGCCACAGGCAACAGGCACCCCACCCCACCAGCAGCACACAAAGCTAGGCACTGCCCAGCATCCCTGGCCCAGGTCGGGTGGGCCGGAAGTGGTCCCTGAGGATCAGCAGGGCATGGTACAGGAGGGAGAGGTCTGGCTTGAGCTTTGCAGGGTGGGGCAAGGCGAGAGGCTGGCCAGGCTTAGAACCAATGATCATCTGGGGGCTTTGTCGAGCATGATTTCAGCAGAGGCCGAGGGACAGATGCCCTCCAGGGGTCTCTCCAGATGCGGTCCTGCTAGTGGGCTCATCTTGCAGGAGGGACCTGACCAGGGTGAGAACAGCTGGTGGCCCTGGGATGCCTGCCACAGCCATCTGTAAAGTGCTACTCTGCTGTCCCCGAGGACCCTGCCTCTCCAGAGGCGGCCCAGGGAGGCACAGGGATGGGCACAGTATTGCTTTGCTCACTGCTCAGCCCAAGGGCGGAACAGAGCCAGGGTCAGCAGCACCAGAGACCCCACAGAGCCCAGAGGGGCCATGGACCCCAAGGCAGAGGGCTCCCAACCTCCTGGCTGGCTGAGGCCGAGGTGAGGTGGAGAACACCTGTCCTCACCTCACCTGAGCTTCACAAGTGGTGCTTCTGGGGCACTGGGGTCTGCCCTTGAGCCCTGCGGACAGGCGAGCAGGGCCGCAGCCCTGCTCTGCAGAACCAAGGGAAAGCTTGCTTTGGAAACATCAAACCAGGGTCTCTCGAAGGACAGGACAACTCCTGCTGCTGTTGCTGCCTGGCGGCCTGGGGCTCCTGCGGCGGAAGGGTAGCCGGGCTCTTTCATCAGCAAGGGCCCTGAGCACGCAGGCTGCAAGGCAAACAGCCGCACCTGCACCCCGACTGCTGTCCCCACCGGCTGTCCTGATGGAGACACCCTGGGGAACACACGCACCTCATGGCTAAACATGGAACGGTGCCCTGGGCAGCAGAACAGGCCTCTGTGTCTCAGCCAGGACCCCGCTGGAAATGTAATTCAGGGACTGGGACCTGGGCTCTTCCGCTGCCCCATCAGCATCAGCAGCGTGGGGAGAAAAGCCCTAACAGTGACCCCGACAGGAAAGAAGCCCGCCTCTTCAGTGGCTCCTGGAGCTGGCAGGGTCCAGCTGATTCAGCTCCGATTGGTCCAGGAGTTCAAAGTCATCGCCCTCGGCGTCGGTGTCCAGGTCGGAACTAGGTGCCCGCAGGAGGCCTCGGGCTGCTCTCCGGGCTGGGGGGCCGGCAGGGCCGGGCTGGGAGGCTCCCGACAAGGCCATGTGGATCACACCCTGCGAGACCAGGCTGGCAAGGTTGCTGGTGAGGTTGGACCCTACGGGCAGGGCGCTGAGCAGGAGCTCAGGCAGCGTGGCCTCGTCCCTGCTGGCCGCGGGCACCCGGGGAACCTGCGGGGACCGGTACACCAGGCTGGGCATCCCGATGCTGGTGTCCTCCTCGTCATCCAGGCTGGCAGGGTCCACATTAATGGAAGGGAAGTCTGGAAGGTCCCTGGCAAAGGATTCCTCCGGGTCGCTGTGGCCATCGAGGTCTGGGAAACACAGGTGTCTGAAACACACCCCCGCCCTGGCCCCCGCCAACCCGCGCCTCCCAATTTTTCCTGCAAAGCCCTGGGGCCAGCTCCCCCCACTCCATCCTAGACGCTGTGCCCACTGCTCCTGCCCTCCTCCACTGTCCCGAGCCCAAGGCTGCTCAGGGACCAGCTTCAGCACAGTGGCCCCCAGCCCCCGGGGCCCTCACCTTCAGAGCCCTCTGTCAGGGGAGTCTGGCCCCTCGAGAGGTTGAAGGTGCCGTTATCCGTGCAGGAGACCTCAGCGTCGGAGTGCTCCGAGTCTGTGATTGCCAGCTCCCTGGCCACGGCGGAATCGTCCAGCTGGAGATGAAAAGCCCAGATGTGTGAGGAGCGGCGCCATCAGCAGCCTCCCCGGGAGGCTGCACAAGGCCAGCGGTGCGCTCAGGGCTTGGAGGAGCCTGCAGTCAATTCCTGACTTTTAGGCTGTGCCCCCAAAATGCTGTTCCTCATTGATGTTTGGGCACCAGAGGAAAAGTCTGGGAAGCAGTTAGCTACTTCCTTTTCAGCACACATGGAGCCTGCTTGCCGAGGGGGCAGGAGGCGGCACAATGCCCACACTAAGGGGGCGTCCAGGAGCTCAGCGCCCCCGCGTGACACCAGCTCCTCTCCACGTCTGCCACTGGGAGTGAGGGGACACTGGGGTCTCGGAGGGGACTGCCTCCGTGTGAGAGCCCCATGGAAGGCAGGGCCAGGTACAGGCGGCTGGCGCAGAGCGAACGGCTACCTGAGGACAGAAGGCGGCGAGCTCCTCCTCACTGTCGCTGCGGTCGGCCCCTGCGCGTTCTGGGTGCAGAGCTCGGCGGTGCGCTGTGGGGAGGCCAGGTGGCTCTGACGCCTTCGCGTGGGGAGGGGACAGCCGCCCTCCCTCCTGCCATGCCCGGAACACAGGCAGAGCAGCCTGCAGCCTGTGTGGGACCCCAGCGCCCTCCTTTACCACGACGCCCGCTGCGCGCTGCCGCCCTGGGTCTACCGAGAGAAACCAAGCTAACCAGGCTTTCGAGGGCCAACACCTTGGCTGTGAGGCCCAGGCGAGGCCGGGGCTCAGGGGACTGGGGCCTGACCAACCCCCCAGCTGACAGGACGAGCGGCCGTGCACGTGCGCTGCCACTGCTCCTGCAGGGAGCTCGGAGCGCATGCTCGGCCTCCGAGGCGGCTGGTCCGGGACCTGCCCTGCCGGGGTCTCCTCGGTGAAGAGAGGAGGGTGCCACCGCCTACATCTAAAGACCTGCAGGGGTGAAATACCGCGTGTCTGCAGAGCAGCTGGCCCAGCGCCTGCACGTGTGGACAGGCGAACCAAGGGAGGAGTCCCAGTCTGCCTTACGCAGCTGCGGTGAGTCTTTCGCAGGTTCTGGAACACAGCCTGCGCCCTCCCTCTGGCCTCCGAGGGACACTTACACTGCTGCTCTCTCTGCCGGGACATCATGTAGCCGCGCACACTGAAGTCCAGCCGCTGCAGAGCCGGCTTCAGCCGCACATAGGCTCGGTCCCACAGGCGGTGGTACATGGCGAGGGGCCACATCAGCACCGTGACAACTGAGAGCAGGAGGAGACGTGACACATGGAGATGGGCAACTCAGAGTACCCTGCTCGTCCCCTGTACTTTTGTCCCCAGGGCTTGGGCCTTCGGCTTGGCACGGTCCTGCCTGGTTCTGCTGCCATCTGCTGCCAGGGCCCAAGGGCCTGGGTGGCAGCACACAGCTGACAGTCCACAAAGAACCAGGCTGGTGCAGTCACTTGCACATGGGTGCCACCGAGCCATGGGCCAGGGTACGAGGTGACAGCCATAGCTGAACTACTCAGTTCCTCCAGCCCGACAGGAAGTGACTAAAGGACACAGTGTACTTGGGGAAGGGTGCTCCCCGGAAAGAGAACCTAGTAGAGGAACCCTGAAAATTCCCTCCATAAATAGCGGTGGGCAGTTATTTGTCGCCAGGAATGCCATGGGAGTGAGTGGAGTGGTCCCTCATAGGGTTGTAACCCTGACCTGGTAGGAAATGGCCTTGGGCTGGGGATATAGCAGAGCATTACGGGGAGGCCCAAGGAAAGATCCCCAGGGCCTCCTAACAGGTGAGAGACAAGTGGACTTCGGACAGGGAACGCCTGCTGCGGATGAGAGCACATTTCCATGGCACTGAACAGGTCAGAAAAGTAGGAGAAAGCCATTTTCCGCGGGCCCAGGACAGCACCGGCCGCTCCCTACACACAGGGTCGGCTGTGGCTGGGAAATGTAGGAGCGGCTACAGCACGTGACCCAAATAGACCCCACACTCACGCATCAGGTAGGACAGCAGGAGCCCAGGGATGTAGCGGCCCAAGGCAGCCAGGAAGGTGAGGGCCCCGCAGCTCAGCAGGCAGAACTGGGAAGGCAAGAAGCGGCATTCGTTCCCGCCGCGGCAGGGGCCCGGCTGGGCTGGGCGCCAAGGCGGGCGGGCCCTTCCCCAGCTCTTCTCCATGGCTGACCCCACACAGGTGCACCTTTCGTGCCGGGAAGCTGGCATGAATAGGACTTAGCCAAAAAATCCACTTGGAAAGCAAGTGTTGGCGGTGGGGATTTTAAGAAAACACCAACCTAAAATCCAACAACCTGTCACAGTTTACTAGGACACAGAAGCACACGTGCAAGCTTTCTTTCCCATCTCTGGGTAGGAAAATGGCCAACTCGGTGAGGGCGGGCTGAGCTCAGCGGCAGAGCACGTACCTAGCACACGGAGGGCCTAGGGCTTCACCCCAGCACTGCCACGGAAACAAACGAAAACTAAAGGCAAGGGTCTCGGCAAGCGCCTCTCCGATCCAAACAGCTGTTCGCGGCCCTGCCCACAGCCTCCGTTTCCAGCCCAGCGATCTTGCCTTTCCTGAGTACAGGCATGCAGTCAAGGGCTTGCTCCAGTCTAGCCTGCTGAACTGAGGGGCCAGAGATGAACGTGAAAAGGGAAGACTCTTACCTTGCCTGGGTTTTGCTTTTTGAAAAGCAAAAGATTCCTTATGAAAATGGTCCCACTAACCCAGGCTTCAGCTACATGGTGGCAGAGCTCGGGCACGCTGAGCAACCGAGGGTGCACAAAGCCCCAGCTGTGGGAGAGAGAAGGGGAGTCGTAAACAGCGGGCACTGGGGCTCCCCCGTGCCGCTGTGCACACAGCACCGCTTCCGGGTTTTGATGGGGCTGGGCCATGGCCACTCCTGGGTGCTTTGGGGTGAAGCTTGGCTCCCTTCTGGCTCACCAGGCTGAGGCTTCAGTTTAGGGCCTGGGAGGGCAAGCGTGTTCCCACCACTCCGCCCGGTGAGCAAGCAGCCCCATCCTCATGTGCACACCTCAGCGCAACGGCGGTCCCCGCCCTCACACCACTGCCATCCACTGGGACTGGGACCATGGAGCACAGGGAAGTGGCCCTTCGGGGAGCCACCAGGGGCGGGTAAAGCACAGCGCACCCAACCAATGGGGTGGGTGAGCTGAGAAATGCAGGCAGGAGCAGTGCACACAGAAGAATCTTTGGCATTGGCTTCTGATGCCAGGAACCAATGTGTTTTCTGGCCAGAAACTTTAAATAGCCAGAGGTCACAGAAAACACTAAGTGACCGGTACATAAGCCAGGAGGCAAAGGAAGTTCGCTGCCCCTGAGTTTTTACACGAGGGCTGAATAAAGCAGCTAATTCCCTGGCCTGTCAGGCTCCAGAGCACTTAATACTTCTTTTTCAGAAGCTTCTTGTATAAAGATCAGAAGACAGCGGCCATCTCCGCACACATACTGGTACCCCAACTTTAGGGTTTGTTAAAATGACTGTTTGGAAGAGACCAGGTTCTCAGCTCAAGCTGTATGGCCACAGCGTGTGGTTAACAACATGGAACCAGAACATTGCAAGAGAATCAGAGCAACAGAAATGGATTCAATTAGCGTTCCATACCTCTCATTGTCCAACGCGTTGGGTCTTGGCACTACAGTATTAAAACAAACACCAGCATTAGTTGGTAGGAAAAACAACATGAAAATGTTAGGCTGCTGGTCTGGCAGCTCGTGTTTTAATAAGTTGGGGGAAAAGGAAACAGTAATAGTCAATAAAAAGAGATACCGTGTTGTACGCCAGAGTTAGGGTGCTGTGGACCGGGGGCCGGGCTGTGCCTCCTCTCTCCTTGGGAGGGCTTGTTTCCCAGTGGGCCGCCAGAGCCCCTGAATCACCTCAGCTGAAAGCCATGGGGTACACGGAGACGGTCCATCCTGTCCCTGAGGAATCTGGCTGCTCTGCCTTGTGCACCGGGCCATGAGCCCACCAGCCTAGAGCTGCCTGCTCTGAGTGACCTGCTACTCACCGCTCCCCCATGGTGGAGAGCCTCTTGCTGTTCACTAGCCACGAGAGGCTGAGAAACCACACGGCTCCCCGGACGTCTGTATAAACACAACGGGAATGTATCTGGAAGCTGTGTCCCGCCCGGCCTGCAGGCCGCCAGCACCTTGACACTGACATGTGTCAGACTATTCCTGCTAGGACACTGCTGCAGTCTCCTACCAGGGCCTCCGGCCTCCTGCTCCTCCCTCCTCGCCGTCCTGAGAGGCTACCAAATCAACCTGCGCGGTGGCTCAGCACACAGCTCACTTTACAGCCCCAGGAACCACCCCACACCCATGAGAGGAAGTCTGACTTTGGAGCCTTACGAAATCTAATCCCACCAGACTTTCAGTTTTATCTCCTGGCATTCCCTTCATGAGCCCTTTGTTTTCCTAGCAGCATGTATTTGTTTTTGTTTTTTGTTTTTGGTACCAGGAATCGAACTCGGGACCTTGCACCACTGAGCTAAATCCCCGGCCCTGGAGCGCATATTTGTAATGTAGAATTGTGACATTCATCTGGGGGACTGGCACGGTCCCAGAATGGATGCAGCAATAGATATAGCATATCTTGGCCATTCTCGGCCCTGGCGCACATGCGCACACGCACGCGCATGCACACACACGTGACCTCTGCCTTCCCACCAAACGCTCTGAGCGGTGGCTCCTCAACCCAGTCAGGCTGCTGCTGGCCGGCTGAGAGGCCCGCTCTGCTCCCCACCCGCTTCTGCTTCACTTGAGGCTGTGCTAGGGGCAAAATCTGTGAAAGTATCAGTCACAGAGGCACTGGGACATCTCCACTATTCTTCAGTAACTGTCATTTAATTTTTATTTATGTGTATCTCTGAAAAAAGAAACCATATCTTAGGGTACCTTCCATAGACATTAATGCTTAGCCTAGTGCTTTGCAAATAAGCCATTTAAAAGAAAAAAAAATTTTTTTAAATCTTGAGACAAGGTCTCGCTATGTAGTTCAGGCTGGGTTTGACCTCATTATGTAGCCTAAGCTAGCCTTGAACTCACAGCGGTCCTCCTGCCTCAGCCTCCCAAGTACTGAGATCACAGGTGTGGGCCATCATGGCTGACCAAAAATGAACATTTTTTTTTAAAGACAAGGTCTCACTATGTTGCCCAGGCTGGGCTCAAACCCACAATCCACCAGCCTCAGCCTCCAACATAGCTGAGACTACCAGCATGTGCCATCATGTCCAGGATTTAAAAGAAATTCTTGAGCGGTAACCCAATGTTACCTCAGTAAAGAGGTGGCATGTGCTAGGATTTGAAAAAATCATTAAGGAGTACGATTCCTGAGGCCGCCGTCTCAGGTCCCCGAGCTCAGTGACAGGAGAAAGGCGGGGTCTGACTCTGAGGAGCGAAGATGGGGAGCAGCCTTTCAAGTGTCTCCTGGGCAAACAACTCAAACACAAAGGGCAGCCTCCCATTCCACGTGCCCTCAGAACCCCACAAATGAAAGCCAAAGTGACAGAAAAGGCCATTTCCGGTTCATTTTGGGGGGGGGCGGGTTGGTACCAGGGATGGAACTCGGGGCCTTGCGCTTGCGCAGCAGGCAGTGAAACCACTGAGCTAAATCCCCGGCCCTCCAGTTCATTTTTTCAATGTGACCAAACTCACCTTTTATTTCAGGCCAGATTTTGTTCTTCCACTGATCGATACAGACGATGATCATCAAGCCAAATGCAAGCAGAAACACAAGGCGGAGGGAGGTCAGCACGAAGAACCTGCAGAGAGCGGAGATGGTGGGGTCACTACCAGGTTGGCCAATCCTAGGAAGGCCAGTGTGTGTAGTGTGTGTACCGAAGACACTGGGCAAACAGGCTTAGCTTCGAGGTTTCTGGTTCCTCCGTCCTGACACCAAGCACTTAAACACCTTAGGCAGGCGCTTTAAACTTCCAGACCTCAGATATTCTCTACTGACAGAGGAATTGCTTCAGTAAAGGCAGAGTGAAAGAGGAATCATCAAATAATCCAGTAGAGCCGGCCATGGTGGTACACATCTGTAATCCCAGCACTCGGGAGGCTGAGGCAGGGGGATCGCTGCAAGTTCCAGGCCAGCCTGGACTACACAGTGAGTTCAGGGCCAGCCTGAACTATAAAGAAAAACCCTGCCTCAAAAACAAAAACAAAAACAAAAAAACCCCGGTGGAGCCTGTGGTGTGGTACATTCAAGGAGAGCTCCCGAGTCCAATGTTATGATGCAAGCAAGCACCTTTCCACACATTAGATCCCAGTACACGCACCAAGCGCACACCAGCACTCAATAAAAGCACTGATCCAACTAGGTGTCGGATTAGATGAAGTAAAAAAAACCTGATTAAGGCCACACACAGCTGGCACAAAAGCTACAACCAAGTCACTTCTTCAGAATCGGCCCCTATGCTTCTCAAACCCTTCTAAAACACTGAAAGAGGGCACATCCTTTGATTTGTGAGGCCAGCATTATTCAGATATGGAATCTAGACATGAGAAACTGCAGACCAATATCCCTTAGGAGCACAGATGCATCAACTGTCAATAAAATATAGCCAATGCCAGGTATGGTGGTGAAACCTATGGTCCCAGCTACTAGGAAGGCTGAGGCAGGAGGATCCCTTGAGCCCAGGAGTTGAAGGGCAGCCTATGGAATATAGTGAGACTGTCTCTTAACAAAACAAACAGAATCCAAAAACATATTAAAAGAATTATATGGGGCCAGGGATTTAGCTCAGTGGTACCACACCTTCCTTGAAAGCACAAGGTCCCAAGTTCAATCCCCAGTACCAGAAGGAAAAAAAAAAAAGAATTATAGCATTGGGGATTTAGCTCAGTGGTTTTGCCGCCTGCTGCGCAAGCACAAGGACCCGAGTTCGATGCCCGGTACCAAAAAAAAAAAAGAATTATACCTCACAACCAAGTGAGATTTATACCAAGATGGCAAGGGTAACACAACACACAGGAGCTGATGAACACCAGCCATCAAGCAATAAATGAACACAGCTCAGTGGTGAAGCACACAAGGCCCTCATTTCAATTCCCAGCACCACACAATAAATAAATAAAATCAGGGAAAGGCTATTTCCTATTTGAGGAAATCAGCCATAAAATGCCATTTATGAACAAGCTGGGATAGCACATCTGATGACAGTAAGAAACTGTTGTTGATTTTTAGGTGTGACATCAGTGTAATTATGTTTTCAGGTCACTATCTTTTTGAGATCCACACTTAAAATATAAGGAAATTCATAAATAAAATAAAGGGTGGGACTTCCTTCAAGATAATAGTTTGGCAAGAGAAAGTTTGTGACATGATGAGACAAGACTAACCGGAAAGGTGTCCACTGCTGAAGGTGGGTGACAGGAATGTGGGATTTTGTGTATTATCCCCCTACCTCCACACGTGTTTAAAATCTTTCACAGTAAAACAGCAACAGACAAAGCCCAGTTCTTGCCCTCCTCCTATGACACCATCAAGGACCAGCGCTGGCCCACATGGAGTGTACTGGCCTATTGGGAAGTACAGAAATTCACAGTAAGCACTCACACCTATTTAGAGTAATCTGACCAAGTAATTTTGAATCTGCTACTACATACAGGCTGCACTTTCTATATTCTCTTTTCACATTTAATTTCTCCAGTAACTCATGCTATACAAAAGTACTGATTTGCAGCAGATTGGGGGAAATAAACCGGCAGACCTTCCCCAAAGACAGCCTGAGACATGCTGTTCATGGATCCAGAGGGAAGCCAAAGAAAGGGCTTAGGGCACACGGCTGGGCAGGAAGACAGAACTTTGAAAGGTCGGGGTCTGCCTCCCCGGAAAGCCGCCATTCTCATGAGAGCTTGAATAGATTCGGTTCCTCATCTACACTGTGACATTAACACATCTTACGGGACTGTTCCCGGACACTATAAACAACATGCTCGATCACCTATATAGCACTGAGCTTGGCCAAAGAACCAAGAAGAAAACAGCACCAAGCCGGGGGTTTAGCTCAGCGGTTCTACCGCCTGCCTCCCAAGAGCAAGGCCCGAGTTCGATCCCCAGTACCAAAAAAAAAAAAAAAAAAAAAACCAACCAAGAAAACAGCACCAACCACCTGCCTGGCAGAGTTCCGCACAGTCTCACAGCGAAAAGTCATGGACAGAGTTACAGCAGCTGTTCTGAGGGTGAGGGTAAGCGGGGGCGGCCAGGAGCAATCAGTGAGTGGATGACCTGACATAACCAAAGAACAAACTGGGACTGTAATTCTCACCATATGCTATAAAACCAGGAGCTTGTACATGGTCCTGGGTTTGATCCCTAGTACTGCAAAAAAAAAAAAAAATTTACCTGGGTATTTATATGAATACACCTGCATACACACAGGAATTGTCTGTGTAACTTTAAATTTTTAGTCTCTAGACATTTTTTTTTTTGGTACTGGGGATCAAACTCAAGACCTTGAGCTTTCGAAGCAACAGAACCACTGAGCTACATCCCCGGCCTCTTGCTTTGTGGTGTTTTTTTTTTGGTACTGGGGATCGAACTTGGGTCCTTGCGCTTGCAAGGCAGGTGGCGTAACCACTGAGCTAAATCCCCGGCCCCCTTGCTTTGTGTTTTTTGAGACAGGGCTCACTATGTAGTTCAGGCTGGCTTCAAACTTGTGATCTGGGCTCCAGCCTCCAGAGTGAGCACAGTATAATTTTTTTAATGAATATGAGTGCATGCTAGCTGTGTAATTTTTTTTAAATAAGGCTTTAAGCACTATATATAAAAAATAAGGGATGAAAGGCAATAACGAGAATCAGGAATCCAGTCATCAATGGCAACCCCATTCCAATTTTAACTGGCCCAGCACTTAAAGGGTACTGTAATTATATTCAAGATTAAAGAATGAAAGCAGCTTAGCAGAAAGGAGCCTAGAGAGCTGCCCCAGGCCATGAACCTTCTCTACAAAGTCCTGCATCAGCCCAGCAAATAAGCAAATTTAACAAGGCTGAGGAGAAGGGCTCTGTCGTCCCAGCCGAGCTCTCTCCAAAGGCCTGGAAGGGCCCCAAGGAGGTCCAGGCCCAGGCAGGACCCCCTCACAGACAGATGCGGTCTGATTTCCGAAGATGATGGCATTGATAACATTGTTGCTCCAAGTCTTGGACTTTTTCTGCCACTGTTAGAGCCTCACCTTCCACTCTCATAACCCACAAGGTCGAGGCCTCCTGAGAGCCAGCTGGTTAGGAAGAGTGAGGCAGTGAACCCGGCTCCCCGGGGTGAGCAGGTGAGAACCCAGAGAAGCTGGGCTGTGTGCTCCGGAAGGAGAGGGCAGGAGAACAGTGAGGGGCAGGGCAGGTTTCAGAAATTACAAGCAGTTTGGTAGACTGAAACAGAGAACAAAAGGCAGGGGATTCCACAGGGAGAGTCAGGAGTTGGGTGCAGGCCATTTCGGGCAAAGGGACTGGGTTCTGCCCTGCAGGGGAAGGAAAGCCAGTTTTACAAAGTGGGCATTTTCCCAGTCATGAGGACCAAAGTTGGAAGCATCTTCCTGAACACCAGGAAAGTGGGCCTTCGGGATGGGACGGGGCCGTGCCTGCGTGCGTGACTGCCATGCCCAAGGGGACAGTCGTGATGGTGCCACCCGTGGCAGGAGGGAATGTGCTAATCCTGTCCACAAAACATGTCTGAGCCTAAATGCCTTTTTGTTTTGTTTTGGTACCAGGGATCAAACTCCGGACTTGCGCATTCCAGGCAGGTGGCAGAACCACCGAGCTAAATCCCCGGCCCATCTTTGTTTTGTTTTTTTTTTGAGACAGGGTCTGTGTAGGCCAGGCTGACCTCTTACTCGAAGATCCTCCGGCCTCAGCCTCCTGAATGCTGGGATCACAGGCGTGTGCTACCACACCCAGCAGTGTGTCTCTTTTTTACACAAGCCACTGTAGGAAGTTCAGAGGAAGAGCTTTTCTATGTGCTAGAAAATAACACCTCTTGGGAAAACAGCTTGTTTCAAACAGATCAGAGACATAATGGAAAGATCGCCCAGAAGAACTGGTGTTGGCCCCTCCAAGCTCCCAGACCCCTGCATGACTGCTGTCCCTCAGGGCCACCAGACTCTGACCCTGGAACAACACCGGAATTGAGCGCTTTCCCTCTTCCCAGGCCTGCGTACCAGGCAGGGGCCGCCAGCCCCAGACTGCCCATCTGGGGTACACGGAAGCAGGGGCACGCGGGACACTGGACTCAGCGGGAGACAGGTGCCTGGGACTGGAGTAAGCAGTGCAGAGGTGACAGGGAGAGCAGGCGGGTGTCCCAAGCAGACCGGGCAGTGTAGCAGTCTGACCCGACAGGCGAACCCTTCCCAACTCCTAATCCGCGGGAGGACTTTCCCCACAACAAACCCCGCTCGCCACAGTGGACAGGGCCTCTGTGTGTGGCGATCCAACCACAGGCGCTGGAGCCCGCTAGCCGGGCGTGATCTATTTTTTCTTAACGATATTTATTTATTCTTATTTCTAAAGACAAGCATGTTTATTAAAGAAAGCTTAAGAACTGTAAGTCAAAGTTAAATTTAAAAATGCAGTGGGGGGGTGGTGGTGAGAGATTTAGCCCAGTGGTTCCGGCGCCTGTCTCACAAGCACAAGGTCCCAAGTTTGATTCCCCCAGTACCAAAAAATAATAATAATAAAAATGCAATTAGGGCATCACTATCTAGGAAACAGTCTTACCAATAATGGTAACTGGGAGCCTGGATCTCACCAAGCCTCCAGCCCCAACCACCAGAGCACAGGAAGACAGAGCCCGGAGGGCCAAGGGGGCTGGGCGGGGGCTGCAGGACTCAGCCGGGCCAGTCTCCAGCCAAGAGGGCTCCCCACAAACATCACTTCAGTCGTTTTTAAAATTCTGGTGTTACTAGTGCATGTCTGCAGCACACAGCGACCACATTCATCATGGGGACTTCGTGCATGCATACTATAACACACCCCGTTTGGGTTTTTTTGAGACAGGGCCTTGCTGTGTACCCCAGGCTGGCCTTGAACTCTCACCGATCTTCCTACCTCAGCCTCCTGAGTGCTGGGGTTACAGGCGTGCACCACCACGCCCGGCTGACTCACCTTCATTCCTTTTACCTCCCTTCGGTTCCCCTTCCTTTCCCCTCCATCTTTCCATCTCCTCCACCACTGCAAAATATCTCCTGTTTTCTAGTATCTATCTTTATTTTGCTTTTTTACTTACACGTTGATTTGCACCTTAACCTGAACTGTTTTTGTAATAGCCCAAAGGGCTGGTAGTGCTAATTCACCCTGACACTAGGTCAATGGTTTTTAGTATTTTCATAGCTCTGTGCAACTATCACCAATATTCACTCTACATCACTTTCATCATCCAAAAGAAACTCACACCCCCCAGCAATCACTCCCCACCTCCCAGGCCTGGAAGAGTATAAAATTTTCTGTATATCCCAGAAGTAAATACCATTTTTAAAAACTTTAGCAAAAATTAGTAACTCACTGGCACGTATATTCAAATTTTTAAAATTTCTTGCTACATATGTATGTATATATATATTTTTTTTTTTCTTCTTTTTGTAAACTGTCCCTTCACTTTATCAGGGGCTAAAATCCAACTGGCCTCTAAATAAAACATCCCCAGGGGAAAGAAGTAAAAAGAATGAAGATGTGTTATGCTTGTGTTCCAACTTCCTATGATGAACATAATCATGTAGTCCAAACCTGTACTCATAAAAATTCTTAATTTTTTAAAAATAAACAAATCATCCCTTGAATAGCAATCCTGGTGTCCAGAAAGATCACGAGAAATTTTAGAAATGATCTTTTTGAAGTTAATCAAGCAGAGCGTCACTGTCTGCACAGGTTAAGTTAGTTTGTTGTAACTGATGACCGAAGAAGATGCCACTGGTAGGTTCCTTTGCTGCGCAGGCTAAGTGTGTCTCCCTGGCACTCGAGAACAAAGCCTCCTCTCCTATGGGGACAGTGAGCCCATTATTGTAGGGCACTGTGACTGTCCGGTTAATGAGCCCGTCTGGTAAATTAAAAGCAAAAATTAACCCTACCCACATCACATAATTAAGAGTTGTTGCTCGCACACAAGCAGAAATGAAGCCAGACTGCCGCTAAGGACCTCCCATATGCTAATGAAGAAGGCACCAGCCTTGCAATTAGGAGGGCAAAGAGGCAGAAAGTTAACAAGACATCCCTGGTGGCTCCCCGGCTCCCAGGGGCAGCGACACCCCAAAGACGGCCCCAGAGACCGCTGATCTCAGGCCTGATGTGTAGATTTTTCCTTCCATTTCCTGTTCCTCGCTAATTTTTACTTAGATCCTAACTTCAGTTTTTTATATTTACTTGTTTGCAGTAACAAACTTTGGGGATCAAGGGCCGGGGATTTAGCTCAGTGGCACCACACCTGTCTCACAAGCACAAGGTCCTGAGTTTGATCCTCAGTACCAAACAAACAAAAAAACTTTGGGGATCAAATGCAGGGGTACTCTACCATTGAGCTACATCCCCAGTCCTGTTTCTTATGAGACAGGGTTTCAATTATTTGCCAGGCTGGCTTCAAACTACTGAACTGAGTAGCAGAAATTTCAGGCATGTGCCACCACACCCTACCAGATTCTTTTTTTTTTCTTAAATTCTTTTATTGGTACATTTTAGGCATACAGTATGTTTACATTTATCATTGGGTGTTTGTAGCTGTCCATGATGTATTTTGGTTCTTATTTTTTTCCCATTAACTGTGTGCCCTTCCCTATTTACATAGATTTTGTTTCCATTTTTTTCCTTTTCTCATAATTTTTCCTTTCCCTTCTTCCCTTTCCCCTTCCCCTCCCACCAACCCCTACACCTTTGGACCTTTTCCTATATCAAATTATCAATTATTCATTTTAATCATTTTACTCCTTATTTACACTTTCAGTTTCTCACACTAGAGAAACTATTCAGTATTTACACGTGTGTCCTATTGATTTCACTTAAGAGTACGGCCTCGATATGCACCCATTTAGTTATAAATGTCTCTAGTTTCTTGTTCTCTATGGCTGAATAGTACTCCATTTTATAAAAAAACCACATCTTCTTTACCCAGTTTCCAGTTGATGGGCACTTGGGCTGTTTCCAAACTTTAGCTATTACAAACTGTGCCACTATAAACATGGGTGAGCTTATATCGCTGTGGTATGATTCTTTTAATTCTTTGGGGAAGATACCCAGCAGGGGAATAGCTGGGTCAAATGGTACCTCTAGTCCTAGTTCTTTGCGGTATCTCTACACTGATTTCCACAGTCCTACTAGATTCTTTTAAAATCAGAATTCCTTAATCACTTCTCAGGAAATTTTTTTTGGTTTTCTGAGACAAAGTCTCACAATGTAGTGCAGGTTGGCCTTGAACTCACTGTGTAGCCCAGGCTGGCCTGGAACTTGAATGATTCTCCTGCCTCACCCTCCTGAGTGCTGGGATCACAGGTGTGCGCCACCACACCCAGCTTATTTTTTGTTTTCTAGGGGGCAAAAGGGGAAACATCTTTTTTTCCTTCATTTGTGAAAACAACAGATTCCATAACAACTCCCAGACCTACAGTAGGTTAACTCACACTAGTCACTGTAAAGCAGACCCCAGTGGAGATCTCCACGGGAATCAGTTTGTGCACTGCACTCAGTTTCCCTAATTCAGAGAACACCTAGAATCACAGAATGTTAAGAACTTGCTAAGCAACTTAATGAGACCCTGGTGCAAAATTAAAAAAAAACTTTTTGATTTTTTGAAACAGGGTCTCACTATGTAGTTCAGGCTGGCCTTGAACTCATTCTGTAGCCCAGGATGGCCTGAAACTCATAGTGACCCTCCTGCCTCAGCCTCCTGAGTGCTGGGGTTATAGGTATGTGAAAAGTTTCTAAAAAGGCCTGAGGATGTGGTTAAGTGTGATGGCCCTGGGTTCAATCCCCAGTATCGGGGGTGGGGGGCACAATCTATCAGAAGGGAAAACTTGTTGTTTCTACTAGAGATAATGACACATCAGTGACCAGAAGTAGTCCGGGCTAGAACACCCCTGCCACAGCCACCATAATTCCTCTGGAACCTGGGGGGGGGGGTGCCTTGAAATGCTACAGGTGACAGGCTAAGAGGTCTCTTTTACTCATCTATTTAAGATGTAAGAGACCACATTCACAGGTACAGCAAAGCCATGACTGAAAGTATGGAACACTCAGAGAGCTACCTACCTGAATTCAATACTTTTTTGTACTCCTATCCAATCTTCTAATACCTCAAATGGCCAAAAGATTTATTAATGATGTGCCATTATTCACAACAAATAAAGAAAAATTAAGTATGTCAGATTTGATTTTTCTGACCTGTGCTAATGATCCTCCTTCTTTCTCAAACATTTAAAATACATGAGAACTAAAGTCACCTTTCCACATTCCAAGGTAAATGTCAGCACTCCAAGGAAGCTCCCTTCCCCAAAGGCTGCAAATTCCAAAGCCAGATGCCCTACTGGAGCCTAGCACAGTCTGTCCTCCCCATCACCTGAACTACAAAGTGAGACTCTGTCTCAAAAAAAAAAAAAATTAAAGCTATCACATTAATTAATTAATTAATTAATTAATTTAGTGGGACAGGGTCTAGCTATGTAGTTCAGCCAGGCCTCGAACTCACTATACATCCCAGGCTGGCCTCAAACTCCTGGCGATCCTCCTGCCTCAGCCTCCGGAGTGCTGGGATTACAGGTGTGCACCACCACGCCCGGCTTTCACTACCAAATTTAAAGTCCTGCCCAGTCAATCAGCTCCTCCTATGCAGACCTTGAGCCCACATTCAACAAACTTTAGTGAGGACCAATTTCTTCCCAGGGGTTCCGATCCCCAGTGGGAAATAGTTTTGACTGGGTAAGGATTCCTGAATGAGATCCCATATCTAACAATGAGCAGTGCCAGGAAGTTGGCACCTGGGACCAAGAAAAAGGATTACCAAAAATAGGTGATGATGGTTGTGCTTGGTGGTGCAGGCCTGTGATCCTAGCACCCAGGAGACTGAGGAAGGAGTATCCCCAAGAGTTTGAGGCGAGCCTGAATGACAGAGAGAGACTCTATCTCAAACAGCAACTAAAGAGTCTGCTGAGGACTCTGGGAGCAAGACTGCCAGGGCTGCTGGGGCACCTGTAACTTAGGCCTCCTTCAAACTGTGAGGGGCTGACTTCAAAACTGAACAATGTCTTCCAGTCACTGAACTTGGAATTATTTGTTCTGTTCCAGTTCACTGAAAATGTTTTCAGACAAAGGATAATGTTTTGATTTTAAAACCAAGAACTTCAAGAAAGCCATTTTTACAAAAGACAATGCTAAAAATCACATACTTTGTACTTTCGTGATTTTCCAGATTAGTCTTCTTTCAGTCAGCTGTGGAAACCTCCTACCTGTCAGCTCCTTTGACATCTGAACAGCAAGACTTCCAGGTCGTTAACAGTCACCAGCTATGCGTGGTAGATGACCTGAGTCCACTGAGGTGGTGACGACTGGGAAGGAGCAGCTGTCCCGCTTTCCTCGAGTGGGACATACTCAGACACTTCAGACTTATTTCTAGCCCCAGGCGTCCAGCTCTGGAAACTCTCACCATCAGACAGCCTCCATGTTGTTGCTGTAAACTGTGCCTGAGAATTCCCCCCTCTCTAACTTCTTGGAACAGGTTGGAGATGCAATTACACGTCGCTTTGGAAACGGGTGAGATGCCCCACACACTGTTTCCTAACTGTCCTTTAAAAACGTATACTTTTCTCCGAGTTGCAACCTGGCAGGCTCGCACTGACGTTCGGGCTTCACCCCTCCCTGGATGAACCGGGCGCGCATATTTCGGATGCTAATTCGCGCTAACCCATCTAGCTTGTTTTCGCATCACACCTAGGGGCGCCTAGGTCAGACCTCGAGCGTCTCCTCCCACCGTCACTATAGAGATCTCAGAACAGTCACCACCTCAGCTGGGGCAGGGAACAAGGGAGGTGACGGCCTTAGAGCCAAACAGCTTCCCCTGGCTGAGAGAGGCAGCCTCGTTCCAGATGTTCCCAGAGGCCCCAGCCAGAGGGGCGCAGCTGGGGGCCCTGGGAAGGACGGGGCGCCACAGCTGGAGGCTGGATGGGGCGGAAATAAGGATCGCGGCGAAACGAAGACAGGCGCGGGAAGGAGCAAGCCAGCAAGGAAAGCAGGGAGGCGAGAGGCAGAGCCCGGGAACCTGACGGCGCGCACCCGGGCGAGCTCCGGGTCCGGTTGTCTCACCAGAAAGCCGCGTTCAGTCCCAGGCACCACAGGGCGCTCCGGGCCGGCTGCTCCCACACCAGGGCCGCCTGCAGCCGGCTCAGCAGCGGCTCGTACGGGCCGAGCACCTGCACCAAGGTCCGCTCCACCGCCTCCACTTGCTGGTCGCGCTCCCAGGAACCTGACTGGGCTCGGTGGCCCCTAAAAGCCGACGCCGCCACAGGGTCCGGGGCCGCGGTCAGCCCCGTAGGCTCCGCCATCTCCCCCCCGAGCAGCCACAACATCCGGGGCCGCCGAGAGGCGGTCACAATAACACCAACTGCGCAGACGCGCCGAGCCCGAAAACCGCCTCTCCTCGCGACGCGCATGCACATAGGGTCCAGCGGCCCCACGTAGAGGAAAGGGGAGGACGCTGCGTCAAAGAACGTCCCGAGGCGCACGCGCAGTCGGCAGAACCGAAGCCACAGGATTAAGGAAGTGCCATCTCCAGAGCTCAGTTCTCATTGGAACAGAGAAAGTTCGCGGGAGCCGCGGGTTGTTTGGCGCCTGCGTCTTTTCCGCAAGCGGGCCGGCGAGCGTGCTGGCGTGAGCAGCTGCAACGCTAGTGCCTGAGGAGCGATGCCGAGGGAGATCATCACTCTACAGTTGGGCCAGTGCGGCAATCAGAGTGAGCGAACTCCGGCCCCTCCGTTAGCCTCAGCCCTTAGGTTGAACGGGATGTCACTGTGGGAGCCTGGACTCCCTCTGTACTCCCCAGAGTCGTAGTTCGGCTGAAGGCGGGAGTGCCCACCCCAGCGTCCAGTTGCCCAACCCCCAGGCCCTCCTTTGCCCGGTCGCTGGGGACCGCCCTTTCCTGCGATGCTCCGCCGTCCTGTCCCTGGACCCAGGCGCTCCAGCCCCCAACTGCCCACTGGAGCCTGCCCAACCCAAATATCCACTTTCCTCCCC
This sequence comes from Heterocephalus glaber, assembly GCF_053883595.1. Taxonomy (NCBI): domain Eukaryota; kingdom Metazoa; phylum Chordata; class Mammalia; order Rodentia; family Bathyergidae; genus Heterocephalus; species Heterocephalus glaber. The sequence goes on from NW_028258463.1 coordinate 11,318,118, forward strand.
GCCCGCAGTCGGCTTCGAGTTCTGGAAGCAGCTGTGCGCCGAGCATGGCATCAGCCCCGAGGGCATCGTGGAGGAGTTCGCCACCGAGGGCACCGACCGCAAGGATGTCTTCTTCTACCAGGTGCCGGCGACGGGGCCGGGCGCGGGCTGAGGTGAGGGCTGCGGGGTCGGGGTCCGGCCGCCCTCAGTGACCCGCCCCCCCCGGCCTCCCCGGGCAGGCGGACGACGAGCACTACATCCCCCGGGCCGTGCTGCTGGATCTAGAGCCCCGCGTGATCCACTCCATCCAGAACTCCGCCTACGCCAAGCTCTACAACCCCGAGAACATCTACCTGTCGGAGCACGGGGGCGGCGCCGGCAACAACTGGGCCAGTGGGTTCTCCCAGGTCATTTGCTGGCCCCTGGCCAGGCCCACACCCACTGTGACTTCCCAGAGGAGGGTGAAGCCAGATTAGGGATGCATCTGTGCTGGAGCACTGTGTGCCAGAGCAGCCTGAGTGGTTTACTAATAATTACCCTTTAAACCTCTAAAAAAACCCCTAGAGGTAGAGCCTACAGGTCCGCAGTATCTTATCTGCCTTTCCAAACTCCATCACTTCTTTAGCAGCAAAGCCAAATTTCAATGGAGACAATTTTATCAGTTCTATTCAACTTATTTTCATTACTCATAATTTTCACCACAGAAATGTTAATGTATTTGGTTAACACACCATAGACTCCCATAAGGTTTTACTGAATATGCTTTGCATGTACCAAACTGCCTTTCTAAAATCTGAAATATTTTGAGTTCCAAAACATAACTGCCCCCAGGAATTTTCTATAAGGGCCTGTAGTCTTTGTACAAAGGAAGAAATGGGTGTAGAAAGAATAAGAAATCTGCCCAGAGCCACTTGATGGTACAGAACTAGCGCTAAGGTGTGAAACTGGGTCATCTGAGTGTACAGTGCTGGCTTGGAACCATCTTGCCATTCTGCTCCTTAATGTCCATAAAAGGCAAGGCAGCTGTGCACCATAAAAGGGCTTTTTAGCTAGGCATGATGATGTACTCCTGTAATCCAGCCTTGGGAAGCTGAGGCAGGAAGATTGGAAGTTTGAAGCCAGCATGGGCAACTTAGTGACTTAGACCCTGTTTTAAAATTTAAGAAGGAAAAAACAATTGCAGGGCTTAGGATGTAGTTCAGTGCAGCGCCCCGAGCTTCAATCTGCAGTGGCACAAAAAGGTGGTTCTTGGTCAGAGCGCTTGTCCCACGGTCCTGTCCCACTCTGACTCTCCTTGTGTCTATACAGGGAGAGAAGATCCACGAGGACATTTTTGACATCATTGACCGGGAGGCAGATGGCAGTGACAGTCTGGAGGTGCGTTCCCAGGGTGCTGGTCGGGCCTGGCATGGAGAAGGCCTGGCAGCCTCCTTCAAAGCCACCCCTTAGGCACAAGGCCCACCGTGTACCTTGGACAGGGCCTACAGCCCATGCTGAAGACAAAGCAGAGTTTCCTTATCTGTCCGTGTGGTGACAGGAAGGGCTCGGGAAGACCGAGGAGCGGTTGTGGCCCGGGTCTAGTTTGACGCTCTGCCGCTAGACAGCATGGCATTGGCTGTACCTCTCCCTCGCAGGGCTTCGTGCTGTGCCACTCCATTGCCGGGGGCACGGGCTCTGGCCTGGGCTCCTACCTCCTGGAGCGGCTGAATGACAGGTGAGCGTATGCTTGCGGGCTGGGATGAGACGGGAGCTCATGACCTTCCTTCCTGTGGGCGAGAGCCAGGAAGAGCCCCTCCCGCCCCCGGCAGAGTGAAGAAGTGAACTGAACTGGAGAAACCAATCGAGCTCCAGGGCTTGGAGCCAGAACCTGGGCCCTGGGCCCTGCTGAAGGTCCAGCCAGTGTAGACCCGTTTGGAGTTGGAGACCTAGATTTCAGTGTCCCTCTGCCCTTCCCTTTCAGGGCTGCAGACTTTCAAAAGTCATGTCTTCCATTTTACTGATCTTGCGACCCCAGTTTCCTCATCCAGACTTAACGACTCCCAGATACATGGAGGAGCCCTGTGTTCACCCAGCCTCTAGTCTCCTGCTCTCCCTCAGGTACCCCAAGAAGCTGGTGCAGACGTACTCGGTGTTCCCCAACCAGGACGAGATGAGCGACGTGGTGGTACAGCCCTACAACTCCCTGCTCACGCTCAAGCGGCTGACCCAGAACGCGGACTGCGTGGTGAGGCCTGCTCTCCAACTGCCCCCCCAACCCCGCTTTATCATTGTCGTGCACGTAGAAATTCAGTTTTAACTGGACTAGGTGCCGCATGCCTGTAATTCCAGCACTTGGGAGGCTGAGGCAGGAAGATCATAAGTCTGAGCCCAGCCTGGGCTACGTAGTGAGTTCAAAGCCAGCCTGAACTACATTGCGAGACCCTGCCTCAAAAAAATGAAACAAAAAGGGTGGAGGTTGGAGCTCAGTTCACCCTGGGCCCAAAGTCAATCAGCTTGGGCAGATCCCTTGGGTAGATCCGGCTGTGAGGTTCACAGCTCCTGGCTCAGGCAGAGCTCTGGATGCTCCTGCCCCCGTCGCTCTGCTTCTGCTGTCCCCAGGTGGTGCTGGACAACACGGCCCTCAACCGGATCGCCACGGACCGCCTGCACATCCAGAACCCGTCCTTCTCCCAGATCAACCAGCTGGTGAGCAGGCTCCTCGGCCCCTGGACCGGACCGGGAGCCCCCCGTGCCGCGCCACCGGGGCCCCCAGGGAGCCGGGCCCCGCAGACCGGCCGTGACGCCGCACCCCGCCACAGGTGTCCACCATCATGTCGGCCAGCACCACCACCCTGCGCTACCCCGGCTACATGAACAACGACCTCATCGGGCTCATCGCCTCGCTCATCCCCACGCCGCGCCTGCACTTCCTCATGACCGGCTACACCCCGCTCACCACGGACCAGTCGGTGAGCGGCCACCTGGGCGCCCCCTCTGCCTCCGGGCTGCTCCCACGCCAGGCCGAGCCTCCGGCCGGGGTTGAGGCCCCGACCCAGGGCAGAGGGGACCCCAGGGGGCTCTCCAGGCCGCCCTGTGCCAGGCTCTTGGGGTTGGGCCTCTGCCACGCGTCCCCGCGGTGCCCTGAGTACCTGCCCCGGCCTCAGGTGGCCAGTGTGAGGAAGACCACGGTCCTGGACGTGATGCGACGGCTGCTACAGCCCAAGAACGTGATGGTGTCCACGGGCCGGGACCGCCAGACCAACCACTGCTACATCGCCATCCTCAACATCATCCAGGGCGAGGTGGACCCCACCCAGGTAGGTGCCAGCCCTCCGCCCCTCCTGGCCCGTGCCCTGGGCAGAGGAGAGGCGGCCACCGAGCCCTGTGCCCGCCCAGGTGCACAAGAGCCTACAGAGGATCCGGGAGCGGAAGCTGGCCAGCTTCATCCCCTGGGGCCCGGCCAGCATCCAGGTGGCGCTGTCCAGGAAGTCCCCGTACCTGCCGTCCGCCCACCGGGTCAGCGGGCTCATGATGGCCAACCACACCAGCATCTCCTCGGTGAGCGGGGCTGGGTCTGTCCTAGTCAGTCCCTACTGCACTCCTGCCCGCCCTGTGAGCCTAGCCCCCTATGCCGCCCACTCCTCAATTTCCCTGTGACCCCTGCTCCCTGCACCCCAGCTCTTTGAGCGTACCTGTCGCCAGTTTGACAAGCTGCGGAAGCGGGAGGCCTTCATGGAGCAGTTCCGCAAGGAGGACATCTTCAAGGACAACTTTGATGAGATGGACACATCTCGCGAGATTGTGCAGCAGCTCATTGATGAATACCATGCAGCCACGCGGCCCGACTACATCTCCTGGGGCACCCAGGAGCAGTGAGCCGGACGCGGGCCCCACCTGTCTGCCTTCCTGGTTGGTGCAGGCCCTGCCTGGCTGACCTTCTCCGAGTACAGATCAGGGAGCGCGTGGGTGTCACACACATGGGTGTCACTTTTCCAGTGCACTCTCACGTTTCTGCCTCCTTCTGAGACATCCTTAATAAAGCACTGGGTAGGAATCGAGTCAGTGTCTCCTTGGCAGCTTCAGAGCCTGGGAGACGCTGCTGTCTGTCTCCATCCCTCACATCTGGGTCCTCCCACACCCAGCACCCTCAGCTCTGAGCAGAGGGCCACCCCACTCCTCCTTCCACCAGGCTTGGGTGTGTGCTGCTCCCTTCCCAGGTGAGAAGCCCCACAGCTGTGCTCCTCTTTGCCCCTTGCTGGGCACAGCCACGCCTGACAGCAGGTGACATCCTGCAGCTGTATATCCCTGCTGATCACCGCACCCACAGGGTTGGGGCCGCTACCCCACCCTCAGGTCACCACCAAGGCCTTTCAGCTCCTTGGCCATGAGGTGGGACTGGGGATCCTGACCAGAGCGCCTTGTTCTGGTGGCTGGAGTCTCCACATCGAGTGTGGAGCCCAAGGCCAATGCCAGTGTGCCTGGGCCAACAGTGGCTCCATAGCTGAGTCCTGAGGCTCTGCTCTCAGTGTCTCCACTTACAGGGCTGGTACCTTCCGCTTCCGAGGAAGCCTTTAGGGAAGCAGTGACCTACAGGATGCAGAGGCAGGGCAAGTGCTCCTAGACGAGTGGTAGAACCTATGGCACGTGTACTGCAGTGGCGCTGTTTGTATCGTTGAAAGCTCTAAAAGGTTCGCCAGGCTAAGGCCATAGGAGGCTCATATATATTCCAAAGGTAAAGATGGCACAGAAGTGATACCCAGGCATGGTGTTGCATACCTGTAATCCCAGTTCTCAGAAGGCTGAGGTAGGAGGACCAATGAGTTCAAGGCCAGCCTCGGCTATGCACCAAGACCTTGTCTCTTTTCTTTTCTTTTTTTTTTTTTTTTGGTACCAGGGATTGAACTCAGGTCCTTGCGCTTGCAAAGCAAGCGAAGGAACCACTGAGCTAAATCTCCGGCCCAAGACCTTGTCTCAAAAAAACAAAAAAAACTTTTTATTTTCTTAGTCCAGGACCCAGGCCAGGTCCTCATGCACTCCAGGCAAAAGCTCTCCCCCGGCCTCCATCTTCAGTCCATCGACCTCTTTGTAAATGAGGAAATGGAAGCCAGGGACGATTACTTTCCCAAATCGCCCAGCTAGGATGCTGCAGTTGGAGTCAAACCATGGCCTGCACCCCGCAGCTGGCTTTCCGACCACTGCATTCTGCTGCGTCACAGTCTGGAACAGAGTTGCCGCATTTCTGAGGTCCTCTGGAGCCGTCACACGAGCCCGTGGTGGCTGGGTGACATGGGCACCTTGCCTCCGGGCGCCGGAGTAGGGAGAACCCCAGTGAGATTCCTGTTCCCCTGCAGCATGGCTGTCACCCAAGCCTGGGCAGCTGGAGACCTGGACCTGCCTCAGGAGGTCCAGGGCCAGGATGGGAGGACGGGGGTGGTGGAGCACAGCTCGGGGCCGAGGCCTGGCCCAGAAACCCACCTGCCGCCCCTAGAGGCTGAGGAGGCGCACAGATGGAGCTTGGGTTCCTCGTATCAGACACTCAGGCTGGGAGTGCACTGAGGCGGATCAGCGCCAACCCCACGAGAAGGAGGAAGCACACCTGCACCCGCCGGCCTGGCCGGCCTCGTTTTCAGCCCAGTCTTGTCACAGTGTTCTACCTGTGAACAGGGATGGGGTGCAGGGAGGCCTGAGCCCGTCATCACAGTGACACCTACCAGCCAGTCACTGTCACCGGCCAGGGTGGCTGGGCTGTGTCAGTGGGAAGGGAGCTGACCCGGAGACCCAGGTGCACCTGGCCCCTGCCGCCTCCTCCTCCTGCCCTGTGCTCCCCCACCATGGCCTCTTATCCCCTGGGCTGGTGCTGCATGGAGGAGCCCAGGTGCCCAGCGTCGCGAGGGTGCCCTATGCACGTGGCCCCTGGCACCCCAGGATCCAGAGCTCAGGCAGGAGAATCAGAGAGTTCCGTCTGGGTGACAACTGTCACCAACCCAGAGCCACATGGACACCCTGTGGGGCCCGGGGTCTGCAGCGATGCCTCTCCCTCCTAAGACTGCCGCACGGGCCGGGCGCACGTCCTGGGGCAGTCGGCGGTGCTGACAGTGCAAAGTCCCTGTGGTTGGGGCCCTGCAATCCACATCTGGGACTGTCCCTGCCAAGATGAGGGGCTAAGGAACTAGAGGACATACAGAGCGCTTAGACCCTCCAAACAAATGAGGAGAGAAGTAGCCACGGAGCGGTAATGCTCCCAACACTGCGTGTGACGCAGCCCCGGGACCCTGAGAAAGCGTGAGGTGCATGCCCAGAAGAGAGCACAGGACGTGACACTGAGGGACCGTAACTTTGGAAAGTGGATTTTTTTTTTTCCCATTACTGAGGATTGAACTTGAGGCTTTTGCACTGAGCTCCACCACTGCCCATTTTATTTTTTATTTTGAGACAGGCTCTCACTGGGTCACTAGGTTGCCCAGGCTGCCCTTGAATGTTCAGTCTTCCTGCCTCAGCCTCCTGAGTAGCTGGAATGACAGGTATATGCCACTGCGCCTGGCTGAGCAGACACATTTTAAATTGACGTTCTCCTCTGCTCACCTATCATTTACACTTTAATTAGACTGGGGCCTAAGCACTGCGGTGCAGACAGAATCGAGCTCTCCCCTGCCAGGACCGCCCCGTCCCACCCAGCTCCCTCTGCAGAATCGTTCACCACCCTGGCTGGGAGGGAGCCCGAGGGAGCAGCCTGTCCCTCAGCCCCCAGAGCCATCTGGAAATTACGGTCCCGAGCTCATCCTGCATTAGCCCAACAGCACTGTGTCCCTCAAGTCCCCTCTAATGTGGTTCGGAGACTGAAACTGCCAGCTTTGCTCAGTCCGGAAAAACGGGGCCACCTGGTCCCCTAAATTCAAAACAGCACAGAATGCTTAGACAATCTCAAGGCCGTATGTGTGCATGATCGGGACCAAATGAAGCCCTGCTGGACATTTGCCCATGCAAATAAGCATTTATTAGAACTGCAGACCAAAAGTCTGGCACAGTAGCCCACACCTGTAGTCCTAGCTACTCAGGAGGCTGAGGCAGGAGGATCCTTTGAGCCCAACAGTTGAAGGCCAGCCTGGTCACAGTCTGCCTACCAGAGCAGGTAACACCCTGCCAGCTGTTTGTTACTGTGTAGCAGAGTTAAGACCCTGTCTCCAGAAAACCTGAGCCAGGAGAATTGGAAGTTTGAGCCCAGCCTGGACAACTCAGCAATTTACCAAGACTCTGGTTCAAATTTTTAAAAATTAAAACAATTTTTAAAAGGCTGGGGAGGGCCGGGGATTTAGCTCAGTGGTTCTGCCACCTGCCTGGCAAGCACAAGGACCCGAGTTCGATCCCCGGTACCAAAAAAAACCCCCCAAAACCAAAACAAAACAGCTGGGGATGTAGCTGAGTGGTAGAACACTTGCCTAGCATCTACAAGGCTCTGGGATCTGCCCCTAATCTCAGAAAAAGGAAAAGAACTCACAGATGGGTAACAACAGCAAGGTAGATACGAAGATCAGTTGCTAGTAACAGAAGAGAAGAACCTAACTGCTCAAGGGTGAAGACTAGGGCATTCTTCTGTCTTACGGATGTCTACTCCCGAAGAACTGTAGGAGCCAGGATAGTTTCGGGTTGTTTCAAAAACAAGTGTAGAGGGACTGGGGATTTAGCTCAGTGGTTCCCCCGCCTGCCTTGCAAGCGGGAAGTCCCGAGTTCGATCTCTGGTACCAAAAAAAAAAAAAAAAAAAAAAAACAAGCGTAGATGGGCTGGGGATTTAGCTCAGTGGTTTAGCTGCCTGCTGTGTAAATGCAAGGACCAGAGTTCGATCCCGGGTACCAAAAAAACAAATGTAGAGATGGGTGTGGTGGTGCACACCTGCAATCCCAGTACTCGGGTGGCTAAGGCAGGAGGATCACCAGGAATTCGAGGCCAGCCTTAACTACACAGCAAAACTTTGCCTCAAAAAACAAAACCCAAAAAAGCAAGTGTATATACATACTTGATTTAAGGTTTTCTCTCTTTTTTTTTTTTTTAACAGGGAATTGAACTCGGGTCCTTGTGCTTGTGCAGCAGGCGGCGAAACCACTTAGCTAAATCCCCAGCCCTTCTTTTTTTGTTTTTGTTGTTTATTTGTTTTTCTTGAGACAGGGTCTCATTATGTACCCCACACTGGCCTCAAACTCATGGAGATCCCCTTGCCTCAGCCTCCCATATGCTGGGATGACAGGTGTGGACCACCACACCTAGCTCTTTCTTTCTAATTAATAAAGGATTGAACCTGGGACCTTTGCACTGAGCTATATCCCCAGACCTTTATTTTTATTTTTTATTTGAAGACAGGCTCTCACTACCTAATTTCCCAGGTTGGTCTCAAACTTGTGATCCTCCTGGCTCAGCCTCCCATAATGCTGAGATTACAGGTGTGCACCACCATCCCCACTTGGAGAGGAACTGTTACAGCCCAGTTTCTGCAGAGAGGAAAGCAAAGCTCAGAGGCCAAAGGTCCCACGAGTCCAGAGTAAGAGTGAGCTGCAAGCCCTGGAGAGGGGTCCTAGGGGAGACTGGACAACGGCCAGGAGATGCAGGCTGCAAGAAGAGGGCACTGTGCGCTCCAGGGTGAAGATTCCGGCAGCACCAGGTCGCCGACAGGAAGCCGCCCCGTGCCGCCCAAGCAGACTGGCCATCCATCCATCTGCCCATCCTGCCCTGAACTCAGCCAGGCCAATGCTGCCCGGGGCTCGCCTGGGGTGGGAAGACCACTGATCTACCCCACACAGAGCCAATGCCCTGGATAGCCGGGTCCCATGCTCGGCACTGCCAGGCTCTGACTTGGTGCCTGCACAGCCTCTGCTCCTCCTCGTGGGCTCCTGGATGCACACACATCTGAGACAAGAAGGGCAGGGCTTCTAGGGACACTGAAAGTGATCAGCAACAGTGCTGTCATCCTGCTAAGGAGAGAAGGCGTAGGAGAATTACGGAAAGCAAGAAGGAAGCCAAGCCCATCATCCTAGCCCCTCTGGAGGCTGTGGCAGCGAGATTGCAAGTTCAAGGCCAGCCTGGGCAACTTAGGGAGACCCTGTCTCAAAATAAAAAACAATAAAGGCTGGGAACAGAGAACCATGGTAGGTCAGCCCTGGGTTCAATCCCCGGTACAAAAAATAAAAGGCCAGAAGGGCCATTTGGCTTAGGGCCAACAGGTTCCAAAGGTGCCCAGTGCAGCGTGGCAAAACTCCAAGCTGACTTAGCAGCACACACATGGAATCAACAGAAAACAAAGATTCTGTCCCCTTTTTTCTCAGCACTGAGTGTTGAACCCAAGACCTGCATTCTGAGCTACCACCTGAGCCCCGTTTTTATCTTTTATTTTGAGACAGGGTCTCCCTAAGTCTCTACACTGCCCAGGGTGGGCTTGAATTTGTTATCCTCCTGCCTCAGCCTCCCAGAGTGCTGGGATCACAGGTGTGCACCACCATGCCCGGCTCTGGCAGGAATTTTACAAAATCATTTCTAGCTGGGCCTGGCGATGCACAGCCCCGTCTCAATAAATAAATAAAGAAAGAAAGAAAATGCCTTTATGCCCGACATAAGTGAACACAGCTGAGATTCTTCCACTGAAGACCTTAAGGTACAAGGAATCAGAAGGCTCGATGCCCTTGAATATCTGCTATGTGGCCCTTTGGCGGCTCTTCCCAAGGACACGGTCTGTAAGGCACCATCACCCGCACGGAAGCAGCCCTGTGCCTACACACGTTCCCCTCCCTCCAAGATCCAGCACCAGCCATGAATCCTGAGCCGGATCTGTGGACAGCTGCTCGCCTCAGACAGGGGGTGGAAGAGCTGGCATCTTGGCGAGGCCACCCATGGCGTCCAGCGAGGTCACCAGGGGAACATGTTCCTCCGGGACAACCTGGTGATGGCAGAGGAGCTGGCCGGGGTTACGAGAGGCCGGAGGCGGGGAACAGGGGCGTCTGGGGTCACCAGGCAGCAGCTGCGCCTGTGAGGGAGCTCAGCCCCCACCAGCCCAGACCCTGCCAGGCCCCTGCAGACCAGCTCCCTCCCAGGCCCTTGCTGAGGACTCCTACTCCATGTGCCATCTGTCCTGGGGCCACTGAGCCCTGAGATAGAAGCTCCCTGAGACCTCTGCTCTCTCCCACCTCAACTTCCAGTTCCAAGTATCCCATCCCCTGGCTCCAAGGGTAGGAAGTGAACCCCGGAACACCAGCTGCAGGTGAGAGTCCCAAGGGTCATGAAGAAAAGGAATGGAATAGAGTTTAGGTCAAGAAGCTAAAGAAGGGCAGACTGGCTGGGTGTGGTGGTACTTTCCTATAATCACTGCACTCGGGGAGGCTGAGGCAGGAGGATCCAAGGTTGAGTCCAACCTGGGCAATTTAGCAAGATCCTGGCTCAAAAAACACAAGGCTGGGAGTATAGCTCAGTGTGATGTCCCTGGGTTCAGTCCCCAGTAGCAACAACAACAAAGTCTAGACCTCAAAGTCATGTAGCCTAGGCTGGGCTCAAACTGGTGGCAATCCTCCTGCCTCAGGCTCCCAAATGCTAGGATTACAGGTGTGCACCATCACGGCCTGGCTCCATGTTTCTTCTAAGACACTGCCATGGGCGATACAGCTCCAGAGAGTCCCCTGCCTGGAGCTAGGGGACAACCTGAACCTGTAGCCTGGCACAGCCCTGCAAACCCTGGAGAGCTGGCTTCCTGTGAACTAACCGACTGTCAAGCCGGCCCAGCAAGCATCCCATGCTCCATCCATGCTGGGCCCAGTCCCGGCCAGCGATCTTCCCACAGGGATGCTTGTCCTCTTCCCAGCTGTGTGTCCGCCTGCAGCCCTTGCCTCCCCACCTCATCTCTGCTTCCTGTGCCCCACCCTTCTCCTTCTGCTTCTTCTTTTTTTTTTGGTACCAGGGATCAAACTCCAGACCTTGGGCTTTTGAGGCAGGTGGCAGAGCCACTGAGCTAAACCCTCTGCCTCACCCTTCTTAACCTTAGCAGGCTCCTGAGATGCTGCTATGAATTTTGCCCCAGAGAAAAAGCCCATATGAATTTTTGCAAAGAATTTAAAGATGTATGTGGGGGGGGTGCTAGGAATGATGCACCTAGAGCCTTGCACTTGCTAGGCAAACCACTGAGCCACATCCTCAGCCCTTTTTTTATTTTTGTTTTTATTTTGAAACAGCATTTCAGGCCGGGGGTTTAGCTCAGTGGTTTTGCCGCCCGCTGCGAAAGCCCAAGGACCTGAGTTCTATCCCCGATACCAAAAAAAAAAAAAAAAAAGCAAAAGAAATGTGGTCTCGGGCCAGAGGCAAGGACCAGAGTTCGATCCCCGGTACCAAGAAAAAAAAGAAAGAAAGAAACAGCATTTCACTAAGTAGCTCAGGTTGGTCTCAAACTTGGCAGTTCTCCTGCCTCAGCTCCCCCAGTAGCTGGGATCACAGACCTGTACCACCACACCCCAGTTCAAGATGTGAATGAGGATGCTTCTTAGCTTCCTAACAGATAGAAGAATGGAAATGTCACCTGACCATCCCAGTTGTTCTCCATATGCATAAAAGAGTGAAGAAGATGTGGGAACAAAAGTTGGCTAACCATATGGGCCAGGGATTTAGCTCAGTGGTTCCCCTGCCTGCCTCAAAAGCCCAAGGTCCTGAGTTCAATCATCCCTGGTACAGAAAGAAAGAGGAAAGAGAGAGAGAGAGAGAGAGAGAGAGAGAGAGAGAGAGAGAGAGAGAGAGGAAGAAAGGAAGGAAGGAAGGAAGGAAGGAAGGAAGGAAGGAAGGAAGGAAGGAAGGAAGGAAAGGAAAGTTAGCTAACCGAGCCAGGTGTGGTGACGCATACCTGTAGTTTCAGCCACTTGGGAGGCTGAGGTAGGAGGACTGCATGAGCCCAGGAGTTCTCGATCAGCTTGGGTAACTGCGAGACTTCCAGTCAAAATCATAATGACAGCAATAAAGTTGGCCAACCTAGACGTGGTCTGAGGTCCAGGCCAAGTACTGGTGTCCTCTGTCCTCCAGCCTCAGGCACCAGCTCACCACGAATAAGGAGGCCACGGCTCCTCCGCACCACCCCCACATGCCTCTCCTATGAATCTGGCCCAGGGAGCAGTGACTCAGGGGCTCGCCTTGTCCCCTTGAAACAGCACGTGGAAAGGACTGGGCCAAGCTGGCCGTGGTGGCACACACCTGTCATCACAGCACTTGGGAGGCTGAGGCAGGAGGATCACCACAAGTTTAAGGCCAGCCCGAACTGCATAGCAAGACCCCGTCCAAGAAAAAAAAAGGACTGGGTCCACCGGGCCACGCTCTGCCTCCTTCCATCCCCGGTCGCCTGTTGCCCTCACCCTCAAGCCCGCCAGCATCAGCATCTCAGACATCCCAGAGCAGGTCCTCCTGGGGAGGACACAGGCTAGACCCTGTCTCCAGGGTCACAGTGTCCTCCTGAGAGGCCTTGGCCACCAGCATTCTCTGGCCTCTGGAAATGATGTCCTCTGCAGCCACCTCCACCTCAGCACGACTAACGCAGCCTCACGCTGGTCCAGACACTGTCTCAGCAGGGCATCCCAGCCAGGCCTGTGGGTCGTCAGGGTCCCACGGCATGAGGTGTCCCTTCTGTGCTCCAGTTTCCCATAGTCTGAACCAGGAAGGGGGAGCAGGCCTGGTGTCACACACGTGTCATCGCAGCACTTGGGAGGCTGAGGCAGGAGAGTTCAAGGCCTGAGAGTTCAAGGCCAGCCCGAAGTATATATTGAGACCCTGTCTCAAACAAACAACAAATTGATACATACAGGGGCCGGGGATTTAGTTCAGTGGTTTCACTGCCTGCTGTGCAAGTGCAAGGACCTGAGTTCGATCCCCGGTACCAATAAATAAATAAATAAATAAATTGATACATACATATCGACTTTATATCCTATAACCTTCTAAACTCACTTGGGAGTTCTGTAGCTTTTTTTGAATATTCCAGTTATTTGTTCAGCGAGAGAGGGGCCTGCATTAGCAAAGCAAAAGCCACCAGCATGTGACATTTTTTCTGTCCCCTCTGTGGATTGGGGAAGGTGAGGTGCAGATCACGCCCATCCCACCCCGAGGACTCCCATCTTCCTGTGAGCACAGGAAGTGCCCGGCAGCTCTGTGGCCCTCTGAGGGAGGGCAGGGCAGGACCACGGTCTCCCCAGGACTCCTCGGTATCTGCTCCTCACCTGAGCCTGACAACCCCAGAGCGCACACAGTCCCCCGCTGGAGCCGCGTCTGAGACCCAGTGAGGCTGCAGGAGGAGGAAGCCAGTGAGGCAGGGTGTGCATGCACACATACGCCACACACACAGAAGTACACCTGGGTCCTCGCTCATCTGTGCGTGTCCAGGGCCTCAGGACGCTGAGACTGAGAACCAAACCAGGCTTCGTGCGCACCAGGCAAGCACTCTACAGCTTGGCTCTGAGCTCCACCCCCAGCCCTCTATTTTAGTTTTGAGACAGGGTCTTACTAAGTCCCTAAACTGTCCAGGCTGGACTCAAACTGTAGAGCCTCCCACCTCAGCATCCCAGAGCACGGGATGACAAGTGTGTGCCACCAGGCCGGCTGGACCCACCCGCCTCCCAGCCTCCCCGCTCCTGTGCTTTCCTGCTCCTCCTTCTCCTGGTCTCTTCTCGCCTAATTGATCACCGGGTCTTCCTGCTCCACCCGCTTTCCTCCTGTGATCTCTACTCTCTTGCCCCCTGGACCACCCCAACCTGGCGAGTGCAGCCCTCCGCCTCCATCCAGGGAGCTCCGCACTGTCCTCGGGCACTGCCAGGATGCCTCAGCCGGCTGCACCCTGCACCCCAAGAAGTCCCCCTCCTCATGCCCACTGGCCAAGCCCCCTCTGCTTCCCGCGCTGTCCACCCTCGGATCACTCACCCCCTTCACTATGGGAAACTAATCCCTGAACCCCAGCCTGTGTCCCAGCAGCTCCAGCCTCCTGGGGCCTTGCACCCCAAGTGCCTCTGTCCCTGCCCCCTCCCCTCCGTGTCCTGCACGGAGGCATCTGCTGTGCTCTGCAAAGCTGGGTCCCTATCTCCTTTATGACAGGGCTTCTTAGCCTTTTCAAAAGAGAGACGCCTTCGCCAGTTTGGTGGGTAATGTTGTATAAAACAATGCACACAGAATTACCTTGGAAGCCAGGTGGATTGAAACACAGTTGCGGCAGCTGGGTGTGGTGGTGCATGCCTGTCATCCCAGAACTGGAGATCAGGGGACCAGCGATGCTAGTGGGGAGCGGGGAAAGAAACTTGGGAGGCTGTCTGATGTTGGAACTAGGGAAGGTTCCCTTCACAAGGTGGGAAGTGTGCAGAGCATAAAGTCCTGAGATCCCAGCACTCCAGAAGCTGAGGCAAGAGTACTGCCGTGAGTTCCAGGCCAGCTTGGGATACATAGCAAGAGGCTGTCTCAAACCAACAAACAAGGAAACAAATCAATAAATGAAAAGATAGATAACTTTGCATTAAAATGAAAATCACGGGCTGGGCTACAGCTCAGTGTGAAGCACAACTGTGCATGCAGGAGGGCCTGGGTTCAAGCCCCAGCTCTGCACAAATAAATAAAAAGTATTCTCTGTGACAACAAACACGCTGTGTAACATGTAAGACAAGCCGTAGACTGAGACAGGGTCAGTTTGCAGAATGTCTCAAAATCCCAAACAACCCACAGAAAAATGGGAAAGGTATATGAGAATTTGGGGGGGTACCAGGGATCGAACTCCGGGTCCCTGGGCTTGTGCAGCAGGCGGCGAAACCACTGAGCTAAATCCCTGGCCCTGAGAATTTGTTTTTGTTGTTGTTTTTGTATTTAGTGCTGGGGATCAAATCTAGGCTCTGCATTACTAACAGCAGTATAAACGTGTGCCGCCACTGTGGAAGACAGTGCAAGGAGTGCTCAAAAAACAAAACACGGAATTACCATACGATCCAGCAATTCCACTTCTCAGTATGCATCCAGAAGAAAGGAAAGCAGAGGCTCAAACCGGTATTTGTACACTCACCTTTGAAGCCGTGTCATTCATAGTAGCTAAGCAGGGCTGGAGGAGTAGCTTGGTGGTAGAGCACTTGGCTAGCATGTGCTAGGCCCTGGGTTCCATCCCCAGCACTGCTAAATAAGTGGCTAGCTACTCAAAGGAGCTGGGCACCTGGTGAAAGCCTTTAACCCCAGCACTGAGAGAGTCTGAGGTGGGAGGATCAAAATTCAAGTCCTACCAGGGTAACTTAGTGAGACCCTGCTTCAAAATAAAAAATAAAAGGGCTGTATAACTTAATGGAATGCTACCCAGTCTTCAAAAAGCAATTCTGACAGAAGTTATCCAATGCAGGAACCTTTAGATGCTGCGTTAGGGTAAGAAGACACACACAGGACAAGCAGCCTGATTCCAGGAGTCAGGCTCAAAGAGCAGAGCAACGACATCAGAGGCTAGGAGGGGGGATGGAAAGTGAGCCCCAGGGAGCCCAGAATTTCAGTTTGGAAGCTGAAAGAGTTCTGGACCTGGATGGTGGCGATTTAGGGAACAATGTGAAGTCCTCAATCCCATAGAACTGAATGCTCCCAAGCAGGTACAGAGGTAAGGCAGGAAACCAGCCTGCTAAGAATACCCAACCGGAGGGGGCAGGCCGAGATTAAAGTCAAGACACAGATGATTTTGAAAGAGGGGCCAAGGGCTCTTGCCTCTAGTGGACAAAGAGCCCCGAGCTTCTGGCCCGCCTCGCTTCTACTCAACTTAGGCAAGGGAGCAAGCAGTTAGGTTAATGGGAAATCCATGTTTCTCACTATTTCCAAAGAGTTCCCAGGTAAGTATTTCTCCAGACCAGATGTCAGCTGTTGTTGACTCTTCCCTGGAACTTGCAGTGCACCAGCATGCTGGCACGTCGTCAAAGGGGGCCAGCTCGCTGTTCCCTCCTTCCTGTCCACAGGAAGGTCAACTGGGCCTGGAGCCTTATGTCTAGTTTCCCACAGTTTGGTAAAGCTTATGCTGTGTGCATTCTAACACAAACGCAAAACCAGAGATCTAAAAGGAGGAAGTTGGTTTGAGCCCAGCCCGGTGCCCGGCGGCAGGTGACCGCACATCTGGCCAGCTCGCCCACCCCGCGCTGCCCCCGTGGGGAGCCACAGCGCAGGCGCAGACAGAAGGGGGGCGCTCTCACTCTGCGCCTGCGCGAGCCGCGGCGTCGCCTGCTGGGGAGAAGATGCTGCCCAGGTTGGGCTGTGCGGCCGGGCGGTGAGGCCCGCACTGCACACGCGCAGACCCGGCCCGCCTCCCGGCCCCGCAGCGCGCGCCCCGGGCGGGCGGATCCGCGATGCCCCGCGAGATCATCACCTTGCAGCTGGGCCAGTGCGGCAACCAGAGTGAGCGACGCCCGGTCCCCGTCCCCACCCTCCTGGGCGGCTCCCGGCGGGGGGAGGCTGGGGCCCTGGGTCCCCGGCTCTGGGCTGGCTCGAGCCCTCCCGGCCTCTCCCGCCCGCAGTCGGCTTCGAGTTCTGGAAGCAGCTGTGCGCCGAGCATGGCATCAGTCCCGAGGGCATCGTGGAGGAGTTCGCCACCGAGGGCACCGACCGCAAGGATGTCTTCTTCTACCAGGTGCCGGCGACGGGGCCGGGCGCGGGCTGAGGTGAGGGCTGCGGGGTCGGGGTCCGGCCGCCCTCAGTGACCCCCCCCCCCCGGCCTCCCCGGGCAGGCGGACGACGAGCACTACATCCCCCGGGCCGTGCTGCTGGATCTAGAGCCCCGCGTGATCCACTCCATCCTCAACTCTGCCTACGCCAAGCTCTACAACCCCGAGAACATCTACCTGTCGGAGCACGGGGGCGGCGCCGGCAACAACTGGGCGCGGGGCTTCTCCCAGGTGTGGCCCCTCCGCCCCCGGGCAGGGCGGCTCCGGCCATCCGGGAACTTGGCCAGACCACAGGGACAGTGAATAAGACCAGGGGAAACCCTGAGCAGAGGGACGCCTGGGGGGTCCAGGCAGACGCAGTGCAGGCCGTGCACGAACCATTTCTAAATTGCCGGCTGCACCTAGGTCACTTCAGAGGCAACAGAGCCCCAGGGTGGAGCCGAAGAGAGAGTCTTCTGCCTTACCCTCTCTTCCCTGTCTCCATACAGGGGGAGAAGATCCATGAGGACATCTTTGACATCATAGACCGAGAGGCAGACGGGAGCGACAGTCTGGAGGTGAGGTTCTCCTCTCCTGGGGTGTCCGGGAAGAGGCTCAAGAGGGATGGTGGCCTGAATCTGCGATGGCACAGGCCTGTGACCCTAGCACTCTGGGAAGCTGAGGCAGGAGGATTGCAAGTTTAAGTCCAGCCTGGGCAATGACTTAGCAAGACCCGCTCCCAGAATTTAAAAAAAATTTTTTTTTTTGTACCGGTGATCAAACGTGGGACCTTGTGCTTTCTAGGCAGGCAGCGCAACCACTGAGCTAAATCCCTGGCCCTAATTCAAAAAAAATTTTTTTTTTTTGTACCGGGGATTGAACTCGGGTCCTTGCACTTGCACAGCAGGTGGCGAAACCACTGAGCTAAATCCCCAGCCCCCCCCCAAAAAATATTGTTAAAAGCCCTGAAGAGATAGCTCAGTGCA
This sequence comes from Heterocephalus glaber, assembly GCF_053883595.1. Lineage (NCBI taxonomy): Eukaryota > Metazoa > Chordata > Mammalia > Rodentia > Bathyergidae > Heterocephalus > Heterocephalus glaber. The sequence goes on from NW_028258463.1 coordinate 11,335,697, forward strand.
AAGGCCCTGGGTTTAATCCTGTGCTACAAAATAGGCAGGCAGGCAGGCGGGCGGGTTGTGGTGGTGCAGGGTTGTAATCCTATCACTCTGGGAGGCTGAGGCTGGAAAAGTGCAAGTTTGAGCCCAGGTTTGACTACTTATCAACTTAGTGAGATGAGACCTTGTCTCAAAATAAAAAATTTAAAAAGGCCTGGAGGTGTAGCTCAGAACAAAGGCCCCAGACTCAGTCCTGAGTTTGGAAAAGTCATTCAGTCGGTTAGTGTGGGATACTGAGCACCATCTGGGGTATGCAGGTGGGGAGGGTGCCTCTCCTCACGGAGGTCATAACCAGTCGTGAGTTATTCACCCTCTGCCTGGCTCTGAACCAGCCCAGGAGCCTCTGGCCTGGGTGGACACAGGAAGCTTGAGCTGTCAGGGGGGTGTGTGGTGGGGAGGGACACCCTGAGGCTCCCGGCTCCTGGCCACTGTCTCTGCGCCTGTCCCCACACAGGGCTTCGTGCTGTGCCACTCGATCGCGGGGGGCACAGGCTCTGGCCTGGGCTCCTACCTCCTGGAGCGGCTGAATGACAGGTGAGCTGTGTTTGAGGACACACGCAGTGGGAGCAGGAGCGGGACTGTGGAGGTGGCCGAGGGAGGGGCCCGGGTGCTGTGATTGTCCCTGCCCCTCTGTCCCACCCCAGGTGTACAGAGCTCAGGGGCACTTCAGGAGGACCTGGGGGTCTGTCCTGATCACTATGCGCCGCTCCCCTTTCCTCTTCCTCACCCCCAGGTACCCCAAGAAGCTGGTGCAGACGTACTCGGTGTTCCCCAGCCAGGACGAGATGAGCGACGTGGTGGTGCAGCCCTACAACTCCCTGCTCACGCTCAAGCGGCTGACCCAGAACGCGGACTGCGTGGTGAGGCCGGAGGAGGAGGCTCTCCCTGCTGCTCTCACTTTCCAGTCCCGGACCCCGGAGAACCGAGCCCCACAGAGCCCTGAGTGGGCCGGGTCATGAAATAGGCCCTGACCTCCATGCGGCTCCCTCTCCCTAGGGGCACCAGGACCCAACAGAGCGAATATGCCCTGCCATCCCTCGCCCCCGCTCTGTGTGAACTGTGCTCACCCTATGTGAACTCTCAGATCGGGGTCGCTGCCTTAGCAGAGCTTCCCAGTTAACATCAGACTGCATATTTCAGGTTGTTCGCGATACCTTTTTTGAGACAGGGTCCTGTAATACAGTTTAGGCAGGCCTTGAACTAAGTAGCCTGGGTTGGCCTTGCACTCCAGGTGATCCTCCCGCCTCAGCCTCCTGAGGGCAGGGACTACAGGTGTGTGCCATTACACCCAGCGAGATAGCCACTTCTCACTGACTGGTTCTAGTGCTGGGGATTGAAGCCAGGTCTGGGCCGCCCCAGCCTGTTCTGTATTTAACGGCTGTGTCCCTGCGCTGTGCTGTAGGTGGAGTGGACAGGCCAGGCACTGTGTGGCACACTGGGGCACTCACAGGCTTGCTTACTGTCCCATGGGCCAAAATGAGTGCTGCTGCCCAAAGCCATCCTTTCCTTTTAAGTAACTGGCCCACTTCCGGTCTGGGCGGCAGTGGAGGCGAAGGCGAAGCTTCTCTTCTGGGCCATCCTGCTCTGAGAAGGGCTGCGGTCTCCTCGCCCCCAGGTGGTGCTGGACAACACGGCCCTCAACCGGATCGCCACGGACCGCCTGCACATCCAGAACCCGTCCTTCTCCCAGATCAACCAGCTGGTGAGCAGGCTCCTCGGCCCCCGGACCGGACCGGGAGCCCCCCGTGCCGCACCACTGGGGCCCCCAGGGAGCCGGGCCCCGCAGACCGGCCGTGACGCCGCACCCCGCCACAGGTGTCCACCATCATGTCGGCCAGCACCACCACCCTGCGCTACCCCGGCTACATGAACAACGACCTCATCGGGCTCATCGCCTCGCTCATCCCCACGCCGCGCCTGCACTTCCTCATGACCGGCTACACCCCGCTCACCACGGACCAGTCGGTGAGCGGCCAGCTGGGCGCCCCCTCTGCCTCCGGGCTGCTCCCGCGCCAGGCCGAGCCTCCGGCCGGGGTTGAGGCCCCGACCCAGGGCAGAGGGGACCCCAGGGGGCTCTCCAGGCCGCCCTGTGCCGGGCTCTTGGGGTTGGGCCTCTGCCACGCGTCCCCGCGGTGCCCTGAGTACCTGCCCCGGCCTCAGGTGGCCAGCGTGAGGAAGACCACGGTCCTGGACGTGATGCGACGGCTGCTACAGCCCAAGAACGTGATGGTGTCCACGGGCCGGGACCGCCAGACCAACCACTGCTACATCGCCATCCTCAACATCATCCAGGGCGAGGTGGACCCCACCCAGGTAGGTGCCAGCCCTCCGCCCCTCCTGGCCCGTGCCCTGGGCAGAGGAGAGGCGGCCACCGAGCCCTGTGCCCGCCCAGGTGCACAAGAGCCTACAGAGGATCCGGGAGCGGAAGCTGGCCAGCTTCATCCCCTGGGGCCCGGCCAGCATCCAGGTGGCACTGTCCAGGAAGTCCCCATACCTGCCATCCGCCCACCGGGTCAGCGGGCTCATGATGGCCAACCACACCAGCATCTCCTCGGTGAGCGGGGCTGGGTCTGTCCTCCCGCTCACATCCCACCGTCAGCCTCATGGCTTCCAGCCAAGGTCTAATGCCCAGGTTCTTCCAGCTCTTTGAAAGTTCCTGCCAGCAGTATGACAAGCTGTGGAAGCGGGGGGCCTTCCTGGAGCAGTTCCGCAAGGAGGACATCTTCAAGGACAGCTTGGACGAGATGGAGCGGTCCCGGGAGGTAGTGCAGCAGCTCATCGATGAGTACCACGCGGCCACGCGACCCGACTACATCTCCTGGGGCACCCAGGAGCAGTGAGCCCCACCCCACGCCCATGGGTCCCCAGCTCTGCCTTCCAGCCCACTTCCCCCTCTGTCTGCAGCCCAGGACTGGACCCACCTCCTGGTTTCCATTCCCAGCCCTTGATGTGCTTGTTCTGTTCTAATAAAGTAATAAAGCTCGGTGATGAATATAGTCAGGCTTGATTTTGGGGGTTTTTTTTGAGACAGGGTCTCACTATATAGCCAGGCTGACCTTGAATTTTGGACGATCCTCCTGCCTCAGCCTCCCAAGTGCTGGGATGATGCATGCACCACCATGCCTGGCTGAGATTTATCCTTGAATCTGGGATGATGGTTGTGATGGTAGAGTGGCTGTGCTTTTTACCATGTAGTCTAGGTCTTACTCTGCCTGCAACTGCCCAGGGATCTCCTAACCTGAGCCAGTCTTGATTCAGCACAGTGAGCCCCTCTCTCTGGATTCTGGGGTATCCAGACGCAGTGTCTCCTGCTCAGCTCCAGCCCAGGGTGGACAGTGTTATCAAGCCCTTCCACTTGGGGCTGAGGAAGCGGCATCCACAGAAGCAGGGTCACTGCCTGAGTGGCCCGACGAGCTGGGTCTGGGTTCCAGGACCCAGAGCTGTCAGAGCTGAGGGGACCCGGCCTGAGAGTGGCTGAGCGAATTTCCACTTCCTTTTCCCGGAAGTTCTTGCATCTCTCCAGCCCTAGCGCCTGCCATGTCACACCCTAAGCAGTGGCCGCAGCAAAGATGGACCCACACAGCCCGGAAGCAGGGCCTGGCAGTGCCAGCCTTGATGACTCAGGGACACGGGGAGGCCACCCCTCCGACACTTGCTCCCAGGGCAGAGGCTGGGTAATTGCAGCTCCTGCCTCCTGTGTGTGTTCGGGGGCCTGCTGCAACACCCACCCCCAGGGCGGTGGCTGCAGACTGGCGAGCAGGATGGAGCTCTGCAGTGTCCACTCCCCCTGCACCCCTGGAAGGCCCCCAGTGTGGGTGTCCTGGGGCGGAGCCCAACTCGTCCCCCACAACACTCCCACAGGAAGGGTTTGTGTAAATAAGGAATTTTTTTTTTTTTGCTTCTGTTCTACAAATAAATTAAGAAACAAACTAGAAAATTGCCCACACCATCTCAGTCCTTGGGTGTGGGTGGGCCCTGTCCCTGCAGGGCCGGAAGGGTCTGTGTCCCCTCAGATTCCAGGGCAGCTCTGGCCCCGGGCCGGAGGCGGCACGGAAGCCGTGACCTTTTGGCAGGCTCAGTCCTGCAGCTGCCCCAAGCATCCAGACTGTCCGTGGGGCTCGTCCAGGCTGGGAGGGGGGGCATCTGGCTGGTCTTGGCAGGGAGGCCTCTCCGGGGACGGGGCCAGGCAGGCATTCACCAGCTGCATGATCTCTTCCACCTAGGAAGGGACAGGGGTCAGGCCGCTCTTTTCTCCTACACTGTCCAGGCCTGGAGTTGCAGCTGCTCTACCTCTGTATCCTCAACACTCTCTCCTCGCCTGCTGTGTGCCAGCCTTTCTAGCTTTTTCAGACATGGTCTCTTTTCAACTCGGGATCCTCCGGCCTCAGCCTCCTGAGTGAAGGGATTATAAACTTGTACAGGGATCTTTCCTGCTTCTTCCTGCTTCTCCACCATGCCAAGTTTCTCTTCAGTCCTGGCCTCTGCACTCGAAATTCCCTCTGCCTGGAATGCAGTTCCCCCAGCTCTTCCTCAGGGTAGCTCAATGTCCCTTTGGGGATCCTTCCTGACTAAGGGGCCACTCCAGCCACTTCCTCAACAGTCTTTCTCTTTCTGGGAGTCAGGGTCTCACTACGTGTTCTAGGGTGGCCTTGAAGTTGCTCTTCCTGCCTCGGTCTCCCAAGTGCTCGGGTCATCGGCTTGCCCTGCCACACCTGGCTTCTATCTTCGAGTAGTCTTTGGGTCCTTGTTTACTGCTGGCTCCCCATCTCCTGTGCTTGGTCACTGCTGGGTCCCAGAGCCTCCAACTGTACCCAGGGTCCATGCGATCCACGCGCCCCTCACCTGTGGGCTCTGCAGGAAGAGCTGGCTGTCCCCGACTCTCAGCGCCAAGGTGTGAGGGCCCATCAGCTGGCAGGCGGCCACGTGGCCATAGCTGACGCTGTGGATAGGTTCCGGGTCCCCAGGCCGGGAGAGGGACAGGGCCTTGGCTCCCAGGCCCAGGCACAGCTTCTGTGGAGCGCCTCGGCCAGGCTCCTGCGGGGGCAGGGCAGGGTCGGTGGCAGGGCCCCTGGTTCGCTTTGCAGCAGGGGGTGGCTGTGGCGGGTGGGCGGGGCACAGTGCAGAACCCGGGCTGAGGCTGGGTCCCCTGGGCGGAGGGGCAGCCGTGCTGGAGGTGGGGGTGGAGGTGTGGGGCTCGGGCCGCCAGAGTCCCCTTCTCCCTTCTACCCCTCACCGTGCTCAGCTCCAGAACGTCATACCGAGCAGCGCCGAGCCCTGGACACTGCGCCGCCAGCGCCAGGTAGGCAGCCATGGCCTCGGCCCGGCCCAGGCCCCGCAGCCGCTTCCAGCCGCCCAGCACCGCGGCCGCTGGGCGTGCGCCTCCCCGGCCTGGCTCCGCGCTCCCCGCCGCGCCCCGCCGTGGCCCCCGCTCCGCGTGCCTCGCGGCCAGGCAGGGGCTCCGGGCGGCCCCGGCCAGCAGGGCGGCGGAGGGCGCAGGCCGCGGCGGGGCGGGCGGGGCGGGCCGGGCGTGCAGCAGCAGAGCGTGAGCCTGCAAGGAGGACCGCGTCAGCGAGGCGGAGGGGCCCGGGCTGCAGCGATGAACAAACAGCGGGGTCACGTTTGGGGGCGTCTGTGTGTAGGCACGGATGCCCCGAGCCTCACCTGCTCAAAGAGGAACGGCAGCTGGGGGCCGTCGGGGGACAGGCCCTCGGGATGCAGAGGCCCTTGAAGGCGCAGGCACAGCCTCCACCCCGGGTCCGCTGAGTCCTCGGGCCCGGCTTCCTGGGCCGCCAGGCTGCGGGAGGAAAGGACCGTGAGGCCTGAGGAGCAGGGAGAGGGGCGGAGCGACGGGGCGCGGCCGGGACAAGAGCACGTGGCAGCGCACGTGGCAGCGCCGCGCCCGGCTGGGAAGCTTGGGGACCTCTGGGAGCAGGGAGGGCGAGGGCCGGGCTGGACATTTACTTCTCAAACCTGGTGAGCACGTCGGCCACGACGGTGCCCCCGGCCAGTGCGCGCTCCTGGGCCCCGCGCTGCTCGTACAGCGCGAATGCGTTGCGGCTCCGCGCCAAACCCAGCCGCCCCACCAGCTCCCGAGCCACCTGCAGGAGCGCAAGGGACAGGGACCATCAGATCCCTCACCGCCGCTCCCTCCAGGTTCAAAACAAAATCTAGGACGGGGCAAACCAGGCCCTGGGGAGACAGGCCTGAGATGCTGGGAGGACCCCTGGGGAATGGGCTGCCGGCCTCACCTCGCCCGCGGTCGTGTAGGAGTCGATGGCCACCGGGCAGGCCCCGGCGCCGGGACAGTGCACGGTGCACTGCAGCTCCTGCCGCCGGCTCAGCGCAGCGATCTCCGCCAGCGACGGCACCAGCTCTCGGCAGCGCGTGCGGCCCAGCGCCCTGCGGATGAAGCGCGCGTATTCTGCCAGCTCCGAGTCGGGGAGCGCCCGCTCTGTCCTGGGTGGGGAGAAGTCCACGGATCAGTCCTTCCCCTGTGGCCTTCTTGGGTCAGTCTCCTCCCCTTCAACTCAGTCCCTAGAAGGTGGCTTGAATCTGCGCGGAGCTGAATTACTTTCCAAGTCTGGGGGCGGCGCTCTCCCACTGCCCTGGCCCACATCAGAGTCTGTGGATCGCTTTCCAAATCCCAAATCCAGCCGCCTGCCTATAGTTTCCTGAGCCCTGGGCTGGCCCACATCCCCGAGAAGTAGCCTTTGACAACCCCTCCGCCCGCCCAGGGTGCGTTATCTTAATTTGTCTGCTCACAATGGTACACGATTTTGTAGTTCCCACCCCGGAGCTGGGTCTGTTCACACCGGCCCTGACCAGGCAAGCCCCCACCATGCTGTCCCCTCCCCACCCTGCGGCTGCTTTCCTTAGCCCTGCACCTGCTCTTCTCACCTCTCCAAGTGCCCCAGGAGGTGACCCCGGACTGCGCCCCCAGGCCTGAAGGTACAGCTCATGCAGGTGAGGAGCTGCCAGTACCGCAGGGCGGCGGGGTCCTGCGTAGCAGGGAGCCCTGGAGGACCCGCAGGGCCTGAGGTCTGCTTAGCCAGCTGCAGGAAAAGCTCGTCCTGGAGCGCGGGCAGGTCCTGGCAGGTTTGCAGCACGCCCTGCATCAGGGGCCCGGGCCACCGTGCCCCCTCCAGCGCCTGCAGCGCCAGGAACAGCCTCACCGCCTCCTCTCGCAGGGGTGCGTAGCCCGGACCTATGGGACGGTGGGGGAGGAGGGATGGTTTGGAGAGGGGGCACAGAGCTGTGCCCTGGTGGGAAACCACGGCACGGCCCAGGGGCAGGTCACAGGGAGTAGAAAGGGATGTGGTGGCAAGGATGGAGGGGCGAAGGGCAGGGAGAGTGGAGGGAAAGCAATGGTCCCACAGAGCCAGACTCCAGCCAGGGAGCCCCTCCTTCTCCTGCTGAGCCAGGACCCTGGCACAGAGAAGAAAGAAGGGCCCAGGTTCAAGGCCCAGATCCAGAGCTGTCACCGCCGGCCAGATAACAGGCTGGTCTGGGAGTCAGAAAACCGAGTTCAGCCCCCAGCCCCTCTTCATCCTCTGGCTTTAGGGCCTGGCCAGCCACTCTGCCCCTTTGGGGAGAAGTGTAGCTGGAAGAAGCTAGCGGTTCTCCCCAAAGTCAGAGTGGAGTCTTTCCCACACCTGTGAAGGGGGGATGGTGTGGCCTTGAGTGCCATGAGAAACGGCCAGGTGTGGGGTGCACGCCAGGAACCCCAGCACTCTGGGGAGCCGCGAGGCAGGAGGACTGCAAGTCTGAGCCTAACCTGGGCGACTTAGGAGACCCTGTCCCAACATACCAGGGGGGTCAGAGCTCAGTGTATAGCATCTCTGGGTTCAAGCCCCAGTGCACCACCACCACCACCAACAATGGAGTGTAGTGAAAGAAGAAGAGTGTAAAAGCTCGAAGGACATCAGCAGTCAGGATGAGCCCCTTAGAGAAGGGCTCACGGGGTCTCTTTCTGTTCAGATTTCCATTCCCGCATTCCTCCTCCCTGGCAGCCTCTAGCCTGGAAAGAGAGGTGCTGGGGGGGTGTACAGGCCCTGGCACCGAGGCTGGATTCTTACCATCCCCAAGGATGCCGGGACCTGGGCCTGAGCCCCTCACCTGGGGCGCCCCCTCCGTAGGGCAGGGGCAGGAGCGGGGCATACAGGGCGCCACTGGTGTGCCGCAGAATGGGGTTCCGCCGGTAGATGAGGGCCACTGCCTCGGGGTCCGCACAACTCTCCTAGAGGCCGGGAAGAGGGAGGGGATGAGAAAGCCCAGGAAGCTTCCACCTCCCGCCACCCACTGCCCGGTCCACCCCTCACCTGGATGTCCCTGAGCAGGAGCTGGGTAGGCGTCTCCAGGGGTACCTTGGAGGAGATCACTTCCCGCAAGGCCACCCCCCAGCGCTCCGCCTCAGCCTGGCGCGGGGAGCACAGGCGGACGTTGTGTTTCCGGCCGGACACGGTCACCGACCATAGACCTGATGGGGGGGAGGCGGAGGGGCTATCAGGGCTGTCCGGGCCCCCGCCGGGCAGGGGGAGGCCCTCGGGTCTCACCGGTCTCCTTGGGCTTGCGTTCAGGGCCGGTCACGGAGCACAGGCTGGTGAGCACCAGGCTGCCGAGGCGCCGCGCGCCCTTCCCGCTGCCACTGAACTGGTCCAGGGAGTCGCGCGTGAGCACGAACCAGGCTCGGCGCGGGGGCAGCCACGGCCGCGCCCCTCCTGCGCGGGGCTCTCGGTACAGCCAGCCTGGGGGCGGCACGGCGCGGAGTAAGCCCATCGTCGCGCAGGACACGGGCCCCTAGCGGGCATCGGGATGGGGGCGCACCTTTCACAACCACGTCGGGGTCGTCCTCCCGCAGCCCCTTGTCCCGGATGAGGCTCCGCGTCTCCTCCCAGCTCTGCAGCCTGGCGGGAGGAAGCAGAGCCGGAGGAAGCAGGCTGCTCGCCCCTGCCCGGCCTCCAGGGGCTGCTCAGGAGGGGCTCCCCAGACGGCGGGGGCTGCTCCCCAGCGGGACACCCCTCCTCCGGACTGTGGGAACCGTGGGGCCGCGCTGACCTTGCACCAGAAATAGCCAGGACCCCCCTTCCTCCCCGAGCCCTCGGCGGGACCGCCCCCGGGACCCCAGCCAACCCGCAGTGTCCGGCGCGCCTCGCCTCCGCCAGGGCCTCTCCCTTATTGCACAACCCACAGGGGAGGCGGCAGGGCCGGGGTCCTGAGAGTCTGCTGACCACCAGGCTCGCAGAGGCCAAGCTCACCTGTCAGAGACCGGCCCGCTCCTCCCGGGCTGGGTCAGCGTCACCTCCAGGGCACCCTGGGGAGAGAGGCAGGGACGCTCAGAGGCACGGCTACGCTGCACGATCCCTGTGGACGGCCGGCGCTGCTCTGGGACTGAGGAAGGAGTGGAGGAGCGGGGTGGAGAGAGGGCGTCGCGGGCACCACACACGGCCTCCGGCCTCCGAAGCTCCTGCCTGGGCTCCTTTGGAGACACAGTCGGGGCCAGGTAGGGTGGGAGGAGCACTGGGTGGGGAGTTAGGCCACTTTAGTCCCCAGACTCCCTGGACCACGAACTCCAGCTAGGAAGGTGCACACATCCCGTCTCCGGCCCGAGGCCCCCATCTTTGAACTGGAAGAGGTGGGCAAAGTCCCTCCGTCTCTGGAGGCTGCTCCCGTCCCCTCGCAGGGCCACAGGCTTTTCTTCACCCTGGGACACCCAGCCCTGAGACTCGACTCGGGGTGAGCGGGGACCCTGCCCTGGCTCGGCCAGGCTGAGGAGCAGCACACGCATGCAGCATGCAGGCCAGGTGTGGTTGGGGATTTGGGCCTTCGCTTCACACCCTCGCCACCCCCCCACTTCAGCTGCAGACTGGGGTCTGAGAGGCCTCCAAGGCCACTAGAGCGAGCCAGGCAGGAACTGTGCCTGCCACGGTCCCACTGCACCCAGACTGCGAAATCCAGGAGGGGAGCAGGAGGGGGCCCAGGGCACCTGTCCCCTGCTCCAGGGCGGAGGAGTGGAGGTGGAGCACGAGGCAGGCCAAGGCACGGTTGGGCTGACACTGACAGCAGACCCTGCCGGGCGGGCCGGGCCAGGCCGGGAGCTGGGGAGGCCCTGTGCTGCGCCCTCCTGCAGAGCTTCGTCCCTGGCTTCTGGAAGTCGGGGTACTCTGTGCCCCACACCACCAGGGCCGGTCTGCCCAGTCTCTCGCCTGGCTCCCCTGTCTCAGTCCCCTCTTCCCCCCTCCTCCCTCTATATTTATCTGCCCTTGGCCTCGCCAGGTGCTGGCGGCCGCCCCACCCGGGCACAGAGCCACCAGGCCTGCTGGGGACCCCTGATGGGGGAGGGGAGCCTGGCCCAGGCCGCAGGTCACCGCACTCTGGTTGCCACGGGAGCAGCCGCGGGAGTAGGCACACCGTGGGATGAATGTGCCAGCGTGCCTCAGTTTCCCCACGGGGACATTTGTCACGACCCAGCGACCAAGCATCCCTTCCCATCCAGTCGGGGATTTTCTGGGAGCCTCACCATCGAATGCTGAGGATTCCATCCCTAGCGACAGGACACCATAGCCCCCAGCTCCCACTCTGGGGTCCCCGATTCGGACCCCAGGCCTCGGAGGCCATCCACCCTGGCCTAGGTCTCGGCTGTGGGAGCTCTCGCATCTGGCCCCAGGCTCACCAAGGGGGAGTGCAGAGGACCCAGGCGATCGAGCTGCCCAGCCGGCCTCGCCACATTCCTTGGCGCTGGCGGAGGCGGAAGAAGACGGGATGGGACGCGGGCCGGCGGGGAAGGGAGAGGCAGGGCCAGGTTGGGCCACGCGCGACGCCTCCCTGCCTCGGGGGCCCCCAGCAGGTGGACAGCGCCCAGGGCAAGACAAGGCCCATCCCACGGGCACCTCGCGAGTGGGGTGCTCCACGCCTCCGTCGCCCCTTGTCCCCGCGCCTGGCCGGAGTCGCGGCAGGGTCGGGCGCGGAGATGGAGCCAAGGCTCCGGGTCCCCGGCACTCACCCGCCCGCCGCCCACCGGACTCGGGGTCCGCAGCTCGAAGGTCTCGTCCTCGTCCCCGTCCCCGTCCCCGCTGAGCTCGCCGTCGCCGTAGTCCCGGTGCAGCAGGGTGAAGCCCCGATGGCAGCAGAGGAGCCGCCACCACAGCCCCCCGGGGAGAGGCATCGGGCGCGCGGGCCGGGGTCGCGGAGCCTGTGGGGCTTGGCGCGCGGGGGGGCGGGGGGGGGGCGACGTCCAGTGCTGGGTGTCAGGGACCCCCTCGGGGGTGCAGGGGGCGACACTGGGGGCCCCTGGAGGAGGAGGGCACGACGTCCAGGCCCGGCCGGGGGAGTGGGGAGCGATGTCCGGCGCGGGGAAGTCTCGTCCGCTGTGGCGTCCCGCGCGGCGGGGGGCGCGTCCGGCGCGGTGGCCGCGGTCCCTGCTCCGGAAGGGTCGGGTCCGGAGGGCGAGCAGTGCCGGGGCCCGGGCGGCGCGCGCTGCGCTCCCGGCAGCCCCGGACTGGCGCGTTGGGGGCGCGGGCGCAGCTGGGGACCCCGCCTCCGGACCCCTCCCGCGGCCCCCCGCCTCTCCTTTCTCTCCTCCCTTCAGTCCGGGGCAGGATCCACGTGTCGTCACCGTCCCCTGCGCCCAATCCCCGTGCCTGGCGCCGGGCTCGGCCGCCAATCACCGGCAGGAAGCGGCGCGGGTTGCATCATGTGCTCCTGGCCCGGTGACAGCGGGGAGGGGCGGGGCGGGGCGCTGCTGGCCACGCCCCGTCCCCGAGGTCGGGCCCGGGGTGCCGGTCACGTCACAGGAGCCCGCCTTCGCGATTGGGTTTAACTCTAGGCGCCCCGACTGCAGGCGAAATCCCTCCCGGAAGGCCGTGGGGCGGGGGGAGGCCGGACGCTGCGCCCCTGACCCCGCTGACCCGTGCTGCGCCCAGTGCTAGGGATGACCCTGCACCCCTGGAGTTGGGGGGTCTGGTTCCTAAATCAGAGTCACCTCACTTTGGGGTGAAGTTGAGACACGGACTCCCGGAAGGCGCAAGCCTCGGCCTGAAATAAAATCAATTTAATTTATGTTTGGAGTCGGGGTCTCACTACACAGCACAGGCTGGCTTGGGACTCGCTAGGTGTCTCCGACTCACCCCCGCGCGCGTGCTGGGGTGACGGGCGCGCGCCGTCACGCCTGGCCGGGATCGAGTTTGGACCGCGCAGCCCCACGGAGCGCCGAGGGCCCACGGGGAGCGCACTCGAGTAAGGACAGTGGCTCGGCATTCTAGGGAACTCTGTGGTTTTCTGCAGGCGAGCATCCTACGGGTCTGGACAGGATGGAGTTAACCGAGGTGCCAGGCGGCCGGGGCGGGGCCGGGCGACCGCGGGAGGCGCGCGGCGCTGACTCAGCGGCGATTCCCGCGGTCTCCGGCAAGGGCTCCAGCCCGGCCCCCAGAGATCTGCGCCAGCCGCGGCCCGCCCCTCGATCGCGGACCCGTAGGCCGAGGCCTCGGGTCTCCGCTGCCAGAGGCTCGCGGCCGGCCGGGGAGAGGCGCGCGGGGTGGGGGGCACCTGTCCCCAGACCCCCTGGCCACGTCACACCCTTCTTGCCTCTGGATTCGGGCGGGCCGTGGGTCCAGCCTGGCTGGCCGCGTGTTACACGGCCTGTCACACGTGAGCACTGCCTGTTGTGATTGTGCAAAACAAAGACTCGGAATCAAAGCCGCCGGCGCTAGTGGCCTTCCTGGCGGTGTCTGCGCCCCAGAGCGCCCCTGGCTGAGATTTCCTGGGGCTGGAGATCCAGAAACCCGAGCCCTCTTCCCCATCTCGCTCCCAGGCCCCGGCCTGCAGGGAAGCTCTTCCCCATGTCTAAGCCTCTCCTCCGCCCCAGGGAGGATGGAGACGCCAGCCTCCCCCCCCCCAGCCTCCTCCGCGCCCCCCCCCCCCCAGCAAGCCCAGGACAGACCCTCTTTGGACATTTGCAAACTGCAATTCCCGCTCTGCTTTCCTTCCAGTTGCAAGACTCCAGCTCAACTTTTTAAATGACTCGTTTTGTTCCATCGCAGAACTTGAGCAGGGCTCCTCCAGCAGTGATCGAATCCTCTGCCCCCATAGGAAATCTCCCGCCCCTCACCGTCCCGCCTGCAAAGTTCCCGGGGCGGCGCGCGTGCCAGCGGGCCAGGCCTCCAGGACAGCCAGCTTGTTAGAGAGCTCTTCTGACTCTGCTGCTTCGGGTGGAGCCCCCGCCCCTCCCGGCCTGGCAGCTTTCCCGCCTCAGCCTCACCTCTGCGGGTGCGCCTGCTGTCAGAGTTCAGGGGGTGTCTGCCAGGGCTTTAGCAAACTCAGCAGCTCCGTCCACCCACCCCAGGGCCGTGGGGGTGCAGCCCCAATGTCTGCTCCACTGCAAATCACTTGCAAGCTGGTGGTGCAAAAATAGTAACAGCTGCTGGTTGCATCTCATTTCCATCTTATCGCTTTAATGTGGCAGACCCAGGGCCACCCCTTGGTCCCTACCTCTGTCCCCGTGTTCCTCCCTCTACTTCCCTTCCCACCCACTCCCGTGGCCCTCGCTCACCCACACCCCCCTGCAGCCCTAGCTGTCCCAGGACACACTATGGGTGTCAGTGGCCGCTGAGCAGGTGGACAGGCGCGGCCGACGGGGACAGCGCCCGCGGGGGTGGGCCCTGGTACCGCAGCCCGCGCTCCGCAGCAGCGCCCGCAGGTCCTGGCGGAAGCGCAGACCCAGGAAGGCGTAGAGCACGGGGTTAAGGCCGCAGCGCGCCAGGGCCAGGCCGCCGGTCACCAGCATCGCCAGGTCCTTGCTCTTGCTGGCCGGGCAGCTGCGTTCTCGGGCGGCCAGGAGGTCGGCAGTGTCCAGCAGCAGAGCGAGGCTGTAGGGCAGCTGCAGCACCACGAAGGCCGCTACGAGGGCCACCACGACTCGCAGCGCACGCCGGCGCTCGGGCCCCCTGGCGGCCAGCAGCGTACGGCCCAGGAGCGCATAGCAGGCGGCCATGACGCCCAGGGGCAGCGCGAAGCCCAGGGCCACCTGCGCCACGGCGCTCGTTCCCTTCACCGTCCGCGCCAGGCCCTCGGGGAGGACAAGGCGACAGCGCCGCCGGCCCTCGCGCAGCCCGTCCTGACTGAAGAGGAGCGCGGGCAGCGCCAGGAGCAGCGCCAGCAGCCACACGGCGGCTGAGGCCCAGTGCGCGCGGCGGGACACGGAGCGCCGAGGGCCCGCGGGGAGCGCACGCGCGATGGCCACGTAGCGGTCGGCGCTGATGCAGGCCAGGAACAGGAAGCCAGCGTGGGAGGAGGCCGCGTGGAGGCCCGAGATGGCACGGCAGGTGGCACTGCCCAGGCTCCAGCCCTGCAGCACCCCCGCTGCGGCGAAGGGCAGGGTCAGGGCCAGCAGGAGGTCGGCCAGGGCCAACTGCAGCAGGTGGGCCGCGGTGGGAGAGCGCACCGTGTGCCGGGCTGCCAGATGCGTGGCCAGGACCAAGCTGTTGCCTGCCAGGCCCAGGAAGGCCACCATCAGCAACACGCTGGGCTGGAAGGCGCGGCTGAAGGCCTGGACGTCGGCTTTGGAGCAGATCTCAGGCAGTGGCTCGGCCGAGTACGTGTCCTCCTCGTCCCCGGAGTAGGAGCCCCAGGGCACCTGGAGAAGGGACAGAGCAAAGTGGACACGGTTGAGATGCTCTTGCGCCTGCCCCAGCCATGCCTCCCTACCATGGGGAACCCTACAACCCAGGCCAACAGCACACAGGGAGAGACCCTCCCGACTCCTAGCACACCTCCCTTGCCCCCTGCTGCCTCCACTGCCAGCTTCCTGGGTGACCTTGAGCAAGCCACTGCTCTTTCTGGACTTCCGGAACCTCATAAGGACCTCGAAGTCCTGTCCGGGCCTGGTGGCAAGGCTTGCAGCGAGAAATGTTTGAAACATGGGTGCCAGTGATTTGAACCACCTAGCTGCCAATAAACCAAGAATTTTAGTAGTAATAAATTTTAGCTCCTTCTTCACCTTGCAGCGCCCTCTCTTGGGCAGACGGCCAGGTGCAGGCTTGGCTGGACCCAGGACCCTGGCTCCAACCTGCCTGAGGGGTGGGTTTGTCTCCCTTCCCTGCCCAGCTCCACCCCTCCCCACCTCTCCCGCCAGCACAGGCCCAAGCAGCCTCTCATGCCAAGGGGCTCCAGGGCTGCGGCTCAGCTCAGGGGGAGCCCGCACAGGTCAGGGGCTGGCAGAGGCCTGCTGCCTGGGTCCCCACCCTGCCCTCCCCCACTCCCACCTGCTCCGCGGGCTCTGTCCCCATCTCTGGCTACCAAGGTTTCGGAGGTAGAGCCCCACGGGTAGAGGTTAAATACCCAGTGGGACAGGAAGGAAGGGGCGGGGAGAGGGGCAGCCGAGTGGAGGGACTGGGGTCGGGACAGCCTGTGCACCCCATCGCCTCTGGAAGGATTTCCCTTCATCCTCCATCCGGAAAAGAGGGGTTTGGGAACATCACTGTCTGCTAACTGCTTGAGAAGTCAACCTTTCTGAGCCTCAGGATTTTTTCCTCTGCAAAGAGAAGTCAGGTGAAAATGCCGACTGCACAGTGTCAGGAGGGAGCCCGGCGTGGGAGCGGGGCCCAGGCACCTCGGGAAGTGTGGGGTTGCGACTTGCCCGGCCTGTGGTCTGTCTGTAGGTCTGCCTCTCCCTCGCGCCTTCGCTTGGAGTGTTTTCAGGTTATTGCCTCCCTTTGCCATCCCCGTCAGCCCCGCGGCCTCGGCGCTGGGGTTTCCCGGCGGGTGGGGTGCTCTCCTCCCGCCCTGTCGCGTGGGGCTGAGGCGCGCGCTTGCGCGTGCGGGGAGCGAAGGCTGGGGAAGGGGGAGGCGCGAGAGGAGAGGGAGAAGAGCGGAGCCCCGGGAGGAGAGGGCGGGAGAGCGGGAGCGCTGGGGCAGGAGAGGACGGAGAGGGGACAGCGCCCCAGTGCTAACCCAGGAGCAGAGCCGGGCGCTGGAGCCCGAGCCCGCCCGACGAGATGCGGCTGCGGCTGCTATGCGTCCTGCTCGCCGCCGCGGCCTCGGGAGCTCGGGGCTGGGGCTACTGTGAGTGCGGGGCTGGCGGGTGGAGCCGAGCGGCTGCAGGGCGGGTCCCGGGCCGCAATGCGCAATGCGGCTGGGTGGTCGCGGTCCTTCCTTCCCCGCCCGCCGCCCCCCGCGCTCCGCAATGCAGCTCCGCGGCCTTTGCGCGCGCCGGCGCCGGGCGGGGGTGTGGGGCTGGGAGTTGGGTTGGTGACCCCGCAGGGGCGCCGCTTCTGGCAGGGGCCAAGGCTGGGCTTGGCCCCGGGCTGGGTTTGTGGCTGGGGCTGGGCTTGGGCGGGGATCCAAGCAGGAGTTGGTGGTCCGGACGGGGCCAACCCCGTGGAGCTAGGGAGTGTTGGGAGGGGGCAGGAGGGGGGCTGGCTTTTGGGGTGGTGCAGGTTTGGGGGTTTGATGAGTGAGACAGATGGGAAGGATGAGGCTGGGTTGGCGTCGTGGGCTGATTCGGGTTCTGGGTGGTGCTGGGGCGACACTGGACCAGGGCAGGTCAGTGGGCCGGGGAGGGTCTGGCCTGAGGGCACCCCAAGAGATGAACCCCACCTTTGCACCTGCAGCTGTTGCTGCAGCCCAGGCTGAGCCGGGGCCTCCAGGTGGGCCGGGTCTGCCGCTGGGGGGCAGCAGAGAGGACGCCAGGCTGCTGGGTGGACCCAGCCCTCAGGGCCCGGGGGGCGCTGGGTGACAGCTTCCCTCCCCACCGCAGACGGCTGCGATGAGGAGCTGGTGGGGCCGCTCTACGCGCGCTCCCTGGGCGCCTCCTCCTACTATGGGCTTTTCACCACAGCACGCTTCGCCCGGCTGCACGGTGAGCTGCCACCCCGGGCAGGTGGGGATTCCCAGGGCGGGGAAGGCATCGGCGGTGAAAGTACTTGCCTCTCTGCAGGCATAAGTGGGTGGTCACCCCACACCCGGGATTCAAACCCCTGGCTGCAGATCGACTTGATGAAGAAGCACAGGATCCGCGCTGTGGCCACACAGGGCTCCTTTAATTCTTGGGACTGGGTCACACGCTACATGCTGCTGTACGGCGACCGCGTGGACAGCTGGACACCATTCTACCAGCAAGGGCACAACGCGGTACTCTGGGGAGGCCTCTGCTCTGTGCCCTGGGCTGGGCACGGTGGGAGGGACAGGGTTGAGGGGACAGGGAAGGTGAATTCCAGAGGAGGACAGTCAGCCCCTGGGTGTGCAGGACACTCTCAGAACACAGGGTTTCCACGCGTGAGGCGAACGTGGGAGGGCTTCCTGGAGGAGGTGATGTTGCATTGCACTTGGAGGAGTAAGAGGTGGAGACAGAGGATGGGACGTGGCCCGCACTATCCCTCCCCCGCAGACCTTCTTTGGCAACGTGAACGAGTCTGCGGTCGTGCGCCACGACCTGCACTACCACTTCACAGCACGCTACGTGCGCATTGTGCCCCTGGCTTGGAACCCTCGAGGCAAGATCGGCCTGCGGCTCGGCCTCTATGGCTGCCCCTACAGTAAGACTTGGCTAGGGACCCCGAGACCCCAGGGTGGGCTCCCAGCATGGCCTGCCCACCTCGGGTCCTCTGCCCTGCAGAGTCCGACATCCTCTACTTCGACGGCGATGACGCCATCTCCTACCGCTTCCCACGGGGCGTCAGCCGCAGCCTGTGGGACGTGATCGCGTTCAGCTTCAAGACGGAGGAGAAGGACGGGCTCCTGCTGCACTCCGAGGGCGCCCAGGGCGACTACGTGACGCTGGAGCTGCAGGGGGCACACCTGCTGCTGCACATGAGCCTGGGTGAGGCCTCCGCCCCTCACCGTGGCACCCAGCTGGTGAAGCAGCGAGGGCACGGTGGGGCTCCCTGGCCCTCCCGGGCCATCTCACGCGGTCCCCACCCCCAGGCAGCAGCCCCATCCAGCCCAGGCCCGGCCACACCACAGTGAGTGCGGGTGGCGTCCTCAACGACCAGCACTGGCACTACGTGCGCCTGGACCGCTATGGGCGTGAGGCCAACCTCACCCTGGATGGCTATGTGCAGCGCTTCGTGCTCAACGGCGACTTTGAGCGGCTGAACCTGGACTCGGAGGTGAGGTGGCTCCGGCAGCAGGCGATCCTCTCGCCCCAGAGTTTCTGGGCGCTCACCCGCAGGGCCCAGCTTTCTGTCCCTGCCCACGCCTCTGCCCCACCCAGAACCACGGAGGTGGGGTCAAGAAGTCCAGATTGGGGAAAATTGTCCTCTTGGGGCCTCCCCAAGCCCCACGGAGCTGAGAAAGGCTCCAGCCCCCTATGCTGACAAGGATGTTGACTGACCCAGGCACAGGCAGCCTGGTGGACTCCAGGCCAAACCCAGCCCCGCCCCCGCCCTGGGGAAATGTGGGTTTCAAGTCTTCCCTGCTCGCCCCCACCCCGCAGATGTTCATCGGGGGGCTGGTGGGCGCTACGCAGAAGAACCTCGCCTACCGGCACAACTTCCGCGGCTGTATTGAGAACGTGATCTTCAACCGGGTCAACATTGCTGACCTGGCCGTGCGGCGCCACTCGAGGATCACCTTCGAGGCCAGTGGGCGGAGTCCAGGGGCCCGGAAGGCCAAGCGCTGATGGGCGGGAGGGGACCGCGGATGGGGGGAAGGCCGCGCACCCCAGAGGAGCTGTATTCAGTCCTGTCGCCTCTTTGGCTGGTAGATGGGGGTGGGGTGGGTGGACACTGAGTGCACTAGGGTGCGTGGAGTCGCTCAGCGGCGGAGCAGGGACTCGAACCTGGGGCCTTTGCTGTCCTGGCTGGCTGGGCTTGGACACCAAGCACATGCGCGGGGCCCAGCAGAAGCTGCACTTGGTGGAGCAGGGACAGTGTGGACTAGTGGTGGAGAGGGAGCAAGCGGGGTTCCTGGGCCGGCCTGCTCGGGACCCCCAATTTGGGTGCGGGTTGAGACAGGCACATTAGGTCGTCCAGGCTGGCCCCGTACTCCATCCTCCTGCCTCAGCCTCCAGAGCGCTGACATGACAGTCATGGGCCACCACGCAGCTGGGCCCCCCTACTGCGGGGCACCTGCAGCGAAGAGTCAGGGCTGGCGGATCCCTGTGCTTGCCGGGCTGAGGGTCCCCACTTCCGCCACAGGGCAAGGTGGCCTTCCGATGCCTGGACCCGGTCCCACACCCCATCAACTTTGGGGGACCACACAACTACGTGCAGATCCCCGGCTTCCCGCGCCGTGGACGCCTGGCCGTGTCCTTCCGCTTCCGCACCTGGGACCTCACGGGGCTGCTGCTGTTCTCCAGCCTGGGCGACGGGCTGGGCCACGTGGAGCTGATGCTGAGCGATGGCCAGGTCAATGTGTCCATCGCGCAGGCCGCCCGCAAGCGCCTGCAGTTCGCGGCTGGTGAGGTGGAGGCGGGCGTGGGCCTGGCCCGGGGCCTGTGCTCCTGGTTCTGAGCTGACCCTGGCTCTGCTGTCGCCCACCCCACCCCCTCCTCTGCCCAGGGTACCGCCTGAACGACGGCTTTTGGCATGAGGTCAATTTTGTGGCCCAGGAGAACCAGGCGGTCATCAGTATCGACGATGTGGAGGGCGCAGAAGTCCGGGTCTCCTACCCTCTGCTCATTCGCACGGGGACCTCGTACTTTTTTGGGGGTAGGTGGGCGCCAGGTTCATTCCTGGGTGGAAAGGCCATGTGAGGCCACCGAGTGGTGCCCGGGGGGGGGCTCTGTGAGGACCCACCCCACTCACACTGAGGCCTTGGGGTAGAGAGGCCCCGGTCCCTGGCTGCGCCTCTGTTCCTGCTCCCTTCTCTCTTCCCGTCTGACTCCCGGGGGAGGAGGGTCCCAGGGTCCCTGGGGAGGGCCTCACTGGGTGCTCGGTCCCTGCAGGTTGTCCCAAGCCAGCCAGCCGATGGGGCTGCCACTCCAACCAGACAGCCTTCCATGGCTGCATGGAGCTGCTCAAGGTGGACGGCCAGCTGGTCAACCTCACGCTGGTGGAGTTCAGGCGGCTGGGACACTATGCTGAGGTCCTGTTTGACACATGTGGCATCACCGACAGGTACCGGGCACATGCTTCCCAGCCAGCAGTGCCCCCTAAACCCCTCGGCCAGGGTCTCCCGCCTCTGGCCACCCTGGAAAGAGTCCTCCTTGACCGCACACACCTCCTGAGCCTTCCCATAAGCGACACACACTTTGGATGGAAATGATGCACGTTTTTGCTCCTGCAGGGGTTTTCTCACCAAGTGGCGGGGGTGGAATAAGGAATTTTCTGCCCTCTGTGGGAACAGGGACCAGAGGACCTGGGCCCTGAGTGTCCAGTGCCCCTGCATCTGTGTTCCTCCCTGGCTCCCAAGGCTGGGTGCCTGTCACCAGGTCCTGGTGCTCCAGGGACGTGGAGGAAGGCCCCATGGGATCAGAGCCCTCTCACAACCCCAGCAAGACGCCTTCTCACCCCGTGTGGTGTGGTGGTCCACACCTGTCATCCCAGCACTTGGGAGCCTAAGCAGGAGGATCGCCGGGAGTTTCAGGCCAGCCTGGGCTACATAATGAGACTTTGCCCCTGCTTCCCTCCAAAATAAGAGCCCTTCCTGGTGCCGACCCTTCCCAGGTGCAGCCCCAACATGTGTGAGCATGATGGCCGCTGCTACCAGTCTTGGGACGACTTTATCTGCTACTGTGAGCTGACCGGCTACAAGGGCGAGACCTGCCACCAGCGTAAGCCCGGGGCGGGCGGGGGCGGGTGGGGGCAGGGCAGCTGGAGATGGGGGCCGGGAACCTGCAGCCCTCACCGCCACCCTCCCACCCTCGCAGCGCTGTATAAGGAATCCTGTGAGGCTTACCGGCTCAGCGGGAAAATCTCCGGCAACTTCACCATCGACCCTGACGGCAGTGGCCCCCTGAAGCCATTCGTGGTGTACTGTGACATCCGGGGTGAGCGGCAGTGGGCTCGGGAAACAGAGACGGGGGTGTGCATTGACTATGTGGGGTCACGGGCGGCGGACACTGGCCTTCAGGTCAGTACAGCTTGGATCCCTGCCTGTTGTCCCTAAGGGGGACTGTGCTGGGGAGTCCCCACCAGCCACCTCTGCCGTCCCCGAGTGGCGGGAGCAGTGGGCAGGGAGGCGGAACAGACGCCCTGGCTCGGCCTGGGCCCTGTCCCCCACCAGAGAACCGAGCGTGGACGGTGGTGCGGCACGACAGGCTGTGGACAACACGCGTGTCAGGCTCCAGCATGGAGCGGCCCTTCTTGGCGGCCGTGCAGTACTGGAACGCATCGTGGGAGGAGGTCGGAGCGCTGGCCAACGCCTCGCAGCACTGCGAGCAGTGGATCGAGTTCTCCTGCTACAACTCCCGGCTGCTCAACACGGCAGGTCAGCAGGGCGGGGCTCGGGGCTGCAGGGTGAGGGCAGGCTGGGCAGAGGGCAGCCCTGGCAGCGACCCGGGACCCGTCCCCAGGCGGCTACCCCTACAGCTTCTGGATCGGCCGCCACGAGGAGCAGCACTTCTACTGGGGCGGCTCCCAGCCTGGCATCCGGCGCTGCGCCTGCGGCCTGGACCACAGCTGCGTGGACCCTGCCCTGCACTGCAACTGCGACGCTGACCAGCCACAGTGGTGAGGCCTCCAGGGCCGAGGAGGGGACAGAGGGACACGGGGAGGGTTGGCGGGGGGCGTGGAGGGTTTGGCTGAGCCCCCAACCCACCCTGCAGGAGAACCGACAAGGGGCTGCTGACCTTTGTGGACCACCTGCCTGTCACCCAGGTGGTGGTGGGCGACACCAACCGCTCCAACTCCGAGGCCCAGTTCTTCCTGAGGCCTTTGCGCTGCTACGGGGACCGTGAGTGCCACACCCTTCTCTGTGCCACACTGCCAGGCGCCCTGCTGTGCCCAGTCGTCGGGGTCCCCACCCCTCCACCTGGCCTCCCCAGCGGCCTCCATCCCCTGGTGTTGCAGGAAACTCCTGGAATACCATTTCCTTCCACACCGGGGCCGCGCTGCGTTTCCCCGCAATCCGTGCCAACCACAGCCTGGACGTGTCCTTCTACTTCCGGACCTCGGCGCCTTCGGGCGTCTTCCTGGAGAACCAAGCAGGCCTCTACGGCGGGTGGCGCCGGCCGTACCTGCGTGTGGAGCTCAACAGTGAGCTCAGGCTTGGGGATGGAGGGCTGGCTGTGTGGCCCCGGGGTCGTGCTGGGCCGGGAACCCACGAGGGCTAGTGGAGTCCCAGCCCCTGCCCCTCCATGCCTGGTCACCCCGCCCAGCGTCCCGGGACGTGGTCTTCGCCTTCGACGTGGGGAACGGGGACGAGAACCTGACGGTCCACTCCGATGACTTCGAGTTCAGCGACGATGAGTGGCACCTGGTGAGGGCCGAGATCAACGTGAAGCAGGCACGACTGCGCGTGGACCACCGGCCGTGGGTGGTGCGCCCCATGCCCCTGCAGACCTACCTCTGGCTGGAGTACGACCAGCCGCTCCACGTGGGTGAGCGCCCCGGACAGTCCTGGTGGCCAGCGCGGAACCCAGGGCGCTGCCTGGCCTCACCCTCGCCCTCCACATGTTTCCTGGCCAGGATCGGCGGAGCTCAAGCGGCGCCCCTTTGTGGGCTGCCTGAGGGCCATGCGTCTGAACGGGGTGACGCTGAACCTGGAGGGCCGGGCCAACGCCTCCGAGGGGACGTCCCCCAACTGCACGGGCCGCTGTGCCCACCCGCGCTTCCCCTGCTCCCACGGTGGCCACTGCGTGGAGCACTACAGCTACTACACCTGCGATTGCGACCTCACAGCTTTCGACGGGCCCTACTGCAACCAGGGTCAGTGCTGCTGGGACGCGGAGGGAGCCTCGAGGCACAGTGGGCTGGGGCAGCGGAGGAGTAGAGAGGAAAGAGGACCCAGGGCTGGTGCACGCGCGTAGCCCCTGTGCCCTGGGAGGCCGAGGCAGGAGGGTTGGGAGTTCAAGCCCAGCTCAGGCAACTTAGTGACTCAGCGAGAAGCTGACTCAAAATAGAAAACAAGAAGGGCGGAAACGTAGCTCCGCACGAAGGCCCTGGGTTCAATCCCCAGTACTGCAGAACAGCTCAAAAGTGTGAATCGAGTGACGCTCCGTCCCCACGGGCACTGAGGGGCGCGGGCCGTACGTCCCTCGTGTGTGCAGCGACTCCCGGCCTCGTGATGCCCTTCTGCACCATTTCCTGGGCGACAGTGCCCGTGTGCCTGAGACACTTGTCAGCCAGCTCAGGGCTCGGCCTGGGCAGTGAACACAGCCGATGCCCCAGACCATGCCGCCCTTTGTGACCTGGGGACGCAGGTGGTGGGGCCTGTGCCAGGGTGACACGGGGACCTGGGCAGCCACAGAGGACCATGGGACTCTCGTCCTGATCTTGGCTCTCACTGTGGACCTGGGACCCGTCACGACCCATCCCAAGCCTCAGTTTCCCCATCTGCCAATTTGGAGGTCAGACGAGAGGAGCTCTTACATTTCACGGCTTTAAGATTCCATGCTGGGGCAGAGGGCCTCGCGGGGACCTGAAGGGTGGTGATGGTGGCAGGGACCGGGTGACCCTCCAGCGTGTGTGGGAATGGCATCTAAACCTGTGATTTCAGCCAGGAGTGGTGGCCCACATCGGTGATCCCAGGGCTGAGGGAAGCTGAGGCAGGAGGATTCCAAGTTCTAGTCCTGTCTCAAAAATTTAGCAAGAGCCTGTCTCAAATACTAAAGACAGGCTGGGGATGTAGCTCAGTGGTGGAGAACCCCTGGGTTCCATCCTTGGTGCTGCAAACAAAACAAACCAAAGCCCACTGGCATGGGAGTGAGGAGCCGGGGCCCAGACCTCTCCTCTTTCTGCAGACATCGGTGGCTTCTTTGAGCCGGGCACCTGGATGCGCTATAACCTGCAGTCGGCACTGCGCTCGGCTGCCCGCGAGTTCTCCCACATGCTGAGCCGCCCAGTCCCTGGCTATGAGCCTGGCTACGTCCCTGGCTATGACTCCCCCGGCTACGTCCCTGGCTACCACGGCCCCGGCTACCGGCGGCCCGACTACCCGAGGCCTGGGCGGCCCGTGCCCGGGTACCGGGGCCCCGTGTACAATGTCACAGGGGAGGAGGTCTCCTTCAGCTTCAGCACCAGCGTGGCGCCCGCGGTGCTGCTGTACGTCAGCTCCTTCGTGCGCGACTACATGGCGGTGCTCATCAAGGAGGACGGTGGGTGCCCTGCCGCGGCCGGTCCACGGGGCCCGGCGGCTGTGCGGCCGCGAGTCACGCCTCTCTCCCCGCACAGGGACCCTGCAGCTGCGGTACCAGCTGGGCACCAGCCCCTACGTGTACCCGCTGACCACCCGGCCTGTGACGGATGGGCAGCCGCACAGCGTCAACATCACCCGGGTCTACCGCAACCTCTTCATCCAGGTGCGGGGCTGGGGCCGGGCAAGGGTACAGAAGCCCTGCACAGAGGGGCTTCCCGTCTGTGCTCCCCAAGTCAGCAGGCAGGCTCACCAAGTAACTTCCCCAAGGTCAAACCGAGGTAAGCCACAAGGACAGGGCTCAGAACCAGGTTAATGTTTGCCCAGTGCTGGGGACTGAGCCCAGGCCTTCACGCTGAACACCATCACTAGCCCTTTCTTTATTTTTTATTTTGAGGCAGGGTCTCACTGAGTTAATTAAGTTACCCAAGCTGGGCTCGAACTTGCAGTCCTCCTGCCTCAGCCTTCCAGAGTGCTGGGATGGGATGACAGTCATTTTTGATTTTTTGTGTTTGTTTTTGTTTTTCTGTGAATTTTTTTTTTTTTTTTGGTACCGGAGATCGAACTCAGGACCTTGCGCTTGTGAGGCAAGCGCTGGAACCACTGAGCTAAATCCCTGGCCCTTTTTTGTTTTCTATTTTTTTATTTTTTTGGTACCGGGGATCGAACTCAGGTCCTTGCGCTTGTGAGGCAAGCGCTGGAACCACTGAGCTAAATCCCTGGCCCTTTTTTGTTTTCTATTTTTTTATTTTTTTGGTACCGGGGATCGAACTCAGGTCCTTGTGCTTGCACAGCAGGCAGTGAAACCACTGAGCTAAATCCCCGGCCCATGTTTTTGATTTTTTGAGACAGGTCTTGCTTTGAAGCTCAGGCTGGTCCTAAACTTACTATGTAGCCCAGGGTGGCCTCGAACTCTCGGCAATCCTCCTGCCTCAGCCTCCCGAGTGCTGGGATGACAGGCCCAGAGTGAGGACTTGCCTGCCTGACAGGTCTACCTGGTCCCCTCCCATCCCTCCCTGCAGGTGGACTACTTCCCGCTGACGGAGCAGAAGTTCTCGCTGCTGGTGGACAGCCAGCTGGACTCACCCAAGGCCTTGTACCTGGGGCGCGTGATGGGTGAGCTTCACGCGAGGCCCCTGGACCCGGCATGGCGGGAGGGTGGTCAGAGATGAGCAGCAGGCCCTCGGACTCGAGGGCCATCTCCCGGGGTCCAAGCTGCTCTTTCCGGGCCTGCTATCCCTCAGAGACGGGTGTCATCGACCCCGAGATCCAGCGCTACAACACCCCGGGCTTCTCGGGCTGCCTTTCCGGCGTCCGCTTCAACAACGTGGCCCCCCTCAAGACCCACTTTCGCAGCCCTCGGCCCATGACCGCTGAGCTGGCCGAGGCCCTCCGCGTGCAGGGCGAGCTGGCTGAGTCCAACTGCGGTGCCATGCCCCGCCTGGTCTCCGAGGTGCCCCCTGAGCTTGACCCCTGGTACCTGCCCCCAGGTATGGCCCTGGCCTAGCCCGATGGGGAGGAAGGGTGGCGGGAGGGAAGGGCTGGTGCTCTTTCTGGGAGGCATCTGTAACTGTGCTGTCCCCTGCAGACTTCCTGTACTACCATGACGACGGCTGGGTTGCCATCCTCTTAGGCTGTGAGTGGCAGACCCCTAACCTGACCCCGGGCCCCGTCCCCGACCCGGGCCACTGAGGGATGGTGCGGGCGCCCCGTGCCACTGCTACTGGAGGCTGGAGACTTTCCCCTTGAGGGAGGCACGTGTGGCACCAGGGTTGCACCCAGGGTCTGTGCATGATGGGCAAGTACTCCGCCACATCCTCAGCTTTTCACTCGGAGACAGGATCTTGCTAAATTATTCAGCCTGGGCTTGAAATCCTCTTGCCTCGGCTGAGTAGCTGGGATTACAAGTGCGTGGCACTGTACCTGGCTAGATGCTATACATTTTCTTTGTTTTTTGGTACCAAGGATCGAACTCGGGTCCTTGGGCTTGCTGGGCAGGAGGCGGAACCACTGAGCTAAATCCCCGGCCCTTATTTTGTTTTTGAGACAGGGCTTCACTACATCACCCAGGCTGGCCACACACTTGTAACTGTAACGTTAAACTATAGCTGTAGCTAAACAATGAAGAGATGTGGGCACAGTAACATCCAGGGAGGAGACACTGGGCTAACTACCAGGAATGTGGAAAGAGAGCAGGAGAACTAGAAGCTGGCCAGGGGATAAAGCAGGAATTCAGCTGATGTGGGGACCTGACTGGCAGTTGTGTGTGCACATGCTTCTGGCTGAGTGCTGTGTGCACATGTGGGTGTCTGTGGGGAAACCTCCAGCTTGCTCTGAGGCGCCCCTCTCCTCCGCAGTTCTGGTGGCCTTCCTGCTGCTGGGGCTGGTGGGGATGCTGGTGCTCTTCTATCTGCAGAACCATCGCTACAAGGGCTCCTACCACACCAATGAGCCCAAGGCCGCCCATGATGACCAAGCGGCCAGCAAAGCGCCCCTGCCTGCATCGGGCCCAGCCCCAGCCCCGGCCCCGGCCCCGGCCCCGGCCCCCGCCCCAGCCCCGGCCCCGGCCCCAGGCCCCGGCCCCCGGGACCAAAACCTGCCCCAGATCCTGGAGGAGTCCAGGTCGGAATGACTGGGGACTTCAGGGACCAAGCCTAGCTTCTCCAGACCCCTGTTCCTGACTCTCCCCACCCTCGGGGCACTGGCCGCTCTGGGCTGGCCCTGCCCACCCAGCAGGTCTCCTCCTGCAGGCCTGGTGGGCAGAGCTACAGACGGGACCAACGGGGATGGCTGAGCCTCACTGCCGAGACCAGGGCCCTGCCGCTCCATTCCAGCCCCACGGAGAAGCCCCAGGGTGGCGCTGGGCTTCCTGCCAGCTGTCTGCACCCGATCCTGTGCCAGGTTCACCATCAGCAGAGCCTCCACGTGGGGCTGCAGCCCAGGGCGGAGCTGCCGCCTCGGATGCCCCCCACCCCGAAGCCTCTTGCACCTGCATCCTCTGCAGGGCCCAGGGCTTCGCCACCCTCCCCACCCTTTTCGTTTTTTACAGCGAGACCACAAGGCCTCTGCCTAGCACCTTAGAACCTCTGCTGCTTCACGCTTGAGCCAAAGCCATAAGAAACCCTGCAACACCCTAGAGAAACGCAGACCCCGCCTGGTGATGCACGGCCCCCGGCCCCCAGCGCATGAGGCGTCCTCCCAGCCCACCCGGGGCCATGTTCTTTATATTTATTTTTTGTTGCAAAGTCTGTCTAGAGAAAGCCTATATATCACTAATTTTTAAATTATGTTTATATATAAAAGAGCAGCTCAGCAGGCTGCCCGTGCTGTGCCCAGGCGAGTTTGCTGAGAGCTCCACTGGCTAGCCGGCTCAGTCCTGCCAGCCACTCGCCGCCCCCCGTCTCCAATAAAGCAAGTGGCAGAGCTGTCTGTGTGTGGTGGCTGGCGCCGAGGTCACGCGATGCGGGGGAGGCCGTAAAGGGAACCAGCCAGGTCGCAGGAGCTCCAGTCGTGGCTGCCTACCGGGTCTGACCTGCTGGAGCTGGCACCACCCTCCCAGCCCGAAGCACACGAAGATCCTGCCCAGGTGGCACCAACGCTTTATTAAGGAAGAGGTCACAAGCCACAGGACTGTAAAGTGCGTGAATTCACCCGCGGTGGCTGCTGCTGAGGCCTTAGGGCTGAAGGGGGGACAGTAAGGACACAGATCAGTCCTGGAGGCGCAGGGGGGAGGCCTGGGACCAGGGCTCGCTCCAACCTCTCTGGGGGCTGGAAAGTCATGTCCCACCCTCTTGGGGCCCTGCCTCCTCTGCCTCTGCTCCTGATTCACAGCCCAGCTCGAGGGTCCCCAACTCACACACCGCAGGTCCCGAATCAGCCTGGGGGCTGGGCGAGGCTGGGCAGGCACAGTGCAGCCTGGCCAACCCCACTCCCTCCAGGTGACAGCCCCTGGCGCTGCTCCCCAGCCCGGCCTCTCAGGGAGGAGAAGAATGGGGAAGCTGGGGCCCCTCGCTGCTCCCCCGAGTAGGCTCTGGGCCACCCTCAGGCTCACACCCCTAAGGAATAAAGTGCTTTGCTCTTCGGGAGCTCCGAAGAGAGTGGCAGCTGCTGCACCCAGCACTGCGGATCCCCGAGGCCCGGCCGCCCTGACTTGCGGTGTTCACCCTGAATGTGAATGTGGGCAGATGGCTGGGAAATCCCACCGTGTTCCCCTAGGGAACAACTGCCCCCAGCCCACTCGTCAGGAGCAGCACAGCGTGCAGCCACAGAGGTGAGCTGCAGCTTGGAAGGACGGGGACACCTGCTCCCTGGAACCTGAAGACAGTTTCCCACCTGCTCGAGTGTTGGCCCCAGGGTCAAGTTCCCAGCAGAACCGCAGTCACCCAGCTGGGTCTCCCTCTGTCCCCGGAACCCACACTTTCTGTCTGGACTCTGCCAGAGGAGGCAGTAGGAAGGTGACGCTTGTCCCCCTGCCCCAGCCCTGCTGCCTGCCAGGCTCTGGGGACCGGGGCCCTCTCTGCTGTGCCTGGCACCTGATCAGCGAGCCCTGCTAGGAGAGCTGAGGCCGGGTCACTAGGAGCAACCTGAGTGACTCAGGGGCCGCAGCCAGACCTGGGGACCCAGCCCTGCCACCTGTCCCCTCCTGAGATGGGGGTGTCCCTGGCATACAGCTGCGGCCTCACTGCAGAGGGGTGGGGTTCTCGGCGTGGAAGACAACAGTGCGACTGAGCAGCAGCGGGCGACTGTGAAAGCGAGGACAGTGCCAAGTTTGGCCGGCACAGCTACAGGACATCAGCCTCCCGCTCGATCCCCACGTACTTGAGGGCGTCGGCCTGGCTGTACCTGCCGGTGGGAGGAGCCCATTACTCTCTAGCCAGGGGGCTGGGGACCCGGAATCCTCCCACCCCTCACAGCTGCAGTGCCCCCGCCGTGCCCAGGCCGGTCGGTCGGGGACCCACCGCTCACCTGTAGTCAAAGAAGAGCTCTTCGCCAGCCTGGATGGCCCTCTTGGCGAAGATTCCGATGCGGTGGTCTCCGTTCACCATGACCACTACAAACCGGAAGAGCCCAGCCGCCCCCGTCACTTCGGGGACAGGGACGAGGGGGCCCCCCTCCCAGGGGTCGCAGGGACCTGAAGAACAGCTGAGGCAGGCCGCTGGCCCTGTGCTGCGCATCTCTCAGCTGGCTGCAAGTGTGGGGATTTTTTCCTTTTGCAGTATTAGGGACTGAACCCAGGGCCTCACACTCACTGGGTAAGCACTCTCTGGCTCAGCTACCTGACTTATCTTTAAATCACGTCTGTGGGAGAATGATGTTAATGTAGCCGGTAAAGAAAGCAGATCATAAAACCGAGAAGCCTAAGGGCCAGGGATGTAGCTCAGTGTCCCCGAGCCTGCCTGACAAGCACAAGGTCCTGAGTACGATCCCTGGTACCAAAAAAAGTAAAAACAAAAAACTGAGAGGCCTAAAATGATATTGATATTAATCATGATTATCTTTGGGCAAAAAAAGCTCAGTGATGAGCAGGCTGAGTGACAGTGGAGACTGTGGCAGATGTGGGGGAAACAGCCGCACCCCACTGGAGGCCCAGGGAACCCACCTTTGGCGTAACAGTTGGGGTTCACCGAATGGTTTGCAAATCGGATTTTATTCCCTTTCCGGGTAGCATCCACAACGAAATCTGCAGAGGGGACAAAGACAACCATGAGCGTCCCCAGAACCGCATGCACCTTCAGACCAGAAAGGCAGGCAGAGGGCGGTGGACACCCGGCTCCTCAGGGTCCAGCCCTGTGTGCAGGGGACGCGCAATCTGCCGCGCAGGGCCCTGTCTCCCCTCTTTGTTTCTTTTTTCCGGGGGTGCCGGGGATCGAACTCAGGACCGTGTGCTTGCGAGGCAGGCGGTGGAACCACTGAGCTAAATCCCAGCCCCTCTGTCTCCCCTCTTGCCAGGACTGTGGAGCCCCTCTTCCCATCTGCTGGGCGGGAAGGTCTGGGTCTGATCCCCACTTTCCCAGGGAGGCCGCCCCGCCTCAGCGCACCGTTGTTGAGGTTGAAGAGGAAGCTGGACATGTATTTGTCATAGACCTTCCCTCGCCGGTCGGCCTCATCCTGGGAGATGAGCTGGGGACACAGGAGGGACAGGTGGGCTGGAGGCCAGGTCCAGGACACAGCCAGGTCCTGCGCTACCGTCCCACCGGGGCTGGCCACGTCCACGTCCCCACGAGGGGCCTCCCGCCCAGGGCCCCAGCACCCACCTCGCCGCAGTACTCGGAGATGAACTCGTTCTTCTGCACCGACTCCTTGATGAAGGTGCCCCAGCCGGCCACGTCTGAGGGGGCCAGCAGCAGGTGCTGGAGGACAGGGCAGAGCTCAGCAGGTGCGGGGCGAGTGGGATGGGGCTCGGGCTGGGGGGGCCGGGCCACACCTTCTTGAGGCCGCGCTGGATGCTGCAGTTCTTGCAGGACACCACCTTGCAGTCCCAGTGCTCCGAGGCCCCGCAGGTGAGGCACAGGTCAGGGTCGCACTCCCGCACTGCCAGGTAGCAGGGACACTGCTTGGTGTTGCACTGGGTCTTACAGCGGCAGCCGGGGAAGCGGTTCTGGCCTGGGCGGGAGGCCGGGCAGGTTAGGGGAGACTCGGGACCTTGGGGACCAGGCCAGACTTGGGCCAGCCAAGGGCCCCGCCCACCGGGGCTGCTCCTGAGCACCCAACACAGCGTCTGCTCCTGCCTTCGAGTCTCCGCCACAGGCGTGCCCACCCCGGGCACCACAGCCTGCGTGGAGCTGCGAGGGAGGTGGGCAGAGCCGAGGAGAAAAGGAAATCAGTGCTCCTCACTGGGGAACCCCCCGCAAACAAGAGTTACTCTGAGGAGGCCGGGCATCCGCTCCAGGGCCCCTCCGCCCACGGCCCATGGCCTCTCGGCAAGGCGAGGCTGTGGCTAGATCGTATCAGCCCTTGGTAGGAGGGGCAGACACTGCCTCCTGCAGCCGGGGCTGCCGCCACCCTCCACCCCAGGACGGGGAGAAAGCCACTCTCAGGCGCTGCGGACTTCCATGTCCCTCTCCTACTTGGTATCAAACTCCAGCTCGTAAAGAAAAAAAAGACACAGAATTGTGACCACAATGATTTAAAAAACCAAATTTAAATTCACTTAGGCCAGTCTTGAATTCTCAAGGCAAGCGATCCTCCTGCCTCAGCCTCCTGAGGGCTGAGACTACAGGTGCACCAGGGCTAGCTGAAGGAAACTTTAAAACAATTTCCTGAAAAGGGAAACTAACTGTACCTTGAGGAAAAAGACTCCCTGGCCTCTTTGTTCCCCCTGAGAGAGCTGGGACGCATCAAGTTTCTGCCCAGCTGCTGTCTTCAGAACCATCGACCTAAGGGCTTTCAAAAGCTGGCCTGGACAACACAGAGAGATGCCTTTTTAAAAAACTTCTTTCGATTTTTTTTTGGTTTTTTGAAACAGTCTCTCTATGGAGTTCAGGCTGGCCTTGAACTCACTATGCCCAGGGTGGCCTCGAACTCCTGGCGATCCTCCTGCCTCAGCCTCCCCAGTGCTAGGACCAGAGGTGTGTGCCACCACACCTGGCTCTACCTGGCTCTTTAAAAGAGCAAAAAGCAGAACAACAACAGAACACCAAAAACTCAAAACTTCTCCAGATCTGCAGCAGCTGCTCGGGCTCAAGTGCCAACCACACCTATTGTACGGAGGGCAGGCAGCAAAGCGGGTGGGTGGGCGGGCGGGCGCCTGGGCTCTTACAGTCTGGGTTGCACTGGCAGAACTTCTCACAGAAATTCTGGGTCATGATGCAGGGGCAGGTGCTGTCGCAGGGCCGGTCCGGGTGGTCGCAGGGCTGGTAGTTGTACACTTGCGTGGCACTGTTGTCTAGGAGAGGCAGAAGGAGCTGCCCAGAGGCACCAGGCACGGGCTCCCCAACCCTACTCTGACCCCGACTCCACTGTGGGCCTCCCTGGGTCTGCGCCAGGGCATGGTGGTGGCAAGACAGTGGGCAGTGCACTACCTGGGAAGCCACAGGCCACCGGCCTAGGCTGCCTCCAGGGCTGCAGCGAGCTCAGGCCACCCAGAGCGGCTGGCTGCAGGGGGTGGGGGATGGGACAGGCCAGGCCTCAGGCACAGCTGGCTGAGGCGCCCTGAGGGAACCTACCTTTCCTTTCATTCTGTTTTTTGATGGTGGGGTGGAGCCTTGCCTGTGCTGAGCAGGCCCAACCCTGAGCCAAGCACAGCTTGGCACTTACCTTTCTTCAGCTGGATTTTCCTGCAGTGTGCGGCCCATAACCTGAGAGAGAAGGAAGGGTCAGCCCGGCCCTTGGACGCAGGACGCCCACTGTATGGACACCAGAGCCCATCCTGAGTGCAGCCGGCCTGTGCCAGATGTAAATTTAAGCCCCTTCCAAATACACAGGCATTAAAGACCAAGGGCACAAAGAGAAGCCCAAGACTGCATGTGGTTTTTTCTTTGTGGTACTAGAGATTGGACCCAGGGCCTTTGCACTGGGTGAAATCCCCAGCCCCTTATTTTTCAAATTGGAACAGGGTCTATGTCACTAAGCTGCCCAGACTGGGCTGAAAGGAGTGACCCTCCTCCCTCGGCCTCCCAGAGTACTGGGATTACAAGCATGACCGCCAGTCCCGGCCTACAGGTCTATATGGTGCTCGTTTTCTTTCCCTGCGGAGGAGGAGATTAGGGTGGGGGGTGGGGTTCACAGGGTGAAGGGACTGAAGAAGGGATGCCACAGCCAGGAGCGGTGCAGGCTCCCCACCGCGGGGGACAGTCATCAGGTACCCAGGCTGGCGGGAGGGTGCTATTATTACTCAGCTCAGACTGGCGCCAGGCACGGGGAGTAAACCACTGAGACGTGGCCTCGGCTGGGCCAGAGCGGGAGAGGGAAGGGCGCAGTGGTCTCTCGGTCCACAGCCGGCCCCAGGCACACACCCTGGGCACCCAGCGCTGCACTGGGCCTCTCGATGCCCACAGACCCTGCCTGGCCCAGCGCGCTGGCCGGGAGGATAGAGAGCTTGCCCTGAGCTTGCCTGTGTTTCCTCTTCTTTTTCTGGGAGGGGTTCATGAGCTCATCGGTGGGCAGCTTCAGGATGAGCGATTCTTTGACTGCAAACTGGAAGACCTGGAGGAGAAGCGGGCGTGACGGTCACACCTTCCGCAGCCTGCTCAGCCGCAGGGACCTGGGTCCCTGGCTGCGACGAAACCTCCTCCTGGCCGAGGAGGGGACACGCAGGGCATAGGCGGCCCAGCTCCCACCGAACAGGCCTGTTCTGGAGCAGGGGACCACGGGGTCACAGAGCGGAGGCCGGCGCCAGCAGGTCCTGGGCCCGGCCATAGCGCCCTCTGCTGGAGCAACAGTGCACCCTCTCCTGCCCGCTCCCTCCCTGAGGTCCTGGGAAGGAGCCCAGCTTCCCCACCAGGGTGCGGCCCCAACCCTGTTTATTTTCAGACTGGTCCCGCCAGGTTGCCCAGCGGGCCTTAAATTTGCAAGCCTCCTGCCTCACCTCCTGAGTGGCTGGGATTACAGGTGTGAGCAAGAAGAGGGTCTGTGCTCCACAAGGAGAGCAAAGGCATTCGCAGCCCCTAACTGCTCCAAGTGGAGAAGTCGCTTCCCAAACACAGACCTTCTACGGCCAGGCTGGGAGACACCCAGGCCGCTGCCAAGGGAGCCCACAGGGGCACCGCCGGAGGCCGGGGCCCAGGAGAGCAGGCCCGGCCCTGGGGCTCCCGGGGTTCCTTCCCAGTACGGGGTGTGAATTCAGGAAGGAGGTCGGGGGTGAAGGGCGCACAGGGAATGGGGAAAAAATAGGAAGCAAGATACACCATGTTCAGGTACAGCCCCAGTGACAAATGTAAACGTACTGTGCACCTAAAATGCACTGGGCTGGCAGGGTGGGCGGCTCCTGGTTATCAAGCCCCCGGGTTCCAGCCAGACACCCAGGCTGCCCGGGCCGCGAGGGACAGGCGGGGGCTGTCACCTGCTTGCAAGTCTTGGTGCCCAGCAGCCGGGAGATGGAGCAGAAGTTGTTGAAGTAGGTGCCGTGGAAGACGCGGAACAGGGACTCCTCGGCCCCGGTCCACTCCACGGGCTCGGACGGGGCCTCCACGACGCAGAAGTGGGGCGGGGCGGGGCTGGGCTTCTGCTTGGTGGGGGTCTGGCAGCGGGAGTTGGCCTCTGGGAAGGACGGGCGGAGAGAAGCAGGGAGTGGCTGTCGGCAACGGTGCCACAAAGCGGAAGCACCTGATTCCACCTCGTGAGGCCGAAGAGCTAAGAATGCAGACATTCCCCATCTCCACTGCCGACAGCGGACTCGGGAAAAGAACTAACGATTTTTTTTGAGAAAGGTCTCGCTATGCAGTTCAGGCTGCCTTGAACTCACTATGGAGCCCAGGCTGGCTTCAAACTCATGGCGATCCTCCTGCCTCAGCCTCCCGCAATGGGACTGCAGGTGTGCACCACCTGAACTACCGATTTTAAAAGGTAGAGACGTCCGGAGTCAGTGGTGGTCCTGGGATCCCTGAGCTCTCTCATGGGAGGGGAGAGCCCCGCCAGGCTGCTGTACCTGAAGAACTGGAGGCCCAGTCGTTGCCCGTGTCCCTGTCGCTGTCCCCTTCCTTTGTCTCAGCCACGGTGGAGGTGGAGGTGGAGGTGTTGGGGCAGGAAGCGCTGACCACGTGGTGCCTTCGCCTCCGCCGCCCAGAGCATTTGGAGCGGGGGTTGTGCAGCATGGCGTACTCCTTGGCGCCCTCCTGGGAGACACACGACACCCAGTTGTGTGTGCCGGGCAGGGCCAGCGTGACAAACATAAACTTACAGATGGACACTGTGTCACCCAGGACCGTGCTGCGGCCCTGAACCAACCTCAGCTCTGCCCTGCACGTCTCCAACCGCCCGGGCGGCACCAAGCCCCTGCAGCCCGCACTGCGTGGCCTGGAATCAGCTGCCCGCAGGTGTGGAGAGGAGGTGCAGAGACCAGCCAGGAGAGGTGCAGCGCCCGCCCAGCCCTCACGCTGAGCTGCACCCCACTACTTTATCTTCTTTAGTTGAGCGCCCATCACTTTATTATAAAAGAGACACGGAAATCATTTGCATGATGAAAGGCTGTAGAACTTCAGTGGAGTGGGCAGCGTTGTGTGATGCCATTTCAACAGTGACTTACTGCACTCTACGTCTTTTCCGAGAACGGCACCATCTCTAAGTAAGGAATAATCCTTGTCATCTAGAACTTCCTTGGAGCCTCCATATTCCGGAGGCAGAACTTCATCGCCGACTTTCACCTCCCTGGTTGAATCCCTCCGCCCTCCCTGAGAGCCCAATCCCACAGCTACCACAGTTGCCTCCAGTCTGTGCCTTGAGATTTTTCGGGAAGCATAATTAATGCCTCCTTTGGTAACAGTTTCAGCTGTGCTCCTTTCAATCAATGCTCCTCAAACAGCGGGAGAAACTTCCCAAATGCCCTGCCAGGGCTCCTGTCCCGCTGCTGCAGCAAAGAGAAAGCTGCAGCCTCACTGCTGTAAAACAAACTGGTTTTGATACCGGGGATCGAACTCTGGACCTTGCACTTGTGAGGCAGGCGCGGCACCACTGAGCTCAATCCCCGGCCCTACAACAAACTCTTTAAAGGGTCTTGCTAAGTTTTTAAATCACCCAGGCTGGGCTTGAACTTGTAATCTCCCTGGGCCAGCCTCCCAGGGTGCTGGGCTATGGGCTTGGGCGGCTGCTCTTCACATTCCCCCACAAGGCCTTTATTTCCGCGGTAAAGGTGTGACCCCCGGTCTCTGCACTGCTACTTCCTCCGAAGCTTCCCAGAGTCTGCGCATGAACTCGGAAGAACATGGTCCCAAAGCTCAGCAGCTGCACCTTGATTATGGACAAACAGCTTGATCCCTAAGCCCCTCGCTGGTGCGGTTCCCACCAACTCCTGTTTCTGAAAACTGAGCCACCTGCAGGGATAAGGGCTCCCCATCACTGTGGGCGTTAGGGCCCAAGGAAGAGGAGCTCTGAAGCCAACCGGATCTAACGGCATGGGTCTCTGCTCCAGCAGGAAACACAGAACCTCAAGTATCCCTGAGTAAAATGTTTTCCACAGATAAAAATCAAGCCTCGAGAGCTAATTTCTAGATATGGGAAACAGGGAATACCCTGAAGAAAACAAACACAAATCTAGAACGTGGCCAGGTGTAGTGGTGCACACCTGTCACCCTAGCACTTGGGAGGCTGAGGCAGGAGGATGGCTGGTTGTTTCAGGCCTGCCTGGGCTATGTAGTGAGTTAAAGGCCAGGCTGAACCACATCGCAAAACCCTGTCTCAAAAAACGAAACAAAATTTGAAAATGTGGACTATCCTACAGGACAACCATCCTGGAACCATGGAAAAGAAGAAAAAAGTAGTGGACTCATTTGAGATTAAAAACCTGGGTAGGGGCAGGGATTTAGCTCAGTGGTTCCGGCACCTGCCTTGCAAGCACAAAGTCCCTATAGTTTGATCCCTAGTACCAAAAAAACCAAACAAACCTGGGTACTGTGGTGCACACTTGTAAGAGGCAGGAGGCTCACAAGTTCGAGCCCAGCTTGGGCAATTTAGGGACTTCTCGACCCTTAGGGGGCCTGGCCTAATGTGGCTCAGTGCAAAGGCCCTGGGTTCCATCCCCAGTGCCATGAAGAGCAGGTTCTTAGCAACCCAGGGACACTGGTTTTTCTTCAGATCACAGAGATCTTGGCCTTTTATGAAAGGCTTCTGTGGACAGGAACAACTCTGAGCTCTCGGCCAATGTTTTGAGGCCTAGCTTTGTCACCCTGTTATCATCAAAGACGTCGTCTTTACAAAAGAGCCAGGCCAGGGAGACAGGAAGAGTGGTGTCTGTTAGTGTGCTCATGTTAGACACAACCAAGGAGACACCACATGCACAGACCCTGTGAGGTGAATGCACACACGCTGGGCATGGGCAGTATCTGTGTGATGCACGCCTCACACCGCATTCAGGGCTGTGACAATGCCTTTGACCCCACGCTGATGCCAACGCACTGATGTGCTGCGGCCTCACAAAGTCCAAGCAGGCCGTGCGTGGGGCCGGGCAGGGCCTGAGCCTAGCACCAGGCGCTTCTCTTCCTGTGTACGGCGGATCGAGCGCAGGTGCTCTGCCCCAAGCCTCACGCCCAGCCCTGTATCTGTCACTCTGAGACAGGGTCTCCCACGAAGCTGCCCAGCCAGCTGCGATCCTACCTCAGCCTCCATCTCCGTGTGCTGGGATGCCAGTGTGGGTCACGGCGCTCGGCTGCCATGGACTCTTAACAAACTCCGGCACACACGTGACTTTTATAAGCCCACGGTTTCTACCCAGGGAATCATTCAAAGGTGAAAATGAGACAGTACATGCTCAGGGCCTTGACACACAGCAGGAATCACCACGTTAGGGAAAAATCAATTGGATAAAGTTGATTTATTCTATTTATTCTCCTGCTGTAACTACATGGTCCATTTTCCAGATGCATAGCACACAGCATGCTCTACCACCTTTCCTTCTGTTATCCTGCTAAAAATACAGCCCAAAGGAACTGCGCTATATAATCTAGTTGACAGGAGAAATGTTATCAAAGTGTTTTATTCTCAACCTAAGCTCAACACACCATGTAGGAAGCCGCAAGGGGCCCTGCAGGCCTGAGGACAGTCCACACGGACAGGGAGGCTGGGCCCACAGCAGTCCATGTGGCTAATCACAGTGAGACGTCAGGGCTCTCTGTCCTGCCTCTATATCACGTGCGTTAAAAGAAGGCAGAAGACACGGGGTGCACAAGGCCAACACCACACGTTCTGCTCCACTTCTTTCTTTTCTGGCAGAGCTGGGGCTCGAACCTGGGGCCTTGATTGTGCTAGGCAGGTGCTCTTCCACTGGCCCACATCCCTAGCCTGATCTGTTCCAAGCCCAGCAATACAGTTTCAGACTGAATGTCTCAGCTGATGATCAAATCTCATTGCCAACATTGGCAGCAGGTCAAACTGGCCTCACGGTATGCCCGAGTCAAGGAGCAGCAGAGTGGGAGCCCCGAGGCTGGGTCCCACTCACCTGGCTCACCCATTCCCAGCGCAGGAAGCTCAAGGGCCACTTCCTGTTCCTGCTGAGTTTTAAGCAGTTATCAAAGCCGGAGCAGCTGAAGGACCTACCAGCAGAAGAAAGCAGTCGGAGCCACAGGGTTCTGGTTCGATCTTGATTTCTTTGTTCTTCCGTTTATACACGTTGGGGGTGGCATGAAAAGCTGCAAGAGAAGAACTGCAGTGTGTGCAGGGTCTATCATGGGGCAAGACAGAGCGACAGCCCCGTGTCAGGGAGCTACTGCAGGGCCCACGCAACCTAGCCATCCCGACATGTCCTCTCCATGCCAGGAGGTGCCAGGGACAACCAGGCAGACAGGGCAGGGGTGGCGGGCAGAAGAAGGGCACCCGTCCTGGAGCAGCCACTCACGGTGCAGGAAGCAGTCGTACTTGAAGCAGCGGCGGCAGAAGAGCGTGTGGAAGGAGTGCAGGGACTGTTCGCGCTGCACGGACTTGGCGTCGGGGCCGTCGATGTTGGGTGTGCACTGCGGGGGGAGAGCATTGGGGTCCGACATCTCCGTCAGCTCCCGGTACCTGCAGGAGAGAAGGCGGGGAAGCACTGCTTCAGGCTGGGATCAGTGCGGACAGCAGGAGGGAGGGCCGGGCCAGGGCTTTAGGAACGGAAGGGGTGGGAGCAGCCACAAGTGTGCTGCTGGCGGGGTGAGCACTTCCTGCCAGATGCTGGGGACCCGCCCTGGGGCACAGGCCTCAAAGGGAAGTGCGGTGGCGACAGCACACGTTCCCCACCTCTCCTTCATGTCATCCGGGACACCGCTCTCGGGGAACATTGAGGCGATGGCACTGAAGATCATGTCATTGGGGAACTGTTTCTTGGAACTCTTTTTGTTGCCTGAATGGGAAATGATTAGAAAACAGACCCTTCTGAGTGCTATGGGCCGGGAACAAAGCTGTCTCATCTTTTTTCTTTGTCATAGCGATTTGTCTTTTTTTCCCCTAGCACTGGGGTTTGAACCCAGGGCTTTCACACTGAGCTGCATCCCAGCCCTTTCATAAATTTTTGAGACAGGATTTCACTAAATCACTAAGTTGCCCAGGCTGGGCCTGAACTTTTGATCCTCCTGCCTCAGCCTCTCGAGTGCTGGGAGTACAGGCTGTGCTGCCATGTCTAGCTCCCCACGGCACTTTTAATGACAGCTGCTTCCTCAGCCTAACCACTGACCACACACTGACAAATCCACAGGCCCTGCTGGAATCTGGAGGAGAAAGGAGCTTTCAAAGAGAGACCTGGATGGGCCAGGGATTTAGCTCAGTGGTTCCAGCACCTGCCTCGCAAGTGCAAGGTCCCGAGTTCGATCCCCGATACCAAAAAACAAACAGAAACCCAGGGCCTCTGGGAGGGGCTGCACACCCTCCACAGCATGGCGCTTTCTCTTCCGGGTCACAGGCAGGTCCTCCTGGCTGTCACCCTGCTTTCCGTCGGCGGCGTCGTTGTGGCCTTCCTCCTCCTCATCTGAGTGCCGATTCAGGGCATCTACCAGCTCCAGGAAGACAGCGTCGCTGATGAGGACTGAGCCGGGAATCATGTCTGAAACCGAGCAGGAGGAGGGCTGAGCAGGGCTCGCCCCTCGGGCCTGTGCAGCGGGACACATTCCTGTGCCCTTGGGACTGCAGCCCCCAGTTCAGCGGGCTGGGCAGGAAATCGGCCACCGGCCTCACTCTTACTGGGATATTTCACTTCCTCAGCCACAGGTCAACCCCAGGTTTATGGTCCCAAATCTCAGAATCATGTGCAAGCCATTGAAAGCACAGCAGAAAATGAATAATAAATGAACATCTACTTAGGTTTGCTGCTGCTGGATCGACAGTGACTTCTCTAATTCAAAATACAGCTTTTGTTTTGCTTTTTGGTTGTTGAAAGTCTCACTATGTAGCCCAGGCTGGCCTCAAACTCGTGATGATCCTCCTGTCTCAGCCTCCCAAGTGCTGGGAATACAAACCTGCACCACCACACCCTGCAAGATACAGCATTTTTTCCTAGTCATGCTCCACAGGGTTGTACCACGGTTTGGGAGCATCTGAGCACTAGGGGGCGCTGTGGAGAAAGGGTTTGCATGCAGATCCTGGGGTTCTCGTTCCCTTCCTGTCTCTCTCAGTGACAACCTTTTCTAGAACTCCGAGGAAGTCCACATGGCTGCCCTTTAGGAGATGAGGCTACTGATGCCCACTTCTGGCAGCTGGAGGGCTCCTGGCTGGGAGCAGCCGCTTCCTGTTTCCCAGGGAGAATGGACCACGTGGTGAGATGGATGCAGGGCTCTCCCAGGTGAAACTCCTCTCAGCTACTGATTTTGACCAAGCTCTGTGCCCAGCTCCTTCTCCAGTGTCACAGGGATGCTTTTTTTTTTTTGGTACCGGGGATCGAACTCAGGGCCTTGCACTTGTGAGGCAGGTGCAGCACCACTGAGCTAAATCCTTGGCCCACGGGGATGCTTCTAACTTGAAGCTGGGGCTGCCCACTGCAAAGGTTCTTGGTGCCCGGGGCCGAGGCCGTGCCCACCTTCCTCGCCGTGGACTTTGCCGTCATAGTTGTTGATCAGCTCCTCGATGAACGTCTCATCTTCTTCCTTCACCTCATCCCCCATGTAGGGAATATTGCACAGAACTGTCTCATCTTCCACCTGAAACCAGGCCGCACCGAGTCACCCTTCGAGCCGCTGTCCTGGCTCTCCGGGCCCAACAGCCCTCTGCTGAGCCCTTCCTGCTTCCGAGTCCCCTGCAGGTCCCTTGGAAGCAGAGTTCCCTGGATTTTAAGAACTGGTCCTTTTGTTTTGCCAACAAAACCTCAAGTGGAAGGGGCCGACCACTGCTCTTGCTGGGCTGGGGAGGAGTCAGTGTAGGTGCCCACCTTACTCCCAGTGACGTGGCCACCTGACAGCACCTGTGCCTCTGCCGTACCCCATCTCCTCATCCTACCCACTAAGCATCCTGGTAAAACAGGCACAAACATTCCACTTTCCAGCCGGGAGACATGGGTGAGAAGGAAGCCCTCCCAGGGGTGACTTTAACAGAGTGAGAAAAGAAACTCTGTGTCCACGAGGTCTGGGGCGGTCTCTGAAAAAGAGCGACTCCCCAGTAACCAACAGTGAGGACCTCAACTCAGCCTAGGCTCGAGGCGGGACCGGCATCTGCTCTGAGGGCTACAGACACTTTCTTGGCAGTAAGCGCTGAAGCGGGGAGGGCATGCGATAGAGCACAGACACTGACTCCTCGTTCTTCTCTTTCCCTTTTTCCTTCCCTCCCCAGGGCCTCAGACCCACCAAGCACACGCTTCACTGCACAGCTCCGGCCCAGGCCGACACCTCATTCTTAAGCCCCAGTGGCGGTAGGTGGAACCGCTCTGAAGTTGTGTGCTAGGCAGGACTTCCTTCTGCAGATCCAGATCCACCTTGGGGAGCTGCTCTTTTGCCACACAGGTGACAGGAGACAGCGGGATGGACAGGGCTGAGGCCCACAGTGAATGACCCAGCAGGGGGCCAATGACCTTCCAGCGCCTGACTGGGACTACACCCACCTGCACACAGTGCTCCACCTGGGGCCAGGGAGCAGGGGGAAACTGAGTCCCGCCCCATCTAATTCACTCCCAATAGAACCAACATTGGCCCACCAGAGAGCACTGGAGTCGCCAAACTTGAGCAGCGGCCAATGGTCACGCCCCTCGCTGTGTCTGCACTCAGCTAAGTCCTCCAACCACCTCTGCCCCAGAAGCCCCATGCCCTGTGCTGATCACATGGCCTGCACGATGCCCGTGTGCTGTACGCACCATGAAGTTCTGCTGCAGTGGCGACCAGGAGTACATGATGGGCACCAGCGCCACAGTGTTCAGGGAGCACATCAGCATGTGCTGGCTGGCGAAGCCTGGGAAGAGGCTCTCAATGGTGCACTGCAGCCGAGGGGCAGGGGGAGGAGAATGTCAGCGCCCTGCCAGTGCGGCCCACACCCTCTGCCCTACCCCCACCCCCCCATGCCCAGGGACACTGATGCCTCTCCCAGCCCTGTCCCAACGACCTTCAGACCAGGGACTTCAACCTGGCTTCACAGGGGATGGGGGCATTCCAAGGGGAAGCATCATGGAATAGAAGCCCCATCCTGCTTTGGGAAAGGCAGGTGCCCTCATTACCCTATGTTTTCTATTTTTAAAAAATGATCTCTTGGCCAGGGATTTAGCTCCGTGGTTTCACCGCCTGCTGCGCAAGCTCAAGGACCTGAGCTCGATCCTTGGTACCAAAAAAAAAACAAAAAGATCTCTTTAAAGAGACTAGAATGTTCTTTTTAAATTTACAATTCAACCCGGGTATGGTGGTACGTGCCTGTAATCCCGGATTCTGGGAGGCTGAGGCAGGAGGATCTAAAATTCAATCCCAGCCTGAGCAACCTAGCAAAACCCTGTCTCAAAATAAAAAAATAAAAAATAAAGAAGGGTTGGGAGCCGGGGATTTAGCTCAGTGGT
Organism: Heterocephalus glaber; assembly: GCF_053883595.1. Lineage (NCBI taxonomy): Eukaryota > Metazoa > Chordata > Mammalia > Rodentia > Bathyergidae > Heterocephalus > Heterocephalus glaber. The sequence continues at coordinate 11,378,535 of NW_028258463.1, forward strand.
TTCGCTGCCTGCTGCGCAAGTGCAAGGACCTGAGTTTGATACCTAGTACCAAAAACAAAAAACAAAAAACAAAAAAGGGTTGGGATGTAGCTTAGTGTGAAGGCCTTGGGTTCAGTCGCCAAAAATTGCAAAAAAAAAAAAAAAAAATTACAATTCAGTTTTAAAAATGAATACACAGTAAGGAAGGCCTCTCTGGTCAAATACTCTTGTCCATTAACCTAGGCAGTCCTTTTCCATATTAAAGTACTTAAGAAGCCAGGTGTGATGGTACACATCTGTTATCCCAGCACTTGCACTTGGGAGGCTGAGGCAGGAGGATCATCATGAATTCAAGGCTAGCCTGAACTACACAGTAAGACCTTGACTCAAAAGAAAAGTGTTTAGGGAGTCAAACAAGGGCCAAAAGTGGTTGCTTTGGAGCTTATACACAAAGCCCAGGGAAGAGAATCATAAATGTCATGATTTTCTATGACAGGCACAATCACACTGAGAACAGAGGGGAAAAGCATACTCAGTAAGCTACTGGCTTCCTCCCCACCCAGGACAGAGGTGGGGGCTGTGCCCCGGAAGTACCTTTTTGAGGAAAGGGTGCCCGCTCACAGGCTTCATCGACTGCACAGGCTGGACACGGCGTTGCTTCCATTCTTCATTGAGGATTTGGGTTTTTTCTTGAACTTTTGCAAAATTTGCCACATACAGAGCCTAGCAAAGCCAAGGAGAACACTGTTAAGATTTCAAAACAAGAGAAAACAGGGCCGGGGATTTAGCTCAGTGGTTCCCCCTCCTGCCTCGAAAGCACAAGGTTTGGAGTTCAATCCCTGGTACCAAAAAAAAAAAAAAAAAAGGAAAGAAAACAAAAACAAACACATAAACCCCGCCGTCTCTGCATTGAAGAAATGCACTGCATCGTGCAGCCTCTCCCCAAGCGCTGCCCACCTTTGCACCCATGTTCGCCTGCAGCCGTCTGAGCTGGCGAAGCCGCATGTATTCAGACTTCACTTTTCTTTTCCAGTAAGTGATACATTTGGAGGTGGGGGGATTCGGAATATCCATTTTGATATACTCTAAGAGGGACAGAGAAGCTACATGTTTTGCCTGGAAATGAAGCATTCCTTAAAGTCATATAAACATGGTCAATTATGTTTTCATTCCCAATTATTCACATAACCACTGGAAAACCCTCAATCTGTAAGTTTAACACAGCCTTAGTTGAAGGAAGACTTCACAGCAGCAACTCCTGGTCTGATTATCAAAAAGCTCCCTCCCTACTCCGTCCTCCTGTGAGGACTCAGCACGAAGGCTGCAGGCCGTCACCATGGTGGGGCCGCTGGCTACTAATAAATAAAAATTGAAAAAGAAAGGCTGGGGATTCGGATTTCTTTGACTCAAGGAACACTACTCACTACTTTGGGTCTGAGAAATGCCCAGCTAGAATCGAGTTTGTAGGCAAGAGCTATGCAGAAAGAGCCGCCACACAGCAAACTGCCCTACCAAGCCACCTAATCTCCACAGTGGGTGACCTCGCAGGACATCATGACAGCATACTCTCATCCCCAGTACGCATCAAGACACACACTCAAAAATCATTGCTAAAAAATTAAAAAAAAAAAAAATCATTGCTAACACAGCGAATCATTCTTTGCTCTTTTGTTTATTTTTTGTTTTTGTGAGACAGGGTCTCCCTATATAGCCCAGGCTGCTCTTGAACTCATGGCAACCTTTCTGCCTCAGCCTCCTGAGTGCTGGGATTACAGGCATTTCACCAGAATGCCCAGCTTTTCTGGTATTTGAATTAAGGCTCAAAATTTAAGAGAATGTATTTGCAAGATACTTTACCTCTTTTGTAGAATAAAAGGGGTGCTGGATTTGAGGATGCACCTTGGTTCTTCAGGGAATAGGGAGACAACGGCCAGCCAGTGTTCAGCTTTGCAAGGGAACAGACAGCATTCTCAGCAAGTCAGAGCAGCACATTCAGACCCTGTCACCCTGAACCCAGTGCTCCGCAGAACTAGGAAGACTTCCAGGTCTCTCAGTGGCAGGGACTGAGCCCAGGGTCCCACACATGCCAGGCAAGTGCTGGGGCGCTGAGATACATCCCGAGCCCCATTGAGTTTTTGAGACCTGATCTTAAGTTGCCTATCCTGGCTTCAAATTCGTGATCCTCCTGCCTCAGCCTCCCGAGTAGATGGGATTACAGGCATATGCCACTGCACCTGCCTTCTGCTACCATGATTTTCACATATAAATCAGGTCCCCAAAATATTTGATGCCATTTTGGAAGAGGCTTTTATTAAATCCTACCTTTCCACTCATGTACATAAATATATTCACACAATTACCAAGTTCATAAATGCTCTTCTGAACCAACTTCTAGGCTTCGTCCGCAGGCTGAACTAATATTAAATACAACAGGTAGAAGTTCAGTAAAATCTACACGCTTACACTTTTACTCTATATTAACTAGTCCTGCTTTTTCTTTTTTTGGTACCAGGGATCAAACTCAGGTCCTTCCGCTTATCAGACAGGCGGCAGAACCAATGAGCTAAATCCCTGGCCCTAGTCCTGCTTCTTAAGAAACTAGTTCTTTGCACTTCACCTAACATTCTAAACTTCAAAAAACATTGGGCTGGGCTGGGGATTTAGCTCAGTGGTTCCTCCCGTGCCTTGCAAGCTCAAGGTCCCAAATTCGATCCCCAGTACCAAAAAATATATATATATATTGGGCCAGGGATTTAGCTCAGTGGTGCTGCCGCCTGCCTTGCAAGCGAAAGGTCCTGAGTTCGATCCCAGGTACCAAAAAAAAAAAAGAACTATATTATTTTCACATACATGTCTACAGGAAAAGAATGCTATAAAAAACTTGGAAGTCTTTCTCTAGAAAACTGGCTTCTGGCCTGGGGATTTAGCTCATTGATTCTTCCGCCTGCCTTGCAAGCACAAGGACCTAAGTTCCATCCCCAGTACCAAAAAAAACCCTGGCTCCTAATCTGCTTTGAAGGCTAAAAGTAGAAATACTTGTTGCTCAGTGGAAATGGAAACATTACTGAGTGCTGGGGTTACAGGTGTGCACCACACCTGGCTTTTCCAGGGTCTTTTTTGTTTTGTTTTCCTGTGCTAGGGATTGAACGCAAGCCCTCTCCATTGAGCTACATACTCATCCCTTTCGTTCTTGAGACAGGATCTTGCTAAATTGCCCAGGCCAGTCTCCCACTTTCAATCCTCCTGCCTCAGCCTCCCAGAGCACTGGGATTACACGTGTGCAATTATTTGATTTTATATATATATATATATATATATATATATATATATATATATATATTTTTTTTTTTTTTGGTACCGGGGATCGAACTCAGGACCTTGCACTTGTGAGGCAGGCATGGTGCCACTGAGCTATATCCCCGGCCCTATTTGATAATAATTTTATTAATCAGTAGACTAAGTAAGGTTTTAGAGGCAGATGGCACTTACATTTTTAAGTCTCCCATCTTTGTGCTTTCCTTTCCGTTCACAGCGGAACTGGAACATGAACAGGCAGGGTGGCCTAACTGTGCACTGGGCTCCAGAGACACACAGCTGAGTCACAGCAGTGACCACCGATCTCGCCACCTCCATGCAAGATGCACAGCTGGAGATGCCTCAGTGAGCAGGCACTGAGCACATCTGTAAGCCACAACCCCTCACTTGCCCAAAGCACTTACAGGTATCACTGCTCCAAGCTCCTGGTCACTACACACACAGAAAGAACAGTGCTCAGCTGGTCTTGGGCTTTGTCAGAACAAAGCTTAACACTTAGTGATTGCTCATCATCACTGGATTAAAATACTACTCTAGCCAGGCATGGTGGCACCTGGCTGTCATCTCAGCATTCCGGAGGCCAAAACAGGAGGGTCATCACGAGTTCGAGGTCAGCCTGGGCTAGACAGTGAGACTGTCTCAAACAAACAAACAAGCACCCCGACTCTAGTTAGTCCAGGTTGGAACAGATTATTATAATAAATGAGTCAGGAGGTAACATACCAAAGGGCTAACTCAGTGCCCATTAAATAACCCGTGATATTGGGGTTGGAGCCCTGGAGTCCTGGCTGATGACCCAATGGTAAAGAGGCAGGAAGGCAGCCAATGAGCAGCAGGGACAAAAGAAAACAAACACACGGGGGGGGGGGGGGGGGGACACGGGACCGGGTCTTCTCCAGAATGGAAGCATCCTGGGAACAGCTTTCTTTACTATCATCATCATCATCATCATCGTCATCATCATCATCATCGTCATCATCATCATCATCGTCATCGTCATCATCATCATCATCATCATCATCATCATCATCATCATCATCATCACCATTATTTTGATCCTGTGCAATCTCTAGTATCTGGTATAATTATCTCCCCCTCCTAGCATGCATGTTTTGTTTTGTTTGAGACAGGGTCTTGCTACATAGTTAAAGCTGGTCTTGAATTCCTTCAGCCTCCCGAGTGCTGGGATCACAGGCGTGGCCACCACCCTTGGTTTGGTTTTTGGCTTTAACTATCTTAGGTAGAATGTAGTTTTCAGAGTTGGGGTTTCAAGCTTCTTCTGGGAAGTAGCCAGGAAACAAAGTAGAAACTTTTGAAACACAATACAAGCCCTCAACGAGACACACTTAATAAAACTGTTACTTTTTTTATGACTAAGATACAAAACCAAGGGCAGGGAGTGTGACCCACAGGACTAAGGAGGAAGCCAGGATTCAAATTCCAAAAATTAAACAGGTAAAATCTTGAGGCAGGTGGTGCTGAGAGCACTAGCAGGTGTTTATCCACTATGCTACACCCCCAGGTCTCAGACTTCACGGCTTCTTAAATGGGTATACAAGTCCAAGGAAGTCCTAGACACAAGTCTGATTACACTTCCTCACTTCTTCCCTTTTTTGTGCAGGGCTGGGGCCGGAACCCAGGGCTACACATGCAAGGCAAATGCTCTATCAATGAGGTACACCCAGCCCTACATCCTCAACCCTCACTATTTGCCTCTTACAAGTCTTGTTGGGTGTGACGTTTCATTTGCAATTCCAGGCTCCTTATGGGACAGCTGTTGAGGGCCCCACTGTAACTACCATAATGAAGAGCTCCTCTATACTTTGGACAAGCTGGGCGAAGCGGCGAACGCCTGTCATCCCAGCACTTGGGAGGCTGAGGCAGGGGGATCCCGCCATATTCAAGGCCAGCCTGAACCACATAGCGAGGCTCTGTCTCAAATAAATAAAAAAATAAAGCAAGTTGTGTTTCGCATCAAGCTCGGAGACTGGCCCCCAAGCGGTCTGGCTGTTTTTTACATAAGAAAGATCTAGACTTCCTGACTCCTGACCCAGAAATTTTCTATTTGCTCCACAAATACTACCTGAGTCTTTCCTACACACTAAGCATTAAGTGTTTGAGGTGCTGAGGGGAATCAGTGAGAACAACAGACACACGGCCGGCAACACGCACGCCCACGGGGAATCTCCACCGTGCTGTGATACTGCGTGCATTTCTTCTGCCTTTACATGGGTTCTGTCTGAAAGTACTTCTCTACCAAAACCTCTCTCCCCGAGTCCGTCTGTGTCAGCACCGGCTGGGGACTCGAGCTCACGCAGGCAAGGGTCAGAGGCTCTGCTACAGCAGCGTCTCAGCCGCAGACTTCACTTAACACCTGTTTCTTTATCTTAAAACCACCTACTCAGCAAACGTGGGGAGAGGCGGGCGCTTCCGAGGCCTCCAGTGCACACCCAAGTGTCGCTGTGGCCAGGCTCTTCCCCGCCCTCCGCCAAGCCGCAGGCTCCGCACCTTCGGCGGCCGCCGCAGACACAACCCTGCCTCTCACCAGGCAGCCTCGGGGCGGGGGCACAGCTCGGGGCGACAGCGCTCGGGAGGGAGGGAGCACAGGCGCCTTGACCCCAGCACCATTAAAAAGTCCAGCCTCCGCGCAGCGCGATGGCGCACACCTGTTATCACCCCAGCGCTCGGGAGGCTGAGGCAGGAGGACGGCAAGGACGAGCCCAGCCTGGCCAACTGCGACTTGGCGAGACCCTGGCTCAAGACAGGAAATGAAACGCGCTGGGGAGTCAGCTCCGTGCTACTGCCGCGGCTCGATCCCGGGACTGGGGGCCCCCGCACACGGCCCGTCCCCGGGTCTCTCAGCCCCGTGCCCCTGCCCCAGCCCCGGAGCCGCAGGCCGCCCCTCGGCCTCCCCGGCCGGGCCGCGCCGCCGCAGCCCCGGTTTGTTTACTCACTCTCCCTCCATCCCGGCCGCCACGGCCCGCCGCTAGGGCGCAAGCGCGCCGGAGCCCCGCCCCACGCCGAGGGCCCCCTCCCCCCGCGTCCCCTAGGCGCATGCGCATTGCTCCGCACGAGGCGCCTGCCGACCCCCCCGGCTTCCCTCTTCACAAGTCTGGCTTTTGTCACCAACGTTGCAGACTCTGGAACCCGACGGGTTCCCAGGTGGCGCTGTGATCGAAGAGGAAGGGCCGAGGGGAAGCCTTTGAGAGCCACTGATATCTTCATGAAGACCGCATCCAGCAGCGCACCATTCTCACGTGCTGGTGACAAGCGACCACGCGCGTCGGGAATCCATTCATGGGGATGCCCGCGTGGACCTGAGGGTTCTCCGGGCCCTTCCGATTCCTGAGCCCAGCCTTGTTACAAGGTGTCCCGCCAGGTACAAAGGGGAAACGGCAACGTTACAGGCGGAGACGTGGCAGACACCACCCTAACAAGCTACCGGGCCCGCATCACAGGGGCTCCGCCGGCGCTGCTCCCCGTGGCCCACAGGGCAGTCGCTGCTGTGGTATCCGGGCAAAAACGGGTGCAGCAGACAAACCCAAAGGGAGGGCAGCCTGCAAAGCAGCTGACCGGTGTCGTCAACAGTGTCAAGGACACGAAGGACAAAGAGAAGACAGAGGACCCATCCTCCCGAGGGGTTAAGGAGGTGTGATCATAAATGTCATTTGTGATCTTGGATTGAATCCTGGTCCAGAAAAAGAGCAATCTGAGGGAACTAGGGTAAGGTCTATGGATTAGTTAGTGGGATTTTATCAGGCTAGATTCCTGGGTTGGTTTTTTGTTTTGTTTTGTTTTGTTTTTTCAGACAGGGTCTCGCTATGTAGCCCAGGCTGGCCGGGAACTCTCAGCGATCCTCCTGCCTCAGCCTCCCAAGTGCTGGGATTACAGGTGTGCATCACCATGCCTGACTAGATTCCTGATGTTGATTATTTATTTACTTGAGGAAGTTGGATGAAAGGTATGTATGAACTCTGTACCACATTTGCAACTACTGTATTTAGTAAATGTGAAGTCATTTCAAAATATAAAATAAAAAATTAAAGCTAAAATACAAAATAACATGGACCTTGGTTTTGTCTCAGAGTGAACAATTATCAAATCTGTGAAGTTCATTTTTTCAAATAATTTTAATGACAACCTCATGAAATATGGAGGGCAGGTGTCAGTTTCCCACACCACACTGGTGTAGTGTAAGAGTTAATGAGTCAGGCATAGAGGCGCATGCCTGTAATTCCAGCACTCAGGAGGCTGAGGCAGGAGGAGTGCTGCCAGTTCAAGGCCACCCTGGGTTACATAGGGAGTCACTGTTGCAAAAAAAAAAAAAGTTAATGACCTGCCATACAAAGATGGAAAGTTGCTCTGTCAAGTCTTACACTCAGGTCTCTATGTTCCAGAGTTACTATTCTTTTTCTTGTATCAAAAACTGACTTGACTCTTTTTCCTTTACACTCATTTGCTTAACTGTCAATCAAGGTAAACCTTCCTGTACACTGTACTTTTAAATTTTATTTATTTTTTTTCCCCAGTACTGGGGATCGAATTTAGGACCTTGTGCTTTCAAGGCAGGTGGCAGCACCATAGAGCTAAATCCCCGGCCCCTTTTATTTTTTATTTTGAGAGTTTTGTTAAGTTGCCAAGCCTGAGCTCAAACTTGGAATCCTCGTGCCTCAGCCTCCCAGAGTGCTGGGATCACAGGTGTGCACCCCCAGGGCTGACTGGTCTTACAAGTGGCAGTGATATTTCCCTTTCACTGCCTGTGAGAGAAGTGATTCCCACACCTGGAGCACACTGACGTTCCCTGACAACCACAGAGGCTGACCTCCTGTACCCCCGAGGTCTGAGGAACTGGTCTGGGTGTGGCTGAGGCTTTGGGAGTTTTACAAGTGTCCCAGAAGATTGCAGCAGGTACCCAGGCCTGCCGACCAGGCCAGTGCCCTACTGATTGTGGAAGCAGGAATTGCTAAGGAGAGGTGTCCAGGGAATCGGGACTCATCGGGACCCATCTGCTCACTGATGTTGACTGAAGCCAGGGGAAGGGACAACCTTGCTTTAAGGGACTCTGCCAAGGACACTAAGATGGTTTCAGGACGGCTTGAGATAGAAAGACTGACAGGAGCGGGAAGGGTTGGTGCCGGCCGGGAGTCCTGCTGGTCTTTGGCCTTCAGCCTCCGACCTTTGCACCCTGCTGGACTCTCCCTTGTGTGCTCATTGCCCTGCCGTCCACTTTGCCATGGCCACTGCAGTGCTCGGTACAGGACTCAGCTCAGAGGTGAGCAATCCCCATACACTGAAGGGTTAGAAAACAACTTTTGATGGGCACAGTGGCACACGCCTATAGTCCCAGCACTCTGGAGGCTGAGGCAGGAGGATCGCCATTAATGTGAGGTCAGCCTGGGCTACACAGTGAGTTCAGGGCCAGCCTGAATTACAGAGCAAGACTCTGTCTCAAAAAACAAACAAACAAAACAAAACAAACAAGTTTCCGAGCCAGGCATGATGGTGCAGCTCTGTAATCCAGCACTGGGGAGGCTGAAGCAGGAGAACCTCCACAAGCTGGAGGCCAGCCTGAGCTACATACCAAGACCCAGTCTCAAAAAAATGGAACAGGGTCGGGGATTTAGCTCAGTGGTTCCGCCACCTGCCACAAAAGCACAAGGTCCAGAGTTCAATCCCCGGTACCAAAAAAAAAATGGAACATACAAAAAAAGAAAACCAACTTTCCACATCGTCAGTAAGCGTGGAGCTCAGGGGGTAATTTGTCTGCCAGTTGGTTCTTCCTCCCTGTGGTGGAGAGAGGAACAGCCTGTCACCCCTGCCCCACTCCCCCACCCACCTCCAGGCCACTAACAGAACGAAGACGAAGCAGTCAAAGCAATCAGTGTGTCATGCTGGGCCTCTGGTGTGCGTGCTACTCTTAGATCGAAGCCTCTGGGACTGAGAAACTGGACACAGTGTGCAGAGCAGTCCAACAAGACTGGTTCTTTTTCCGAAAGTCTCCTATCACGGAAAAATAAAATTACATGTTTAATTTATGAAACCTAACGCCTGCTTTGCCTTGGCAGCCCTTTCCCGGGGCTTGGCCCGACTCTGGCAACACCAGCAGGCTGATTAATACCAGCTCAGCAAGCTCCCCGGGCACGCGCTTACTTGACTGTTTGATTTTCTTTCCTTTTTTTTTTTTTTGAGTCAGGGTCTCACAATGTAGTTCAGGCTGGCCTTGAACTCACTGTGTAGCCCAGGCTGGTTTTAAACTCGAGTTGCTCTTCCTGCCTCAGCCTACAGGGTTCTGAGATTATAGGCGTGCCCCACCACGCCCAGCTACTTCACTGTTTTCTTAAATCGTTTTTAGTTTGCTTGTAATTTCCCATCACCTCCTTGGCTTTAAAGTGCTGTATCTCTGACCACGGGTCCATCGCATTGCAAGGGAAGGCTGCTGCTCAGCGCACACCGCCCCGTCCCAAAGCAAGGCTCTGCACGTATCGGGACTAAGACGCACTGTGCAGCACGGCTCACGAGGTCTGCTCCTTCTGGGACGCATGAGCTCTAAGTGTGCTTTGGTCCCTGCGGGTCCTCAGGCCACTGGTAGAAAGCAAAGGGGGGGGGGAGCGGTTCCCAGAGCCCTTGTGCATGGCACCCCTTCTGAGGCCCACACGGCTATCAAATAGCGAGGCTTGGAGAGGACTTAGAGGCCGGGAGAACTGGGGCCAGGCGGCCCTGACAGGGAAATGTAAACACAGCTGCGAGATGGGAGCACAGAGTCCTCCTCCATCCCACCCTGAAGCGGAGGGCGCCCTGCCAGGGGAGACAAACAGGAAAACAAAGCACAGCACAACTTGTGCCCTGGGAGGTCACTGAGACTGGGGCTCTGCCAGGGACTGGGGCCTGAAGTGCCACACCCTGCACACCCAGGCCAGCACCGCTTGGGGCTGAGGGGTCTGGACTCAGTGGAGCCTGGAAACATCGAAACTGGGCTCTGAAGCCTCCCCACTCCCGGACACTGTGTCCTCTGATCTCAGGAAGCCCTCACTGCCTGAGCCCAATGGCTCAGGGTCATAATAATGGCTTTGACTCAGTAAGTAAGGACAGGCCCACAGTAAACCCTTGTGCTCGGCCGCCAAAGTTCAGACTGAGCCTCCAAGCCAAACTGAGGCTGGGCGTCCTTAGCCTTTGTTAATTAGAAAATAAATAATTCCAGCCGGAAGGCGCTTCCTCCAGGGACCCCAGGGGTGGGATTCATGCCTTGATTTGCACAAACCCTAAAAGCTCTGACCCCATAGCTGGGGTGGTGCTGCCTGTCCCTCTCTGGGGTTAGCACAGTTAATGTGGGCTGGGTTGTGCGGGACACGCCTTTGGCAGGCTGCTAATGAACTCCGCTTCCTCCCAGTCCTCAGAGTCCTCTGTAAAAGTGAAATGGCAGAGCAAGAACAAGCGGCAGTGGCCCATAGACTGTGCACTCGTGCCTGGCGTTAGGAGGACCATCTCCTGCCATAGGAAATTGGAAATTTCCTTATCTTCTGATCTTCCAGCTGAGGACATGGGGCTCTGAGGGCTCCAGGCCTTGCCCGGTCACGCAGCCGGTAAGCAGCAGGGTCAGGCTCTGTGCCCCCTCCCGCTGTGGGTTCCTGGCCCACGCTCTGGGCCTTCTCAGAGGGATTCGCGCCCTGACATCATGGTCCTGGATTCTCTCCACGGCTTTCCGCTCCCACCAGCAGTGCCAGAGGAAAATGTATTTGGGACTCCAGCCTGCAAGCCCCGAGGCAAACAGCTCCATACTTCCTTTGTAGCAGAGATACTCATCAAAGGGAACACTCCACAGAGCCTTCTATCAGCGGGAGCAGACAGAAAAATCCCACGAGCAGGAGGGGAGTTCCCCTCGGTGCTGTGCCTTCCCTTTCTCCATCCTGGCTCTGAAGCAGGGCCCTGTCCAGTTAGGGCCCTGGGCCTTTGAACTCACTGTGGTAAGGATAGGACACCAGGTGAAGAGACCCTTGGAGCAAGCTGAGTCTCCACTCTACTCACAGTACATACAAGAGCAGATTATACCCATGATATTGCATAGAAAGAAACAAAAGTAAAAGCCAGGCATGCTGCACAACCTGTAATCCCAGCAGAACTCAGGAGGCTGAGGCAGGAATATTGCCTTGAGTTTGAGACTAGCCTGCACTGCATAGTGAGACTCTGTCTCAAAAACAAATCAAATAAATAAATAAATAAATATTTAAGGGCCGGGGATTTAGCTCAGTGGTTTCTCCGCCTGCCTCGCAAGCACAAGGACCCGAGTTCAATCGCCGGTACCAAAAAAAAAAAAATTTAACAAACTAACTTTAGCATTCACATAATCAGGTTAGGAGCCAAATAACCTTTGCAAGGGCCAGGGATTTAGCTCAGTGGTTGTGCCGCCTGCCTCGCAAGTGAAAGGTCCCAAGTTCGAGTCCTGGTACCAAAAAAAAAAAGAAAAAAGTACAGGGCTGGGGATTTATCTCAGTGATTTTATCGCCTGCTGTGCAAGCACAAGGACCCAAGTTTGATCCCTGGTACCAAACAAAAAACAAACAAACAAAAGATAGTACAAGTAACCTTTGCAAGATCCCTAAAAGGTCGGTAATTGTCACCTACCAGACCCAGAAAACAGCGCTAGGGCAAAAGGTAGCATTAGAGCACCACCTAGTGGACTTTAATGGCAACTACAAGTAAACTCAAAAAAGCTGTAGAATGGGTTTTTTTATGAAATCTAGTTTATATTTAAGAAATATACATGCCTATTAATAAATCGCGAGACCCCATCCACCACCTAAAAGATAACAGCTCGGTGGCCATTCTTAAAACTTGGGGGACAGATTTCACTCAGACGTTCCAGGTCAATCCTTCTCTATGCTCTAGAGAAAATGCTGAGCCTGCTCTGCCTCAGTTTCCTTTCTGGTCTGATCCTCCACTGGTGAGGAGACCATCTTCATTCTTGAGATTCCCTATTTTTGCCTTTCCAGGGTGAGATTGATGACTCGGGAGCAAACTGTTGAAACAACTAACTCACCGTGAACCTGAAAAGACTTCCTTTCCTGGTGTCTCCAATCTTCCTCTGCCACTCTGCCCTTCCCTTTTAGAGGAGTGTAAAACACAGTAAAAAAGAAGAACGATCTAATAAGTTTCAGAGAGAAGCCCAACCTTCTCTCTGCCCCCTAGGTCTGGTTTTCATCATTTAAGTATGTAGGGGAGGAAAATACCTTCGCTAATAGGTTGTGGACCTTGAAACTTTGACTGTAGACCTGTACAGTGCTAGATGGTGAGGGCAGGGAGGTGACTTATGCATTTACATATTTCTCCAACTCGTTGGGAGTTAACTTTGGAACCCGCTGGTAGTCAGGGCACCCCTTCCTTCCAAGGAGCCAAGCTAAGACAACTTGCAACCACTGTTTTGTCTTACACGGAGGGAAAGAACAATCAGCTAATGATTTACATTTATTTATGTGTTTTAAAAATATGGTAACCAGAATAAAAAGAGACTTAGCCGGCCTTTCTGTTCTTTTCATGTGCGCATAGAAAACCGATAGATGTGCCTTTGCTAACACGTGAATGGCAGTTGCTAGGTGATCCACGTAGTTTAACCTGTGAGTTTCAGATACTTAGTAATTTAAAAATGGACCTTACGGCCGGGGATTTAGCTCAGTGGTTCTGCCGCCTGCCTCACAAGCACAAGGACCCAAGTTTGATCCCCAGTACCAAAAGTAAAATAAAAATGGACCTTAAAGGATATGTAGCCTTGTCTTGCTGCTAAAGAAGGTTGCCTAGGTGACCAGACAAATAACAGAAATGTCTTAGAGGCTTCTCCACCCTAGGCCCAGGGCAGAATCCCTCCAAGCCAGCCGTATATTTGACTCTGTCAGTCTCTAGAGGTGATCTCTTTGGCAGGAAAATATGATCTAATTTGACCATTGACCTGTCTTCCTCCCTCTCTTTCAAAGAACTAGAAAGTAGTGGTTTAGATCTCTTGATTATTGGTTTTGCTATCATTGTTTCCTTCTCTAAACATGATTGTTATGGCTGAAATCCATTGTAACTTGTGCTTTTGGAGGACTATGGGAGTAAGGACACGAGTTTCCTGGGAAGATAGGATCCTGTACTGATAAAAGGTGGACAGTGCAGTCCGATTTTATCTTCTGGGCCCCTCTCCAGATGGCAGCTACCAGCCCCGGAGTTGAATCAACTTGGGGGATACCCTGAGGCATTGGAATCAAGCAGAGACTTACAGGGATGCTGGTTTGTTTCTCTTGTTTCAGATGGGAAACTCCATATCTGACCATCTCACTCCTTTGGAATGCATTCTTAAATATTGGAAAATGTTTGAAAGAGAAGTTTAGTATTTTCTACACCCATACATGCCTGCCTACCCCCTAGAGCCACTATTGATTATGATGGTATCTCACAATTAGAATTGTACCGTAAGAGAGAGGAAAGGTGGTCAGAATTGCCTGATGTTCAGATTTTCCTTGCATTAAGAAAAAATCCTCATTTGTATTCAAAATGTAAAAGTAAGCAGCAGGAAAATCAGCCACCTCTGGCCCCTGTGACAGATTTCCCGGCCCTGCCTTTTGGAACCTGAGGATGAGGTTTCCAAGGCAACCCTTGTGGAAGCCCACCTACTACTGCCGAGTCTAAGCCTTTCCCCCCTTGCCCTTTGGAGCCTGGGACCCCTCCTCCTTACTCTTTGGAGTCTGAGTGATGCTTCTGGGCCACCCATAATTAAAGCCTCTACAGGGCTGTACCCATCCTTAGCTAATTTTGTTCAAGCCCCTCTAGGACGATATCCCTTACAAGAAGTAAGTAGAGCTCTCAGACCTGATTGTGTCCACGTGCCCTTTTCTCTCAGTGACCTCAAACAGATCAAACAAGACCTAGGAAAGTTTTCAGACAACACTGACAAGTACATGAATGTCTTCAGGGGACTTACTCAGACCTTTGAACTGGACCGGAAGGATGTAAAGTTACTTTTAAATCAAACATTGACTTCTAATGAGGTACAAGCAGCAATACAAGCAGCCATTACATTTGGAGATGAATGCCATCTTGTTAACTATAGAGGGCCAGGACAAAGAGAGCCAGGGGAACCACCGATTCCTACTGAAACCCAGCAGTCACTACACAAGATCCCCACTGGCCTACCAACCAGACAGAAGTTTGGAATACAGGGCATCTTCAGTTTGTATTCTTGAGGACCTAAAGAGGAAGAGAATTAAGCCCTTCAATTATCTTAAATTATCACCTATTCAACAGGAGGACAAAGAACATCCCTCTGCCTTCTTAGATCACTCACAAGAGGCGTTGGTAAAACAGACATTCCCTAGCTCCTGACTTGGTAGAAGGAAAGACTGTTCTCAGAGAGAAGTTTATTCCCCAGTCAGTCCCAGAGATTAGGGAGAAGTTATAAAAGCTGGCTTCTGGTCCAGACAGCTCACTTGATGCCTCAGTGAGAATTGCCTCCTCAGTGTTCTATAATCAGGGATGAGAGAAGGCAACAGCCCTACCAGCAGCCCTTAAAGAAATAGACTCTAGGTCTCATTCTCGGGGCTCCAAGAAGAGCTTGATGACCAAGCCCACCTGCTACCCCTGCCGAAAGCCAGGCCACCTTAAAGGGACTGCCACGTGAAGCCCCCCGACCCTGCCCTACTTGCAAAGTGACCACTGGAGGTCGGACTGCCCTCTGAGGAGGAGGTCCCTGGGCTCAGAGCGTCCTACCAGCCGGTCCAGCAGGACTGAAGGGCCTAGGGCTCTCTCTCCCTTTTCCCTCTGGCCAGAGTCATCTCCACGGAGGAGCCCTGGATATTCAAGGCTACAGAGGGAAGTGTCCTACTGCTGGACACTGGTATGTGTCTCTTGGTCTTCTCTTGAACCCTGACCTTCCTTCCAGCTGTCATACATCAGCGAAAGGAGTGACTGGTGAGCAGGTGACTTGCTATTGCTGCTTGGCCTTGGGCCTTCCCAGTTGCACTGTCTGAGTGTCACTCCTGTAAACGGCCTGGGCTCTGCAGAAAACAGCCTTTGCTGTGTGATGTCAGGGTCTGGCCCAGGCCTGGGAGGGAGTGGGGACAAGTTTGTGTACGTGTCCTGGGACCTTAGTTGGGGGAGCCCACTGGGTCCTGGAAGAAACTGTCCTCCGTCCTCTCATGGCCCAGGGTGAGCTGGCCTGCAGCTCCATAGAGCACACTTAGTGACCCACAACCCCAGCTCAATGCGCACCCCCGAAGGATCAATATTCTGATCTACAGCAAGAGGGAGCTGATAAAGATACGGCTACGATATGAGCCTTAGCAGCAAGCCATCCTAGGTTCAAATCCTGTCTTTGCCCATTACCAGTGCAGAAGACAATGCTGGTATCATGGTGGGGAGGTTTGAGTGTGTGTGTGAGGGGCGTGGGAGTGTGGCTCAGGGGTTGAGGGTGAGGCCCTGGGTTTGTCACACACACCACACACACACGTGGACAGAGCACTTACATGGTGTCAATGTACACATAATGCAACATTTAGTGAGTGTTCAATAAATAACACTGACTACTCAGTTTCCAGAAGTCGATGTGTTCTCCAAGGGCCATTTCCCCGAGAGGGACCAAGCACCTCGCGCCAGGCAGGCAGTGGCTCCGGAGCAGAGGGCAGAGCTGGAGCAGCTGTATCCCTGTCGCTCCGTCCCCCTCCCCCGACTCCCCCACACCTCAGCTGTGTAGACAACAACAGGATGCTCACGTGGGGCTGTGTGGTCTCAGGGCCTGGGTGCTCCTGATTCCCCCTGGCGCTGTTGGGGTCTTGGTCCACACCTAAGGGGGCTGCAAGGTCAGACGTGCACCTTCCCAAGGGTTCAGCCCCCTCCCTGTTCCAGGCAGGCAAGGGAACTTGCACTGCTGCAGGGTCCCTGCTCAGGAGCCAATGCTCTGCATCCCAGCCAGAGACCTGGGGTCAACCTGCAGCTGGGGCAGATCCCTCTTTTTAAAACCACTGGTGAGGGCTGGGGATTTAGCTCAGTGGTTCCACGGCCGGCCTTGCAAGTTCGATGGCCAGTACCAAAAAAACAAACAAAAGCACTGGCGAGGGGATGCTAGGGTGGTGGAGGAGGAACAGGGAACATGTAAGAACCTAAAGACCAGTTCCACTGATTACAGAAGGAAAATGAAGTCAATACGGTGCCACGGTTGAAAGGGAAGGGCACAATATCCATATACTCATGTACTATTTGCATTTTAAAAGTTTTTTGGGGGGGCAGCGTCTCAGGCTGGCCTCAAAACTCTCAGTGATATTCCTGCCTCAGCATCCTGAGTGCTGGGATTCTAGGCGTGTGACACCAGGCCTGGAAAGAGCATATTTTTATTAGCAAAAATAGAAATGAGCTTAGAAGGGGAAGGAAGTGACCCTGAGGGGTGGGAGCAAAGGGAGACCCCTGCAGGAACAGCCTCTGTCCTCATGAAGCCCGGCTCTTTCTGCTCCTGCCGATCACGGCCCGACTCCTGTGCCATTTGGAAGGGAAGATGAGGTCTTCAGTCCCTGTCCAACCCCAAAGGACCCCCCAGAGCAGACCCTCAGTGACCAGGGCGCCTTCAAGGGTCAGTGAAAGCATCCAGATCTCCAACTGGTGTGGAAGTGAGTGGGAAAAATCAACAGGAAGGAACATCCCAGACTGTCTAACTAGAGGGTTTGGACTCCCAAATTCAGGGATGATTTGGATAAGCTGTTCCTTGGAGAGCTCTACATTATTCTGAAACTCCACCTCCACCCCAGGCTAAAAGGAACACTTCCTACCAAGTTACCCATCGCTTGCTTCTGAGTCTTAGACCAAATGAAAATGTTCAGCTCTAGAGCTGGAAACTGACCTGGCCAAGGTGCCAAGATGAGACAGAGACCAAACAAGAAGCTGCCTTCGGGATCTCATCCAGTGCATGCTGAGTGGGGTGGCGCACGCCTTCGATCCCCGCACTCTGGAGAGAGTGCGGCTGAGGCAGGAGGATCGTGGGAGTTGAAGGCCAGCCTGGCTACATAGCCAGGCCCTGTCTTTAAAAAAGACAAAAAGTGTTTGTCTTTGTATCTTTATATCAGGCTGCCCTATTTAGAAACCAACATTTGCTCTTCACACCTTGTATATCGACCCCAGCCGCAGTCCTTGTGGCTTGTTTGCCCCCAGCCCTTCTAGGCCCTTCCCACACGGCCTCCCTCTTGACCGAAATGGACGCTCCTGGGAAGGAGGGGAGGGACAGATTTGGTCCCCGGCCTGCAGGGGCTCCGAGGCTGCCTGGCGCTTCTCTGCATCACGCAGGAACAATCATTACCAGGAGGGATTGGGGGCGCGTGTGTGTCACGCGGGCCACCTCCCGCCTCCTACAGGATTCCATGCGCGCCAGAAGGAGAGAGCTCGGGTCTTGAGCCCGGGAGCCAAAGGGGCAGTATCTGTGGGGGGCGGGAACCGCAAACGGGGAAGCAGGAGCCGGGTGGCGTCTGGCAGTGATCAGGCCGGTTTGGCGCTGAGGGCCGCGTCTGGGAGTCAGCGGTGGCTGAGATCAAACCAGCTGCAGGCTCCTGGGCCGCTCCCGGCTCAGTCTCGGGGTTTCCCGGGCTGTGAATTAGCCCAGTCACCGGGAAGAAGGAAGGGAACCAGCGTGCGCACGGGAGAGTGACGCCCTTCACACGCGGTGCCCTCCTTGGGGCTGAGGGGGGAAGGCGAGGCCCGCAGGTGGGGAGCAGGGAGCTGGAGCCGAGGCTTCTGAACTCCAGTCCGGCTGCCCTGGAGCGCTGGCTCCCTCCTCTGCAGGCAGCGGTCGCCCCGCAGCCGTCCTGGGGCTGAGGTGCCCGCGCACCAGGCGGCCCAGGCCCAGGCCTGGACACACAGCGGGGCGAAGCTGCGCACAGGGCCCCGCAGCCCGGGCCCCCCGGACCGGGTCTTCCGGTGGCTGCCCGGCTCAGGCCTCGGGTCTGGGCCCAGGAGGGGTGCCTGGACTTGGCTTCCCCTCTGCCGGGGCTCGGTGGGTGCGGCTGACACCCGTGGGTGTCCTGGGAAAGGCCCGGCCCGCCCCGCCCGGCGGCTCTGAGCACCGTCGGGCGGGGGGCCACGCGAGGGCAGGGCGGGAGCTGTCCAGCAGCCTGGCCCCGCCCCCACGTGGCCGCGGGCGCCGGCGGGGAAGTGCGGCTTCCTGCGCCCGGACAGAGGACGCCCGCTGCTCGCGATGGCCGCGCGCCCCCG